>NC_069080.1:78058643-78739129 GCF_025698485.1 Gossypium arboreum
ATTTATTTACTGTAAACTTACCTCGATACAAAATGTGACTAAACTTTACAATTTAGTCCTTTACTTTTTCTTTTCCCCGATCTACTCCCGAATTTCGCTCTTCTTGATCTATAATAGAAAATTTAACTTATTTAATATTCACATTTATCAAAACAGTCCTTGACCCAAACTTTGGTAAAATTACATTTTTGCCCCTAAACTTTCACATATTGCACTTTTGCCCCAAGGCTCGTAATTTAAACTTCATCCTATTTTCTTATGTTTTTATGACATGCTGATCATTTTTCCCTTCTATGCCAACATCAAATTAACACTCTAACATGTACTTATGACTATTAGGTATTTTTACCAATTAAGCCCTTTTACTCGTTTTCACTTAAAACCGAGTAGCACAAGTTGTCTAACATAATTTAAAACCTCATATTCTATCATAAAACATCAAATAAACACTTTTCACTTATGGGTATTTTTCCAAATATGAACCCTAACTTAAATTATTGCTAGCATAAGCTTTATCGAGCTACCGGGACTCCGAAAACGTAAAGAACATTAAAAACGGGGCTTGGAATCACTTACTATGGAGCTTGAAAGCTTGAAACAAACCCTAGCTATGGAGAACCCTTGAAATTTCGTGCTAATGAAGAAGATGATGAATTTTTTGTTATTTTTCCCTTTTTATTTCATTTAATATCCAAATGACCAAAATGCCCTTCCTTATTAAACTTTCAAAAATTCCATCCATGTCCTATTTTGTCCATGAACTTAGAAATTGGTCAAATTGTTATTTAAACCCTCTTAATTAATATTCCAAAGAAATTTCATACTAAAAACTTCTAGAATGCAAGTTTTGCAAATTATTCGATTTAGTCCCTAATATCAACTTAAGCACTTTATGCATAGAATTTCATCACGAAATTTTCACACAATCATGCAATCATATCATGAACCTCAAAATAATAATAAAATAAATTTTTCTACCTCGGATTTGTGGTTTCACAACCACTATTCCGTTTAGGCCCTATTTCGGGATGTTACGTTTCTCCCCCCTTTAGGGATTTTCGTCCCCGAAAATCTTACCTGTGAAGAGATTTGGGTACTGTTTTCGCATAGCCTCTTCGAGTTCCCATGTAGCCTCGTCTACCCCATGTCTATTCCATAGTACTTTCACAAGTGCAATACTTTTGTTCCTTAATTGCTTTATCTACTAATACATGCTTGCCTAATGGATTCGATACTTTAATCACAAATTCTGTAGATTCTATAGGCATACTTGTACTAGAAATCAATTTCTTGCAAACATATGAATGAGTTGAACCCAGATCAATCAAAGCAATGACATTAATATCATATAGAGAAAATATACCCGTAATCACATCGAGGAAGGATGCCTCTTCGCGTGCACGAATAACATAAGTCCTTGCAGGGGCTCTAACATCTGGTCTCACAGCCGAATCTC
Source organism: Gossypium arboreum (assembly GCF_025698485.1). Taxonomy (NCBI): domain Eukaryota; kingdom Viridiplantae; phylum Streptophyta; class Magnoliopsida; order Malvales; family Malvaceae; genus Gossypium; species Gossypium arboreum. The sequence goes on from NC_069080.1 coordinate 78,060,100, forward strand.
TTGAGGTACCTCTGTTACTTACTCCTACTCTCGATTGCCTCAGTGATCTGCCTCTAGTAGGAGCATTTCTGGATCTAGCACTCTGTGTTATCTCTCGATTAGCCACCTCTGGACATTCTCATACAAAATGATTTGGAGCACCGCATTTATAAAAAACATTTTCGCCTGCCCGACAAGGACCATAATGAAGTCTACCACACCGTGAACACCCTGATCTACCCTATCCAACATTACCTACACTCGCAGTAAAGGTGTTCTAAGCCTTCGAATCCTTAAATCTACTGCCTCAATTCAGAATAGAATACCCCGCTGAGAAACTAGATCTGGTAGAAAACTCCTTTGGTCTTTTGGATGTAGCCTGGAATGACCTGCTCATCTGTCTCTTCTTTGTATCTTGTGTCTCTGTCGTAACTTTTCCTTTTGTTTTTAACAGCTCCTCTGCCTTACAGGCTCTCTCAACTAAAATAACGAACTCTTTTATTTCTAGGACACCCACTGACAGTCGGATATTATCATTTAACCCATCCTCAAACCTTTTACACATAATAGCCTATGTGGACACACATTCTCGAGCATATTTACTAAGCACGACAAATTCGCTCATAATCGGTCACCGTCATATTACCTTGTTTCAATTCGAGAATTCCTTTCTCTTGATCAATAAACCTCGATGATGTACTTTTTACGAAATTCCTCTGAAAGAAATCCCAAGTGACCTTCTCCTTTGGTACAAGCGATACAAGTGTCTTCCACCAAGTAGTAGGTCGAGTCTCTAAGAAGTGATACTACACATTTCATACATTCCTCGGTGTACAAGATAATTAGTTAAAGACTCGATAGTATTTTCTAACCAAAATTCGCTCTTTCGCATCATTATCTTTTGTTGCTCGAACTCTTCTCGCCCTTGTTTCTGATTCTATCAATGGTGGCTTTTCTCTTATCACTGCACTGTGGATCGGGGAGCTTGAGCTACATGGGTAGCCTGAGAATCATGAGGGGGTGGAGGTCTAACTGTCGGATTCGTACGAATGAACTCGGCAAACAAATCATTTAAAGCTTGGAAGAGAGCTTCTCAAGTCACTCCTCCCTGATTAACTGTTACTGGCCTATTCTCAGATGGCGCTGCCCCTTCCGCGGGAGCAAGTGCATTACTTTCTACATCATCATCACCAGCTCGCTCGGGATCCATTACTATAAAACAAAATACCTAAAAATCGTCAGGAGTCGTCACACTATCAAAATACAGGTATGCCATGTATAGTTAGACTTTTACTCACACTAACTGTTCCGAGAACCGACTAAACCTACTCTGATACCAATAAATGCAACACCCCCATGCCCGAAACCGTCACCAGAGTCAAGCTTGAGGTGTTACTAAACTTGTCTTACCTTTTAAACAACTCTAAACCACTTATTTTAATTTTCAGAATAAACTGTTTTTCTGCGTCATGGTTGCTTAAAAATTCATTTCTTGAGTTTCAAAACTCGAAATTAAATCCATATTTTTTTCCTAAATCTAGACTCATACATCTATCTACTAATTGTTTTCTAGAATTTTTGACTTAACCAATTAGTACAGTTTATTAGCTAAAGTTACCCCTGTTTTAGAATTCGACTACACTGGCCTCTACTTACTTTGAACCACTTTTTTCTCTATACAAAAACCATATGACTATACCATTTCCTTATAGTAAAACTAGATTCAATAAGGATTCTAACCATATAAAGTACACCACCTAATTTTTTTTTTAAAATTTATGGTGAATTTCTAAAGTTGGAACAGGGGATCCAGAAATCGCTCTGGCCCTATTTCACCAAAACTCAGATACCCTATAAAATACAAAACCTTTACCTGTTTTGCTTATTCCATATGAAAATAGACACAACGAGCTTTAATTTCATATATTATTCACCATCAACCCATGTCTCTACAATTTCTTGTGATTTTTCAAAATCCCATTATTTCTGATACTTGAATCTGTTTTTAAGTTACTTTCACCTTTTTCTTAGCTTTCATGTGATAGTTACTACTTAATCATACATACTATTAAACATGTATATCATCAGCCACTCTATTAGCTAAACACTAGCAAGTATTTACACATAATTCATTGATCATATCATATCAAAAGAAACCAAGTTCCTATACATGCCATACACAAAACGAAACGTCTAACTATACCAATGTGATTTCTTCGATAGTGTGATCGGGTCTCCGACGTTTCCTTCGATCCCTGAGTGGCTTGATAAAAACTATAAAAAAAAAAAGAAAATAAAGAGAGTAAGCACTAGGCTTTGTAAGCTTACAAGCAGATAAATTACAACATTCAACATAATGAATAATTATACATAATGCCACCTAGCCTCATAAACTTTCTTTACTTCTCATTTTCTACCTTCTTCTTTAATCACTTACCTTCTTTCTTACCTAACCTTTCACTATTCATAAATATAATCTACCTTCCCTTTTGCTGATAATTCACTGTAATTTAACGTGTACAATGACTCGTTGAACCATTGAATACTAAGGATACTAGGGTCATTCACGTCTATCAATATCTCGCTAATGCCATGTCTTCGACATGGACTTACATGAATTATTCTGTCTCCAATGCCATATATATATCTAATATGGGCTTACATGGCTCATTCTGTCTCCAAAGTCATATATCGATATGGACTTCCATGGCTCATTTCATCTGTCACATCTGTCAACCCCAATATCCTAACATTCCTAAGGTTCAAGCGGGCTTCCTAATGCTTTTTCTCTGTCACTTAGCCTTTAATTGAATTTAAATATTCAAAGAAAATACGTATATAAATGCTGGAAATTGACAATAATAATGTAAAATAAAAGAATATTGCATTTAATTACTGTAAACTTACCTCGATACAAAATGTGATTAAACTTTACAATTTAGTCCTTTACTTTTTCTTTTCCCCGATCTACTCCCGAATTTCGCTCTTCTTGATCTATAATAGAAAATTTAACTTATTTAATATTCACATTTATCAAAACAGTCCTTGAACCAAACTTTGGTAAAATACATTTTTGCCCCTAAACTTTCACATATTTGCACTTTTGCCCCAAGGCTCGTAATTTAAACTTCATCCTATTTTCTTATGTTTTTATGACATGCTGATCATTTTTCCCTTCTATGACAACATCAAATTCACACTCTAACATGTACTTATGACTATTAGGTATTTTTACCGATTAAGCCCTTTTACTCGTTTTCACTTAAAACCGAGTAGCACAAGTTGTCTAACATAATTTAAAACCTCATATTCTATCATTAGACATCAAAATAAACACTTTTCACTTATGGGTATTTTTCCAAATATGAACCCTAACTTAAATTATTGCTAGCATAAGCTTTATCGAGCTATTGGAACTCCGAAAACGTAAAGAACATTAAAACGGGGCTTGGAATCACTTACTATGGAGCTTGAAAGCTTGAAACAAACCCTAGCTATGGAGAACCCTTGAAATTTCGTGCTAATGAAGAAGATGATGAATTTTGTGTTATTTTTCCCTTTTTATTTCATTTAATATCCAAATGACCAAAATGCCCTTCCTTATTAAGCTTTCAAAAATTCCATCCATGTCCTATTTTGTCCATGAACTTAGAAATTGGTCAAATTATTATTTAAACCCTCCTAATTAATATTCCAAAGTAATTTCATACTAAAAACTTCTAGAATGCAAGTTTTGCAAATTATTCGATTTAGTCCCTAATCTTAACTTAAGCACTTTATGCATAGAATTTCATCACGAAATTTTCACACAATCATGTAATCATATCATGAACCTCAAACTAATAATAAAATAAATTTTTCTACCTCAAATTTGTGGTTTTGCAACCACTGTGCCGTTTAGGGCCTATTTCGGGATGTTACACGTATAGACTATTCACTTGATAGATTAGCTGACTTGTATATCTCTGAGATCGCTAGATTGCACAGGGTGCCAGTTTCTATTATTTTAGATAGAGACACGAGTTTTACATCGCAATTTTGGAAGAAATTGCAAGAAGCTTTATGTACATGGCTGCACTTTAGTACTGCATTTCATCTGTAAACCGACGGTCAGTCTGAGAGAATAATTCAGATTCTCAAAGATATGTTTCGTTGTTGTGTGTTAGAGTTTGAAGGCAATTGGGAGAAATATCTACCATTGGCTGAATTCGTGTATAAAAATAGTTTTCAATCGAGTATAAAGATGGAATCATATGAAGTATTGTATGGTCGCAAGTGCAGAACTCCATTATACTGGACTGAACTTAGTGAGAAAAAGATTCACAGGGTTGATTTGGTTAGAGAGACCAAAGATAAAGTGAAAGTAATTTGCGACAGTTTGAAAGCAACTTCAAATCTACAGAAATCTAAACGCGGATTTGAAACGTAAAGACATTGAATTTCAAATTGACGACAAAGTATTTTTGAAAGTGTCTCCGTGGAAAAAGATTCTTTGATTTGGTCACAAAGGAAAATTGAATCTACGATCCATCAGGGTATACGAGATTATTGAAAGAATAGGGCTAGTAGCATATCGAGTAGCCTTACCGTCAGAGTTAGAAAAGATGCACAATGACTTTCATGTGTTGATGTTACGACGATGTTGATCATGTCCTGTAACACCCCTCACCCATATTCAATGCCAGAATAGGGTTACGAAGCATTACCGGACTTACAAAACAATAAAACATCCATTTAGCATACATTTTCTCAATTCAAGCATTCATCATTCAATCTTAATCAATTTGCCCCTTATACGAGCCTACAAGGCCCTAAACATACTTTGGGAGTGATTTGGGACTAAACTGGTAACTCCAGAAACTTTAACAAAACTTTGAAAATTTTTCTTACAAAAGGGGATACACGCCCATGTGGCCAGGCCATGCATCTCACACGGCCACCAGACACGCCTGTGTCATAAACAATGTGGACATTAGAAATGGGAACACATGGCCGTGTCCCAACCCGTGTCTAACCCCATGTAACCCACTGACTTGGGTCACACGGCCAACAAACACGCCCGTGTGGCTAGCCCGTGTGCCCTAAAAATGGCCATACATGCCCGTGTGCTAGGCTGTGTCAAACTTGTAGGGTATACAAACTTATACCACATGGCCAAGTCAGATGCCCGTGTGTCAAACCGTGTGGAGCATACTGACTTGTTTTCAAATTCAACACCAGGGGACACACGGCCATGTAACATGACCGTGTGTCACACACGAATGAGACACACGCCCATGTCTCCGTCCGTGTGGACAAAAATAGGCTATTCACCAAGCCATTTTGCCACCCATTTTGCACATACCTATTCAAGCTCAAATGGCACCATTTCAAGACACTAATATGCATCAAAATACCATCAACCAATGTTCAAATCATACCATTTCTTTACAACTAATCACCAATATGCTACAACTTGCCATCTAATTTCATACCTAAATTCACATATACAATTCAACTAATTATACCCTTCCAATCATGCATTATCATGTACCAATTCACAAGCATAAAACTTCCCAATTATAAATCCTTTACCATTCAAATTACCTAATATCATTAAACATTATAAATCCAACCTCAATCACACAATATAAGTCAATTACTAAACTCAAAATAGAACCATTTGCACATTTATAAACATCATCAAATTCATCATCATAGGCCTACTCAAATGACCAAAATAAATGTTCCTCAAACATACCAAAATGTCTCAAGCCTATACATGCCATATACCATAAATACACACTTCAAAAATACCAAAATAGGTGTTCGATAGTGCGATGAAGTCCTTGATGATCCCCAGATCTGAGCTAGCTTCGTAGAACTATAAAACATCAAAAATTAAACAAAGTAAGCTATAAAGCCTAGTAAGTTCGTATGTAAATATGAAATAATCTCAACAATTAGTAGTACTTCAAAATGGTTAACATAATTAAGACTTGAAAAATCAATCAATGAGCTAACATAAAGTTTAACCATATCGAACTCATAAGTCCTCAACTTCTTCTAACTCGTTACTTGAATAGTTTTCAGTACATACCTATACCGATACATATCCATTTATCACCAACTCTCTTACCAAATCACTTCGAGCTTATAAATGTTTACGATACAAATACTTCAATTTTTCAATGCCATAACCCGACTATGGTCTTACACATACGTTGCCAAGGCCCTGTTGTGGTCTTACATTCACATGCTATAACCCGGTTATGGTCTTATTATTTGATTTGTCATAGCCCACCTATGGTCTTATTCAGCAACTCACCCACTTAAGCCGTACATTTAAATTAAGTTCTACACATTTAACCATAAGATAAATACAACCTCAATACCATCCATCCATTGAATAAATACACATTTAAGTTCAAATATACGAACTTACCTCGTGTTCGAAACTGACGAAATAGACCGACTATTCAATTACTTTGCTTTTTCCCTTATCTAAGTTCGAATTCATCTTTTCTTGATCTATAAGTAATCAAAATCAACTTATTTATTATTTTATTTATTCAATTCAATCCAAAACACATACTACAGATATTTTACACATTTGCCCCTAAAAATTCACACTTTTACAATTTAGTCCTTATTTCACAAAATCACAAAATCATGAAATTCAAGACTAACCCATGCTAGTTGAATTACCATTATACCCATAGTAGTCTATATTTTTCATTTATTTCACAATTCTACCACACAATTTACACATTTCTCAATTTAATCCTTATTTTGCATTTTTCTTAAAAATCACTTAGCAAAACTTATTTAACTAACATCAAATATTTATAATATATCATTAAACATCAAAAATCATACATATTCATCAATGGAAACTTCCAAAATCTTTAACAATTTTGCAAATTAGTCCCTAGGCTAGCTAGTACAAGCTACAACAATCACAAAAACATAGAAATCATTAAAAACTGAGCAAAAATGGACCTACAATTGCACCTTGAAGTAGTCGAATGGTTCAAACCCTAAATTAGCTTTTCTTCACACTTCATTTAGCCAAGGATGATAATAATAAGAATAGTTTTATGTTTTGTTTTCTTTAATTCATCATTAATAATAAAATTCCAAAACTAACCTTATTATAAAACTATTCTAATCACTTAATAGTTGTCCATAATGGTCCACTCACTTAATTGGTCCATTTACACCATAAGGACCTTCACTTTAATAAACCATAGCTATTAGACACCTTTAGCTATTAGAACTCAAGTTTTACACTTTACGTGATTTAGTCCTTTTTCTCAAATTAACCAATTAAATGATAAAATTTCTTAGCGAAATTTTCACACCTCAATGTTATCATGTTGTAAACACTTAAAATAATATTAAAATAATTTTTTGACCTCAAATTTATGGTCCTGAAACCACTGTTCCGATTTGACTAAAAATGGGTTGTTACAACTCTCCCCCTTAGGGATTTTCTTCCCCGAAAATCTTTCCAGTGAAAAGGTTTGGGTACTATTTTCTCATAGCTTTCTCGGGCTCCCACGTAGACTCTTCGATACTGTTGTGTTGCCAAAATACTTTCACGAGAGCTATACTTCTATTGCTCAACTGTTTAACCTCACATGAAAGAATTCTGATAAGTTTTTCGTTATACATCATATCAGGTTAAATTTCAATTTCTGATAGAGAAGTCACATGTGATGGATCAGATCTATATCGACGCAACATTGACACATAGAATACGTTATGAATCTTTTCTAGCTCCGATGGTAAGCCTAATCGATATGCTACAGGCCTTATTCGTTCAATAATCTCATACGGCCCGATGAATCGCGGACTTAACTTGCCTTTGCGACCGAAACGAAGTATTTTCTTCCACGGAGATACTTTCAAGAACTCTTTGTCGCCGATCTGAAATTCAATGTCTTTTTGTTTCAAATCTGCATATGATTTCTGACGATCTGAAGCTACTTTCAAACAGTCGCGAATTACTTTCACTTTCACTTTTTCTTCAGTTTCTCTAATCAAATCAACCTCGTGGATCTGTTTCTCGCTAAGTTCAGACCAATACAATGGAGTTCGGCATTTGTGACCATACAAAGCTTCGTACAGTGCCATCTTTATGCTCGATTGAAAACTGTTATTATACTTAAATTTAAACCAGTGGCAAATGTTTCTCCTAGTTGCCTTCAAACTCTAAAGCACAACATCTAAGCATATCTTCAAGGATCTGTATTACTCATTCCAACTGACCGTCAGTGTGTGGATGAAAAGTTGTACTAAAATTCAATTTTGTACCCAGAGCTTCTTGCAATTTCTTCCAATATCATGACATAAACCTCGAATCTCTATTTGAAATAATTGAAACTGGTACACCGTGCTGTCTCACAACTTCGGATATGTACAATTTAGCCAATTTATCAAGTGAATAGTCTGTACGTATCAGAATGAAATGTGCTGATTTTGTTAATTTATCAATGACAACCCAAATCACATCTTTCTTTTTAGGAGACAGGGGCAACCCCGATACGAAATCCATCGTAACTCTATCCCATTTCCACTCAAGTATCATCACTGGCTGAAGAAGTCCCGACAGTACTTGATATTCGACTTTAACTTGTTAAAAAACTAAACATCTCGATGCAAACTCTGAATTGTCTTGTTTCATACCAGTCCACCAATATAATTGTTTCAAAATCATTATACATTTTGGTACTCCCTGGATGAATAGATAAATGTCCGTTATGTGATTCGTGCAGAATTTTTTGAATAAGCTCAGAATTTCTCGATACACAGATTCTATTTCGGAACATTAAACAATCATCAGCTTTGATTTGGTACTCTGAATCACTAGTCAACTCACTTTGTACTCTTTTAGTTTGTAATTCACTATCATATTTCTGAGTTTTGCAAGTTTGCTGAAGAAATAACAGTCCCGCTTTCAACTCAGCTACAATCAAATCATCATCAGACAAAAATAACTGTGTTCATCGTATGCAAAGCAAATAATGACTTTCTGCTCAAAGCATCAGCAACTACGTTCGCTTTCCCGGGATGGTAATCAATTACTAGCTCATAGTCTTTCAGTAACTCAAGCCATCTTCTTTGTCGCAAATTCAAGTCTTTCTGACTCGTTAAATATTTTAAGCTCTTGTGATCTATATAGATGTGGCATTTATCACCAAAAAAGTAATGTTGCCAAACCTTTTATGTAAACACAATCGTAACCAACTCTAAATTTTGCGTCAGATAATTCTTTTCATGCGGCTTCAACTATCTAGAAGCATAAGCTATTACTTTGCCTTCCTGCATCAATACACAACCCAAACCGTTTAATGACACATCACTAAAAATTACGAATTCTTTACCCGACTCAGGCTGTACTAACACTGGTGCCTTTATCAATAATGCTTTCAACTGTTCAAAACTCTGTTGACACTTCTCAGACCATTCGAACTTTACATCTTTCTGTAGCAGTCTAGTCATCAGCAGAGCTATCATAGAGAACCCTTTCACAAAACATCGATAATAACCAACTAATCCCAGAAAAATTTAGACTTCAGATACATTTCTTGGAGATTTCCAATCTATAATTGCAGAAATCTTGTTCGGGTCAACCCTAATACCTTCAACTAAAATGATATGCCCCAGAAATCCAACCTCTTGGAGCCAAAACTCACATTTACTAAACTTTGTAAACAATTGTTTATCTCTCAAGGTATGTAACACTATTTTCAAATGTTCGGTATGCTCAGACTCATCTCGTGAATAAATTAAATATCATCAATAAAAACAACAATGAATCTATCTAAATACGGTTTGAAAATCCAATTCATCAAATCCATAAAAATGGCAGCCAAAAGGCATAACAAGGAATTCGTATTGTTCGTACCTCGTTTTGAATGATGTCTTCAGCACAACAGTATGTGTAACTTGCAACTGATAACAGCTAGATCTCAAATCAATCTTAGAAAACATTGTAGCTCCCTTTAACTGATCAAAAAATTCACCAATTCTCAGTGAAGGATATTTATTCTTGATTGTCACTTTTTTGAACTGTCAATAGTCTATACACATTCTCATAGAACCATCCTTTTTCTTTGCAAACAACACTAGTGCACCCCAAGGTAAGAAACTTGGTCTTGCAAAACCTCTATCAGTTAATTCTTACAACTGAGCTTTCAACTCTTTTAACTCTATCGAAGCCATTCTATACGGAGCTATTGATATCGGTGAAGTTCCCGGTACTAAATCAATAGCAAATTCAACCTCTCTGATCAGTGGCAAGCCCGGTAACTCTTCTAGAAACACATCTGGATACTCGTAAACAACTGGTACTAATTCAATCTTTATTTCTGACACTTTTGTATCAAGTACGTATTCAAGATATGCATTGTATCCCTTTTTCACATATTTCTGAGCTAACATCGATGAAATTATAGCTGGTAAACCCTTTAAATCATTTGATTCGATTTGGAGAATTTCATTATTCTGACATTTCAACTCAATGGTCTTTTGTCTACAATTTACTACTACATCATGCAATGTCAACCAGTCCATACCCAAAATAACATCAAACTCATCAAACAATAACAACATCAAATTAGCCATAAAACAGTAACCCCAAGTAATTAACAGACAATTCTTGCAAACTTTGTCAACCAGGACATATTTGCCCAAAGGGTTCAACACTTTTATAACAAACTCAGTAGAATCAACAAGTAAATTCTTACTAGAGACTAAGTTCACACATATGTATGAATGAGTTTATACGGGGTCTACCAATGCAACTACACCACTGTCATAAAGAGAGAATGTACCGGTAATAACATCTGGAGATGACGCTTCTTTATAGGTGCAAATAGCATAAGTTCTAGCAGGTGCTCTAGCCTCGGATCTCACAGCAGCATCTCGTGTTGCACCGTTACCACCATTCATATTTCCAATATTACGAAATGGTCTTCCTCTCACAATCGTGTTGCTTTGTCTTGACTCTGTGTAACGCCCCGATTTTTGGGCCTGGAAGTATTGGGCCTTGAGTCTGGGTTCGGGTGGAAAACGGCCCGAATAATTTGGATGTTATTATTATTTCATATGTTTAGTTTAGTAATTAAATAAATTACGAAGGGTTTATGGTGTGGGAAAAAAAGGCTCAAGAGTAAATTTAATTCGAGGCGATTCCTGAATTTTAATTTTGGGAGAGAGCGTTCTGGCGATATGGGCTTTTAAAGTTGAGGTGGTAAAATAGGACACAAAAATATCTGTGGTAAAGTGGCATGTGGCGCCACCTACGTGTTTGGGGAGTGACGTGTGGATGTTTAGGGGGAGATAGAGTTCAAGTCATAAGGTAAGCGTATTGTTATTTTTTTTTTGTGCATGTGCCGGGCATGTGATAGAGCTTAAGTGGAAATTTGACTAGGGCTTTAGGAAGGTTAGGTCGTGGGTCTGAATGGCCATTAGGGCAACCTCTATTTTCTTTTTGTTTTTCCAAATTAGGGTTAGCCACCTAGAGCCTTCCCTTTCATTCTATTCTCTTCTCAGTATCTCAAAAAGATGAAAAATGCAAAGTTAGATCTCCTGAGTGCCGAATTCTTCCTTCTATTCTCCTCTCTTCTTCTATTTTCTTTTTCTCCTTCTTTTCTTCTCTAGCCAAAAAATTCCTACCATTCTACTCACCTCCTCTGTCAATCTCATCCTCCACAAAACCTCCATAGCCGATTGCCATAAAAGCCAAAATCCCGAAAACTCACTTCTTGTGCCGATTTCTCCAAGCCAAGATCCTTCAGTTATTTTTGTTCTTTTCGATCAAATTTCATCTTCTCTAAACCATTGATATTTGTCAGCAATATTACTTCAAAGTTATAGCCTCAAATCGTCATCTTCTTCATCACTAAAAAAGCCGAAATGCCATAGATTTAGGGACTTATAGCCGAAACTTCAAATCTCCTAGATTCGAGTTCTACTATTATTTAGAGGATAGATCTGCATCAGATCTACATAGAAATCAAAGAGGAATAAGTGGTAAGTGCTCATCACCTCAGATCTAGTCTTATTTTATAATTTAGAAAAGTCGAAGTCCCTAAAATCTAGGGAGGCTGTCGATTTGGGCATAGGGCTTTAAGGGTCTTTAATCGACGATTTCTTTTGGTGATTAGTGTCTTCTAGAGGTTTGACCGAAGGCTTGGATCTTTGGAACAACTAGACTTAGATCTAGTCATCGGTTTTCGGCAAAAAAGTAAGATTCTAAAGGCTTTAGGGGCATGGTTCGAATATGGGTTGCTGAATATTGGGATTGGTTGTTGTGGGTTGCAATCTAAGAATTGTGGTAATCAATTGTAGGACATCATAAGGGATCTCAGTAGCAGTCGTCACGAAACAGGTGTGCATCGAGCACCCTCTCAAAGTTCAATTCGGCAAAAGCCAAAATGCCGAAATTCTGGCATTTCGTGGGCTTGTGAGTGTGCGAGTGCTCACAAGACGTTTAGAAATCATTAGATCTGAAATGGAAAAGTGGTAAGTTAGTCGTGTGTGAAATTTCGTGCACTTCGGTAATTGGGCCTCGATAGGCTAAAACTGGGCCCAGTAGGCTTACGGGCCCATACAGGTAAAATTATAAAAAAATAGGCAATAAGTATGTTCTATTAGACTGTGGAATTGAAACTGCTTAAACCGGTAAACTGGTCATAAAACTTGAATTAAATGGGCTTAAATTGCTAGTGGACACTGTAGGGCCCAATAGGGGTTTTAAGGCCCAATTGCTAAAATTGTGAAATTGAGACTAATAAATTATTGCGATGACAAATGGGCTAGTAAGGACAGTACATTCGTGAGAACCCTTAAAACTGATAAAATTAGTGAAATACCTTTATAGGTGGAAAATTTACAGATTTACCCCTAGGAGCAAAATTACTGATATACCCCTAGGGTTAAGGTTAACCTGAATGCATGTTTGACTATTACTATTTACTGCATACCATGTTATTATTATCTGATGCATGGGACTGGGTTATTGATGGAGGAAGTATTGAAAGTGGCTTGTCCACATACTGGAGGCTTTGCCTCAACTTACTGATAACTGAGCAGCAGTGCTACAACTGTGGAGTGTAGGGCTGGGTGGGTTGAGCTATTCCCCACATGGAGCGTAGGGCTAGTACGGGTGGAGTGTAGCGGTTGGTTATAGGCTGGGTTGGGCTTGTATACACGAATATGTCTGTTCTGTTCTGGATTGGGCCTATGGGCCATACTGTTATCTGAAAAAGGGCTAAGGCCTAGTTTATTGTATTTTGAAAAGGGCTTCGGCCCAGTACCCACTGTTATCTGAATAGGGCTTAGGCCCAATAGGCTTGAACTGACTTGGGCTTTGGATGGGTTTTCCATACACACTGAGTTTCCCAAACTCACCCCCTTTCTCTTCCATCCTTGCAGCTAAGCCCTAGTTGGTGGACTTGGAGTTGGGCGGGATTCAGAGTGGCCACGAATATTAAATTTCTAGTTTTTTTAAATAAGTTTCAATTAGCTTCCTTTTAAATTTCGCATTCATTTTTGATTATTTCTATTTTGGTTAAAGTTGTAATAAGGTCGCTCTATCATTTTGGATTTTTAAAATTACTTAAATGTTTTCAACTTGAGATTCACATCACTTAAATTGATTCCTTAAAATTGGATAGCCCTAGGGTGCATTTTATAAAAGTTACTTATTTTCAAAATATCACGATGACTGAGCAAAGCTTCTGCAACGTAAATGTTTTCAAAGGAAATAAATATTTTAAATAGACTTAAACTTAATTTATTGTTCGTGGACAAGTAATAAGCTTAAAGTGTGGCAATGGATGTGTGCATGTCTAGGATTGGATCATGGAAGAGCTAGGTACTTAAGCAGTCTAATTGACTCACCTCCTCTTTTCTTGAATCCTACCTGGTGCGTAGCTTCCATTCACTTTAATTTAAAACGAAAATATTCTTTAAACACTAAGAAAGATTTTAGATAAAACATGACTTCTCTAATAACGTTTCAATATGACACGCCAGATTTGATTCGTAACGTCTAGGCCGAGTTTGGGGTGTTACATTTAGGGGTATCAGAGCCCGATTACAACAACTCGGCTGTGGATCAGGGTCCGAAAAGTTTTTCGAAAAACTTTGCTAAACTTAGGCCCAAGAAGGGTATTTTGGAAACAGTTTTTGAAAATTCTTTTCAAAGATATTTTACAAGGTATACATGTTTTAAAGTTCAATCTTAAAATGGTTTAAGTTTTTCTGGATTTCTGAAATTTGATAACTGAAGAAGTGGCACACTGAATCCCCGGCACCAAGTCTGTAAGTATTTTTATTTTGTACTGTACTGAAATATTGTTATACTATAGATAGTACTGGGACCCTACTATGATTCTGTAGTTAGGGTAATACTGAAACTGTAGAAATTGAGACAGTAGGGAAAACTGAAAACTTTAGAAGACTGAGCATGTAGCTAGGATACGATACTACGAAAACAAGAATTTTGAAATACTCTTTATGCATAGAACATTTGTATAAATACTAAAATTTTTAAATCGAGATCTTGGTAGTTATTGTTATGCATGCTGATAATGTAGAGTGTTGATATGGATTCTGAGGGTAAGCGAAGTCTGCCAACTTAGAGTAGCGGTAACTCGGAGCTTGGGAGTGAGGCACTGGCCGAGTTAGTAAGGAAAGTGGTAGAAGAAGTATTGGAGACCAAGGTTAAGGAAATTTGGGAAACGCTTCAAGCAGGGTGCTTGGAGTGTAAGAAGATGAAGGATTCTAGTTCTCAAAAGACTAAGCCTCATTCTGTGAAACATGTTAAGACACGACCAAACTTTCCAACCTGCAAGAACTGCAACGGGCATTATCCGGGTGAATGCCATAGGAAGACAGGAGCATGCTTTAGATGTGGGTCCAAGGAGCATCGAGCTCAGGATTTCCAAGCTTATTTTATTTAAGTGTGTGTTACGAGTTGTATGCGTACTTGATATATGTTTCTTTACTTTGGTAATTAGACGTTCTGGGTCGTACTAAGAATTATTTTTAATTAGAGTGCGCAACAGAAGCATAGTGGTTTGACTTGAGTAATACGGTTAGTTGATAGTTGGAAAATTTCAAGGACGAAATTTCTTTAAGGGGAGTAGAGTTGTAACGCCCCGATTTTTGGGCCTAGAAGTATTGGGCCTTGAGTTTGGGTTCGGGTGGAAAACGGCCCGAATAATTTGGATGTTATTATTATTTCGTATGTTTAGTTTAGTAATTAAATAAATTACTAAGGGTTTATGGTGTGAGAAAAAAAGGCCCAAGAGTAAATTTAATTCGAGGCAATTCCTGAATTTTAATTTTGGGAGAGAGGGTTCTAGTGATATGGGCTTTTAAAGTCAAGGTGGTAAAATAGGACACAAAAAGATCTGTGGTAAAGTGGCATGTGGCGCCACCTAGGTGTTTGGGGAGTGACGTGTGGATGTTTAGGGGGAGCTAGAGTTCAAGTCATGGTAAGCGTATTGTTACTTTTATTTTTTTTTTTTTTACATGTGTCGGGCATGTGATAGAGCTTAAGTGGAAATTTGGCTAGGGCTTTAGGAAGGTTGGGTCGTGGGTCTGAATGGCCATTAGGGCAACCTTTATTTTCTTTTTGTTTTTCCAAATTAGGGTTAGCCACCTAGAGCCTTCCCTTTCATTCTATTCTCTTCCCAGTATCTCAAAAAGCCGAAAAACGCAAAGTTAGATCTCCTGAGTGCCGAATTCTTCCTTTGCTTCTCCTCTCTTCTTGTATTTTCTTTTTCTCCTTCTTTTCTTCTCTAGCCAAAACATTCCTACCATTCTACTCACCTCCTCTGTCAATCCCATCCTCCACAAAACCTCCATAGTCGATTGCCATAAAAGCCAAAATCCTGAAAACTCACTTCTTGTGCCGATTTCTCCAAGCCAAAATCCTTCAGTTATTTTTGTTCTTTTTGATCAACTTTCATCTCCTCTAAACCCTTAGTATCTGTCGGCACCATTACTTCAAAGTTATAGCCTCAAATCGTCATCTTCTTCATCACTTAAAAAGCCGAAATACCATAGATTTAGGGACTTATAGCGAAACTTTAGATCTCCTGTATTCGAGTTCTACTATCATTTAGAGGATAGATCTGCATCAGATCTGTGTAGAAATCAAAGAGGAATAAGTGGCAAGTGCTCATTACCTCAGTTCTAGTCTTATTTTACAATTTAGAAAAGCCGGAGTCCCTAAAATCTAGGGAGGCTGTCAATTTGGGCAAAGGGCTTTAAGGGTCTTTGTAATATCCTGATTTTGGGCCTAGTCGGAATAGTGGTTTCGTGACCACAAAATTCGAGATATAAATAATTATTTTATGATTATTTTAAGGTCTATGATATGATTGCATATTGTGTGAAAGTTTCGTGAAGAAATTTTATGCATAAAGTGCTTAATTTGAAATTTGGGACTAAATTGAATAAATTGCAAAACTTGTGTTCTAGAAGTATTTTGCATAAAATTGAATTAGATTATTAATTAGAGGTCCTTAAAGAGTAATTTTACCAATTTCTAAGTCTGGACAAAAATTGGACATGGATGGAATTTTTGGAAAGTTTAGTAGTAAGGGCATTTTGGACATTTAGGGTAAAATGAATTAAAATACAAAATTAAAAGCCAATTTTGCTCATCTTCAACCCCATGGCCGAATATAGCAAGGAGAAACCATGGCTAGGGTTTTCAAGCTTCCAATCTCGATTGTAAGTCCGTTCTAGCCTCGTTTTAATGATTTTACGTTTTTGGAGTCCGTAGCTCGATTTAGCTTATGCTAGCAATAATTTAACCTAGGGTTTATATTTGGAAAAATACCCATAGGTGAAATTTGTGTATTTTGGTGTTTTATGATAGAATATGAGGTTTTAAATTATGTTAGACAACTTGTGCTACTCGGTTTTAAGTGAAAACGAGCAAAAGGGCTTAATCGGTAAAAATACCTAATAGTCATAAGTACATGTTAGAGTGAGAATTTGATGTTGCCATAGAAGGAAAAATGATCAGCATGTCATAAAACATAAGAAAATAGGCTGAATTTTAATTTACGAGCTTTGGGGCAAAAGTGTAAATATGCAAAAGTTTAGGGGCAAAATTGTAATTTTTCCAAAATATGATTTTGGGTCAATTTGAATAATGTGAGTCCTAATTAGACTATATTTTAAATGATAGAGCAAGGAAAACTGAAATTGGGCTAAAATGGGGAAAATACCAAGTTGTGGACGAAATGGTAAAAATAGCCATTTTCGCATACGAGGTAAGTTCATATGTAAATGTTGGTAACATAGTTATTATTTTAAATGTTTTAATGTTTTTTTAAATGATATGATAATTATTATGAAATATTATACTTGTGATAATTGTTTGATAATATGTTAAATTATGTGATATACTTGGAAAATGTGAAATACTACCGAGTATCGGATCGGCATTCCGTAGAAGATGGTTGAGACACATGATTGGGAAAAAGGTCCCGTTGAACCTTAGGAATGGATTAGGATACAAGTGACATGTCACTGGGATATTTGGGCATCCGAACTCGTTGAGTTGAGTCCGAGTTCACTTATGGATCGAGCGTCCAACTCGTTGAGTTGAGTCCGAGTTCGTGAGATGTAACTAGGCATCCGAACTCGTTGAGTTGAGTCCGAGTTCACTATGGATGCGAACGCCCGAGCTCGTTGAGTTGAGTCCGAGTTCACTTATGGGCGGGTTACATGGTAGCTTGGCTACATATGTGGCACTTATGTGCAAACTTTCCATGTATCCGAATTATATTCGATGTGTTCAACGGGTAAAGTTCTACTCAAATGGAGGAATACTCAAGATGAAAGGGACGTATTGGTAAGTGTTGTGAAATGGATACTTTGAACAGGTATGTACTTAACCCTCGGGTTGAAAACTCGATATAACAACAATATGGTAAGATGATAAATGAAAAGGTGATATGAATGTCTTGGTGATGATTATGCAAATGATGTTTTATGTTTGCTTATATGGTTATGTTACTTGCTATTTGCATGTGAGCTTACTAAGCATTTATGCTTACTCCTCCTTTTCATTCCTTGTAGTGTTGACAAGCCAGCTCGAAATCGGAAGCGGTCGGAGGCACGCTCACACTATCCGTATACCATCTTGGCATAATGGCTTGTATATTTTGAGTATGGCATGTATAGCATTATAATCATTTTATATGTATGGTCTTATGATATGGTTATTGAGTGGTATGGAAATAGAAATGCTTGGTAATGATTAGCCATTGGAATGGCTAATCATGATCATATTTGGTATTATGTATGTCAAATTGCTAGCTAATCCATGGAAACCATGAAATAGGTAAAATTTACCATAAAATAGATTCAGACAACAGCAGTGACGTGAGTTTGAAAAATCACTAAAAATAGTAGAAATGGAATTAAATAATGAATAAGTTATGGAATCGAAGCTTGATGAGTCTATTTTCATATGGAATAAGCAAAACAGGTATATGAGCTATATTTTATGAGATGTTTAAATTTTTGTGAAACAGGGCCAGAGCGATTTCTGGATACCCTGTTCTGAATTTGGAAATTCACCATAAATTTTACAAAGATAATTAGAAGCCATGCTTTATATGTACAGATTCCTTATTGAGTCTAGTTTTATTATAGATAAACGGCATAGTCATTGAAGCTCTGTACAGGAGATATCTGATTCGTAATACACAGAGGTCAGAGTAGTTGAACCCTGAAACAGGGAGACTTTAACTAATAAACTGTACTAATTGGCCCAACCAAAAATTCTAGAAAAAAATTAGTAGATATATATATGAGTCTAGTTTCAGGAAAAATTTACGGAATTGGATTTCGAGTTTCGTAACTCGAGATATGATTTTTAAAGCAACTGTGATGCAGTTAGCTAGCTTGTCTGGAAATTTTAAAATGAATTGTATGAGCTGTTTAATTAATGAATTAAGTCCGTTAACACCTCGTGTTCGACTCCGGAAATGGTCTCGGGTACGGGGTGTTACAGTCTTTAACCGACAATTTCTTTTGGTGATTAGTGTTTTCTAGAGGTTTGATCGAAGGCTTGGATCTTTGGAACAACTAGACTTAGATCTAGTCATCGGTTTTCGACAAAAAGGTAAGATTCTAAAGGCTTTAGGGGCATGGTTCGAATATGGGTTGCTGAATATTGGGATTGGTTGTTGTGGGTTGCAATCTAAGAATTGTGGTAATCAATTGTAGGACATCGTAAGGGATCTCAGTAGCAGTCATCGCGAAATAGGTGTGTATCGAACACCCTCTCATAGTTCAATTCGGCAAAAGCCGAAATGCCGAAATTTTGATATTTCGTGGGCTTGTGAGTGTGCGAGTGCTCACAAGACGTTTAGAAATCATTAGATCTGAAATGGAAAAGTGGTAAGTTAGTCGTGTGTGAAATTTTGTGCACTTCGGTAATTGGGCCTCAATAGGCTAAAACTGGGCCCAATAGGCTTACGGGCCCATACGGGTAAAATTATAAAAAAATAGGCAATAAGTATGTTCTGTTAGACTGTGGAATTGAAACTGCTTAAACTGGTAAACTGGTCATAAAACTTGAATTAAATGGGCTTAAATTGCTAGTGGACACTGTAGGGCCCAATAGGGGTTTTAGGGCCCAATGGCTAAAATTGTGAAACTAAGACTAATAAATTATTGCGATGACAATTGGGCTAGTAAGGACAGTAACATTCGTGAGAACCCTTAAAACTGATAAAATTAGTGAAATACCTTTATAGGTGGAAAATTTACAGATTTACCCCTAGTAGCAAAATTACTGATATACCCTTAGGGTTAAGGTTGACCTGAATGCATGTTTGACTTTACTATTTACTGCATGCCATGTTTTTGTTATCTGATGCATGGGACTAGGTTATTGATGGAGGAAGTACTGAAAGTGGCTTGTCCACGTACTGGAGGATTTGCCTCAACTTGTCGATAATCGAGCGGATCTTTTAATGTGGAGTGTAGAGTGGGTGGGTTGAGCTATTCCCCACATAGAGTGTAGGGCTGGTACGGGTGGAGTGTAGCGGTTGGTTATAGGCTGGGTTTGGCTTGCATACACAATTATGTCTGTTCTGTTCTATTCTAGAATGGGCCTATGGGCCATACTGTTATCTGAAAAGGGGCTAAGGCCTAGTTTAGTGTATTTTGAAAAGGGCTTCGGCCCAGTACCCACTGTTATCTGAATAGGGCTTCAGTGCGCCACTTCTTTCTCCAAACCAAAAACCACAAACCATGTATTTAATCACAAAAAATAGGAAAAATTTTGAAAAAATATCTTTGTTTTGAAATTCTCGATTTTAGACCCGTTTTTTTTAAAAAACCAAAAAAACTTAAACCATTTTATCATGTATACCTTTGTAAAATATTTTTGAGAAGAACTTTCCAAAACCATTTCCAAAAATTCCCTTCTTGGTCTAATTTTTTTCGAAAAGTTTTTCGACCTCTATCCACAGCCAAGTTGTTGCAACCGGGCTCTGATACCACTTTGGAAGTGGGAAAGGGTAACTATGGATTTTGTAAGTGGGTTGCCATTGACACCTTCCAAGAAGGATTCAGTTTGGGTAATTGTGGATAGGCTCACGAAATCTGCCCACTTCATACCTGTCCGAACCTATTACCCACTCCAGAAGCTGGCTAAGTTGTATGTGGCAGAGATAGTACGGTTGCATGGGGTGCCAGTATCGATAATTTCTGACCGAGACCCAAGGTTTACATCTCAGTTTTGGCAAACGTTGCATGAGGCATTGGGAACGCGATTGGATTTTAGTACGGCTTTTCACCCTCAGTCGGATGGGCAGTCAGAGAGGGTCATTCAGATTCTAGAAGACTTGTTTAGAGGTTGTGTTATTGAATTTAGGGGCAGTTGGGAAGACTATTTACCATTGGCGGAGTTCGCATATAACAACAGTTACCAAGCAAGTATTCAGATGGCTCCTTATGAGGCACTATATGGGCGAAGGTGTCGTTCACCTACTTGTTGGGCAGAGTTGGGGGAAAGGTAAGTACTTGGGCCAAAGTTGGTAGCAGATACTGAAAACAAGATTAAGGTGATCAGGAAGGAGGCAGCAGATCGACAAAAGTCTTATGCCGATCTGAAGTGTAAGGATATTGAATATGCTGTAAGGGATATGGTCTTTTTGAAAGTTTCGCCTTGGAAGAAGATATTGAGATTTGGTAAAAAGGGCAAGTTGAGTCCACGATTCGTTAGGCCTTATCGAATTATTAAGCGGATAGGGCCGGTGGCTTATCAGCTAGAGTTACCTCCAGAGCTGGATCGTATTCACGACATTTTTCATGTGTCCATGCTAAGGCGATATTGTTCTGACCAACTCATATCGTGCCAGTTGCAGAAATCGAAGTACGATCGAATTTGACCTTTGAAGAAGAACCTGTGCAAATACTTGATCTCGAGGTCAAGGTGCTAAGAAGAAAGTTAGTTCCATTAGTGAAGGTACTTCAGAGAAACCATGGCAAGGAAGAAGCTACTTGGGAAATCGAGGAACCAATGCGTCAACAATACCCTCAACTATTTGGATCAAGTAAATTTTGAGGCCGAAATTTCTTTAAGGAGGGTAGAGTTGTAACATCCTGATTTTCGGGTTTTTCGCGATTCTCGATATTTTGGTATTTGGTTTTGAAATTCATAATTTGAGTATGTAAATGGGCTTATGGAAGGCCCATGTGTTGGCCAAAACCTAGTAGAATTTTTGAATTTTAGACTTAAGAAGTTAGGGGCATTGGATAGGTGGTCTTATTAAAATTTGTGGGTAAAATGTATCACAGAAGAGCCTCTAGTAAAGTGGCTAAGTGATGCCACTAAGGGGCTAGAAAAGTGGCGTGTAAGTGGTTGAGGGAAGACCTGGGTTTGATTCCCTGTGATGTCAAAGGTAATGTTATTTTTATGCTTGTGCATGCTAGAGTTTAAAGCTGAATGGAACTCTGTGGGAGAGAGTTTGAATCAGTAAAATGCATGAATTAAGGAGGGATAAGGGGAGAGATTTTAAGGATTTGAAAGGAGGATAGGGTTAGCAGATTTGAGAGGATTAGAGAGGGGATTTCGGCAGAGGGGATTTAGTTAGGGATTTTCAGCACTTGGGTACTTATTGTGCCATTTTCTTCTTTGTAACCATAGGAGTAGTCTTCTTTTTTCTTCTTTCTTCTTCCCTAGCCGAATCTACCAGCCTTCCTTTCATCTTTTCTTCCTTTTCCTTCTTCCAAACCAGCCCACTACTCCCCTCCATTCATCTATTGTTTCTTTCCTTACCTCCACTTTTGCCGAAAACCGCAAAGCCGAACACAATGAAGCTAGGTGTTGTCAAAATCTTGTTGACCAGTAACCCTCTATTTTCTTTCACGTTTTGGTGGCCAATCCCTTTATTTTTAAGCTTCACACGAATTCAAGAAAAGAGATTGTGGTAAGTGTTCGTACTCTAAAGCGTTTTTAATAGTAACTATTGACAAAAGCCGAAACCCCTATAGTTTAGGGACGTGGCCGAATGTGGGTATAGGCCTTATTGGGTTTCTTCTTTAATCTTTTTATGGTTTGTATAGTGGAGGAACAGCAAGGCATAGTGTCGACTTGGATTAGCTTGGATCATCGGAGTGACTGGATCTAGTCATCAACTTCGGCAAAGGTATGGATTCTAAGGCCATTATGGATGGTGGCCGAATGTGTAAGTGTGGATAATAGATGGTTCTCGTTTTTGTTTAATTGTTATAAACTGATCTATAAGCGGTTGGTTATAGGAGAAATTGTGTAGGAGATCTCGTCGAGGAATATCGCAAATCAAGTGTGTAACGAACCTTCTTTCGTAGCTTAAATCGATAAATGCCGAAAAGCCGAAATGTCGAAATTATGGAATTTCGAGGACTTGTGAGCAAGTGAACGCTCATTGGTTAGTTACAGTCTCTAAGTTGACGATCGGGAACATTGGAAAAGGTAAGAGGATGACTTTTGGCATCACGGTAAGTTGGGCCTCGAGGGGTTGAAATCGGGCCCAATGGGCTTACGGGCCCATTTGGGTAAATTTGGTAGGAAATGAGATCTGGTTAAATTGCACATTAAGACTGGTAATACCATTATGGAATATAGGCTGAACGGGCCTAGATGACTAAATCGGCTATATAGCGCCCATTAGAGGTTTTAGGCCCAATAACTCGGTTTTGCTGAAAATGGGCCAGAATCGCTGTTTAAACACATGAATTGTTAGTAACTGATAATGAACATGGAAAATCCCTAATATTTGGTAGAATTATGAAATTGCCATTATATTATGAAAATGACTGTTTTGCCCCTAGGTAAAAATGACCATTATACCCCTAGGGTTTAATTATGAATTTGATACATGGGTTTTGATATACATGATTGATATGATATGCACATGATATGTATGATATGCACATGATATGTATGATATGCACATGATGTATTCATAATGCATTGGGTTGGGTTTATATGGATGGAGGAAGTGCAAAAAGGGCTATGCCCGGTTTAAAAGGGCTTTTGCCCCGCTTTATTAAAAGGGCTTTTGCCCCGGTTTATCAAAAGGGCTTTGCCCGATTATTAAAAGAGGCTAGGCCTCGGTTATATGATAAAGCACTATCTTTGCCAAAGGAGAGTTTTGTTTGGGTGGGTTGAGTTATTCCCCACAAGGAGAGCTTGGTTGGTACGGTGGAGAGTAGCGGATGGTGAGTCGAGTAGTCTCCCCAAATGGGCTTGCATTCTTTCATTGACATTACATGCGATATCGAAATGGGCCTATGGACCATACCGTTTCTGATAAAAGGCTTGACCCGGTGTTATGAAATATGAAATATGAAAAGGCTTCACCCAATATCTGTTGAGTTTGAATTTGGGCTTAGGCTCAAAGAGCTAATATTGTTTTGGGCTCGAAAGGGCTTGTTGCACATGAGTTTCCAAACTCACCCCTTTCCTTAACCTTGCGTAAGCCTTGATTTGGGGATTTGGAGCCGAGGGATTGAGTAGGCCACAGTGATCGTTTTTGGGCTTTGAAACAAGTGACTGGTTTTTTTTAATTATCTTATTTACTATTTATTTTTGGGTTGTAATTAGGCCATTCTAACTTTATTTTCTTTTCTTTTCTGGGATTATTTTATTTTTAATAACTTTAAACTGGTTGTTTACAATTCAAATGGGCTAGACTTAGGACGCATTTTCAAAATGATACTTGTTTCAAAATAACGCAATGATACAATTAATCGGTTTATCAACAATATCGACTTAAATGAATTGCAACGCGTTTTTTCCAAAATTTAAACTCGTTATAACCAAGTGTGGCAATGGTTGTGGGCATGTCTAGGATTGGATCCAACCAAAGAGCTTAGTACTTAAGCAGCCTTCATGGCTCACCTCCTCTGTCACAGATTCCTACCTGGTGCCCAGCTTCCGTTCACTTTGTTAGCTTAACAAAAGTTAGTTTTTAAACACTAAAATGAATCATGGGTTTTTAGACTTCTATGTGGCACGTTAGATTCGGCCATAATGTCTGGACTGAGTTTGGGGTGTTACAGTTAGTGGTATCAGAGCCGATTGCAACAATTCGACTGTGGATCGGGTCTGAAACGCTTTTCAAAAAAAAATTAGACCAAGAAGGGAATTTTTGGAAATGGTTTTGGAAAGATCTTCTCAAAAATATTTTACAAAGGTATACATGATAAAATGGTTTAAGTTTTTTTGGTTTTTTAAAAACAAACGGGTCTAAAATAAAAAATTTCAAAACAAAGATACTTTTTCAAATTATTTCCTATTTTCTGTGATTAAATACATGGTTTGTGGTTTTTGGTTTGGAGAAAGAAGTGGCGCACTGAATCCCCGGGACCAAGTCTGTAAGTATACTCTCTTTACGTTATGTGATATTGATATGATGCTATAAATAGAACTGAGACCCTACTATGATACTTTAGATAGGGTAGAACTGTAAAACCGTAGGAGTGAGAACTGTAGCTAGGCTTCGACGTTGCGAAAACAATCCTTGAACTGTTATATTTCCATAAGACATCTCGTAATATACAATTGAACATTAAACTAATGTCATAAAATTCGTAATCAGATAAGTCGATATGAGTACAAGAGGAACTCGTGGACGAGGCCACTGACGTGGTCGCGGAAGGGTGCAGGCTAAATCTTCATCCTTAGGGCATAGGCCAGTTGAGGAGGCATCCGTGCCACAGGCAACTGAGACTGGGTCTTATGATCGGGCTGCAGGGGATGATGTGACAGCCCTAAAACGACCCTAGACGGAAAGTGGTTTCGGGACCACAAACCCGAGTTATAAAAATAATTAATTGTTATATTTTATGCTTACTATGTGTGTGCATGCATATGTGAAAGTTTCATTCTCTAATTTTACCAATTGTATGAGAAATTATTAAATAGGGATCAAGGTGAAACATGGTGAAAAATGATAGGCTCAATTGTAATGGCTTATTTGTGCATGTAGACACAAAGGTGGACTTGCATGTCAATATTGCCCAAATTATTCTATAGTGGCGGCCAAGATGGGTGTGATGGGCAAGGAAAACATGTCCTAGACATGTTGGCCTAGTGCATGATGTAAGGAGAATAAAGAAATGAAATTGGAAAAAAAAGGAATATGATGAAAATAAAAGAAAAAAAAGTGTCCATTCTCTCATTTTTCTTTGCATGGCCGAATGTACTAAGAAGAAAGGGGGGGAAAGCTTGAGAAAATCAGCCATGGGAGCTTACTAGACTAAGGTGTTTTGATACAAGAAGGTATGTTTTATGCCACTCTTGAAAATGCATGCATAGTTTGGAGGATTGGTTCAAATTTTTCCTTGAATCTTGGATCGAAACTAAGTTGTTAGGTGAGTTAAATTTCGCCAAGAATGTTGTATTTCCTAATTAGTGTTTTGATGTTGTTGTGATGAAAGCATGGAGATGAGTGGGTTCGAATGTTTAACAAAAGGAGATTTTTGTGTCATTGAGTTCTTGTTGTTATGTGTGTATGTGCATGAGTATTCGGCCATGCTATAAAATTGATGTTGCAAAATGATTTAATGCTTAATGTGATATATAATAGTACTTGTGAATGAGCTTGAGAGCACCTAAATTATTAGTTGGAAGTGCGAATGTAGTCTTGGATGAATTTTAAAGAACAAAGAAATTTTTGGGTGACTAGAGGTCAAGGACATTCGACCAAAGGCTTGTGTGCTAGCAAAATTTGGCCTAGATGGGATAAATGTTAAGTGTTAAATGCAATGGAAATGCTAGATTAATGTTGCACATTCGGCTATAGTTAGGCATGTTTATGATCTCATTTAGACGATTAGACATAAAAAGGGTGGTAATGAGGTTGAAAATTGTTGAATGGCTAGTTGGGTAATGAATGTAGCATTCGCCATATGAGGTAAAAATGGGTCAAATGTTCGTGAAATAAAACTTTGTGAATTGATGAATTAATGATGATAGTATTGTTGATGTCATGTATATATGTATAAATATTTGGCAAGACGGTTAAACTAGGTAATTTATTGATTAGCTCAAGAAGCTAGAGGGGGAGAATCAAGCAAAAGCAAAGGAAAGAACATCAAATAGCGAGTTGGAACCATTTTACCCAACACAAGGTAAGTCATTAAGCACATATGTTTGATATTGCTTAAATGATTGTAAAATCTATGCAATTGTGTTTAATGGGATGATATATATATATAAATGAAAATGTATGTGTATGGAGTGATGACATTTGTTGAAATGTGTAGAAAGTTTACTTTCGGCACTAAGTGTCTTGAACAATACGTGTACAAAGGATGTAGATTGGCACTAAGTGTGCGTGCTGGAAATATATGGCACTAAGTGTGCATGCTGGAAATATATGGCACTAAGTGTGCATGCTGGAAATATCGCCACTTGGGTGTGCGAGCTCGAAGGGTATGGCACTATGTGTGCGGGCTTAAATCGCATGGCACTAAGTGTGCGAAATCGAGTATTAAGCAATGTGTGCGTACTATATATATATATATATATATATATATATATATATATCTCCGATCGAACAATTATATGGAGGTGTGTCTCCATCGAGTTGAGTATGGACAGCGGATCGGGTAAGTACCTTGAGCTCATGACGAATAGGAAATACGTTCATGCTCGAGGTTGAGCTTGGTAAGCTTTAGATCTATTTGATGATTGCAATTGTATGATTGTGGTGTGAATGAGTTGGTGTGTAAAGTGCCTCAAATATCTTATTGTATAGAATATGAAATGTGGATGTATGACTTGGTATGAGATTGAACCAAAAGGTCCGAGGATTTATGGTATAGTTTCGATATGGATGAGTACCCAGCTTCGTTATTGTTTCATGTTGTGATAACTTTATCAATGGATGGTTGTTGAATGCTTAAGACTTACTGAGTTATAAACTCACTCGGTGTTTTCTTGTCACCCATTTTAGGTCTTTTGGACTCGTATTGTTGCGTGCTCGGAACCGTTGTTGAAGTCATCACACCGGCTGGAAATCTTTTGGTATTGTCTTCGTTGTTGAAGAACATTTGGCATGTATAGGCTATTTTGTTTTGTTGAATTGTGGGTTGTAAACTTTAAGCCATGTGAAATGGCCTATGTGGTCGTCGAGTGGGATGCTAGGACCTATAGCCACGAGTCTTAGAAACTTTAATTTTGATAAGGTGGCCATAATTTGTGTCATGTATGATGGATGATTAAGGCCAAGGAAAGATTCATGAAATTGGCATAGTCTACTGCAGTAACTGTTGCGGACAGCAGCAGTGAGGTGAGATTGAAAAATCACTAAAAATAGTAGAAGTAGAATTAAATAGTGAATAAATTATGAAATTTAACCTTGATGAATCTATTTTTATATGGACGAAACAAAACAACCATATGAGCAGTATACTGAGAGATATTAAAGTTCTCGTGAGACAATACCAGAACGGTTTCTGGGTCCCCTGTCGCGACTTTGAAAATTTACTATAAATTATCCAGAAAGAATTAGAAGTCATTCCTTATATGTGCAGATTCCATTTTGAGTCTAGTTTCGTTATAAATAATCGGCACCAGTATTAAAGCCCTGTACAGAGAGATATTCAAGTTGTAATGTGTGAAGGTCAGTGTAGTCGACCCCTGTAACATGGGTGACTTTAACTAATAAACTGTACCAATTTGCCCAACCAAAAATTCTAGAAATAAATCCATGGATGGATATATGAGTCTAAATTCAGGGAAAATTTACGGAATCAGTTTCCGAGTTTTGGAACTCAAGATATGATTTTTAAGGCGACAGTGATGCAGTTTTCCAGCCTGCCTGGAAATGCCAAATTGGTTGGTACTTTGAGAGGATTTGGCCCGTTAACCCCTCGTGTCCGACACCGGCGATGGTCACAGGTTAGGGGTGTTACAATTTTATTGGTATCAGAGCTATGGTTTAGTCGGTTCTAGGACTACCATAGCGCGTGTGAGTCTAGCTATACATGCCAAATTGTTAGTGCTTAATAATGTGATGACTTCGACGGTTGAAATTTTTGTTTTGATTAGCAAATGGAACCCGGGTAGAGACCCTTGGCGGATGGCGTTGAAAGTGTAGCGGCTGCTCCGCGCAAGGGGCGCCGCTGTTGAGCCTCAGTCATCCGCGAATAATCAAAATGAAGGGGTGAAACAAGCCTTCTTCACTATGATGAATGAGTGGGTCGCGAATATGCCCGACCCAACCCGGCCGTCCAACCATTCCCGAATTTAAATACTCCGCCCAAGAGTCCACAATGCCTCCGTTCATGATCCTGTAAGGTTAAGCAAACCACCAGTAGACTTGATTAGGAAGCGGGGCCGAGGAGTTCAAGGCCATAGTCACTAATGATCTTTGAAAGAGCCGAATTACGCTCGATAACACCATTCGAGTGTTAGATGAACTCATGCACACCGATGAATGTCTTAAGTGTGCTATATCCTTGTTGCGAGACTCGACTTACTATTGGTGGAGGACTTTAATTTCCATAGTCCCAAATGAGCGAGTTACTTGGGATTTCTTTCAATCCAAATTTCAAAGAAATACATTAGTCAACGGTTCATCGATCGAAGCGTAAGGAGTTCTTGGAACTCAAGCAAGGCCGTATGATCAGATCTCGAATCTGAACATGAGTTCGTAAGACTTAGTCGGTATGCTCGGAGTGTGTGGCTGATGAGGTTGCTATGTGCAAAAGATTTGAAGAAGGATTGAATGAAGATTTGAAGTGCTAGTGGGTATTTTGGAGATAAAGGAGTTTGTAACACTAGTTGAGCGAGCACGCAAGGCGGAAGAACTTGGAAAGGAAAAGAAGAAGGCTGAATTTGAAGCAAGAGATTATCGTAAAAGATCGTGAGTAAAGCTCCATTCTCGGTAAAGAAGTTCGGGAGGACACTAATAAGTCGAGGCGATCGGGAATTTCCATCGAGCCCCACCATTGGCGGCTAGTGTGGGAAATAATCGTCAAGAGAGACCAGAATGCCCCCAATGTGGAAGACGACACCTAGGTGAATGTTGGGGTAAGTCTGTTAATAGGGCTCATTATGGATGCGGTTCAAGGACCACTTCATTAGAGATTGCACGGAGCTAGATGAGAGGAATAAGACGCAAGGTGCAAGACCTAGTGGAGCGACGGTGGAGGTAGGCCCCGAGAATCTCTGGAGGTAGGGGTGGTAATCGAGAGGAGCCTCTAATACGGCTGTCCGATCCGAGACCCGTGCTCTGCTAGAGCATATGCCATCCAGCAAGACGAGAGGAAGCATCCTCCCCGACGTTATCACCGGTACTTTTACTCTCTTTGATACTAGTGTGATTGCATTGATTGACCCGGCTCTACTCATTCATATGTATGTGAAACCTTAGCATCCAAAGACTCTACACGTTGAGTCTCTTGAGTTCATAATTCAGTGTCAAACCCTTTGGGTCAATACGTACTCATTGATAAAGTGTGCAAGAGATGCCCCTAATAATTCGAGAATCTGTTTTCCGGCCGATCTGATGCTTCTACCATTTGATGAATTTGATGTTATCCTTGGTATGGATTGGCTGACCGTACATGATGCAAGGTGGATCGCAAAGGAAAACCATTGATTTGAGGAGTGCAAATAATGAGGTAGTCCGAGTCGAGTCTACTGATTTAAAAGGAGTGCCAGCGATAATATCTTCTATGACCGCTCGGAGGTATGTGAAAAAGGGGTGTGAAACATACCTTGCGTATGTGTTTGAAAGTAAAGAGACGGAAAGGAAACTCGAATCGGTACCAGTGGTTTGTGAGTATTCAGATGTTTTCCCGAGGAGTTACCGGATTGCCACCGGTTCGAGAAGTGGAATTCGACATCGGTTGTACCGGTACTACGCCGATCTCAATAGCCCGTGTCGTATGGCATTAACGAAATTAAAGGAATTGAAGGTTCAATTGCAAGAACCGACGGATAGATGTTTCGCTCGACCGAGTTTTTCTCCATAGGCGCACGATATTGTTTGTGAAGAAGAAGGATGGAACTATGAGATTGTGCATCGACTATCGTCGGTTGAATAAAGTGACGATAAAGAACAAATATCTGTTGCCACGAATTGACGATTTGTTTGATCAATTAAAGGAGCCTCGGTGTTTTCAAAGATAGATTTGAGGTCGGTACTATCGGTTGAGGGTGCGAGAATCGGACATACCCAAAACTGCTTTTAGAACGAGGTACGGTCACTACGAATTCTTAGTGATGCCGTTTGGGCCCACTAATGCCCCTGCGGTATTCATGGATTTAATGAATAGAATTTTCAGGCCATACTTGGATCAGTTCGTAGTTGTATTTATCGATGACATTTTGGTCTATTCGAGAGATGAAACTGAACATGCTGAACACCTGAGGCTAGTGTTGCAAATCTTGCGATACAAATCTTGCGAGATAAGCAGTTATACGCAAAGTTTAGTAAATGTGAATTTTGGTTGAAAGAGGTTAGCTTTTTGGGGCACGTGGTGTCCGCATCGGGTGTCAGGGTGGACCCGAACAAAATTTCGGCCATAGTCGATGGGAAACCACCAAGGAATGTTACCGAAGTTAGGAGCTTTTTGGGGCTTGCCGGATACTATCGACGATTTGTGAAAGGTTTTCGGTGATAGCTGCGCCGATGACAAAACTACTTCAAAAAGATGTTAAGTTCGAGTGGTCGGAACGCTGTCAAGAAAGTTTCGATCGACTAAAAACCTGTTTAACTGAGGCCCCGAAACTAGTATAGCCAGAGTCCGGTAAAGAGTTTGTCATATACAGTGACGCATCCTTGCTTGGGTTAGGT
This sequence comes from Gossypium arboreum, assembly GCF_025698485.1. NCBI lineage: Eukaryota > Viridiplantae > Streptophyta > Magnoliopsida > Malvales > Malvaceae > Gossypium > Gossypium arboreum. Next base: position 78,091,416 of record NC_069080.1, read on the forward strand.
TGTGTGTTGATGCAAGAAGGTCGAGTTGTAGCTTACGCGTCGAGACAACTAAAGCCGCATGAGAGAAACTATCCGACCCATGACCTTGAACTAGCAGACCATAGTGTTCGCCTTGAAGATATGGCGGCATTACTTGTTTGGAGAAAGGTGTCACATTTATTCGGACCACAAGAGTCTAAAATATTTGATGACTCAGAGAGATTTAAACCTGCGACAAAGACGTTGGCTTGAGTTGTTGAAAGACTATGAACTCATCATTTATTATCACCCGGGAAAGGCCAACGTGGTGGTCGATGCTTTAAGTCGCAAGGCACTGTTTGCTTTGAGAGCGATGGATGCTCATCTATCCGTTTCACCCGATGAGGTGCTAGTAGTCGAATTAGAGACCAAACCGTTATTGATTCATCAAGTACTTGAATCTCAAAAGGTTGACGCCGAATTGGTCGCTAAGCGAGCCGAATGTGTTTCGAAGGAGGAATCGGAATTTCAGATTGACGACCATGATTGCTTGACGTTCAAGGGTCGATTATGTATTCCAAGGAATTCGAAACTTGTTTCGATGATTTTGAACGAGGCTCACAGTAGTCGAATGTCAATCCACCCGGGTAGTACTAAAATGTACAATGACCTGAAACGTCGGTTTTGGTGGCATGGTATGAAACGAGACATCTCTGATTTTGTTTCGAGATGTTTAATATGTCAACAAGTGAAAGCGGAGCATCAAGTGCCATCGGGATTACTTCAGCCGATCACGATACCCGAGTGGAAATGAGATCGAGTCACCATGGACTTTGTATCCGGACTGCCATTGTCAGCGAGTAAGAAGGATACGATCTGGGTCATTGTTGATAGACTGACCAAGTCTGCTCATTTTATTCCTATCCGCACGGATTTTTCGCGATAAATTGGCGTAATTATCGTCTCCCAAATTATTCGATTGTATGGGGTGCCTATTTCTATCGTGTCGGATAGAGACCCAAGATTTACATCGCGATTTTGGAAGAAATTGCAAGAGGCTTTGGGTACCAAGCTGCATTTTAGCACTTTCACCCCAAACCGATGGTCAATCCGAACGGATAATTCAAATACTCGAGGATATGTTGAGATGTTGCATCCTTGAGTTTAGTGGTTCTTGGGAACGGTATTTACCTTTGGTTGAATTAAGCACAACAATAGCTTTCAATCAAGTATCAAGATGGCGCCTTACGAGGCTTTATACGGTCGTAAATGCCGTACCCCATTATTCTGATGAACTTAGTGAAGGAAAAATCTTGAGGTTGATTTGGTTAAGGATGCCGAGCAAAAGTTCGAGTAATTCGTGAAAGTTTGAAGGTCGCCGGATCACCAAAAGTCGTATGCGGATTTGAAAAGGAAAGACATTGAATATCGGGTTGGAGACAAGGTATTTCTCAAAGTCTCACCACGGAAGAAGGTGTTTAGATTTGGTTGTAAGGGCAAATTGAGTCCGAGGTTCATCGGTCCGTATGAAGTATCTCGAACGAGTTGGGCGATGGCGTCTTGATTAATTTTACCCCGAGCTCGAAAAGATTCACAATGTTTTCCATGTTTCGATGCTTGACGATATAGGTCGACCCGACACGTAATTACTCCATCCGAGGTCGAGGTTCAGCCTAATTTGAGTTATGAAGAAGAGCCGGTTCGCGATTCGATCTTGAAGTAAAAGAGTTGCGCAATAAGAAAATCCCATTAGTGAAGGTGTTGTGTCATAAACACGAATTGAAGAAGCCACTTGGGAACTTGAGGACTCTATGAAAGAGCGATACCCGAGCCTATTTACCGGTAAGATTTTCGGGACGAAAATTTCTTAAGTGGGGGAGAGTTGTGACAGCCCTAAAATGACCCTAGACGGAAAGTGGTTTCGGGACCACAAACCCGAGTTATAAAAATAATTAATTGTTATATTTTATGCTTACTATGTGTGTGCATGCATATGTGGAAGTTTCATTCTCTAATTTTACCAATTGTATGAGAAATTATTAAATAGGGATCAAGGTGAAACATGGTGAAAAATGATAGGCTAAATTGTAATGCCTTATTTGTGCATGTAGACACAAAGGTGGACTTGCATGTCAATATTGCCCAAATTATTCTATAGTGGCCAGCCAAGATGGGTGTGATGGGCAAGGAAAACATGTCCTAGACATGTTGGCCTAGTGCATGATGTAAGGGAGAATAAAGAAATGAAATTGGAAAAAAAAAAAGGGAATATGATGAAAACAAAAGAAAAAAAAAGTGTCCATTCTCTCATTTTTCTTTGCATGGCCTGTAACACCCCGAGCCCGAGACCATCGCCGGTGTCGGACGCGAGGGGTTGACGAGCTAAATCCTCTTAAAGTACCGACCAATTTGGCATTTCCAGACAGGCTGGAAAACTGCATCACTATCGCCTTAAAAATCATATCTCGAGTTTCAAAACTCGGAAACTGATTCCGTAAATTTTCCCTGAATTTAGACTCATATATCCTTCCATGGATTTATTTCTAGAATTTTTGGTCTGGCCAATTGGTACAGTTTATTAGTTAAAGTCACCCATGTTACAGGGATCGACTGCTCTGACCTTCGCGCGTTACAACTTGAATATCTCTCTGTACAGGGCTTTAATACTGGTGCCGTTTGTTTCTAATGAAACTAAACTCAAAATGGAATCTGAAAATATAAGGCATGACTTCTAATTCTTTCTGGATAATTTATAGAAAATTTTTAAAGTCGCGAAAGGGGACCCAGAAACCGTTCTGGCCCTGTCTCACAATAACTTTAATATCTCTTAACAAGTAACTCCTATGACCGTTTCGTTTCTTCCATATGAAAGTAGACTCATCAAGGTTCATTTACATAACTTATTCACTATTTAATACCATTCCTACAAATTTTGGTGATTTTTCAAAACCACACCACTGCTGCTGCCAGCATCTGTTTTCAAGGTAACCTTTACCTATTTCATGATTTCCACGATTCAATTGGCCCTTTTTGCATACATAGCACAAGTGTGATCATGATTAACCATTCCAATGGCTAATCTTTTCAAGACCATTCCATACCCCATAATGATCATCATACAAACGATTATAGAATCATACTAACAACGTATCTAAGCCATTTTCGCATGGCTATTCAAGCTTACATAAAACCGAAAGGTACATGACCTTCTACAATAGGGTAGTCCTATACATGCCATTTCAAAGTTCAACCAAAATTATACCCAAAATGGAGGCTTTGATAGTGTAGATGACTTCGACTTTAATGATCCCGAATCCGATCGCTAACGAGCAAAATCTATAAAACAGAGAGCCAAAGCAACGGAGTAAGCATTTTTATGCTTAGTAAGTCTCAAGCAATAAAATCAGCTTTAACTAAAGCATTACATTCACATAGCCAAATGAATCATTTCATTAATACACATTCACATAATCATACTTACTTCACACTTCATCATTGTATACTTTCACAAGATATCAACCAATTCAATAGCTGAAAATTCGTTAGTCGATTGAACGAATGTTACTCAAACATATCGACTTTTCCAATGCACATATAAACATACCTTTTCCTTTGGGCTTTTCGAGCGTACTAATTAAATTTATTACAGCAACCAACGCTCACCTTCAGCCCAAGCTTCTTCAGAATACAACCGGATATAACCACATGCACGAATGCCTTCGGGTCTTAGCCCGGATAGAACGACTTGCACAAATGCCTTCGGGTATTAGCCCGGATTTAACAACTTGCACGAATGCCTTCGGGTCTTAGCCCGGATGTGGTCACTAGCACAATGGCCTTCGGGTCTTAACCCGGATATAATTATTAGCATAAATGTCTTCGGGACTTAGCCCGGATGTCATTCAATTGTTCATGCACACATACATCGATAATCATTACACATCCATGTTTCATTTTCGTTACTAAGGCTCAAACATATCACTAGCATAATCGCCTTTGGGACTTAGCCCGGGTATCATTCAAATACTCATACACACATATATCAATAATCATTACACATCCATATTTCATTTCACATAATTCGAGTAGGGTCATTTCTTGAGGACTTACCTCGGATGTTGTCGAACGGCTTCGACGGCTAATAGATCACTTTTTCCTTCCCCTTATCCAATTGTGGCCCTCTAAGCTCTTGAGCTAATTCAAACAAATTCAATTCATTAAAGTCTCGCTTGCTAGCCTTGGCCGAATACACATATCATTGACTCAACATCACATAACTAAGCACTTTAGTCAATTTTCTTTAATTACGCACACATTCGGCCTTAGCTCACAACAAGGTAGCCGATTACCTAAGTCAAGAATAGGCATCATTAAGCTTGCCTCTAACCGAATGCATGCACAATAATTCCCCTCATGTGGCCGATTATACTTAGTCATACTTGCACAAAATCAACAATAAATTGCAAGATTTTCACATCATATGTGTACTAGGCCGATTGTACATGCAAATTTCACAACATTCTTCAACAAATTTCTTCTTTAAACAACATATTTATCACTTTCTTCATAATCAAAATATCATGTGCAATCATATATACACATATAGGTGCAAGGCGAATTTCAAGGTGTCCATAGCCATCCAAAACACAAATTTTAACTAACATGCAAGAAGCATGAACCATGCTCATGAATGCATCATGGCGAATACATCACAATCATGCCCTTTCAACTTCAATCATGGTTAAACAAAAGAAAACTCAATGTCTTACTCAAGATGGCTACAAAGAAATTTCAAGAGTAGACAATCCATCATTGCATGCATCATTAGCAAGCTTCACATTTAGCATGCAATGGCTTTAACACAATAACAACTTTGGCCAAATACTGTTCCCATGGCATAACAAGGATTTGAACCATGGCTAACATGAACATCAAGTTAGCAACTAAAACATGCATGAAACTCATAACACAACCTCATACATACCTTACTCTTGATGCAAGTTTAGCCAAATTTCCTTCTAGATCTCTTCTAAACAAAGAAAATGAAGCAAAATCTCTTCTTCCTCTTAGTATTTTCGGCCAAAAGGAGAGAACAAGGATGAACAAAATTTTTTGTTTTCTTTCTTAGTTACTGCAATGGGGGGCATCCATGCTCATCTTTTTTTTTTGTTCATTTCTTTAATGCTAATTCTTATTTTATTTCTTCATACATAACTCACTAACCAAACATGTTGGAAACATGTTTCCCTTGCCCATCAACACCTACCTTGGCCGGCCACTATGCTTCTTTTGGGGAAATTTGACATGCAAATCCCTTATTTTTGCATGCATGATCAACTAGTCATCCCACATCTTCCCATCATACTTTCAAAGTTTACTACTAGGCCCTTTCTAGTGAAATTCACATTTATAACACCAAATCAAATCATCAAAATGTCACACACAATTTAACACATATCATAGGCATCAAAATAAATTTTAAATTATTTTATGCCTCGGTTTTGTGGTCCGAAACCACATTCCGACTAGGGTCAATTTTGGGTGTCACAACTCTCCCCACTTAAGAAATTTTCGTCCCGAAAATCTTACCGTAAATAGGGTTGGGTATCGCTCTTTCATAGAGTTCTCGGTTTCCCAAGTAGCTTCTTCTATCCGTGTTTGAGCCATAACACTTTCACTAGCGGAACCCGCTTGTTTCGCAACTCTTTCACTTCACGTGATAGGATACGAATCGGTTCTTCCTCATAACTCATATTGGCTTGAATTTCAACCTCCGATGGACTAATCACGTGCGATGGATCAGATCTATAGCGTCGAAGCATCGAAACATGAAAGACATCGTGAATCTTTTCGAGTTCGGGGTAAAATCGACGATATGCCACCGGACCGACTCGCTCGGATATCTCTTATGGTCCAATGAACCTCGGGCTCAACTTGCCCTTACGGTAGAATCGAGTATCTTTTTCCAAGGCAAAACCTTGAAAACACTTTATCTCCCACGATACTCGATGTCCTTACGCTTCAGATCTGCGTCGACTTGACGATCGGAGGCTATCTTGAGACTTTCACGGATTACTTTCACTTTACATTCACATCTCTAATCAAATCCACCGAAAAAATTTGCTTTCACCGAGCTCGGTCCAAAACAATGGTGTACGGCATTTACGACCGTACAAAGCCTCGTAAGGTGCCATCCTAATACTTGATTGAAAACTATTGTTATAAGCGAATTCAATCAAAGGCAAATACCGTTCCATGAACCATCGAACTCGAGGATGCAACATCTCAACATATCCTCAAGTATCTGAATTATCCGCTCGGATTGACCATCGGTTTGGGGTGAAAAGCGGTCTTTGAAATGCAACTTGGTACCCAAAGCTTCTTGCAACTTCTTCCAAAATCGCGAGGTAAATCTCGGATCTCTATCCGACACGATAGAAATAGGCACCCGTGTAATCTCACAATCGAGAAGCGTACAATTCACTAATTTGTCTATTGAAAAATCCGTACGTACGGGGACAAAGTGAGCTGACTTAGTCAATCTATCTACAACGACCCAAATCGCATCCTTCTTACTCACTGACAATGGCAGTCCGGATACGAAGTCCATTGTGACTCGATCTCATTTCCACTCGGGTATCGTGATCGGCTGAAGTAATCCTGAAGGCACTTGATGTTCCGCTTTCACTTGTTGACATATTAAACACCTCGAAACAAAGTCGGAGATGTCTCGTTTCATACCATGCCACCAAAACTGACATTTCAAATCATTGTACATCTTCGTACTCCCCGGGTGGATTGCCATTTGGCTACAATGGGCTTCGTTCAAAATTATCGAAATAAGTTCCAAATTCTTTGGAACACACAGACGACTTCTGAACCTCAAACAATCGTCATCATCGATCTGAAACTCCGATTCCTTATTCGGAACACACTCGGCCCATTTTGCAACCAACTCATCGTCGACCTTCTGAGCCTCACAAATTTGATGTATCAATAATGGTTTGGCTTTCAATTCAGCTACTAACACGTTGTTGGATCGAGCGGACAAGTGCACATTCATCGCTCAGAAGCGAATAATGATTCGACTCAAGGCATCCGCAACCACATTCGCCTTTCGGGTGATAGTCAATGACCAGCTCATAATCCTTTAACAATCGAGCCAACGTCTTTGTCGCAGATTTAAGTCTCTTTGGGTCATCAAATATTTGAGACTTTTGTGATCCGAGTACACATGGTACCTCTCACCAAATAAGTAATGTCGCCAAATCTTTAAAGCGAATCGATGGCGACCAATTCGAGATCATGGGTCGGATAATTTTTCTCATGTGGCTTTAATTGCCTAGACGCATAGGCCACAACTCGACCTTCTTGCATCAATACACAACCTAACCCAAGTAGGGGGCGTCACTATAGATGACAAACTCTTTGCCGATTCGGGTTGCACTAGAATTGGGGCTTCATCAAATAAGTTTTCAGTTGATCGAAACTCTTGACATTTCTCCGTCCATTCGAACTTAACATCCTTTTGGAGTAACCGTCATTGGCGTGGCTATCGTTGAGAAACCTTTTACAAATCGTCGGTAATAACCTAAGCCCCAAAAAGCTCGAACCTCGGTAATATTTCTGAGGCTTCCGATTAAGTATGGTGAAGTTTTGTTGAATCGACTCGAATGCCCGATGCAGATATCACATGCCCCAAGAAGCTAACCTCTCTAACCGAACTCACACTTGTTGAACTTAGCATATAATTGCTTATCCCGTAGAATTTGCAGCACTAACCTCAGGTGTTTAGCATGTTCGGTCTCATTTCTTGAATAGACCAAGATGTCATCAATGAATACGACTACGAACCAATCTAAATATGGTCTGAAGATCCGATTCATCAAATCCATAAATACCGCAGGCCATTAGTAAGTCCAAACGGCATCACTAGAAACTCGTAGTGACCATATCTCGCTTACGAAGGCGATTGGGTGCGTCCAGAATCTCGAATTATCGATAATAGCCCGATCTCAAATCTATTTTCGAGAACACCGAGGCTCCCTTGATTGATCGAACAAGTCATCAATCTGCATAACGGATATTTGTTCTTTATCGTCGCTTTATTAAGTCGACGATAGTCGATCACAACCTCATGGTCCCATCCTTCTTTTCACAAACAACACCGGGCGCACCCCAAGGCGAAAAACTCGGGCGGGCAAAACCTCTATCCAGCAATTCTTGCAATGAGCTTTCAACTCCTTTAATTCCGATTGCCATACGATACGGAGCTATCGAAATTGGAGTGGTACGGTACCAATTCGATGCCAAACTCTATTTCCCGAGCAATGGTAAACCCGCAATTCTTGAGGAAAACATCCGGTATTCACAAACCACCGCAGCGATTCGAGTTTCTTTTCTAACTCCTTGTCATCGAGCACATACGCAAGGTGCAACCGCACCCTTTTCTTACATATTTTTGGGCCAACATTGCGATATTACGGTGGCAACCCTTTAAGTCCGTAGACTCAACCCGAATTATCTCGTTATTCGCATCTCGGATCGATAGTCTTGCTTTTGCAATTTACAACCGCATCGTGCATGGTCAACCAATCCAAACCAAGAATAACGTCAAATTCATCGAGCGGCAAAAGCATCAAGTCCATTGGAAAACAAGAACCTCGGAATACTAGGGGACTTTTCTTGCACACTTTGTTGACAAGCACGTAATGACCCAAGGGTTTGACACCGAATTATAAACTCGATGAGACTCAATAGGCAAAGTCTTCTTTGGATGCTAAGGTTTCACATATATAAGAATGAGTAGAACTAGGGTCAATCAAAGCAATCACATTAGTATCGAAAAGAGTGAAAGTACTGGTAATAACATCCGGTGAGGCAGACATCCTCGCGTCTTGGCGTATGGCATAAGTCCTAGCGAGTCTGAGCCTCGGGTCTCGTTGTAGCATCTCTCGACCCTCTCGACCGCCACTAGCATTGCCCGCATTTCGGATGGCCTACCTCGGCGATGGTAGCACCGGGTTTCCACTTTGACTTACATTTTGTTCAAGCAACCTCGGGCAATCCTTGATAAAGTGGTCACCGATCCACACTTATAGCGAGGCGATCACGGAACCTCTGACTCCCGAATGCCATTTGCCACAATGCGAGACACTCCGCTCTCTCTCGTGATCATTTCCACCATGGCGATCGAAGTGACTCGTGTGGTCACAGGAGGTCGACCGCGATCTCGTCTAGAAAAGCCCAAGTGCCTCTAGACCGGCTCACATCATCTCGAAATCTCTTGATGCTGTTGAAGAGACTTTCCGAGGACCTTTTTCGAATTCTCCGGTTCCCACATCAACTTTTGTTTCTCCTTCCTAAGCTCTTGACTTTACAAGCTCGCTCAACAAGTACTCTGAACTCTCGTATTTCGAGAATGCCAACGAACATCCTTATATCATCATTCAGCCCATCCTCGAGCGTTTACACATAATAGCTTGGACGAAATGCATTCTCGCGTCATCGGCTAAGCCTCACAAATTTTCATTCGTAGTCAGAATGGCGACATAGAGCCTTGCTTAAGATCAAGAAATTCACAGCTTAAACGGTCGATGAATCTCGATGATATACTTTTTGAACTCGGTTTGAAAGAACTCCCAAGTCACTTGCTCTCTAGGCACCACAAGTCGAGTACTCCACCAATAGTAGGCGGAATCACGTAACAAGGAGATGGTACACTTTAAGCACTCATCGGTGTACAAGATAGCTCATCCGTAGCTTTAAATTCAAGGCCCCATGTTTTGAATCCTATCGATTGGGGCTTACTTGACCTTATTTGGTCGATTCTGGGAGGTATTGTAGGTCTTGAGGTTGCATTTGTCGGGAATGGAGGTTGTGGAACAGTAGTGTTAGTTCGAATGTATTGGTTAAACCAATCATTCATCACACTATAAAAGGCTTGCCTAGCCTCATCATTCGGATTCTGGCCATAGGTTGAGAGTCCGGCTGTCCTTGGCGCTGTCCCTTGCGCGGAGCAGCGCCACACTCTCCACATCATCAGCTATTGCTCGGTTGGGATCGGGATCCATTGCTATAAACAAACACAAAGTCAAATTGTCGAAATCACCACACTATCAATTCATCATTTAATGGCATGTATAGCTAGACCCCAAACATATCACGGTAGTCCTAGAATCGACTAAACCGTAGCTCGATACCAATAAAATTGTAACACCCGAGCAGAGACCATCGCCGTGTGTGGGACGCGAGGGGTTGACGAGCTAACTCCTCTTAAAGTACCGACCAATTTGGCATTTCAGACAGGCTGGAAAACTGCGTCCTTCATGCGCTTTAAAATCATATCTCGAGTTTCAAAACTCGGAAACTGATTCTGTAAATTTTCCTGAATTTAGTCTCATATATCCTTCCATGGATTTATTTCTAGAATTTTGGTCAGGCCAATTGGTACAGTTTATTAGTTAAAGTCACCCATGTTACAGGGATCGACTGCTCTGACCTTCGCGCGTTACAACTTGAATATCTCTCTGTACAGGGCTTTAATACTGGTGCCGTTTGTTTCTAATGAAACTAGACTCAAAATGGAATCTGCACATATAAGGCATGACTTCTAATTATTTCTGGATAATTTATATAAAATTTTAAAGTCGCGAAAGGGGACCCAGAAACCGTTCTGGCCCTATCTCACAATAACTTTAATATCTCTTAACAAGTAACTCCTATGACCGTTTCGTTTCTTCCATATGAAAGTAGACTCATCAAGGTTCATTTACATAACTTATTCACTATTTAATACCATTCCTACAAATTTTGGTGATTTTTCAAAACCACACCACTGCTGCTGCCAGCATCTGTTTTCAAGGTAACCTTTACCTATTTCATGATTTCCACGATTCAATTGGCCCTTTTGCATACATAGCACAAGTGTGATCATGATTAACCATTCCAATGGCTAATCTTTTCAAGACCATTCCATACCCCATAATGATCATCATACAAACGATTATAGAATCATACTAACAACGATATCTAAGCCATTTTCGCATGGCTATTCAAGCTTACATAAAACCGAAAGGTACATGACCTTCTACAATAGGGTAGTCCTATACATGCCATTTCAAAGTTCAACCAAAATTATACCCAAAATGGAGGCTTTGATAGTGTAGATGACTTGACTTTAATGATCCCGAATCCGATCGCTAACGAGCAAAATCTATAAAACAGAGAGCCAAAGCAGCGGAGTAAGCATTTTATGCTTAGTAAGTCTCAAGCAATAAAATCAGCTTTAACTAAAGCATTACATTCACATAGCCAAATGAATCATTTCATTAATACACATTCACATAATCATACTTACTTCACACTTCATCATTGTATACTTTCACAAGATATCAACCAATTCAATAGCTGAAAATTAGTTAGTCGATTGAGCGAATGTTACTCAAACATATCGACTTTTCCAATGCACATATAAACATACCTTTTCCTTTGGGCTTTTCGAGCGTACTAATTAAATTTATTACAGCAACCAACGCTCACCTTCAGCCCAAGCTTCTTCAGAATACAACCGGATATAACCACATGCACGAATGCCTTGGTCTTAGCCGGATAGAACGACTTGCACAAATGCCTTGGTATTAGCCCGATTTAACAACTTGCACGAATGCCTTGGTCTTAGCCGGATGTGGTCACTAGCACAATGGCCTTGGTCTTAACCGGATATAATTATTAGCATAAATGTCTTGGGACTTAGCCGGATGTCATTCAATTGTTCATGCACACATACATCGATAATCATTACACATCCATGTTTCATTTTCGTTACTAAGGCTCAAACATATCACTAGCATAATCGCCTTTGGGACTTAGCCCGGGTATCATTCAAATACTCATACACACATATATCAATAATCATTACACATCCATATTTCATTTCACATAATTCGAGTAGGGTCATTTCTTGAGGACTTACCTCGGATGTTGTCGAACAACTTCGACGGCTAATAGATCACTTTTCCTTCCCTTATCCAATTGTGGCCCTCTAAGCTCTTGAGCTAATTCAAACAAATTCAATTCATTAAAGTCTCGCTTGCTAGCCTTGGCGAATACACATATCATTGACTCAACATCACATAACTAAGCACTTTAGTCAATTTTCTTTAATTACGCACACATTCTACCTTAGCTCACAACAAGGTAGCCGATTACCTAAGTCAAGAATAGGCATCATTAAGCTTGCCTCTAACCGAATGCATGCACAATAATTCCCCTCATGTGGCCGATTATACTTAGTCATACTTGCACAAAATCAACAATAAATTGCAAGATTTTCACATCATATGTGTACTAGGCCGATTGTACATGCAAATTTCACAACATTCTTCAACAAATTTCTTCTTTAAACAACATATTTATCACTTTCTTCATAATCAAAATATCATGTGCAATCATATATACACATATAGGTGCAAGGCGAATTTCAAGGTGTCCATAGCCATCCAAAACACAAATTTTAACTAACATGCAAGAAGCATGAACCATGCTCATGAATGCATCATGGCGAATACATCACAATCATGCCCTTTCAACTTCAATCATGGTTAAACAAAAGAAAACTCAATGTCTTACTCAAGATGGCTACAAAGAAATTTCAAGAGTAGACAATCCATCATTGCATGCATCATTAGCAAGCTTCACATTTAGCATGCAATGGCTTTAACACAATAACAACTTTGGCCAAATACCGTTCCCATGGCATAACAAGGATTTGAACCATGGCTAACATGAACATCAAGTTAGCAACTAAAACATGCATGAAACTCATAACACAACCTCATACATACCTTACTCTTGATGCAAGTTTAGCCAAATTTCCTTCTAGATCTCTTCTAAACAAAGAAAATGAAGCAAAATCTCTTCTTCCTCTTAGTATTTTCGGCCAAAGGGAGAGAACAAGGATGAACAAAATTTTTTGTTTTCTTTCTTAGTTACTGCGGCAATGGGGGCATCCATGCTCATCTTTTTTTTGTTCATTTCTTTAATGCTAATTCTTATTTTATTTCTTCATACATAACTCACTAACCAAACATGTTGGAAACATGTTTCCCTTGCCCATCAACACCTACCTTGGCCGCCACTATGCTTCTTTTGGGGAAATTTGACATGCAAATCCCTTATTTTTGCATGCATGATCAACTAGTCATCCCACATCTTCCCATCATACTTTCAAAGTTTACTACTAGGCCCTTTCTAGTGAAATTCACATTTATAACACCAAATCAAATCATCAAAAATGTCACACACAATTTAACACATATCATAGGCATCAAAATAAATTTTAAATTATTTTTATGCCTCGGTTTTGTGGTCCCGAAACCACATTCCGACTAGGGTCAATTTTGGGCTGTCACATGGCCGAATGTACTAAGAAGAAAGGGGGGGAAAGCTTGAGAAAATCAGCCATGGGAGCTTACTAGACTAAGGTGTTTTGATACAAGAAGGTATGTTTTATGCCACTCTTGAAAATGCATGCATAGTTTGGAGGATTGGTTCAAATTTTTCCTTGAATCTTGGATCGAAACTAAGTTGTTAGGTGAGTTAAATTTCGGCCAAGAATGTTGTATTTCCTAATTAGTGTTTTGATGTTCTTGTGATGAAAGCATGGAGATGAGTGGGTTCGAATGTTTAACAAAAAGGAGATTTTTGTGTCATTGAGTTCTTGTTGTTATGTGTGTATGTGCATGAGTATTCGGCCATGCTATAAAATTGATGTTGCAAAATGATTTAATGCTTAATGTGATATATAATAGTACTTGTGAATGAGCTTGAGAGCACCTAAATTATTAGTTGGAAGTGCCGAATGTAGTCTTGGATGAATTTTAAAGAACAAAGAAATTTTTGGGTGACTAGAGGTCAAGGACATTCGGCCAAAGGCTTGTGTGCTAGCAAAATTTGGCCTAGATGGGATAAATGTTAAGTGTTAAATGTAATGGAAATGCTAGATTAATGTTGCACATTCGGCTATAGTTAGGCATGTTTATGATCTCATTTAGACGATTAGACATAAAAAAGGGTGGTAATGAGGTTGAAAATTGTTGAATGGCTAGTTGGGTAATGAATGTAGCATTCGGCCATATGAGGTAAAAATGGGTCAAATGTTCGTGAAATAAAACTTTGTGAATTGATGAATTAATGATGATAGTATTGTTGATGTCATGTATATATGTATAAATATTTGGCAAGACGGTTAAACTAGTTAATTTATTGATTAGCTCAAGAAGCTAGAGGGGGAGAATCAAGCAAAAGCAAAGGAAAGAACATCGAATAGCCGAGTTGGAACCATTTTACCCAACACAAGGTAAGTCATTAAGCACATATGTTTGATATTGCTTAAATGATTGTAAAATCTATGCAATTGTGTTTAATGGGATGATATATATATATAAATGAAAATGTATGTCTATGGAGTGATGACATTTGTTGAAATGTGTAGAAAGTTTACTTTCGGCACTAAGTGTCTTGAACAATACGTGTGTGCGGTGGCGAGATTGGCACTAAGTGTGCGTGCTGGAAATATATGGCACTAAGTGTGCATGCTGGAAATATATGGCACTAAGTGTGCATGCTGGAAATATCGCCACTTGGGTGTGCGAGCTCGAAGGGTATGGCACTATGTGTGCGGGCTTAAATCGCATGGCACTAAGTGTGCGAAATCGAGTATTAAGCACTGTGTGTGCGTACTATATATATATATATATATATCCGATCGAACAATTATATGGAGGGTGTGTCTCCATCGAGTTGAGTATGGACAGCGGATCGGGTAAGTACCTTGAGCTCATGACGAATAGGAAATACGTTCATGCTCGGGGTTGAGCTTAGTAAGCTTTAGATCTATGTGATGATTGCAATTGTATGATTGTGGTGTGAATGAGTTGGTGTGTAAAGTGCCTCAAATATCTTATTGTATAGAATATGAAATGTGGATGTATGACTTGGTATGAGATTGAACCGAAAGGTCCGAGGATTTATGGTATAGTTTCGATATGGATGAGTACCCAGCTTCGTTATTGTTTCATGTTGTGATAACTTTATCAATGGATGGTTGTTGAATGCTTAAGACATACTGAGTTATAAACTCACTCGGTGTTTTCTTGTCACCCATTTTAGGTCTTTTGGACTCGTATTGTTGTGTGCTCGGAACCGTTGTTGAAGTCATCACACCGGCTGGAAATCTTTTGGTATTGTCTTAAATGTTGAAGAACATTTGGCATGTATAGGCTATTTTGTTTTGTTGAATTGTGGGTTGTAAACTTTAAGCCATGTGAAAATGGCCTATGTGGTCGTCGAGTGGGATGCTAGGACCTATAGCCACGAGTCTTAGAAACTTTAATTTTGATAAGGTGGCCATAATTTGTGTCATGTATGATGGATGATTAAGGCCAAGGAAAGATTCATGAAATTGGCATAGTCTACTGCAGTAACTGTTGCAGACAGCAGCAGTGAGGTGAGATTGAAAAATCACTAAAAATAGTATAAGTAGAATTAAATAGTGAATAAATTATGAAATTGAACCTTGATGAATCTATTTTTATATGGACAAAACGAAACGACCATATGAGCAGTATACTGAGAGATATTAAAGTTCTCGTGAGACAGGGCCAGAACGGTTTCTGGGTCCCCTGTCGCGACTTTGAAAATTTACTATAAATTATACAGAAAGAATTAGAAGTCATGCCTTATATGTGCAGATTTCATTTTGAGTCTAGTTTCATTAGAAACAATCGGCACCAGTATTAAAGCCCTGTACAGAGAGATATTCAAGTTGTAACACGCAAAGGTCAGTGTAGTCGACCCCTGTAACATGGGTGACTTTAACTAATAAACTGTACCAATTGGCCCGACCAAAAATTCTAGAAATAAATCCATGGATGGATATATGAGTCTAAATTAAGGGAAAATTTACGGAATCAGTTTCCGAGTTTTGGAACTCGAGATATGATTTTTAAGGCAACAGTGACGCAGTTTTCCAGCCTGCCTAGAAATGCCAAATTGGTTGGTACTTTGAGAGGATTTGGCCCGTTAACCCCTCGTGTCCGACACCGGCGACGGTCACGGGTTAGGGGTGTTACAGATGATGCTTTGTCCCAAGCAATGTTAAGGGTTTTAGAAAGAGTTGTTGGAGCTAGCACTGGGATAGTAAATAAGGAATCTATCTCGGAGTTACTCTAGGCTAATGGAGCAAAAGTTTTTAGGGGCGTATCTAGAGTAGCCCCAAATGTGGCTGAATATTGGCTGGAAGCAACAGAGTGGATTATGGATGATTTAGATTGCTCTGTGGAGCAAAAGCTGAAGGGGGCTGTGTCGCTGCTACGAGACGAGGCATATCGTTGGTGGATCACCGTGATGGAGAGTACCCCGATTGAACGAGTAACCTGGGAATTGTTCAAAACTGCTTTTAAGGAGAGGTATGTTGGAGCTACTTATGTGGATGCCCGTCGAAAGGAATTTTTGAATTTGACTCAGGGTAATAAGATTGTTGCGGAGTATGAGGCAGAATTCTTGAGGCTGAGTCGATACGCCAGTGGGATAGTCGTGGCTGAATATGAGCGCAGTGTTCGATTTGAAAATGGTCTCCGTGATGAGCTTAGGATATTGATAGGTCCATAGAGGGAGTGTGATTTTGCTGCATTGGTGGAGAAGGCTAAGATAGCCAAGGAGGTAAAACGGACTAAGCGGCAGAATCGTGGGAAGGACTAACCTAGATTTAAGAGGGATTTTAGGCCCTCGAGTGCTACGAATAGGAATGTTAAAAGGGCTAGAATGGAGGAACCGATTCGAGCAGTTCCAGTGAATACTTTTAGACCACAGGCTTGCGGGGGCGTGGTAGGGTGCATATGGGGAGTCTTTGAAACAAAGCTGGAGCATGTTTTCAATGTGGGTCCAAGGAGCATAAGTTGAGAATGTCCTCGGAGAACAGCTCAGGAACTAGATGGGGAGCAAAGGGATGTCCAACCACAGCGAGGAGGACTACCACCACAGAGAGGTCATGGGCAAGGTAGAGGTGGCAATGGAAATGGACGAGGACGTGGGGCACTGGCGGGTGTCTGGACATCTTTGAAGCTTCGACAATACGGCGTTGGTTTATGTTGCACGACGCCGTGAGGAGGGTGACGCTCCTGATGTTATAACGGTACGTTCTTCATTCGTAGCACGCCTTACACTACTTTAATTGATGTGGGTTCCACTCACTCGTATGTTGCTTGTGATGTATCTAGGGCTTTGGGGGTGCTTCTCGAGGAGACAGTGAGTGGGGTATCAGTGATAAGCCCTTTAGGACACTCGATTAAGGTAGATAAACTCTTTAAGGTGGTGCCTTTAGAGACACAAGATAAGATCTTTGAAGGAGATTTGATAGAGCTGCCATTTGGGGATTTTGATCTTATCTTGGGAATGGACTGGCTAGCTCAGCATAGGGTGACGTTGGATTGTGCTGCTAAGAGAATGGTACTAAGAACTATCGAAGATGAGGAGATAATGGTCATAGGGGAACGAAGGAATTATTTTTCCAATGTTGTTTTGGCTTTAAGAGCCGAGAAGTTGATTCGGAAAGGTTGTGAGGCGTACTTGGCGTTTGTAAGTCGAGTTGAACCTGAGGGGATGACTGTGGAGTCGGTTAGGACCATTAAAGAATTTCAAGATGTATTTCCGGAGGAACTTCCTAGATTACCTCCAAATAGAGAAGTCGAGTTCAGAATCGACTTGTTACCTGGAACAGCTCCTGTGTCCATTGCGCCTTATAGGATGGCACCAAAGGAGTTGGTAGAATTGAAAGCTCAAATTCAGGAACTGTTGGATAGAGGGTTTATAAGACCAAGTGTCTCCCCGTGGGGTGCACCAGTGTTATTCGTAAAGAAGAAAGATGGGACCATGCGAATGTGTATTGACTATCGGCAGTTGAATAAGCTGACGATCAAGAACAAGTATTTGTTACCAAGAATCGATGATCTGTTCGACCAATTAAAATGAGCCTCGGTATTTTTTAAGATCGACCTTCAGTCAGGATATCATCAGTTGAGAGTCAAAGAGGTGGATATTTATAAGACGGCATTCAGGACTCGATATAGTCATTACGAGTTTCTGGTTATGCCCTTTGGATTGACTAATGCACAGGCAGCCTTCATGGATTTAATGAATCGAGTGTTCCAGCCATACTTGGATCGGTTCGTAGTCGTTTTTATCGATGATATCTTGGTGTATTCGAAAATGGAAGAGAAGCATGATGAGCATCTTCGTGTTGTGCTATAAGTGCTAAGGGAAAAGCAACTTTATGCGAAGTTTAGTAAGTGCGAGTTTTGGCTAAAGGAAGTCACTTTCTTGGGGTATGTTGTGTCTGCTGAGGGGATCAAGGTGGACCCTCGAAAGATTGAGGCAATTCTGGAATGGAAGCCACCGAGGTCGGTAACAGAAATTTGAAGTTTTCTGGGGTTGGCAGGTTATTATCGGAGATTCGTGGAAGGATTTTACGTGTTGGCGACAGATTATCTAAACTTATAAGGAAGGGAGCACCTTTTGTTTGGATGAATAAGCAGCAATAGGCTTTTGAGAAATTGAAGAAGGTTTTGATAGAAACGCCAGTGTTGATTCAACCAGAGTCTGGTAAGGATTTCAAGGTGTACAGCGACGCGTCACATATAGGTTTAGGCTGCATGTTTATGCAAAAGGGTAAAGTGGTCGCTTATGCTTCATGACAGCTTAAACCTCACAAAGTAAACTATCCTACACATGACCTGGAGTTGGCAGCGGTGATTTTTGCGCTTAAGATATGGAGGCATTACTTATATGGGGAGAGATGCGTTATCTATACGAATCACAAGAGTCTTAAGTACTTGCTGACTCAGAAGGAGCTGAATCTTAGACAGTGAAGGTGGATAGAGTTGTTAAAGGACTATGACTGTTTAATTGAGTACCATCCAGGTAAGGCAAATGTTGTGGCTAATGCGTTAAGTCGTAGGACTGTGGCAGAGTTGAAGGCAATGTTTGCTCGTTTAAGTTTGTATGACGATGGAAGCTTATTGGCAGAGTTCCAAGTGAAACCGACTTGGGTGGAGCAGATTAAGAAGCAGCAGTTGGAGGATGAGTTGTTGGTTTCTCAGTTTCAGCAAGTTGAGAAGGTGGAGAATCCTAACTTTGGGTTAAATAATGATGGAGTTCTTTGTTTTCGAGGAAGAATTTGTATGCCGAAGGACTCTGACTTGAGATTGATGATTTTGAAAGAGGCACATAATGAGCCTTGTGCTATGCATCCAAGAGTGAGTAAGTTGTATCGAGACTTGCGAGAGCTATATTGGTGGCCTGGACTTAAGGGAGAAGTGACCGAATTTTTCGGGAAATGTTTGACGTGTCAACAAGTGAAGGCCGAGCATCAACTGCCTTCAGGATTGTTACAGCTGGTAAAGATACCACTTTGGAAGTGGGAAAGGGTAACTATGGATTTTGTAAGTGGGTTGCCATTGACACCTTCCAAGAAGGATTCAGTTTGGGTAATTGTGGATAGGCTCACGAAATCTGCCCATTTCATACCTATCCAAACCGATTACCCACTTCAGAAGCTGGCCAAGTTGTACTTGGTGAAGATAGTGCGGTTGCATGGGGTGCCAATATCAATAATTTCTGACCGAGACCCAAGGTTTACATCTCGATTTTGGCAGAAGTTGCATGAGGGGTTGGGAACGCGATTGGATTTTAGTACGGCTTTTCACCCTCAGTCGAATGGGTAGTCAGAGAGGGTCATTCAGATTCTAGAAGACATGTTGAGAGGTTGTGTTATTGAATTTAAGGCAGTTGGGAAGACTATTTTCCATTGGCGGAGTTCACGTATAACAACAGTTACCAAGCAAGTATTCAGATGGCTCCTTATGAGGCACTATATGGGCGAAGGTGCCGTTCGCCTACTTGTTGGGTAGAGTTGGGGGAAAGGCAAGTACTTGGGCCAGAGTTGGTAGCAGATACTGAAAACAAGATTAAGGTGATCAGGAATCGGTTAAAAGAGGCAGCGGATCGACAAAAGTCTTATGTCGATCTGAAGCGTAAGGATATTGAATATGCTGTAGGGGATATGGTCTTTTTGAAAGTTTTGCTTTGGAAGAAAATATTAAGATTTGGTAAGAAGGGCAAGTTGAGTCCACGCTTCGTTGGGCCTTATCGAATTATTAAGCGGATAGGGCCGGTGGCTTATAAGCTAGAGTTACCTCCAGAGCTGGATCATATTCACAACGTTTTTCATGTGTCCATGCTAAGGCGATATCGTTCTGACCCAACTCATATCGTGCCAGTTGCAGAAATCGAAGTACGGTCAGATTTGACCTTTGAAGAAGAACCTGTGCAAATACTTGATCACGACGACAAGGTGCTGAGAAGGAAGTCAGTTCCATTAGTGAAGGTACTTCGGAGAAACTATGGCAAGGAAGAAGCTACTTGGGAAACCGAGGAACCAATGCGTCAACAATACCCTCAACTGTTTGGATCAGGTAAATTTCGAGGCCGAAATTTCTTTAAGGAGGGTAGAGTTGTAACATCTTGATTTTTGGATATTTCGCGATTCTCGATATTTTGGTAAAGTTTTTAAAATTTTGTATTTGGTTGTGAAATTCATAATTTGAGTATGTAAATGGGCTTATGGAAGGCCCGTGTGTTGGCCAAAACCTGGTAGAATTTTTTAATTTTGGACTTAAGAAGCTAGGGGCCTTGGATAGGTGGTCTTATTAAAATTTGTGGGTAAAATGTATCACAGAAGAGCCTCTAGTAAAGTGGCTAAGTGATACCACTAAGTGGCTAGAAAAGTGGTGTGTAAGTGGTTGGGGGAAGACCTGGGTTTGATTCCCTGTGATGTCAAAGGTAATGTTATTTTTATGCTTGTGCATGTTAGAGTTTAAAGCTGAATGGAACTCTGTGGGAGAGAGTTTGAATCAGTAAAATGCATGGATTAAGGAGGGATAAGGGAGAGATTTTAAGGATTTGAAAGGGGGATAGGGTTAGCCGATTTGAGAGGATTAGAGAGGGGATTTCAGCAGAGGGGTTTTAGTTAGGGATTTTCAGCACTTGGGTACTTGTTGTGCCATTTTCTTCTTTGTAACCATAGGAGTAGTCTTCTTTTTTCTTCTTTCTTCTTCCCTAGCCGAATCTACCACCCTTCCTTTCATCTTTTCTTCCTTTTCCTTCTTCCAAACCAGCCCACTACTCCCCTCCATTCATCTATTGTTTCTTTCCCTTACCTCCACTTTCGCCGAAAAACCACAAAAGCCGAACCTGTAAAACTAGGTGTTGTCGAAATCTTGTTGACCAGTAACCCTCTATTTTCTTTCACTTTTTGGCGGCCAATCCCTTTATTTTTAAGCTTCACACGAATTCAAGAAAAGAGATTGTGGTAAGTGTTCGTACTCTAAAGCATTTTTAATAGTAACTATTGACAAAAGCCGAAACCCCTATAGTTTAGGGAGGTGGCCGAATGTGGGTATAGGCCTTATTGGGTTTCTTCTTTAATCTTTTTATGGTTTTTATAGTGGAGGAACAATAAGGCGTAGTGTCGACTTGGATTAGCTTGGATCATCAGAGTGACTGGATCTAGTCATCAACTTCGGCAAAGGTATGGATTCTAAGGCCATTATGGATGGTGGCCGAATGTGTAAGTGTGGATAATAGATGGTTCTCGTTTTTGTTTAATTGTTATAAACTGATCTATAAGCGGTTGGTTATAGGAGAAATTATGTAGGAGATCTCGTCGAGGAATATCGCAAATCAAGTGTGTAACGAACCTTCTTTCGTAGCTTAAATTGATAAATGCTGAAAAGCTGAAATGTCGAAATTATGGAATTTCGAGGACTTGTGAGCAAGCGAACGCTCATTGGTTAATTACATTCTCTAAGTTGACGATCGGGAACGTTGGAAAAGGTAAGAGCACAACTTTTGGCATCACGGTAAGTTGGGCCTCGAGGGGCTGAAATCGGGCCCAATGGGCTTACGGGCCCATTTGGGTAAATTTGTTAGGAAATGAAATCTGGTTAACTTGCGCGTTAAGACTGGTTAAATTTGGTAGGAAATGAAATCTGGTTAAATTGCGCGTTAAGACTGGTAATACCATTATGGAATATAGGCTGAACGGGCCTAGATGACTAAATCGGCTATGTAGCGCCCATTAGAGGTTTTAGGCCCAATAACTCGGTTTCGCTGAAAATGGGCCAGAATCGCTGTTTAAACACATGAATTGTTAGTAACTGATAATGAACATGGACAATCCCTAATATTTTGTAAAATTATGAAATTGCCATTATATTATGAAAATGACTGTTTTGCCCCTAGGTACAAATGACCATTATACCCCTAGGGTTTAATTATGAATTTGGTACATGGGTTTTGATATACATGATTGATATGATATGCACATGATATGTATGATATGCACATGATGTATTCATAATGCATTGGGTTGGGTTTATATGGATGGAGGAAGTGCAGAAAGGGCTATGCCCCAGTTTACCGAAAAGGGCTTTTGCCCCAGTTTATTAAAAGGGCTTTTGCCCCAGTTTATCAAAAGGGCTTTGCCCCAGTTATTAAAAGAGGCTAGGCCTCCAATTATATGATAAAGTAGCTATCTTGCCGATGGAGAGTTTTGGTTGGGTGGGTTGAGTTATTCCCCACATGGAGAGCTTGGTTGGTACGGGTGGAGAGTAGCGGATGGTGGGTCGAGTAGTCTCCCCAAATAGGCTTGCATTCTTTCATTGACATTACATGTGATATCGAAATGGGCCTATGGGCCGTACTGCGTTCTGATAAAGGCTTGACCCGGTGTTATGAAATATGAAATATGAAAAGGCTTGACCCGATATATCTTGAGTTTGAATTTGGGCTTAGGCCCGATGGTGATATTGTTTTGGGCTCGAAGGGCTTGTTGCACATGTGAGTTTCCAAACTCACCTTTTCCTTAACCTTGCAGTAAGCCTTGATTTGGGGACTTGGAGCCGGAGGGGATTCGAGTGGCCACAGTGATCGTTTTTGGGCTTTGAAACAAGTGACTAGTTTTCTTTAATTATCTTATTTACTATTTATTTTGGGTTGTAATAAGGCCATTCTAACTTTATTTTCTTTTCTTTTACGGGATTATTTTATTTTAATAACTTTAAACTGGTTGTTTATAATTCAAATGGGCTAGACTTAGGGCGCGTTTTCAAAAGCGATACTTGTTTCAAAATAACGCAATGATACAAATAATCGGTTTATCAACAATATCGACTTAAATGAATTGCGTAGCGTTTTTCCAAAATTTAAACTCGTTATAACCAAGTGTGGCAATGGTTGTGGGCATGTCTAGGATTGGATCCAACCAAAGAGCTTGGTACTTAGCGACCTTCATGGCTCACCTCCTCATCCACAGTTCCTACACGGTGCCCGACTTAGTTCACTTTGTTAGCTTAACAAAAGTTAGTTTTTAAACACTAAAATGAATCATGGGTTTTTAGACTTCCATGTGGCACGTCAGGTTCGGCCATAACGTTTGGGCTGGGTTTGGGGTGTTACAATGGGCCTATGGGCCATACTGTTATCTGAAAAGGGGCTAAGGCCCAGTTTACTGTATTTTGAAAAGGGCTTCGGCCCAGTACCCACTGTTATCTGAATAGGGCTTAGGCCCAATGGGCTTGAGCTGACTTGGGCTTTGGATGGGTTTTTCATACACACTAAGTTTCCCAAACTCACCCCCTTTCTCTTCCATCCTTGCAGGTGAGTCCTAGTTGGTGGACTTGGAGCTGGGCGGGATTCAGAGTGGCCACGAAGATTAAATTTCTGGTTTTTTTAAATAAGTTTCAATTAGCTTCCTTTTTAATTTTGCATTTATTTTTGATTATTTCTATTTTGGTTAAAGTTGTAATAAGGCCGCTCTATCATTTTGGGTTTTTAAAATTACTTAAATTGTTTTCAACTTGAGATTCACATCACTTAAATTGATTCCTTAAAATTGGATAGCCCTTGGGTGCGTTTTATAAAAGTTACTTATTTTCAAAATATCATGATAACCGAGCAAAGCTTCCGCAACGTAAATGTTTTCAAAGGAAATAAATATTTTAAATAAACTTAAACTTAATTTGTTGTTCGTGGACAAGTAATAAGCTTAAAGTGTGGCAATGGATGTGTGCATGTCTAGGATTGGATCATGGAAGAGCTAGGTACTTAAGCAGTCTAATTGACTCACCTCCTATTTTCTTGAATCCTACCTGGTGCGTAGCTTCCATTCACTTTAATTTAAAACGAAAATATTCTTTAAACACTAAGAAAGATTTTAGATAAATCATGACTTCTCTAATAAAGCTTCAATGTGACACGCCAGATTCGGTCGTAACGTCTATGCCGAGTTTGGGGTGTTACACTCTGACATTTATCTTTCTCATCTAACTCAGGACAATCTCGAATGAAGTGTTCGTGCAAACCACATCTAAAACAGGCTTTATCATTCATTCTATACTCTCCGAAATGTCATTTCCCATGTCGTCCACATTCAAGTTTATTCAGTGTAGCATTACCCACACTTTCCATTGATGTAGCTGGAGTTTTTATACTCGTAAATTGCTTTCTACGATCTCTATTAGAATACTCCACTAATGCATTTGATCGGCTATACGAATCTCGTGATTTCTTTGATGAAGAAAGATAGAGTTTATTCATTAATCTCTTTCTCGAATCTCTAGTTTATTGATGTAGCTGGAGTTTTTGGACTTGTAAATTACTTCCCACGATCTCTATTAGAATACTCCACTAATGCATTTGATCGACTATACGAATCCCAAAATTTCTTTGATGAAGAATGATAGACTTTATTCTTCAATCACTTTCTCGAATCTCTAGCTTCAAAATCAGCCTTTCTCTTTTCTTAGCCCAGTTCTTCAGCTTTGTAGGCACGCTCAACTAACACAACGAATTCTTTTAAATCCAATATCTCGACCAGAAGTTTAATATCTTCGTTCAACCCGTCAACAAACTGCTTGCACATAATCTCTTCGGTAGAAACATACTTCTGAGCATACTTGCTCAATCGTACAAATTCTCTTTCTTATTCGGTTACAGTCATGCGGCCTTGTTTCAGTTCTAAAAACTCTTTATGCTTTTGATCCAGAAATCATTGACTTATGTACTTTTTCTAGAAGTCAGTCTGCAAGAACTCCCAGGTGACTCTCTCTAAGTCAGTCTGCAAGAACTCCCAGGTGACTCTCTCTCTAAACCACAGATATTAATGTATTCCACCATTGGTATGCAGTGTTTTTCAAAAGGGATATAGCACACTTTAAACATTCAGCCAGTGTGTAGAAAATTTCATCAAACACTCGGATCGTATTTTCAAGCCAAAACTCAGCTCTCTCAGGATCATCCTGAACTCTTCAGCCCCATGCTTACGAATTTTATCGACTGGCGGCTTGTTCAATCGTATTGGATCAATAACTTAAAGAACTAGGGGATTCGTTGAGGATTTGCCAGGTTGGAGATTGTTGAGCAGCCGGGTTTGTACGAATGTATTGAGTAAACCACTTGTTCATCATTTGAAAGAAGGCTTCTTTAGCCCCACCTCTTTAGCCCCACCTCCGTGACTACTCGACACGGGTCTAGATTCAGAAGGCGATGTCCCTTGAGCGGGAGCTGGCGCGTTACTCTCAACATCATTTGCTATAGCTCATTTGAGATCCATTACTATATGAAAACATAGTATATAATGTCAGGATTCATCATACTATCACAGGTTATATATATGGCATGTATAGCTAGACTCTTACACATGCTATGTTAGTCTTAGAATTCACTAAACCGTAGCTTTGATACCAAAAGATGTAACACCCTTCACCCTTATTCAATGCCAGAATAGGGTTATGGAGCATTACTAGACTTACAAAACAATAAAACATCCATTTAGCTTACATTTTCTAAATTCAAGCATTCATCATTCAATCTCAATCAATTTGTCCCTTATATGAGTCTACGAGGCCCTAAACATGCTTTGGGATTGATTCGAGACTAAATCGGTAACTCTAAAAACTTTTATAGAACTACAAAAAAATTTCTCAAAACAGGGGACACACGCCCATATGCCTAAGCCGTGCATCTCACACGGCCACTAGACACGCTCGTGTGACAGGCCGCGTGGACATTAGAAATGGGAGCACATGGTCATGTCCTAGCCCGTGTCTGACCCCGTGTAACTCATTGACTTGGGTCACACAGCCAACACACACGCCTATGTGGCTAGTCCATGTACCCTAAAAATAGCCATACACGCCTATGTGCAGGGCCGTGTACTAGGCCGTGTCAAATTTGTACGGTATACTAACTTATACCACATGGTCAAGTCACATGCCCGTGTGTGAGACCATGTGGAGCATGCTGACTTATTTTCAAATTCAACACCAGGGGACACATGGTCGTGTAACATGATCATGTGTCACAAACAGCTGAGACACATGCCCGTGTCTCTGTCCATGTGGACAAAAATAGGTTATTTACCAAGCCATTTTGCCACCCATTTTGCACATACCTATTCAAGCTCAAATGGTACCATTTCAAGACACTAATATGCATCAAAATACCATCAACCAATGTTCAAATCATACCATTTCTTTATCATCAATACTAATCACCAATATGCTACAATTTTCCATCTAATTTTATACCCAAATTTACATATACAATTCAACTAATTATACCCTTCCAATCATGCATTATCATGCACCAATTCACATGCATAAAGCTTCCCAAATATCAATGTTTTACCATTCAAATAACCTAATATCATTAAATATTATAAATCCAACCTCAATCACATGATATAAGTCAATTACTAAACTCAAAATAGAACCATTTGCACATTTATAAACATCATCAAATTCATCATCATAAGCCTACTCAAATGGCCAAAATAAATGTTCCTCAAACATACCAAATTGATTCAAGCCTATACATGCCATATACCATATATACACACTTCAAAAGTACCAAAATAGATGTTCGATAGTGTGATGAAGTCCTTGACGATCCCCAGATCCGAGCTACCTTCATAGAACTATAAAACATCAAAAATTAAACAAAGTAAGCTATAAAGCTTAGTAAGTTCGTGTGTAAATATGAAATAATCTCAACAATAATTAGCACTTCAAAATGGATAACATAACTAACATTGAAAACACCAATCAATGAGCTAACATAAAGTTTAACCATATCGAACTCATAAGTCCTCAACTTCTTCTAACTCGTTACCTGAATAGTTTTCAGTACATACCTATACCGATACATATCTATTTATCACCAACTCTCTTACCAAATCACTTCGAGCTTGTAAATGTTTACGATACAAATACTTTAATTTTTCGATGCCATAGTCCAACTATGGTCTTACACATATGTTTCCAAGGCCCTGTCGTGGTCTTATATCCACATGCCATAACTCGATTATGGTCTTATTATCCGATTTGCCATAGCCCAATTATGGTCTTATTCAGCAACTCGTCCACTTAAACCGTACATTTAAATTAAGTTCTACACATTTAACCATAGGATAAATACAATCTCAATACCATCCATCCATTGAATAAATACACATTTAAGTTCAAATATACGAACTTACCTCGTGTACGGAAATGGCGAAATGTGTAGACTATTCAATTACTTTGCTTTTTCCCTAATCTAAGTCCAAATTCCTCTTTTCTTGATCTATAAGTAATCAAAATCAACTTATTTATTCTTCTATTTATTCAATTAAATCCAAAACACACACTAGGGCTATTTACACATTTGCCCTTAAACTTTCACATTTTTACAATTTAGTCCTTATTTCACAAAAACACAAATTCATGAAATTCAAGACTAACCCATGCTAGCTAAATTACCATTATACGCCTAGCAGTTCATATTTTTCATTTATTTCACAATTCTACCACACAATTTACACATTTTTCAATTTAATCCCTATTTTGCATTTGCCTGAAAAATCACTTAACAAAACTTGTTTAACCAACATCAAATATTTATAATCTATCATTAAAAATCAAAACTCATACATATTCATCAATGGAAACTTCAAAAATTTTTAACAATTTTGCAAATTAGTCCCTGGGCTAGCTAATCCAAGTTGCAATAACCATAAAAACATAAAAATAATTAAAAACCGAGCAAAAACATACTTACAATTGCACTTTGAAGTAGCCGAATGGTTCAAACCCTAAATTAGCTTTTCTTCATGCTTTATTCAGCCAAGGATGATGATAACAAGAATAGTTTATGTTTTGTTTTATTTAATTCATCATTAATAATAAAATTCCAAAACTAACCTTATTATAAAACTATTATAATCACTTAATAGTTGTCTATAATGGTCCACTCACCTTAATAATGGTCCATTTACACCATAAGGACCTTCACTTTAATAAACCATAGCTATTAGACACCTTTAGCTGTTAGAACTCAAGTTTTACACTTTACGTGATTTAGTCCTTTTTCTCAAATTAACCAATTAAATGAGAAAATTTCCTAACAAAATTTTCACACCTACATGTTATCTTGCTGTAAACATTTAAAATAATATGAAAATAATTTTTTGACCTCAGATTTGTGTTCCCAAAACCACTGTTCTGATTTGACTAAAAACAGGTTGTTACATATCCATCACATGTAATTTCTCCAGCAAAGATTGAAATTCAACCTAATATGACGTATAAAAGCCAATCAGAATTTTAGGTAGAGAGGTTTGAAGAATGAGAAATAAGAGCATAATTTCAGTAAAAGTACTTTGGCAACGGCACATTTTCGAAGAAGCCACGTGGGAACCCGAGGATCCTATGAGAAAATAGTACACTAACCTCTTTTCTGGTAAGATTTTTGGGGATGAAAATTCCTAAGGGGGAGAGAGTTGTAACAATCTATTTTTAGTCAGATCAAAATAGTGGTTTTGGGACACAAATTCGAGGTCAAAATATTTTATTATTATTATTTTAATCTCTATAGCATGATTGTATGATTGTGTGAAAATTTTGTTAAGAAATTTTATTGTTTGAATACTTAATTTGATAAAAATGACTAAATCACGTACAGTGTAAAACTTGAGTTCTATTAGCTAAAGGTGTCTAATAGCTATGAAATCTTAAATTAGAGGTCCTTATGTGGTAATTAACCAATTTATAAAGTTAGTGGGCATTCTTGGACATCTATTAAGTGACTTTAATGAATTATAACAAAGGTTCAATAGGTAAATTAATAAATTAACTTAAGTAAAATAATAAAAAAATAGGTAAATTAATAAATTAACTTAAGTAAAATAATAAAAAAATAGTATCATCTTCTCAATTAAGCTTCCACCACCAAAAATAAGGGTTTGAAACACCATTAATGAGCGTGAAGAATTTGGCCTAGTCTCCTTGTGCATGTAAGTTCATTTTTGTCCTGTTTTTAATGATTTCTATATTTTTAAGCTCATTGCAGCTTAATCTAGCTAGCCCAGGGACTAATTTGCAAAATTGCTAAAGGTTTAGGGTTTTTCCATTAATGAATATAGGTGTATTTTGATGTTTGATGATAGAAAATGTATGCTTGTTGTTAGATAAACAACATCTGTAAAGCGATTTTTGACAAAATTATCATTTAGGAATTTAATTGAGAAATGTTAAAATTTTGTAGTTAAATTGTGAAATAAATGAAAAATATGGGCTGCTAGGGACTTAATTGAAATTTGACTAACACGGGTATAGGTTGGATTGCATGAATTTTTATTTTTATGAGATAAGGACTAAATTATAAAAAAGTTGAAATATTTGGGGTTGTAAAGTTGCCTTAATGTGCATTTTGGGCTAAATTGAATAGAATGATAATTCACTAAGTTAGTTTTGATTACATATAGATTAAGAAAAGTGAAATTAAGATTTAGATCGGGGGAAAAACAAAGTATCAAACTAATTGACTTATTTCGCTGTTTTTGCAATCAAGGTAAGTTCATATGTTAATAAACATTATTATAATTGTGTTTTAAATGCTTTAATATTAAATATATTGTGTATACGACATTACAGATATGTTCGAATATGATTCGACAATGAGAAATCCCGATTGAACCTTAGGAATAGATTAAGATACGAATGACATGTCATTAGGGATTGTGTGATTTGGGTATTGGTCTGTACGTCCCATCAGTGGCTGAGTTATCTGGCATGTGTTGTGGATAGTCTTCAGCTTGTGTGAGTAGCACTGTGTAGTTTTTTCATGACCATCAGCTTTTGTGAGCAGACTCGTTGATAGCTCTAGAGTGAGCATTATATGTGATATAAGATCGAGATAGCTTCGGCTATATATGTGGCACTTAGGGTGTGAGATTCTCGAGTATTCAATAGTATTTTGAATGGTTCAATGGGTATATCGAAGATATGAAATAGTGAAAAATATATATGTATCAGTACAGGTATGTACGGGAACTATATAAGCATCGAATCTATGAAAGATATGAGTTCATGGTTAAATATGTAATTGAATATATGTTAACATTGTGATTAAATGTTTAGTAGTATGATATGTTCATATTCTTGATTGGTAAATAAATGGTAAGCTTTGCTTATTATTTCATACGAGCTTACTAAGCTTTATAGCTTACATTGTTTTTTTTTTCCGTGTTTTATAGTGAAATCAAAGCTAGCTCAGATTCGGGAATCGTCTGAGTCCTCATCACGATATCAAGCTATCACTTTGGTACTTTTGAATCTATGTTTTAGGATATATGGCATTTATCGGAATTATGGTCATTTTTGTATATGTTAGTAATGAATTTAGCCATTTGGATTGGCTTGTTAATGTTTAAGGTTTGGTTTTGTATTTAGCAATTGTAGTTGGCTTATTGTGACACCCCTAAAGTGACCCTAGTCGAAAAGTGGTTTCGGGACCACAAAACCGAGTCATAAAAAATAATTAACCATTATATTTGATGCTTATTATATGTATATAGGCATGTGTGAAAATTTCATGTTTGAATTTTGTAAATTGTAAGTGAATTTTGCTAAATAGGATTTGTGTGAGAAAATTTAGAAATGTGCTAGGCAAATGTTAAAGTGGCCTATTGATGCATCTTAGAAAATGTTGTCCTTGCATGTCAAAATACCCAAAAGATGAACTAGTGGCCGGCCATGCTATGGGATTAACCATATTATAAACACTTGTGTTAATGTGGTATGTAGGAAACAATAAAATAAAAGGTTAGTAATAAAGAAATGAAAAGGGAGGGGTGATGAAAACAAAGTTGTCTCATCCATGTTCCCCCCTCCATTGCCGTGAGTTGAAGAAAGATAACAAAAAGGAAACAAAAAATGCATGCTCATCCTTCTTCTTGATTGCCGAATGTGGGAAAGGGAATATTGAAGAGGAAAAACCAAGGTAGTCGGCCATGGCTATCCTAGTTTAAGGTATGCATTGTGATTTTCTTTTTAATTGACTATGAGATTAGATTGATAAGTGCATAGCTTATTTAACCCATGGTTTAATTTCATGCATCAATAGACAAATGTCGATTTGGCAAGTGCTAAATTGGTGTCATTTTGATAAGTTTTTTTTGAAAGATGTTAATTAATTGTTAAGTGGCTTAAATGATGTTTGAATGAGTAGAGTTCATGGTTGAAAAATATAAATTGAAAGTTGTCGTGTGAGTGTATATACATTTTAGAAAGAAAGATGTTGTTGTTTAGTTGAATTTTCATTTGATAAATGTTCATTCGGTCAAATGGGAGAAGAATGAGATGAATTTAAATGTTGTGGTTTATTATATTTTAGTTGCTAAATGAAGAAAAATCGGCTAACAAGGGAGTACTAAGGCGAATATGATTTTGAATATTAGTGGTGTAGTTGCGAATTTGAACTATGAAGTTATTGAGTAATGTGTGTGTTTTAAGTGATAGAATTGAGTGAATGCTTGGAATGTGATATGTATGAATTATGTGTTAAATTAAGGTTTGCTAAGCTAGCTATTAAGATGAAGTGTAAATGTTAGTAATTGATTGCTAGTGTATATATGTGTACTAGCTGAGCTTTGAATTTAAATAATGGTTGGAGCACCATGTGTTGTAATGAGATTGTTTGAGTGAAATCATAGATATTTATATGATGAATTTGATTGTGGATATACATGCTTAAATAAGATGCACACATGAATGAATAGATAGCTTGGTGTTGCATGTATTCGGTCATAAAGGTGCACATGAGGAAATGTTAGATTAATTGTATTAAATTGCTCAATGTGATTAAAAATGCGTATGACCATTTTGTGTTTGAGCTAAAGGTGGCCATATGACCTATCAAACTCCTTGTCATATTCGGCCATAAGCTAGCATAATGAGACTTTAATAAGTTAAATTTGTTTGAATTAGCTCAAGAGCTTAGAGGACCAAAGTTCGATAAGGAAGGGAAAAAGTGATCGAATAGCCACTTGAAATCGTTCGACCACATCCGAGGTAAGTTTTAAGTGATTAAATGTTGAGTAAATTCAATTATAATAGGACATAATGAGTTGATTTAATAAGATATGATGTGGCCATGATATGTCTTAAACTCAAACGGTAAGTTCCTAAGTGTTTGGACTTGGATATTTAAGAGCAAATTGTAATAATTTGCTCAGGACAGCAGCAGTAACGTGATTTTAGAAAATCACTATAAATGTTTGGTGTGGAATTATAGGCTGAATAAAATATGAAATCAAAGCTTAATTATTCTAGTTTCTTATAAAAGAGACCGTGTAAGCAAAGAAATCTCCTATAAAGAGATATTTAAAGTTGTGTGAGACAGTGTCAGAATGACTCTGAAATCCCCTATTCTGTTTTAAGAAAATCACTATAATTTGTACAAAAATGGTTACAAGATAAAATTTATATGCTTAGACTCCTTAATGAGTCTAGTTTCAAATGAAATCAAATAGAACATACTTTGAATTCTGTAGAATGAGAATTTTGATTCGTAGTGAAGACTGGTCAGATTAGTCAAACAGTGAAACAGGGGAAACTTTAAGAAAAATCTGGTATTTATTGGCCAAACCTAAAATTCTGAAAAATTTATGGATGGAAGATATATGAGTCTATATTCAGGGAAAATTAACGGAAAGTGATTTGGAGCCTTGTAGCTCCAGTTATAAATAATTTAATGACCATTGCTCAGGAAAACAGCTCGTAGTGAATATGTGATTTTGTTGTAAACATGGATAAAACTTGTTTTAGTTGCTCATAAGCTATTGATTAAACCCATACTTGAATTCTAATTCGTGATATTGTAAAATGATATATGAGTGTTAGATGGATCTTTGATATTAAAATTTGTGAAATTGTAAGTTTATGAGTATTCGAATATGAAATGATAGTATGGCGTGAAATTGAATTATTCATTGGAAAATGATTGATGTAGATTCAGCCAAGACCAAGTCTGTACATGATAGTATATGTGGTATGTGAAGTATATTTGAATAATTGTGATGTGAATACATGAAAATTTATATTTTGATTTAGGATTTGATGTGATGAATGTGAAAGTGTATATATATGTGATAAGGCCTAATGGCCGATGTGATGAATGTGAAAGTGTATATATATGTGATAAGGCCTAATGGCCGATGTGATGAATGTGAAGGTGTATATATATGTGATAAGGCCTAATGGCCGATGTGATGAATGTGAAGGTGTATATATGTGATAAGGCCTAATGGCCGATGTGATGAATGTGAAAGTGTATATATGTGATAAGGCCTAATGGCCGATGTGATGAATGTGAAGGTGTATATATGTGATAAGGCCGAATGGCCAATGTGATGAATGTGAAAGTGTATATATGTGATAGGGCTGAGTGGCCAACGTGATGGATGTGAAAGTGTATAAATGTGATAAGTCCCGAAGGGCATTTGTGTCGATACTATATCAGGGTTAAAACCCCGAGCTTTATCGAGAATATTATCAGCGATTAATGACCGTGAAGCTTCGTGCTCGTACTATATCCGAGCTCTAAAGACCCGATGACTACGTGTGGAGATTTTGTCCGGTAAGCCCGAACTAAAGGTTTTGCTGAAGATTCAAGTAAAGCGTAAGATTATGCGACTTCACGGTGACAATTGGTAATAAATCGTTCAATGCGTTAAGTTGGTCGGTATGTATTTTGAGATTATATTTAAGTTTGATTTAGACTAAATCACAAGGTCGTTATGTGATGCACATGTGAGTAAAGCAATAAGACATTCTATGATTATTGTGCATTTGGTCAATGTGGAAAGTCAGGTAAAAATATGTAATGTACCTATGATCATAAGAGGTCACTATCAAGTGAGAATTTAGCTGCCTATTATATATGATGAGATGTGCATATTCGGAAAAGGGATGGTATGCCCGAAGGAAGAGTGAAATAAAAATACGAACAACTATGTTATAATTTGATTGTTATCTGTTGACACTGCTTAAAACTTACTAAGCATTGTAATGCTTACTCCGTGTACTTTGTTTCCTCTGTTTTATAGATCTCATTTGGAAGCTACAGGCTCGGGGATCGTCAGCAACTAGTCACACTATCACTATCCACTGTTTGGTACTGCTACGTTTTGGAATATCTTATGGCATGTATAGAATAGACTAGTAGTGAGAGGATATTTTGGTTAATGTATATAAGCCATGCGAAAATGGCATCTTTTGAATGTGTACTTATAGAAGTTTAAATTGTATTCCTAACTGTCTTTAGTACTTATCTAAAGGAATGTTCAAAAAAAAAAAATTATTGTTCTGATATGAGTTTCAAGTCTGGTAATACCCCTTTATCTATTCCGGCGACGGATACGGGATTAGGGTGTTACACTTATTTTGCTTGATTTGGTTGTGTATATGGATATGCAAATGGCTTTGTCTTGTGTTGATAATTGCTATGCAAATGATTGTGGTAAATGGTTGATATTTCAGAATTGGTATGCTTATGATTTAGACAAAATAATGCATAATTAGAAGTGTCAACATTGATGATTTGTGAAAGTGAGGTTTGGTATGAATTTGAATAGCATATTATGGTATTTGTGTGCCTTGTATATGTTGGTATTGAAATGGCATGAATTAAGCTTATTTGAGATTGGATGAATGCCTATTTATGTCATGTTTGGTACCATTTGGTTTGGTGTAGGTGTATGCAAATTTGGGTGGCAAGATGGCTTGGTAAATAGCCTATTTTTGTCCACACGGGAAGAAATACGAATGTGTGTCTCAGCCGCATGTGACACACGGTCCAGTGAGACAGACGTGTGTCCCCTGGTGTTGAATTAGAAATCAAGTCAGTATGCTCCACACAGCCTAGCACACGGGCATGTGATGTAACACCCTGAATTTGGGCCTAGAAGTTTTGGGCCTTGAGCATGGGAGCCGTTGAAGGCAGCTTATAATATCTGTTGTGTGTGAAAATTTCGTAGTTGAAGGCTTTTTTAGTGGTTAAGTGTGCTGAGAAGTGTTGGAGAAGTCCTGGGTTCAAACCTGGACTCTAGCAAAAATTTTGGTTTAAGGTGAATCAAACCCTGGGTGTAGTAGGTAGGCCTTAAGAATATTGTTGGAGAAATTGTGACACAAAAAGCCTTGTGGCTTAGTGGCAAGTAGCGTATGGAGCATTTAACGGGAGGCATGGGTTTGAATCCCATGGCAAGCAAGGAGCATTTATTTTGCTAACAGGGGGCGGCAAGAGTTGGTGTTGAATTTAAACTCTAATGTTGGAGGGATCCCACATCGGGAAGCTAACATAAGAGTGGATGCGGAGCTGGCTTTAAATAGAGAGAACCATGAGGAGAGTAAAGGTACCTTTCTTGACTGATCCCTTTCGCTGTATGGCGTGCTCGTTTGGGTTGGGTGTCGGCTAAGAGTGCTCGGAGCGTGGATTAACTCCAGTCTCCCATCAGGTGTGTATTTTCTTGCTACTCTAGCTGTAGGATGGCTACTTCAGGCTGCGATGGGCCGAAAGGGGTCATGTGGGCCTAATGGGCCTACGAGCCCAATTGGATAAGTTGTTTGATTGTGTAGTAAATATTGGACTAGGTTAGGTGAATCTCATATTTGTGGCTAGATTTAGGCTAAAAGGGCCACACGAGCGTGTGGGCCCATTTGGGCCGAGAATAGGCTTTAGGCCCATTTGTATTGTTATCCCTATTTAGAATACTTTAGTTTACCAAATTACTAAAATGCCCTCGATTTGTAGAATTACAATTTTACCCTCGATTTATAGAATTACCGTTTCACCCTCGATTTACAAAATTATCGTTTTACCCTCAATTTATAATAGAATTACCATTTTACCCTCGATTTACAGAATTACCGTTTTACCCTCGATTTACAAAATTACCATTTTACCCTTAATTTACAAGATTACCTTTTTACCCTCGATTGTGAAATTACTGAAATATCCCTGTAGGATAGAATTACCAAAATACCCCTAGTTTGTAAAATTACCAAAATACCCCTAGTTTGTAAAATTACCGAAATACAACTGGTTTGTGAAATTATCGAAATACCCTTAATTTGTAAAATTACCAAAATACCCTTAATTTACAAAATTACAGAAATACCCTTGACTTTCTAAAAATTATAGAAATACCATTGATTTACAAAATTACTGAAATACCCTTGGTTTGTAGATTTACCAAAACACCCTTGTAGGATGAAATGATTAAAATACCCCTAATAGGTAAAAAGACCGTAAAGCCCCTGTAGGGTAAAGTGACCGTAATACCCTTGTATGGTAAAATGATAAATACGCCCTTATTTTCCGTATGACTGATGTGCTTAGGATTTACATATATTGATATTGGAATAGTTAAGTTTGAGTGACAGGTGGTAGTTATCGTAGGTGATTGATTATGGAAACGTTTCAACTTCAACCCGTAACAGGTGTGTACTAACCCTAGTAATAGCTTAGATTAATATTTGCTGAGAAGCCGAAATGCTAAAATACTGGTATTTCAGGAACTTGTGATTTTGCCTTTTCTTAAAGATCGATAGATACGATATGATCGGTGTTTGGATCGATGGAGCAGGTAAGAGCGCAATTTTGTGCACAATGGTAAGTTGGGCCTCAATGGGCTTTCGGGCCCATTTGGGTAAAACTGATAGAAAATGGAATCTGGAAAAGTTGCATGTTAACACGATTAGTACTGTTGTAAAATTTGGATTAAGCAGGCTTAGTGGGCTAAATCAGCATTCGTAGGGCCCATTAGAGGTTTTAGGCCCAAAAGCCCGAATTTGATAAAGTGGGTCAAAAATCATTGTTTAAACACTCAGAAATATTGATAATTGTTAATGAACATGGAAAACCCTGATATTTGGTAAAATTACGAAATTACCCTTATAATATGAAAAATGACTGTTTTGCCCTTGTGGGCAAGTGACTGACTTGGACTGTGTGGTTGATGGATTTGATTGTGAATATATGTTGGTGATATGAATGACTTGACTGTGATTGTTTGATTCAAATATGGGCATGACATTCTGCATACATGACATGTTGCATGGGTTGGGTTTTATAAATGGAGGAAGTGCTAAAAGGGCTATGCCCGTTTCAAAAGGGCTTTGCCCGGTTTATCAAAAAGGGCTTTGCCCCAGTTATTAAAAGAGGCTAGGCCTCCAGTTATATGATAAAACAGCTATGCTGCCAATGGAGAGTTTGGTTGGGTGGGTTGAGTTATTCCCCACATGGTGTGTTGGTTGGTACGGGTGGAGAGTAGCGGATGGTGGGTCGAGTAGTCTCCCCAAATGGGCTTGCATACATTCATTGGTATTTCATGTGATATTGAAATGGGCTTGCATACATCCATTGGCATTACATGTGATATTGAAATGGGCCTAAGGGCCATACCGTTTATAGTAAAGCTTCGGCCCAGTGATATGATTTATGAAAAGGCTTCGGCCCAGTAACCATTAAACGAAAGGCTTCAGCCCAGTATATGTCAAGACTAAATAGGGATTTGGCCCAGTTGTGCGACATCGTGTTTTTTCTGTTTGTTTGTTATTGGGATTACACACTGAGTTTTCGTAAACTCACTCCATTTCTAACTGTGCAGGTAATCCCTAGGCTTAGATGGTTTGTGTGACAGCCATAATGTGACCCTAGTCGGGAAGTGGTTTCGGGACCACAAAACCGAGTTATAAAAATAATTATTTGTTATATCCTATGCTTATTATGTGTGTACATGCATATGTGAAAGTTTCATTCTCTAATTTTACCAATTGTGTGAGAAATTATTAAATAGGGATCAATATGAGACATGGTGAAATATGATAGGCTAATGTTAAAGTGGCCTATTAATGCATGTAGGAAAATACTTGGACTTGCATGTCAAATTGCCAAATTTCCTTATAGTGGCCGGCCAAGCTAGATTGATGATGGGCAATATATTTGTTTGCCTTAGATATTATAATAAGAAGTGGCATTATTTGAGATAAAATAATATTAGTAAAATAAGGTAAAGAAAACAAAGGGAAGGAATATTCATCTTTCTTCTTCTTCATTGCCGAAGTTGAGAAAGGAAGGATTGAAAAAGAGACCAAGGCATTCGGCCATAGCTATTTCAATGGAAAGGTATGCATTGTGATTTTTGTTTACTAATTGATATTGAGATTAAGTTGATAAGTGTATAGTCTAGTTAACCCATAACAAAACTCATGGATTCATTGTTGGGAGATAAGAATGGTAGTTGCCGTATGTATGGGTATATATGCACTTTGGAAAGGAGATTTTTGGTGTCATTTGAGTTCCTCTATGAATGTATGTGCATGAGTATTCGGTCATGTTATAGATTCATGTTGAAAAATGTTTAATGCTTAATGTATTATACAATTGTACTTGTGAATGAACTTGAGAACATCTAAATTTTTGGTTGGAGGTGCCGAATGTGGCCTTGGGTGAGTTTTAAAGAATAAAGGTTTAGGTGACTAGAGGTCAATGACATTCGGCCAAAGGCTTGTGTGCTAGCAAAATCGGTATAAGTGTTATTTTGATGTGTTGAATGGAGTAAGTTAGATGTCGAACACTTAAGGATTCGGCATTTCTATGACAACCGATATACGTGTATGAGAGGCTAAGTTTAAGTAGTAAGGCCGAATAAGTTGTGATTAAGGCACTTGTGAGTTTTGGCCAAGTAATTTACAAATTAAATTAGAGTTCTTGTGATATTATCTTTGATTGTTTATAATCGAAAAAAAAGGAAAATTAGCAAGGGTGGTGGCGAATGTCCAAATATAAATATATGCATGTGTGATTAGATTATTGATAGTATGGTAATTGCATAAGGCTATTAGCCGAATAGCTAAGGACATAAGGTAGCAAGATAAAAAAATTTTACCATGTCGTTCGTATGTCATTAAATCATTAAAATGTGGATACCAATATATGAACCAAAGCGGTTGAATGAGTTAATTTATTTGTTTAAGCTCAAGATCTTAAAGGAGGCGTCCAACAAGGGAAATCGAAGGTCATCGAGTAGCCGACACGGAACTACCTTGCCTAACACAAGGTAAGTCATTAAGCATATATTTGGTATTGATTTAAATGATCATAATATATATGCAATTGTGTTAATGAATTGATGTGTAAATGGAAATGTATGTGTATGGAATGATGCCATCGTTGAATGTATAAAGGTGGTAAATTGCATAAAGTATTGGTCTCGGCACTAAGTGTGCAGGTATAAATGGACACGGTGACAAGATTGGCACTAAGTGTGCGGGTATAAATGGTCACGGTGACAAGATTGGCACTACGTGTGCGGGTTTAAAATTGTACAGCACTAAGTGTGCGAATTTGATTATATAGCACTATGTGTGCGAGCTGATTTTATAGCACTAAGTGTGCGGATTCACTATATGCTCTCGCATTACAATTGGCACTGAGTGTGCGACATTATCGAGTTAATCCGGACAGCGGATCGGGTAAGTACCTTGAGCTCATGACGAATAGGCAATATGTTCATGCTCGGGGTTGAGCTTGGTAAGCTTTAAATCTATGTGATGATTGCAATTGTGTGATTGTGGTGAAAATGAGTTAGTGTGTGAAAATGCCTCAAATATCTTATCGTATAAATATGAAATGTGGATGTATGACTTGGTATGAGATTGAACCGAAAGGTCCGAGGAATTATGGTATAGTTTCGATATGGATGAGTACCTAGCCTCGTTTATTGTTTCATGTTGTGATAACTTTATCAATGGGTGGTTGATGAATGCTTATGACTTACTGAGTTATAAACTCACTCGGTGTTTTCTTGTCACCCATTTTAGGTCTCTTGGACTCGTATTGTTGCGTGCTCGGAACCGTCGTTGAAGTCATCACACCGGCTGGAAATCTTTTGGTATTGTCTTCGTTGTTGAACTGTGGGTTGTAAACTTTAAGCCATGTGAAAATGGCCTATGTGGTCGTCGAGTGGGATGCTAGAACCTATAGCCACGAGTCTTAGAAACTTTAATTTTGATAAGGTGGCCATAATTTGTGTCATGTATGATGGATGATTAAGGCCAATGAAAGATTCATGAAATTAGCATAGTCTACTGCAGTAACTGTTGCAGACAGCAGCAGTGAGATGAGATTGAAAAATCACTAAAAATAGTAGAAGTAGAATTAAATAGTGAATAAATTATTAAATTTAACCTTGATGAATCTATTCTTATATGGATGAAACGAAATGACCATATGAGCAGTATACTGAGAGATATTAAAGTTCTCGTGAGACAGGGCCGGAACTGTTTTTGGGTCCCCTGTCGCGACTTTGAAAATTTACTATAAATTATCCAGAAAGAATTAGAAGTCATACCTTATATGTGCAGATTTCATTTTGAGTCTAGTTTCATTAGAAACAATCGGCACCAGTATTAAAGCCCTGTACAGAGAGATATTCAAGTTGTAACGCTCGAAGGTCAGTGTGGTCGACCCCTGTAACATGGGTGACTTTAACTAATAAACTGTACCAATTGGCCCAACCAAAAATTCTAGAAATAAATCCATGGATGGATATATGAGTCTAAATTCAGAGAAAATTTACGGAATCAGTTTCTGAGTTTTGGAACTTGAGATATGATTTTTAAGACGACAGTGACGCAATTTTCCAGCCTGTCTGGAAAGGCCAAATTGGTTGGTACTTTGAGAGGATTTGGCCCGTTAACCCCTCGTGTCCGACACCGGCGACGGTCACGGGTTCGGGGTGTTACAGTTTGGAGCTACAAGGGACTCAGAGATGGCCACACTACTGTTTCTGTTTCTTTTAATTGCAATAAGTAGCCGATTTATTTCTTTATAAGTTTTATCTTATTAATATTATTATTTGGTTTTGGGTTGTAATAAGGCCATTTTAATTATTTTTCTGGGATTATTTTATTTTATACCCTATATTTTTCTAATAACAATATGAGTTAGACCTAGGGCGCGTTTCCAAAATGGTAATTGTTTTCAAAATAACGCAACGATACAATTAATTGGTTTATCAAAAATATCTACTTAAATGAATTCCAACTCGTTTTTCTCAAAACCTAACCTAGCACCAAAGTGTGGCAATGGTTGTGGGCATGTCTAGGATTGGATCCAATCAAGAGCTTGGTACTTAAGCAGCCTTCATGGCTCACCTCCTCTGTTTCGGATACCTACCTGGTGCACAACTTCCATTCACTTTATTAACTTAGCAAAGACTATATTTTAAAATACTAAGAAGGACATTGAAAGAGGCATGGGTTTTCTTAAAAACTTCAATGTGACACGTCGGATCTGGCCATAACGTCTGGGCCGGGTTTGGGATGTTACATGTGACTTGGCTGTGTGGTATAAGTAAGTATACCCTACAGGTTTGGCACAACCTAGCACATGGCCTGCCACACTGGTGTGTGAGGTCATTTCGAAGGGCACACGGGCTGGTCACACGGGCGTGTGGTTGGCTGTGTGACCCAAGTCAGAGAGTTACACGAGGTAGTACACGGGCTGGGACACGACCATGTGATCCTATTTCGAATGTCTACTCGGCCTGTGACACGGGTGTGTCTTTGGCCGTATGAGACACATGGCCGGGCCATACGGGCGTGTGTGCCCTGTATTTTGTAAAATTTTCTAATTTTTCCAGAAATTTCATAAGTTATTGGTTTAGTCCCAAACCACCCTGAATGCATGTTTTGGGCCTCGTAGGCTCGTATTAGGGACAATTGAATGATGTTGAATGACGATTACATGAAATTTGAAAATGTATGTGAAATGAATGTTTAATTGTATAATATGTCTGGTAATGCTCCATAACCCTATTTCGATATTGAATACGGGTGTAGGGTGTTACAACTTAGTGTACTCTTGATTTAATTAATTTAATAACATTTTATTAAAATAAATTAGTACCATATTATACTCAAATCAAGAGTTAGATCCCACACCTTAAACCGTTGATTTGACGGCCACAATCCTAATAGAAGAGGTTTCGTTTGGATCTAAGTCGGTAGATGAATCTATTGCACGAAACACTTTCTTTAGTTATAAATCTATCGGATTTGTTTTAATACTTAAATTATTATTCATTCACAATAGTTCTCACCATCACTTACCCTTAATCGAGACTTGGTTTTGATGTACTCATCAACTCACTAAGGATTTCTTGGATTTGCGTCATTTGGTCCTTTAAGTTGTTACGAAATTGCATTAGTAATATGATAAATGCATAATAAAATATTTTTCAATAACAATAAAACACTATACCATTAGACCTACCATGGTATTTCTAAATGAAGGATTTACAAATCGAACAACCTCACTTACACTTGATTTAATACAAGATGATCGAAGGATCATGAATAGAATGAGATCAATGATTTTGGGTGAGCTAAAAATAATTGATAAAGTGATAGAAAATGTGAGTTTTATTCACTAAGGAATCGGCAAAAGAAAGAGGAAGGAAAAAGGAAAAAAAATTTTGATCATTAGCAGCATTGATAGTGGTCTGACGGTGACAATGACAATGTAGTGGTTCGGCAATGGTGGAGTGACAGTTTGACGATGGTGAGAAAAATACAAAAGGGAGGAGGGTTTGTAACACCCTTAACCCATATCTATTGTCGACACAGGGTTATAGAACATTATCAGAGTTTATAGAATAAATACAATTAATTCATGTCTTTTAATATTCATATCCAAAACAAATCATAATTCAATCATGTTGTCCCTTAAATAGAGCCTTGAAGTCCTATTTATACATTAGAAACAAGTTTGGACTAAATCTTGAACTCAGAGAATGTTTTTGTGAAACTTCAAAATTTTTCTTAGGTGCAAGGGACACACGCCCGTGTGGTCAGGCCCTGTGGTTCACATGACCAAGTGACATGTCCGTGTCCCAAACTTTGTAGGCATTCGATGTGAGGCACATGGTCATGTCCCAGCCCGTGTTTATGCCTGTGTATCTCTCTGACTTGAGTCACACAACCAACCACACGCTCGTGTGCTAAGCCGTGTGGACAATTTAATTTTCAAAAATTAGGTGCAGGATTCACACGGTCAAGACACACGCCCGTGTGTTTCACATGGCTAAGACAAATGCTTGTGTCTCTGCTTGTGTGACCAATTTTGAGCATTCTGTTTCTCAATTTTTAAGATGTAGGGGGCACACGGCCAAACCACATGCCCGTGCGCATGGCCATGTGTCACACATGGTTGAGACACACGCCCATGTGGACAAAAACAAGGCCATTTCCAAGCCTTATTTCTCACCCAAAACTTTCCTTGTACCTAAATTAATACTTGCATACATATACCAAACAATTTAAGAAGTTAAAACCAAGCCAACATTAACATTATACTTGATATATCATCACATGTATTCAAACTTACCTTTTTAATAGACATTCTATAATGTTCTCAATGCATATACAAGATTGATGGTAGATGCTTCTGCAAATGGGGCAACTTTGTCTAAGTCTTATAATGAGGCTTATGAGATCATCGAGAGGATTGCAATTAATAACTATCAATGGCCAACAAATCGAATAGCTTCAGAAAGATGTGTAGCCGGAGTTCATGAAGTTGATGCTTTCACTTCATTATTAGCTCAGGTATCATCTATTTCCTCTATCTTAAAGAAGTTTATTGTTAATAGTGCTACTCATTTTACAGCTTAGCCACTAAGTCCATTTGAAGTAGTTTCCTGTGTCATTCTTTCGAGAATTTCCCAGTGAATCCCGAGTTAGTGTACTATGCGAGGAACCAACATCAAAATAGGAGTGGACAAGGACCCCAGTCCAACTTCTATAATCCTTCATGGCGTAATCATCCTAACTTTTCTTGGAGCAACCACCATTATGCAGCATAGACCCAAGCAATCTCAAGGGTTTAATCAGCAAGCTCCAAAACCACCTCAAGTTGAGGCATCAAACAGTTTGGAGAACTTGTTGAAAGCGTACATGGCAAAGAATGACACTTTGTTCCAA
Organism: Gossypium arboreum; assembly: GCF_025698485.1. Classification (NCBI taxonomy): domain Eukaryota; kingdom Viridiplantae; phylum Streptophyta; class Magnoliopsida; order Malvales; family Malvaceae; genus Gossypium; species Gossypium arboreum. The sequence continues at coordinate 78,135,857 of NC_069080.1, forward strand.
AGCTAAGTAGCAACATTGAAAAATTTTGTTAACTATGGAGCTTCACAATAAACCGCAAGAAACCTTGCCAGTAATACGGAGAATCCAAGAAACTTGGGTAAAGAACATATCAAGGCAGTGGCATTGCGAAGTGGTAAAATTCTGGAACCCTGATTGATTGATGTCGAAGACGAACCTGTTGAAAAGGAGGAAAGTCAACCAGCTGTTGAAATTCCTACACCAAAAGAATTAGAAATTGCAAAGACTGACAAGGTAAATCCTAACTTAGTGAATTCAGATACTTTAACATCTTCTTTGGATGTTGTAACGCCCCAAAAATCCTGAAATCTTGAATTTTTATTTTTGTGCTTAATAATTCCGGTTAAGTGCTAATTACGCAAAGGTAGGTCTTGGTCAAGGTTTGAGTTTGAATTAAGGGGTAGAAGAAATTATAAGTTAATTATTAAAAGAATTAGGGTTGGCACTTAGTTGGGTTTTTAAATAAAGATAGGGGAAAATAGCAGCAAAAACCCTAGTAGAGGAGTGGCTAAGTGACGCTACTTAGAGTGTAAGGAGGTGGCATTAATAGCTATTAAGGAGGTCCAAGGTTTGAATCCTAGCTTAGTGTTTTTAAAAGTTTAATTTTGACATTCTAGAAGGATGGAAGTGGCGTGAAAGTGGACTCTAAAGGAAGTGTTCAGGAGAGAAAATTAAGGAAAGCATCAAGGTGTTATCAGGGAGAAAAATGAGGAGATGAGAAGGGAGAAGTGATGGAGCCGAATGGGGAATTGGACATGGGAAAATTCAGCTATAAGGCTTATAAATAGGTGCCAAATGCTAGGGTATGAAGCTAATGACCGAATTTCCTTCACCCTGTTAGCAGAAACTCTTCTATCTAAAAGCCGAAAACCCTCTACCTTTCTTTTCTTTTTCTCCTTCCTTGTGCCAAATTATATTCTTTCTCTACCTAATTGTTGGCTTTTCTTTCTTTTTCCTTGGAGCTGAATAACCCTCTTTTGCCATACAAAATCGTAAAGGGCCGAACCTCTTTGGTCGAATACCTTGGTGCAATCACTACTCCTTCTACTTCGGTCAAATCTAGTGTAAGTGTTGTTCTCCCAATTGGTTTCTTTGCTAAGTATCGAATATTGTCCCTCACTCTTTCTAATCAACTGTGTTAGTGAATTAGTATCGGATCTCGGATCTTAGCTCATTGCCGAATTGCCCTTTAGGTGTTGCGGTTTTGGTAAGTATTCCTCATCCATTGGCTAAGGTTGGCCGAATAGCCATAGTAAGGTAAGGGGACTTGTGTTGGATATGAGTCACCTATTATTCTAGTTTTAATAGTTACGATTGGTGCAGATCTAGGAGTTGATCGTGGTTAGTGAAGGGGCTGTTATACTTATCGCGCAAGGTAAGGTTAAGGTGAGATTCCAGCTTTTGGTAAAGTATTCGATAAGTATGTGAGATTAATATTTGAGTGATATCGATTGTAGGTTTGGGCTAAGGAAATCACAGCACGCTTGCCTACCAGGTGTGTACATACATTGCACACACATAATGAATTGGTAAAAGCTGAAATGTCGAAAAGTCAAAAAGTCAAAATGCTGAAAAGCTGAAAGTTGGGCTACGGTAGTCACACGAGTGCGTGAACACTCATGGAGAGGAAACCGATAGGTTGCCTAAGGCCCACGGGTGATTTTATGGACTTGGGTTGAGGATTGGCCAAATCGGCCAGAATAGGCTAAAGGGGCCTGATGGGCTGTTGGGCCGATAATAGGCAAGGATTGATAAGTGATGTTATGTGTTAGGAAATTTGTATGTGAGCATGAATATAATATGATTTGGGCCCAATGGGCCATATGAATGTGAATTGGGCCTAGTGGGCCATAAACATGTATGTAGGGGTATTGGGCCTAGTATATGATGACTACATAAAACTTAATTAATTAATTGAGACCATGGACAAGTCATAGGGTTAAGGTGTGGCAACGGGTATATGTATGTCTAGCATTGGATCTAGGGAGAGCTTGGTGCTTAAGCGATCTTAATGTCCCACCTCCTCTTCTCTGGAATCCTACCTGGTGCATAGTATTCGTTCATCTCAGCTCATGAGACTTGTTCATGGGCCAAGGTCAGTGAAAACCATAATTAAGGGAAAATTACTAAAATGCTCCTAAGGGCGAAAATGACCAAAATACCCCTAGGTGTTGAATGTAAGTTTTATGGATGTGACATGCATACATATGATGTTTTGCTTAGGTTGCATATAGGGTGGGAACTATGGAACAGAGGAAGTATATGAGGATCGCATGGTTGCCTGACAATCATGGATCCACCGACGGCTTTTAAAGCCCAATATGTAAATGAAGGTAGTTCCACAACCGGGCTACCATTGGTGTGTGGTTGGTGGGTCGATTTTTATATCCCCACAAGGTGTGACAGGGGACGGAGCTGGTGTGTAGCGGATGGATAATTTGGATGGGATTGGATTGCATGTTTGATTATATCTCTTTGAATGCTTGTTTTTCATCGAGGGTTGTACACACTTAGTTTGCGAAAACTCACCCCCTCTTTTATTTTATTTTCAGGTGATGCTCAGTAGAAGGTTCGATGTTTGGAGGAACTTTGGGTGGCCGGCTAGCAAGATAATTCAGACTTGGTTTTTTTTAAGCATTTAAGTTTTTATTTCTTTTTAAGTGTGTTTAGACCATATTGTAATAAGGTTTTCATCATGTTATTATAACTTGAATTATTATTTTTATTTTTATTGTAATTACGAGAGGTTGAACATGGATTTCTTAAATTATAGTATGTTTTCTGCGTTTCCACAACTAAGTTTTTTTTAAATCAAATGTTTTGAATAAGGCTTTCATAACTGAAAGGTTCTTTTTTAGTTAATTAGGGTTTCTTTTATTTTAAGAAGGGTTTTCAATGAAAATACAGTTTTTAGCAAAAACTTCAATATGATACGCTGAATTCGGCCATAACGTCCGGGCCGGGTTTGATATGTTACAAATGTAGATTTACCTACTCAGAAGAGTTGTCTGGTTCAGCTAAAAGTTCCATCACCTCCATATCCAAAGGATTGTAGCAATAGAAGCAGAAATAGGAGGTGCAATTCAAGAAGTTTTTGGATGTTTTGAAGCAATTACACATCAATATTCCATTGGTGGAGGGTTTAGAACAAATACCGAATTATGTGAAGTTTATGAAGGATGTACTATCCAAGAAGAAACGACTGAGTGAGTATGAGACTGTCGCCTTAACAAAGGAGTGCAGTACGTTCTTGCAGAACAAGTTACCACTAAAATTGAAGGATCCAGGAAGCTTTACGATACCTTGTAACATTAGTGAATCTTATTGTGGTAAAGCTTTGTGTGACATAGGAGCAAGTATCAACTTGATGCCTAAGTCTATTTTCAACATGCTAGGGATAGGAGAAGTAAGACCTACAACTATGACGCTTCAACTAGCATATTGATTTTTAGCATACCCCGAAGGAAAGATCGAGGATGTTTTGGTAAGAGTCGATAAATTTATTTTTCCTGCTAATTTCATTATTCTAGATTTTGAAGCAGATAAGGAAGTGCCAATTAAGCTTGGGAGACCTTTCCTAGCCACAGGAAGAACGTTAATTGATATATAGAAAGGCGAACTCACCATGCGAGTTCAAGATGATTAGGTAACTTCTAACATTCTTTAAGGGATGAAATTTCCCAATCTGACAGAAGAGTTTTTACTTATGGAAGAGTTAGAAACCTTGATTTCTATAGAAAGCAATTTTGAAGAAGACCCATTGGAGAAAGCCTTAGGGTTTGACCTTTGAAGGATGTAGAAAGTGAAGAAAACATGGTTTTGGTGGAAGCCAATTCGAGAAATTTGATTCAATCCACGCGGTTTGAACCATTGGAGTTGGGAGGCAGAGAATTTGTGTAACCCAAATTGTCAATCGAAGAACCACCTACATTCGAACTAAAGGTACTTCCATTCCATTTGAAATACGTTTATTTAGGTGACTGTTCCACTTTGTCTATGATTATTTCATCAGAAATGACAAAAGATCAAGAGGAGCCATTAATTTCTGTTTTAAATAAATTGAAGAAAGCAATCGGTTGCACCATAGCTGATATTCAAGGTATAAGCCCTTCATTTTTCATGCACAAAATTATTTTAGAGGCAGGTGACAAAGCTCGAATTCATGGGCAAATGAGGCTCAATCCTATTATGAAGGAAGTTGTGAGAAAGGAAGTGATCAAATGGTTGGATCCAAGAATCATCTATCCTATTTTAAATAGTTCGTGGGTAAGTCTGGTACAATGTGTACCGAAGAAAGGTGGAATTACGATTGTTAAGAATGAGTGTAGCGAATTGATCCCAACAAGAACTGTTACTGATTGGAGAATTTGTTTTGACTACAGAAAGCTAAATAAAGCCACTCAGAAGGACCATTACCCATTGCCTTTTATGGATCAGATGTTAGATCGACTGGCAGGTAATGAATACTATTATTTTTTAGATGGTTACTCGAGATGTAACCAAATAGTTGCAGCCTCAGAAAACCAACATAAAACAACCTTTAATTGTCCATACGATACATTTGCTTTTAGGTGAATGCCATTTGGTTTATGCAATGCACCTACAACCTTCCAATTATGCATGATGGCAATATTCACTGATATGGTTGAAAATTTTGTTGAGGTTTTCATGGATGATTTTTCTGTTTTTTGGTAACACTTATGATATTTGTTTGAGTAATTTGGCTAAGGTACTGAAGAAATGCGAAGAGAAGAATCTTGTCCTTAACTGGGAGAAATACCATTTTATGGTTAAGAAATTGAAGTCGACAAAGCAAAGGTGGATGTAATTGAAAGATTACCGGCCCCAATGAATGTGAAAGGAGTTAGAAGTTTCTTAGGACATGCCGGTTTTTACCGAAGGCTTATCAAAGATTTTTCAAAAATTTCTAAACCATTGTGTTTGTTGTTAGAGAAAGATGCAGTGTTTGATTTTAACAAAGCATGTTTAGAAGCTTTTGAAGAGCTGAAAAAATGATTAATCTTAGCCCCCATAATCATTACACCCGATTGGAGCACACCTTTTGAGTTGATGTACGATGCAAGTGATTATGCTATTGGAGCTGTGATGGGTCAAAGAAAAAATAAAGTGTTCCACCCCATTTACTATGCAAGTAGAACCTTGACGGAAGCCCAACTCAATTATACGATAATTGAAAAGGAACTATTTGCTGTAGTCTTTGCTTTTGACAAATTCCGCTTATATCTTATAGGTACCAAAGTTATAGTATTTACTGACCATGCAGCCATTAAATACTTGCTCACAAAAAAAAGATGCCAAACTGAGGCTAATTTGTTGGATACTTTTATCCAAGAATTTGACCTTGAGATCCAAGACAGAAAAGGTGTTGAAAATCAAGTAGCTGATCATCTATCGAGGTTGGAGCAAGATGAGGTAACTCTATCACATGTGCCTATCAATGAGAATTTCCCAGATGAACACTTATTTGAGGTAAGTCAAATTCATGAAACACCTTGGTTTGCTGATTTTGCCAATTATCTTGCATGTGGAATAATTCCTCAAGAAATGACATACCAACAAAGGAAGAAATTCCTTCATGATAGACGGTATTATTTCTAGGAAGACCTATTCTTGTTTAGACAGTGTGCAGATAATATAATCTGAGCGTGTGTAGCTAAAAGTGATATTGCTGAGATATTATATCATTTCCATTCATCTCCAAGTGGGGGACACTTTGGTGGTGAACGTTCTGCAGCTAAGGTTTTGCAAGAAGATTTCTTTTGGCCTACACTATTTAAAGATGCTTATGCTTATGTGAAGAACTGTGATAGATGCCAAAGGAGTGGAAACATATCAAGGAGGAATGAAATGCCCTTAACAAATATTTTGGAGATTGGATTATTCGACGTATGGGGCATTGACTTCTTAGGCCCATTTCCTTCTTAGTATGGGAACAAATACATCTGAGTTGCTATGGACTGTGTATCCAAGTGGGTTGAAGCTGAAGCATACCCTACAAATGATGCTAAGGTAGTCATGCGATTCCTACATAAGCATGTGTTTACATGATTTGGGACACCAAGAGTTATTATTAGTGATGAAGGTTCTCATTTTGTGAACAAATGGCTTAAGTGGTTGCTTGACAAATATAATGTGAAGCACAAGATTGCTACTGCTTATCACCCCCAGTCTAATAGGCAAGTTGAAAGAGTGAACCGTGAAATCAAAGGTATCCTTGAAAAGGTAGTATGCCCCAGCAGAAAAGATTAGTCTTGAAGGCTCAATGGTGCATTATGGGCCTATCGAACAGCAGTTAAGACACCGTTAGAAATGACTCCTTATCGGTTGGTTTTTGGGAAGGCATGTCATTTGCCATTAGAGTTGGAGAATAGAGCTCACTGGGCTTTGAAGAAGTTGAATTTTGATCTTAAGCAAGCCAGTGAGAGAAGGATGTTACAATTGGATGAGTTGGAAGAGTAGAGGTTGTTTTCCTATGAGAATGCCCAAATGTATAAAGAAAGATAAAAAAAGATTGCATGATAGTCATATACAACCTCGCGAGTTTAAAGAAGGTCAGAACGTTTTGTTTTTTAATTTAAGGCTGAAGTTATTTCCTGGGAAGATGAAATACCGATGGAAAGGACCTTATGCCATCTATCGAGTTTATCATTCTAGAGCTGTTGAATTATATGTCAATTACAGAGGTACTTTTAAAGTTAATGGTCAACGTCTTAAACATTATTGGGATGGTGAAGTTGAGAGAGTCGAATCCTCGTTCAAATTAACATACCCTTAATTTTTCATGAACTTGTTTTGTAAATAAATAAATAATTAGGATTTATTTTCTTAATTTAGTACATTTAATTAATTCTGTCTAAGGAGATTAGAACTTAATCAAGACCACTGTGACCCCTCCAACCTTTCTTGGGAATTAATTTAATATAATTTATTAAGAAGAAATTTTCTAATTAATATTTAATTTTTTTAGTTTCATTTTTTTTTTAATTCGTGATATTTGCGATAAGTTTTAAATAATTTATAAATGATCGTTCTTGAAACCAACTATTATCACGATGAAGGCAAGTGCACCTATCGAATAGTAGTATAGCTTTAGCAAGACCGAATTGTCGAACCCAAAGGAACCAAGAGTACTAGTAATTACTTTCTTTCTATTATCTAGCCTAAAAATTAAGGGATTTGTTTATCAAAACTAATTAACTAAACTAAGGGTGCAGAGAAAGAAAGTTGGGGAAAATACTTTTAGAAGATTCGATTGATTAAGACAATACCCAAGGAAAAATCCACCTAGACTTCACTTGTTATTTGACTCTGAATTAGACAATTTATTTGTTTGACTTGATCCGTAGAAATCCCTAAGTTATATTATTATCTCTCTCGAGACTAATAACGTAAATGTAACACCCCTTACCCGTATCTGTCGCCGGAACAGGGTACGAGGTATCAACAAATTATAGGATATACTATTAAATAAAACCCAACAAAAATATGGCGTGCAATTTGATCATGGATCATTATAACATAAGCCATTAACAATACAAACCAACTTCAAAGGCTTCGTACAAAATGATTAGTTTGATACTATAAGTAGTAATTTAAACCTAGACAATTATGACACGTACCAAAATAACTAAGTCTGCTATACATGCCATATTTCAAAATGTTGAGTTCAGATACCAAGAGTATTGATAGTGCGGGTGGATCTTCTACGATCTCTGACTCCTGTGCTATCAGGATGACACTATAAGACAAAGGTGAGAAAAGAAAGTAAGCTTATAGCTTAGTAAGTAAGTATATAAATAACAAATAAGGAATCTAATATGTTTACAACATAACTCAATTATATCATATTTTTAATTTTACTGTTTACTCCAATTTGATCAAGCTGTCCCTCCTGCGTCATGATCACTAAATAAATCATAACTAGAGTTACGAAACTCGAAATTCAAATCCATAAAATTTCCCTGAATTTAGACTTATAAAAATTCTTAAAAAAATTTTTCTAGAATTTTTGGTTCAGCCAATTAGTACAGTTTATTAGTTAAAGTTTCCCCTGTTACACAGCTCAACTGATCTGACCTCTGTTCATTACGAATTGAATTTCTCTCAGTACACAATTCAAATAACCATAAAACCTGTTTCATTTAAAACTAGACTCAATAAGGAATTTAGGAATATAAACTATATTTCTTAATTTGTTTTTTACAATTTTTAATGATTTTTAAAAGTTGAAACAGGGGATCACATAGTCATCCTGAGCAAGTCTCACACAATTGTAAATATATAAAAATATAGAATTCCTTTGCTTGCTATGTTTCTTTTATATGAAAATAGACTCATTAAGCTTTAATTTCACATCTCATTAAACCTCTAATTAAATTCCTTCTATTTTTGGTGAATTTTCAAAATCACATCACTGCTACTGTCCAAAACAGTTTTAATGCTAATTTCACTCTTTCACACATTCTTTATACTAACCTCATTTTAACTTACATATATATATACCACAAATCATTTTCACCACATTTCATGCATCACAAGTGTAGGTCCATGACTACAATGTCACCACAAAACCATCCTGTTGAACAATTGGATTAATCCTCAATACTTGATGGTTTCACTGCACCACCATCATATTTCATTTAATTGGCTCTCTTGTACACATGGTGAACACTTAGTACCACTCATGCGACCTAGCCGATTTGTCTCGTAGCTCTCTTGTCTACATGGTGTCCTTCACTTGGAATCACGCATGCGACCTAGCTACATTTATCTCTCACGTAGCTCTCTTGTCTACATGGGATACATCCCGTATCACACATGTGACCTAGCTACTATATAGTATCTCGTAGCCTTCTTGTACACATGATGTGCACTTGGCACCATACATGTGACCTAGCTACGCTCCCTCTATTTTATTCGATTTTTTCGAATGTTCAACCGGGATCCTCTCTCTATTACTTATTTCCATTCTTCCAATAGTCAATTTATACTTCAACATCAGCTAATATATATATAATAGGCTGAAATATAAGAATGTAAATGAAATTAATGTATTATTTACATACAAACTTACCTCGGTGCAAAATATGAGAATTTTGCAATTTAATCCAAAACTTTCTCCTTCTCCCGTTCGAGGTTGATTCCACGCCTTTCTTGATCTATAACAACATATTTAGCTCATTTAACAGTCGAACTATTTATTTTAATCCAAAAATCACATTATACAAAAATTATATTTTTGCCCCCTAACTTTTACAAAATTATGATTTTGCCCCAAGGCTCGGAAATTTAATTTCAGCCCTTATTCTTATGTTTAATGACCTACTGATCATTTTTCTCTTCTATGGCAACATCAAATTCTCACTCTAACACATAGTTATGAACAATAGGTATTTTTATCGATTATGCTTGCTTTTGCTCGTTTTCGTTAAAATCGCTTAGAAAAGATTGTTCTCCTAACTTCAAACATTCATATTCTACCATAAAACAACAAAATACATGCCTATCATTCATGGGTAAATTTTTAAACATAAACCCTAACTCGAACTAATGGTAGAAATAAGTAAACCGAGCTACGAGGATTTCCAAAATGTGAAGAACATTAAAAACGGGGCTTGAAATCACTTACTATGAAGCTTGAAAGTTGAAGAAACCCTAGCTATGGAGGAGAGCAATTTTCGGCAGCAACTAATGAAGATGATAACCAATTTTTGTGTTATTTTTCCCATTTTATTTCATTTAACATACAAATGACCAAAATGCCCTTACTACTAAACTTTCAAAAAAATTCCCTCCATGTCCAACTTTTGTCCATAACTTAAGAATGGGTCAAATTGCTATTTAAGACCTCCTAGTTAATATCCCAAAGCAATTTCATACTAAAAACTTCTAAAACACGAGTTTTACAATTTATTCAATTTAGTCCCTAATCTCAACTTAAGCGCGAAATGCACAGAATTTCATCATGAAATTTTCACGAAATTTTCACGAAATCATGAAATCATATCATAAACCCCAAAATAATTATAAAACAATTATTTCTATCTCGAATTTGTGGTCACGAAACCACTATTCTGATTAGGCCCTAATTCGGGTTGTCACAGTCTAACCTTAGGTTGATTAATTGAAATCTCTTTCTAATTAACGCCCTAGTGTTGCATTAACTCAATCTATGGATCCCCTTATTAGGTTTCACCCTAATCCGGCAAAATCTTGTCACCCTATCTCTAGGTGTGCAATCAACTCCACTTAATTATGATAAATTTACTCTTAGACAAGGACTTGCGCTCCTCTGAATAAGCGCATTAACTCGAATCAATATTCCTGGAATATTTAGACAAGAATTAAGAACACATAATTAAGAACAAATCAAATATTTATCATATAATTTAGATAATAATAACAAGATCTGCCTTAGGTTTTATTCCCCTTATGTATTTAGGGGGTTTAGTTCATAATTATAAAAGAAAACATCTTAGAAGAATAATGAATACAAAACATAAAGAAAACCCAAAACTCCTGAATGGAAATTGAAGGGAGATCTTCAGTCTTGATGAATAATCCGGCTTCTGAGATGGATCAATCGACTTTCTTCGAGTAATTTCTTGCTTCCTACTCTGTGTGTCTTCCTAAGTGCCTCCTCGGGTGTTTAAATAGGCTTTAGAATGCCTAAGAGCCCTCAAAAAGTGGCCTTTTATGTACTATAATTGAGCTCGACAGGGACACGCCTATGTGCAATTGCTCCAGACCATGGTCAAGGCTGTTAAATAGGCACGGGCGTGTAGTTTACCCGTGTAAGTCGTGCTTCGATCCTGCCAAATGGACACGGCCGTGTGGCTTACCCGTGTGAGGAAGTCTAGGCTGTGTTGATTTCCCATGTGGGTCCATTTTCTCTGTTTTCGACCTGTTTCTCGCTCTTTTTGCCCTCCTATGCTCTCTAAGTATAAAATATGAAATTAAAGGATTAGGAGCATCAAATTCACCAAATCTAAGGATAATTCATCCAAAAAATGTGTTAAGCATGGGATAATAATATGTATAAATTATGGTTTATCAAATACCCCCACACTTAAGCGTTTGCTTGTCCTCAAGCAAAATCCTCAACTCACAATCAAAATAAATTTTTCTCAATTTATAATTCCTATCAATAATATCTCAAAATAATCCATAAGTAATCATACATTGAAAATTCAACTAAAAGTTCATCAAAGTTTCAAACATTCCAAGTTGAGCATTTTATCATGAAAACATAGGTGCCCCCCCATCTAAGTAATCACCTTTGATCAAAATATCACAGAGTTTAGCATCCTCACTAAAGATTCACTCAAATCACTCGAGGTGTTTAAGGACATCAAATAAAGCACTCAACAGTCAATATGAAAAGTTATTATCATAGGCTTGCATGAAAATCAAATCTTCACCACTATAAATTGAGATGAAACGCCAATCAAAAGGTCTTTAGAGGGTTGTGACGTGGCTTTGGTTGGGGGGTGTGGTCACAAGCTGAAAGAAAAGGTTAGAATCGAGATTGAATTGAAAGAAAATCACCTAACTAGAAAAATAACTAGTTATCAGTTGAATACAAGTAAGCTGCTTCTCTGAATATGGAATTAACACTTAAGCTCAAAAACGACGAATTACTACTAATATGCATGTAAGTATTGTATTTTTTTTAAGAACAAGTCAAATAACATAGAACTTTGCTAATTATTGCACAAAGAATAAACATAGCTAAGCAATTAATTCAAATCAAATCTCGACAAAAATAGGGATCAAATTAGGGGATTTCAACAATAATGGATTATGGGTTCAACAATAATGGATTATGGGTCAACATTGAGGGTAAATCAATTAATGGCTTGTTAGGCTCAAAGGGATTTACTAAAGGTTAATTATGAAGGTAGGCTTTTATGGAGTGAGTGGGTTAAACTTAAGTGCCTTTATCATCTTGACATATTAACTCAAGGGTGTGGTCTTGACATGCATAATCAAGCAAGTTCTAGAATAACAAATCAATATTGACACACTCATTATCAATAATAACAGTGAGCATGAAAGAAATAATAGATGCTCTAAAGGCTCAAGATCTCACAGAAATTATGGCTTTTTTATGTTAACCTTGTGAATTTTAACTCGAGATAATACCTAAACTTGGGGAAACAACCTAAAAATTTTTAATTCTCAAAAATCAACTTATCCTGCTTGATTATCTAATTCCTTAAAGTTTAAACAATCAAAGCATGAATGCCTATGTTTTTAATTCAAGACATATCAATAACAATAATAAATTAATCAAAACTCATTCTAATAATGATATTAGAAGATTATTTGAGAACAAGACAAAATTCAGGGATTTTTCTGATAATGATAAAAAAGACCCCCACACTTAATATGTACATTGCCCTCAATGTACAAAGATAGATATACTAAAAAATATAGATATATAATCATAAGATAAGGAGAGAAGTGAAACTTCCTGAATGATGAATGAACTCCTTGAATTAGAGTTATGGAGAATAATCGGCCAAGGCAATGATGAGAGTGGAGAAGGATACTCCGGTGGTGGTAGAGGTTCATTAGTCCATAAGTCTTGCGCCAAAAAGAATATTATATCTGGTAGTAGTTATGGTCGTGGTCGAGTAGGACATGGCAGCCGTGGAGAACTTTTTCCAGTGGAGTTTCTAGTTCCTAGGTGATGATGAGCTTTGGAGCTCTTTATAACTGTGATAAAATCAAGAATTGTTTAGGAAATATAAGGAAACATGGGTTTGATAAGTATGAAATCTGGTGTAGGGCATGAAATCTGTGGAAACAAGAAAAATGGATGAATGCAGCAAAATGTATTGACTAACATGGCAAATTTTTTAACAAAGAACACAAGTATTCTATCATTATAACTATGATTATTTACTCAAAATAAAATAAACTATCATGAAATAAGTAAAAGAATGAAGAGAATAGAGGGAAAAAAATGAACAAGCACAAGAGGGAGGAGCTTTGGGTCGTCGAATGTGGTACTGTGGTCGGCGCACGGGAGTGGCAGGTAGGGCGTGTGAAGTTGCAGTAGCTAGGGCTAGGGATTTTGGAGAAGGGGGTGATGAATAGTGAGGGGTTTATGTAGATTTTGGGGCACACGGCCGTGGAACACGCCCGTGTACCCTTATTTCAGCCCGTGTTTTTCATAATTTTCAAATTTGGACGCGTCTGAAATTCATCACACGCCAGTGCTCTTTGGGCGTGTTGGTGCACACGGCCGTGTCGCACGGCTGTGTCGCACGGCCGTATTCTGCTTCATTCACTTCTCCCATGCTCGTGTATGGATGTCCATGCCCGTGTTATTTTATCAGTCTTGAGCACGATTGATGGGCATGGGCGTGTCGTACACTCTTGCTAAATTCTCAATTTCAACCATGGTGTATGGACACGGGCGTGTCGCATGCCCATGTTGGTTTGACAGACTCGCCCACCGCCATGTCGCACGGCCATGGCAACTTATCGCATCCTGTGTTAAGGAAAAATTTTGCCCTGTTTTCACACAGCCGTATCGCACGGCCATGTCTCCTCTCGTGGTGTGAGCACGGCCTAAGACACGCCCGTGTGCCTAGCCGTGTGTATTAGAAAACTTGTGTTTCAATGACTCAGTTAGTGGTTAGATGTTAAAAACTAAAATTTTAAAGAATTTAAATTTGTTAGTGCTCGGGTTGCCTCCCGAGAAGCGCTTATTTATAGTCTAAGCTCGACTTACCTTTTTGTTGCATGGTCATGGTGCTATCAATTTTATCAAAATAATGTTTAAGACGAGTACTGTTTACCTTAAAAGTGCCAAATTTGGGATGAATTACCTCGACTGTACCATATGGAAAAATGTTGAGTACCGTAAGAGGGATTGCTCCGTTAGGTTCAGAAGTGGCAATACGAGGGTCTACTGCATCTAGTAGTACTTTGTCTCCAACCTTAAGTTGATTTGGTGAGATACTGAGCTTATCATGCCGTAGTTTTGGTTTATCATGTGTCCTCGATTTATGTGTCCACTATTCATCTAGTTCCTCGAGTTGTGGCCTTCGTTCTTCATAGATAGGTCCTTTGTCGTTACTCAAACATGGCTCAGGTGTGTTCTTTGAACGTGTTTCCTACCAGAAAGGTTTCACCACATGATCAGTTTTAATAGTATGATTTATACAACCACCTTTAATTTTTGATGTGTTACTCAAATTACGAGCTTGAAGGGTGATTGTTTTGTCTCCTACACAAAGTGTGAGTTCACCTGTGCCAACATCAATTATTGTTCTAGCAGTTGCTAAAAAGGGCCTCCCTAAAATTAAAGGAACGTTACTATCCTCCTCTATATCTAGAACAACGAAATCAACTAGGAATATAAATTTGTCAATTTTAATGAGTACATCTTCAATAATAACCCTAGGAAATCTAATTGTTTTATCGGCTAATTGAATACTCATCCTAGTTTGTTTGGGTTTCTGAAGATCTAGTTGCTTAAACATTTTGTAAGGCATGACATTGATGCTAGCCCCTAAATCAGCCAAAGCATTATTAACATCTAAGCTACCAATTAAACAAGGAATTGTAAAACTCCCTAAATCTTTTAATTTGTTGGGCAGCTTATTCTGTATAATAGCTGAGCAAACTGCGTTCAGCTCCACATGCGGCGCTTCATCCAACTTCACTTATTTGCTAAAAGCTCCTTTAAAAATTTGATTGCGTTTGGCATCTGCGAAAGGGCTTCAATAAATAGTAAGTTGATGTGTAATTTCTTTAATAGTTTAAGGAATTTACCAAATTGTTCATATGTGTGGTCTTTCCTTGTCGCATTTGGGTATGGAACTCGTGGTTTGTACTCTTTACTTACCGGTTTCTGCTCGCTGTGGTCTTCCTCACCTTTACCTTTAATTACCACAGTTTCTTGCCTCGATTTTGGCTTAGATGTAACTAACCCTTTCTTATCTTGAATGGCAATCGCATTGAGTTGCTTCTTTGGGTTAGATTCAGTATTACTCGGAAGGCTACCTTGTGGTCGTTTAGATATCAATTTAGCGAGCTGGCCTATCTGAGTTTTGAGCCCTTGGATCGACATGTAACGCCCTAAAAATTTAGGGTTTGTATATTTGCCAGGTCTGACATAAATTGCATGTTTGGCATGATGGCTAAGTGTTTTGGGCGTGATTGGGGATGTCTGGGAAGGCCTGAGCTCGAGCTCTGGCTTTTGCAAAGAATTTTGTTTTTTTTCCTCTTTAAAAGAACCTGGACGTTGGCACCTAGGCTTTATGAATAGTTGTGGTTGCTTGTTACCACAAAAGAGTTTGTGGCTTGGTGGCATATGGCATGCGGTGAAGGTAAGAAGACTGGGGTTCGAATCCCATAAAAGGTAAATATGTTAATTTTGCTGCTTGGGATGGCAAGAGTTAGTGGTGGACTGAAACTCTGTTGGGTGAGAGTTTGAATGGGGCTTGGAGGTTGTTATGGAGGGATAAGGGGAGAAAATCTTGGAGGATTTTAAGGGATTTGAATGGGAAGGAGTTGGAGCCGAATAGGGGTGCTTGTGAGTGCAATTTCGGCCAAAGGGTTTTGGGGAGTGTGATTTCAGCAATTAGGAAGGGTATAGGTTGTGACTGCCCTAAATTGACCCTAGTCGAAAAGTGGTCTCGGGACCACTAAACCGAGTCA
Source organism: Gossypium arboreum (assembly GCF_025698485.1). Classification (NCBI taxonomy): domain Eukaryota; kingdom Viridiplantae; phylum Streptophyta; class Magnoliopsida; order Malvales; family Malvaceae; genus Gossypium; species Gossypium arboreum. The sequence continues at coordinate 78,151,574 of NC_069080.1, forward strand.
TAAAAATAATTAGCCATCATAGTTGATGCTCATTATATGTACATATGCATGTGTGAAAAATTCATGTTTGAATTTTGTTAATTGTAAGTGAATTTTATCAAATAGGACTTATGTGAGAAAATTTAGAAATGTGCTAGGCAAATGTAAAGTGGCCTATTAATGCTTGATGTGAAAATGATGGGCTTGCATGTCAAATTTCCCTAGATTAAAGCCTAGTGGCCGGCCATGACAAAGGGGGATGGGCAAAACATGTCATAAAACATGTTGTGTAAGTGGTTTATGTTGGAATAAATAAAATAAGGTGTATGGGTAATAAAGAAATGAAAAAAAAAAGAAAGAAGGTGTGTGATCCCCCCCATTGCCGTGAGTTGAAGAAAAGAGAAAAAAAATTTGTTCATCCTTTTCATTTTCTTTTGGCCGAAAATTCTAAGGAAGAAGGAAGGAATTCTTGCTCCATGTTTGGTTTAGAAGAGGATTAGGAGGAGGTTCGACCATACTTGTATCAAGATTAAGGTATGTTTGATGTTGTGCCATGAGATTCATGCATGTTTTTAGTTGCTAGCTTGATGTTCTTATTAGCCCAATGTTCAAATCTTTGCTATGTCATGGGGATGGTATTCGGCCAAGGTGGATTTTGTGTTGATGTCATTGCATGCTAAATGTGAAGCTTGTTAATGATGCATGTGATGGTGGATTGATAACTCTTGAATCTCCTTTTTAGCATCCTTGAGTGAGACATTAAGTTCCTTGTTCAACCATGACCAAAAATTGAAATGTTAAGGTGTTGTGATGCATTCGGCCATGGTAGGATATAGAAGAGAAATAAGGTTGTTGTTAGATGAAGTAGAGTCTAACAAATGAGCTCGTATGTGCATTGGTTGCTAGATGGAGAAGAATCGGCTAGCAAGTTGTGTGCTAAGGCCTAATGTAATTTGGTATACTATGGGTAATGCATGTGTTGAATTAGTGTAAAGGGAGAGGATGCTTTAATAGTGTATATATGTGTATTAGCCAAGTTTTGAACTTGAAACAAATGGTGTTTAGTCAACACAAGTGACCATACTTGTAGAATGTATTAAGTGTTGCAATCGGCCTTAGCATAGATGTGTATGTTCGGCCATTGGTAGCCTATTGATGGCTTTAGCTTGAGTTAGAAAATTCGGCTAAGGGGAAATATTAGGTAGTTTGTTGAATTCGATTCGTGATTTCGTACATATGTGACTCTAATGTCTAATGTATATATATGGGCTAAGTACCTTGAGCTTCTCTTTTGATGTTCGAATAAATTGTATTAAATTGTTGATGTGATTAAAAATGCGTATGATCATTGTGTATTTGAGCTAAAAGGTGGCCATATGACCTATCAAACTCCTTGTCATATTCAGCCATAAGCTAGCAAAATGAGATTTTGATAAGTTAAACTTGTTTGAATTAGCTCAAGAGCTTAGGGGACCACAGTTGGATACGGGAAAGGAAAAAGTGATCGAATAGCCGTTGAAGCAGTTCGACAACATCCGAGGTAAGTTTTCGAGTAATGGAACTTAAATTATGATTCGATTAGATTATGTTTTAAGTAAATCAAAATCATGCCCTTTGTATGTGGCTATTGAGCCGAAATTGTAAATATGATAAGTGTCTTGTGTTGAGCTTTGGTAATGAAAATGAAATATGGATGTGTCATGATTTATTGATATATGTGTGCATGGTTCTTGAATGATGTCCGGGCTAAGTCCCAAGGCTTTGTGCTAAGTTACTAAATCCGGACTAAGATCCAAGGCAATTGTGCGAGTTATTAAATCCGCACTAAGATCCAAGGCATTTGTGCGAAGTTACTAAATCCGGACTAAGATCCGAAGGCATTTGTGCGAGTTACTAAATCCGGATAAGTCCCAAGGCATTTGTGTGAGCTACTATAACCGGGCTATGTCTCAAGGTATTTGAACGAGTAGCTATATCCGGTTAAACTCAAGGTACGTGATTCGGGAATGAATGAACTTGCTGTAAAATTTCAGTTAATACGCTTGTGAAATCCGACAATGAGGTATGTTTCAGATGTGCTTTGAATTAGTCGAGCCCTTACAAATAAGTATTCGCCAGTTGATAAATGAGCTACCGCCTTTAGCTAAGTTGATCCTTTGTGTATGAACATAAGGGTTGGTAATGTGAAGTAAGTATGATATTGAGAAATTGTGCATATGAAATTATCCGCTTAGCTATAATGAATGCTATGCTTTTGTTGTGCTGGAATCCCTTGCTCAAAACTTACTAAGCATAAATTGCTTACTCCGTTTCTTTGTTTCTCTGTTTTATAGATTTTGGCTCGTCAGCTATCGGACTCGGGATATTTGGAAGTCGAAGTCTCCCACACTACCAAAGCCCCCTTTTGGTACAATTTTGGTTCAACTTTGAAATGGCATGTATAGGACTACCCTTTTTGTTGTTGGTCATGTACCCATGGATTTTGTGTAAATTTGGATAGCCATGCGAAAATGGCTTATATACGTTTTTAGCATAGTACTATAATCATTTTGTATGTTGATCACTAAGAGGTATGGAAATGTTTGGAAACGATTAGCCATTGGAATGGTTAATCATGATTATACTTTGTGCTATGTATGCAAAAAAGGCTAATTGAATCATGGAAAATATGAAATAGGTAAAGTCTACCTTAAAGGCAGATGCTGACAGCAGCAGCGATGTGGATTTGAAAAATCTATAAAAATAGTAGGAATGAAATTAAATAGTGAATAAATTATTTAAATGAACCTTGATGAATCTACTTTCATATGGAAGAAACGAAACGGTCATATGAGTTGTATGTTAAGAGATATTTATGTTTTCGTGAAACAGGGCCAGAACGGTTTCTGGATTCCCTGTTCTGAATTTGTAAATTCATTATAAATTAACCAGAGATAATTAGGAGTCATGAAATATATGTATAGATTCCTCTCTGAGTCTAGTTTCTATAGAAACAAACGGCATCAGTATTGAAGCCCTGTACAGGGAGATATCCAGGTCGTAATGCATGAAGGTCAGTGTAGTCGGACCCTGTAACAGGGGAGACTTTAACTAATAAACTGTACTAATTGGCCCGACCAAAAATTCTAGAAAAAAATATGTAGATGGAAATATGAGTCTAGTTTCAGGGAAAAATTACGAAACTGATTTTTTAGCTTCGAAACTCAAGATATGATTTTTAAGGTGACAGTGCGCAGTAACCAGCTTGCCTGGAAATTTTTAAATGGACTGTGAAAATAATTAAGTTAAGTCTGTACGCACCTTGTGTTCGACTCCGGTAACGGACTCGGGTACGGGGTGTTACATAGGTGTCGAATTGTTCTTAGATTATTTAGGGTTTTGCATTTTTTGCTCTCTTGATACCTTTTCCCTCTGGTGCCAATTTCTTTTGGTGTCTTTTCAGGTAAAGCCGAAATTCTTCCTTGCTATTTCTTTATTTTATTTTTCACTCTGTGCCGAATACACTTTTTCGGTTCATTCTCTAGCCTGTGCCGAAACTCTTTTCCTATTCTTCTTTCTTTCTGACCCCTTTCTCTATCACTCTGTTGTGTTCTTTTCTTCGGAGCCTTGACCGAATATTGCTTGCTCTTTCCCTCTCATCTTATTCGGGTTTATCTTGGTGCTAGCCGAATATCTTTCTTTCTTTGCGGAATCTTTCCTACTTTGATCAAGGTAAGTGAGTTCATCTGGGTTGTCGAGTTTTTATCAATGGTGGAGCCTTGTTAATGCAGTTATCAAGTGTAGTTTCACAGTAGTGCCGATTCTCTCTTTTTCTATAGTGGTTATCGATTGTTGTCAGGAGAATGTTCGTGGCATCGTGTGTGTTGATTATAGGTGGTTTTGGGGTTTCAAAAGCTATTATCCTCCTCTCTGGGTTTACGTTTCGGTAAAGAGTGCACTTGGTCTAAGTTTATTACTTTTAAGGTTGCTAAATGGATGGGTTTTCTATGCAGTTTGTCGCCAATAGGTGAAGGTTGTTGGTTAAGGGTGGTTTGAACCTTACTGGTTCTTTCTAGGAGAAGCGCGTGGTGTGTAGCGTTCTCTTCTCCAAGCAGGTGTGTAACCGTACACCATTCTGGTGCCGTTTGTTTCTAATGAAACTAGACTAAAAATGGAATCTGTACATATAAGGTATGTCTCCTAATTATTTTTGGATAATTTATAATAAATTTTAAAGTTATGACGGGGAACCCGAAACCGTTCTGGCCCTGTCTCACCATAGCTTTAATATCTCTTAACATGTAACTCCTATGACCATTTCGTTTCTTCCGTATGAAAATAGACTCATCAAGGTTCATTTAAATAGCTTATTCACTATTTAATTCCATTCCTACGAATTTTGGTGATTTTTCACATTCACGTCACTGCAGCTGGCAGCATCTGTTTTTAAGGTAGGTCTTACCTATTTGGTAGTCCCCATGAACCAACTAGTCTTGCCATACATAGGTTCATATATGATCATTTTAACCATGCCAATGGCTGATCATGTGACCAACATTCCCATTTCCAATCCATAGCCACATCATGACACCAAATATATACATACAAACCACAAATAGTCTAAGTTCATGCTTCCTTTTTGAGCCATTTTCGCATGGCCGTACATATATACATCACAACATATTTAACCAACAAGGGGTAGTCCTATACATGCCATCTCAAGTTCAACCAAAAATTTATACCAAAATGGAGGCTTGATAGTGTGGATGACTTCGACTTCAACGATCCCAAATCCGATTGCTTCGAGCGAAATCTAGAAAACTGAGAGCCAAAGCAACGGGTAAGCATTTTATGCTTAGTAAGTCTCAAGGAATATAATCAACTCTAATTACAGCAATACATTCACATAGCCAAATGCATCATTTCATTAATACACATTCTTACTTCACACTTCATCATTATATAATTTCACAAAGTATCAATCAATTCAATAACTGAAATTCATTAGTCGATTGAGCGAATGTTGCTCAAACATGTCGACTTTCCAATGCACATATAAACGTACCTCATTCTTTGGGCTTTTCGAGTGTACTCATTGAATTTATTACAGCAATCAACACTCACCTCCAGCCCAAGATTCTTCGGATATAACCGGATATAACCATGTGCACAAATGCCTTGGTCTTAGCCCGGATAGAATGTCTCGCACGAATGCCTTGGTCTTAGCCCGATGTAGCCACTAGCACAATTGCCTTGGTCTTAACCCTGATATAATTTCCAGCATAATTGTCTTCGGGATTTAGCCCGGATATCATTCAATTTCCCATGAACACATACATCAATTATCATTGGACATACATATTTCATTTTCGTTACTAAGGCTCAAACGCAATTATAGTCACAAGCATATTCGCCTTGGGACTTAGCCCGGTATCATTCAATTTCCCATACACACATAAATCAATAATCATACACATCCATACTTCATCTCACATAATTCAAGTAAGGTCACTTCTTGAGGACTTACCTCGGATGTTGTCGAACGGCTTTTTCGGCTATTCGATCACTTTCTCCTTCCCCTTGTCCAATTGTGGCCCTCTAAGCTCTTGAGCTAATTCAAACAAATTCAATTTATTAAAACCTCATTGTGCTAGCTTATGGCCGAATATGACAAGGAGTTTAAATGGTCATATGGCCACCCTTTAGCTTGAATACACAATGGTCATGCACATTTTATACTACATCAAGCAATTCAATACAATTTATTCGAGCATCAAGGAAATGCTAAGGCCTTCAATAGGCTACCCAAGGCCAATATTCATGTACATGTTGAGGTCAATTTTGCACTTAATACCTCACAAAAACAGCATGCATTTTACTAGTTAATGCTTTGCACATTGTGGCCCAAAACTTATAATATAGCATCAAGCACTTATATGTGTGCTAGGTCAATTGTGCTTGCAATTTCACAAGCATTCTTCCACATCTTCTTCTTTAAACCAATATATTCATCACTTAGTTCATAACCAAAACATCATGTGCAAACATATATATACATATATGAGCATGGCCGAATTTCAAGGTGTCCATAGCCATCCAAAACACAAATTTTAACTAACATGCAAGAAGCATGAACCATGCTCATGAATGCATCATGGCGAATATGACAATCATGCCCTTTTCAACTTCAATCATGGTTAAACAAAAGAAAACTCAAAATCTTACTCAAGAGTAGACAATCCATCATTGCATGCATCATCATCAAGCTTCACACTTAGCATGCAATGGCTTTATCACCATAACAACTTTGGCCAAATGCCATTTCCATGGCATAACAAAGATTTGAGCCATGGCTAACATGCACATCAAATTAGCAACCAAAACATGCATGAAACTCCCAACACAACCTCATACATACCTTACTCTTGTTGCAAGTTTAGCCAAATTTCCTTCTAGATCTCTTCTAAACAAAGAAAATGAAGCAAAAATCCTTCCTTTTTCCTTAGTATTTTCGGCCAAAGAAGAGAAAAATAGGTGAACAAAATTTTTTCTTTGCTTCTCTTTCACTCACGGCAAAAAGGGGGAAGGATGAGCAAATTTTGATTTTTTTGTTTCTCTTCCTACATGCTTAATTTTTTATCATTTATCACATCATGCATTAACAAAACATGTCATAACATGTTTTCCTTGCCCATATTCCTTGTCATGGCCGGCCACTATACCATCTTTGGGGAAATTTGACATGCAAATCCCTTATTTTTTGCATGCATGCTCAACTAGTCATCACACATTTCCCCATCATACTTTCAAAGTTTACTACTAGGTCCTTTCTAGTGAAATTCACATTTATAATTCTAAATTGAAACATCAAAATGTCATACACAATTTAACACATATCATAGGTATCAAAATAAATTTTTAATTATTTTTATGCCTCGGCCTCATGGTCCCAAACCACATTCCGACTAGGGTCAATTTTGGGCTGTCACAACTCTCCCCCACTTAAGAAATTTTCGTCCCCGAAAATCTTACCGGTAAATAGGTTTGGATATCGCTCTTTCATAGAATTCTCGGTCTCCCAAGTAGCTTCTTCTATCCCGTGCTTGAGCCATAACACTTTCACTAGCGGAACCCGCTTGTTTCGCAACTCTTTCACTTCTCGTGATAGGATACGAATCGGTTCTTCCTCATAACTCATATTAGCTTGAATTTCAATTTCTGATGGACTAATCACGTGCGATGGATCGGATCTATAGCGTTGAAGCATTGAAACGTGAAAGACATCGTGAACCTTTTTGAGTTCAGGGGGCAAAATCAAGCGATATGCCACTGGACCGACTCGCTCTGATATCTCATATGGCCCAATGAACCTCGGCTCAACTTGCCCTTACTACCGAACACGAGTATCTTTTTCCAAGGCGATACCTTGAGAAACACTTTATCACCCACCTGATACTCGATATCCTTACGCTTCAGATCCGCGTACGACTTCTGACGATCGGAGGCTATCTTCAGACTTTCACGGATTACTTTCACTTTCTGCTTCAGATCTCTAATCAAATCCACCCGAAAATCTTGTTTTCACCAAGCTCGATCCAAAACAATGGTGTACGGCATTTACGACCGTACAAAGCCTCGTAGGTGCCATCTTAATACTTGATTGAAAGTCGTTGTTATAAGCGAATTCAATCAACGGCAAATACCGCTTCCCATGAACCACTAAACTCGAGGACGCAACATCTTAACATATCCTCAAGTATCTGAATTATCCGCCGGATTGACCATCGGTTTGGGGTGAAAGGCGGTCTTTGAAATGCAACTTGGTACCCAAAGCTTCTTGCAACTTTTTCCAAAATCGTGAGGTAAATCTCGGATCTCTATCCGACACGATGGAAATAGGCACCCGTGTAATCTCACAATCGAGAACGTACAATTCGCTAATTTGTCCATTGAAAAATCCGTGCGACGGGGACAAAGTGAGCCGACTTAGTCAATCTATCAACCACGACCCAAACCGCATCCTTCTTACTTGCGACAATGGCGGTCCGGATACAAAGTCCATTGTGACTCGATCCCATTTCCACTCGGGTATCGTGATTGGTGAAGTAATCTCAAGGCACCGATGTTCCGCTTTCACTTGTTGACATATTAAACATCTCAAACAAAGTCGGAGATGTCTCGCTTCATACCATGCCACCAAAACCGACGTTTCAAATCATTGTACATCTTCGTACTCCCGGGTGGATTGCCATTCGGCTACAATGGGCTTCATTCTGAATTATCGAAATGAGTTCAATTCTTTGGAACACACAGACGACTTTTGAACCTCAAACAATCGTCATCATCGATTTGAAATTCGAGTCCTTGTTCGAGCACACTCAAATTTCGCTTTTGCACCAACTCGTCGTCGACTTTCCGAGCTTCTTGAATTTGATGTATCAATAGTGGTTTGGCTTTCAATTCAGCTACTAACACACTATCGGATTGGACGAGACAAGTGCACGTTCATCGCTCGTAAAGCGAATAATGATTTACGACTCAAGGCATCCGCAACCACATTCGCCTTTCCCGGTGATAGTCAATGATCAGCTCATAATCCTTTAACACTCGAGCCAACGTCTTTGTCGCAGATTTAAGTCTCTTTGGGTCATCGATATTTGAGACTTTTGTGGTCCGAGTATACATGGCACCTTTCACCAAATAAGTAATGTCGCCAAATCTTTAAGGCGAATACGATGGCGCCAATTCGAGATCATGAGTCGGATAATTTTTCTCATGTGGCTTTAATTGCCTCGACACATAGGCCACAACTCGACCTTCTTGCATTAATATGCAACCTAACCCAAGTAGAGAGGCGTCGCTATAGATGACAAACTCCTTGCGGACTCGGGTTGCACTAGAATTGGGGCTTCATCAAATAAGTTTTCAGTTGATCGAAACTTTTTGGCATTTCTCCGTCCATTCAACTTAACATCCTTTTGGAGTAGCCGTCATCGGCGTGGCTATCGTTGAGAAGCCTTTACAAATCGTCGGTAATAACCTAAGCAAGCCCCAAAAAGCTCGAACCTCAAGAATATTTCTGAGGCTTCCAATTAAGTATGGCTGAAATTTTATTCGTTAACTCGAATACCCGTCTGAGATACCACATGACCCAAGAAGCTAACCTCTCTTAACCGTAACTCACACTTGCTGAACTTAGCATATAATTGCTTATCCCGTAAAATTTGCAAAGACTAACCGTAGGTTTTCAAGATGTTCGGTCTCATTTCTTGAATAGACCAAGATGTCGTCAATGAACACGACTACGAATCGATCCAAATATGGTCTAAAGATCCGATTCATTAAATCCATAAATACCGCGAGGGCATTAGTGAGCCCAAACGGCATCACTAGAAACTCATAGTGACCATATCTCGCTCAAGGCGGTCTTGGGTACGTCCAATCTCGGATTCGCAATTGATAATAGCCCAATCTCAAATCTATTTTCGAGAACACCGAGGCTCCCTTCAGTTGATCGAACAAGTCATCAATACGTGGCAACGGATATTTGTTCTTTATCGTCGCTTTATTAAGCTGACGATAGTCGATGCACACCGCATGGTTCCATCCTTCTTCTTCACGAACAATCTTGGCGCACCCAAGGCGAAAAACTCAAGCGAGCAAAACCTCTATCCACCAATTCTTGCAACGAGCTTTCAACTCCTTTAATTCCGTTGGTGCCATACGATACGGAGCTATCGAAATTGAGTGGTACCAGTACCAATTCGATGCCAAATTCTATTTCCGAACATGTGGTAAACCCGGCAATTCTTCGGGAAAACATCCGGTATTCACAAACCACGGAGCACAGATTCGGGTTTCTTTTCGATTCCTTGTCATCGAAAGCACGTCGCAAGGTACGCCGCACCCTTTTCTTACATATTTCGAGCCAACATCGCCGATATTACACCGGCAACCCTTTAAGTCCGTAGACTCAACCCGAATTATTTCATTATTCGCGCACCTCAAATCGATAGTCTTGCTCTTGCAATTTACAACCGCATCGTGCATGGTCAACCAATCCAAACCAAGAATAATGTCGAACTCATCGAACGGCAAAAGCATCAAGTCTGCGGAAAACAAGAACCTCGGAACACTAGGGGACTTTTCTTGCACACTTTGTTGACAAGTACGTAATGACCCAAGGGTTTGACACCGAATTACAAACTCGAGAGACTCAATAGGCAAAGTCTTCTCGGATGCTAAGGTTTCACATATATATGAATGAGTAGAACCAGGTCAATCAAAGCAATCACATTTGTATTGAAAAGAGTGAAAGTACCGGTAATGACATCCGGAGGCGAGATCCTCACGTGCGCAGATGGCATAAGTCCTTGCAGAGCACGAGCCTCGATCGATGGTAGCATCTCTAGATCCTCTCGACCGCCAACGACATTGCCCATATTTCTAGGTGGCCTACCTCGAGCGATGGTAGCACCCGGGTTTCCACTCGACTCACATTCTGCTCAAGCATCCTCGGGCAATCCTTCATAAAGTGGTCGGCCGATCCACACTTATAGCGAGGAGCGATCACGAAACCAACAGCTCCCGAATGCCATTTGCCACAATGTGGACACTCCGCCTCTCTCGGCGATCATTTCCACCATCGGCGATCGAAGTGACTCGTGTGGTCACAGGGGTCGATCGCGTCCTCGTCTAGAAAAGCCCGAAACGCCTCTAGACCGGCTCGCATCATCTCAAATCTCTTCGATGCTTGTTGAAGAGACTTTCCGAGGACCTCTTTCGAATTCTCCGGTTCCCACATCAGCTTTTTGTTTCTCCTTTCTAAGCTCTTGACTTTACAAGCTCGCTCAACAAGTACTACGAACTCTCGTATCTCGAGAATGCCAACAAACATCCTTATATCATCATTCAGCCCATCCTCGGCGTTTACACATAATAGCTTCAGACGAAATGCATTCTCGCGTCATCGGCTAAGCCTCACAAACTTTCGTTCGTAGTCGATAACGGACATAGAACCTTGCTTAAGATCAAGAAATTCCCTCGCTTTTGGTCGATGAATCTCGATGATATACTTTTTGAACTCGGTTTGAAAGAATTCCCAAGTCACTTGCTCTCTAGGCACCACAAGTCGAGTACTCCACCAATAGTAGGCGGACTCACGTAGCAAGGAGATGGTACACTTTAAGCACTCATCGTGTACAGGATAGCTCATCGAGCACCCGGATAGTGTTATCCAACCAAAATTCAGCTCGCTCGGCATCATCATCATCCGTAGCCTTAAATTCAGTGGCCCCATGTTTTGAATCCTATCGATCGGGGCTTACTTGACCTTATTTGGTCAGATCACCGGAGGTATTGTAGGTCTTGGGGTTGCATTTGTCGGGAATGGAGGTTGTGGAACAGCCGTGTTAGTTCGAATGTATTGATTAAACCATTCGTTCATCACACTATAAAAGGCTTGCCTAGCCTCGTCATTAGGATTGCTGGCCATAGGTTGAGAGTCCGCGGCGCTGTCCCTTGCACGGAGCAGCACCACACTCTCCACATCATCAGCTATCGCTTTCGGTTGGGATCGGATCCATTGCTATAAACAAACACAAAGTCAAATTGTCGAAATCACCACACTATCGATTCATCATTTAATGGCATGTATAGCTAGACCCCAAACACATCACGGTAGTCCTAGAATCGACTAAACCGTGGCTCGATACCAATAAAATTGTAACACCCCGAACCCGAGACCATCGCGGTTATCGGACACGAGGGTTAACAAGCCAAGTTCACTTGTTTTGCCCATCCATTTGACATTTCCAGTCAGGCTGGAAAACTGCATCACTGTCGCCTTAAAAATCATATCTCGAGTTTCAAAACTTGGAAACTGGTTTCGTAAATTTTCCCTGAATTTAGACTCATATATCCATCCATGGATTTATTTCTAGAATTTTTGGTCATGCCAATTGGTACAGTTTATTAGTTAAATTCACCCATGTTACAGGGATCGACTGCTCTGACCTTCGCGCGGTATAACTTGAATATCTCTCTGTACAGGGCTTTAATGCTGGTGCCGTTTGTTTCTAATGAAACTAGACTAAAAATGGAATCTGTACATATAAGGTATGTCTCCTAATTATTTTTGGATAATTTATAATAAATTTTTAAAGTTGCAACAGGGAACCCAGAAACCGTTCTGGCCCTGTCTCACCATAGCTTTAATATCTCTTAACATGTAACTCCTATGACCATTTCGTTTCTTCCGTATGAAAATAGACTCATCAAGGTTCATTTACATAGCTTATTCACTATTTAATTCCATTCCTACGAATTTTGGTGATTTTTCACATTCACGTCACTGCAGCTGGCAGCATCTGTTTTTAAGGTAGGTCTTACCTATTTGGTAGTCCCCATGAACCAACTAGTCTTGCCATACATAGGTTCATATATGATCATTTTAACCATGCCAATGGCTGATCATGTGACCAACATTCCCATTTCCAATCCATAGCCACATCATGACACCAAATATATACATACAAACCACAAATAGTCTAAGTTCATGCTTCCTTTTTGAGCCATTTTCGCATGGCCGTACATATATACATCACAACATATTTAACCAACAAGGGTAGTCCTATACATGCCATCTCAAGTTCAACCAAAATTTATACCAAAATGGAGGCTTGATAGTGTGGATGACTTCGACTTCAACGATCCCAAATCCGATTGCTTGAGCGAAATCTAGAAAACGAGAGCCAAAGCAACGGGTAAGCATTTTATGCTTAGTAAGTCTCAAGGAATATAATCAACTCTAATTACAGCAATACATTCACATAGCCAAATGCATCATTTCATTAATACACATTCTTACTTCACACTTCATCATTATATAATTTCACAAAGTATCAATCAATTCAATAACTGAAATTCATTAGTCGATTGAGCGAATGTTGCTCAAACATGTCGACTTTCCAATGCACATATAAACGTACCTCATTCTTTGGGCTTTTCGAGTGTACTCATTGAATTTATTACAGCAACCAACACTCACCTCCAGCCCAAGATTCTTCGAATATAACCGGATATAACCATGTGCACAAATGCCTTGGTCTTAGCCCGATAGAATGTCTCGCACGAATGCCTTGGTCTTAGCCCGATGTAGCCACTAGCACAATTGCCTTGGTCTTAACCGGATATAATTTCCAGCATAATTGTCTTGAGATTTAGCCGGATATCATTCAATTTCCCATGAACACATACATCAATTATCATTGGACATACATATTTCATTTTCGTTACTAAGGCTCAAACGCAATTATAGTCACAAGCATATTCGCCTTGGGACTTAGCCCGGTATCATTCAATTTCTCATACACACATAAATCAATAATCATACACATCCATACTTCATCTCACATAATTCAAGTAAGGTCACTTCTTGAGGACTTACCTCGGATGTTGTCGAACGGCTTTTTTCGGCTATTCGATCACTTTCTCCTTCCCTTGTCCAATTGTGGCCCTCTAAGCTCTTGAGCTAATTCAAACAAATTCAATTTATTAAAACCTCATTGTGCTAGCTTATGGCCGAATATGACAAGGAGTTTAAATGGTCATATACCACCCTTTAGCTTGAATACACAATGGTCATGCACATTTTATACTACATCAAGCAATTCAATACAATTTATTCGAGCATCAAGGAAATGCTAAGGCCTTCAATAGGCTACCCAAGGCCGAATATTCATGTACATGTTGAGGTCAATTTTGCACTTAATACCTCACAAAAACAGCATGCATTTTACTAGTTAATGCTTTGCACATTGTATTAAAACTTATAATATAGCATCAAGCACTTATATGTGTGCTAGGCGAATTGTGCTTGCAATTTCACAAGCATTCTTCCACATCTTCTTCTTTAAACCAATATATTCATCACTTAGTTCATAACCAAAACATCATGTGCAAACATATATATACATATATGAGCATGGCCGAATTTCAAGGTGTCCATAGCCATCCAAAACACAAATTTTAACTAACATGCAAGAAGCATGAACCATGCTCATGAATGCATCATGGCGAATATGACAATCATGCCCTTTTCAACTTCAATCATGGTTAAACAAAAAGAAAACTCAAAATCTTACTCAAGAGTAGACAATCCATCATTGCATGCATCATCATCAAGCTTCACACTTAGCATGCAATGGCTTTATCACCATAACAACTTTGGCCAAATGCCATTTCCATGGCATAACAAAGATTTGAGCCATGGCTAACATGCACATCAAATTAGCAACCAAAACATGCATGAAACTCCCAACACAACCTCATACATACCTTACTCTTGTTGCAAGTTTAGCCAAATTTCCTTCTAGATCTCTTCTAAACAAAGAAAATGAAGCAAAAATCCTTCCTTTTTCCTTAGTATTTTCGCCAAAGAAGAGAAAATAGGTGAACAAAATTTTTTCTTTGCTTCTCTTTCACTCACGGCAAAAAGGGGGAAGGATGAGCAAATTTTGATTTTTTTGTTTCTCTTCCTACATGCTTAATTTTTTATCATTTATCACATCATGCATTAACAAAACATGTCATAGCATGTTTTCCTTGCCCATATTCCCTTGTCATGGCGGCCACTATACCATCTTTGGGGAAATTTGACATGCAAATCCCTTATTTTTGCATGCATGCTCAACTAGTCATCACACATTTCCCCATCATACTTTCAAAGTTTACTACTAGGTCCTTTCTAGTGAAATTCACATTTATAATTCTAAATTGAAACATCAAAATGTCATACACAATTTAACACATATCATAGGCATCAAAATAAATTTTTAATTATTTTTATGCCTCGGTTTTGTGGTCCCGAAACCACATTCCGACTAGGGTCAATTTTGGGCTGTCACAACAAAGTCCTCCATGAGCTTCTTTCAGTATTGACTGCCTTAAGTTAGAGTCCTTCGGAATGCAAACTCTTCCTCAGAAACACAGAACTCCTTCGCTATTCAACCCAAACTCAGAAGTTTCCCTTTTATTAATTTGTTGGAATCGAAAAACTAAAAACTCATCATTCAACTACTTTTCCCTAATCTGATCCACCCAGGTTGGCCTTACCTGTAACCCAGCCAACAAACTACCATCATCATACAGACTCAGACGAGCAAACATTGCTCTTAGATCAGATACAACTCTATGGCTTAGGGCATCGGCTACCATATTAGCCTTGCCTGGGTGATACTCAATTGAACAGTCATAATCCTTAAGCAACTCTATCCATCTTTGTTGCCTAAGGTTCAGCTCCTTCTGAGTCAGCAAGTACTTAAGACTCTTATGATCCGTGTATATGACACACATTTCTTCGTACAAGTAGTGTCTCCAAATTTTTAGTGCAAAGATTACTGCTGCCAATTCTAAATCGTGTGTAGGATAGTTACTTCGTGAGGTTTAAGCTGTCACGATGCATAAGCAACCACCTTACCCTATTGTATCAACACACAGCCCAAACCCACATGTGATGCATCAGTGTACACTGTAAAATCCTTCTCAGACTCTGGCTGAATTAATACAGGTGCCTCAGTCAGAACTTTCTTCAATTTCTCAAAAGCTTCCTGCTGCTTCTCAGTCCAAACAAATGGTGCTCCTTTCATTATAAGCTTTGTCAATGGTGCTTCCAACACAGAAAAGCCTTCCACAAACCTTCTGTAGTATCCTGCCAAACCCAAAAAACTCTGAATTTCTGACACCGACCTTGGTGGCTTCCACTCCAGAATCGCTTCAATCATTCGAGGGTCCACCTTGATCCCCTCAGCAGAGACAACATGACCTAAGAAGGTTACCTCCCTCAACCAGAATTCACACTTACTGAATTTTGCATAAAGTTTCTTCTCCCTCAACACTTGCAGCACAATGCAGAGATGCTCAACATGCTTCTCTTCAGTTTTAGAATATACTAGAATATCGTCAATAAAAATGACTACGAATCAATCCAAAAATGGTTGGAATACACGATTCATCAGATCCATGAATGCTGCAGGAGCGTTCGTCAGTCCAAATGGCATAACCAGAAACTCGTAATGACCATACCGAGTCCTGAATGCCGTCTTATGAATATCTACCTCCTTAAGCCTTAACTGGTGATATCCAGATCGAAGATCGATCTTGAAGAATACCGAAGCTCCTCTAAGTTGGTCAAACAGATCATCGATTCTTGGTAGAGGGTACTTATTCTTAATCGTCAGTTTGTTCAACTGCCAATAATCGATGCACATCCGCATCGTCCCATCCTTCTTTTTCACAAACAACACTGGTGCTCCCCACGGAGACACACTTGGCCTAATAAAGCCTCTATCTATCAACTCTTGAATCTGTGCTTTCAGCTCCACTAACTCCTTCGGTGCCATCTTGTATGGTACGATGGACACTGGTGCCATTCTAGGCAAAAAGGATTTTGGATCTTCGGGTTTTACAGGTAGGCCTATTAAGAGAGCCAAGGCTGATGGGCCAGCCCGAGCTGGAGATCCTGTTATTCTACAAGACCGCAACTCTATGCTGATTGTGGAAGATCTCATTTGTGGGAGTGCTAGAAAAAGATTGGGGCATGCTTCAGATGTGGGTCTATGGATCATCAGGTAAGAAATTGTCCTCAAAGGCCTACTCAGATGCAAACTACAGGGCAGGGTTATGTTCAGCCAGTGAGAGGTGGTCAGCCATTAAGAGGTCGTGGACAATCTAGAGGTGGAAATGGGTTTGGACGAGGTCGTGGAGCACCAGGTAGAGGCATGGGTAATACCGAAGAGAGGCAACTAGTTTTGGTCTATACTGCTCGCCCCTGAGAGGATGGTGACGCCCCTGATGTCATAACCGGTATGTTCTTTATTCATAATTCACCATTTGTTTCTTTAATTGATATTAGATCTACGCATTCGTATGTTGTGTAACACCCCAAACTTGGCCCAGACGTTACGGCCAAGTCTGACGTGTCACATTGACTTACGGTTGATTGTGTTCTTTGTTTATGGTAATTAGGGTGATTTTGAAAAACAATGGTTAATTTTTGACTAAGAAGAAAAAAAACACCGATTAATTTAGTCTTTAGGTTATCCATTTGTTATGCTCGTTGTGTTTGAAATCGTTTATTAATTTTTGAACAAAAACCCACACTGCCTAAATTTAACAGTTTAAAACGAGTATAAATAAAACAAGTAATAAAACCATAAAATTTATGAGCGGCCTTATTACAACTTAAAACCCAAACCAAATAAAGTAAGTAAATGCTGATCAAAACACATGAAGAAAATCGAATTTGTAGAACATGTGGCCACTCCGAATCCCTTACAGCTCTAAGCCCATATGGTTGAGGATTTCCTGCATGGAAGAAATTAAGGGGTGAGTTTGGAAACTCAGTGTGTAAAACAACCCAACCATAGTCCAAACCAGATCAAACCACAGAAACAGATTAAGTTGGGCCTTAGCCCTATACAGAATTCAGAATGAAGCCCACAGGCCCATAACAGATATAGAACAGATATATCATGTATGCAAAAAACCCAGCCCATATCCATCCGTATACACCCCCGTACCAACCTTACGCCATGCGGGGAGACAACTCGACCCACCCATCCGCTACACACCTCAGAATTTGCAGCATGGCTACCAGAACAGATATTGTGACAGAGTCACCAGATACAGATATTGTGGCAGTGCCACCAGAACAGATATTTGTGGCATAGCGACCAGAAACATATATTTGTGGCATGGCCACCAGAATGCTTCCTCCATCAATATAACCCATATCCTATGCAACAGATATACATGTCATGGCATACAATATACAGAATCAGAATATCATGTATTTCAGTCAAAATCAACCCTAGGGATATAACGGTCACTTTGCACCTAGGGGTATAATGGTAATTTTCAGACTTAGGGAATTTTAGTAAATTTACTATTTTAGGGTTTTCATGCATATTACAACCATTAACGTATTAACAGAAACACTTAACGAGCATTTTTACTGAATTGGGCCTGTTGGCCCATTAACCTGATTTCGGCCCGTTCAGCCCAAATATACCGAACTGCACGTAATTGCGCACTCTGCAATCTTACCGTTTAAGATTAGCAGGATTAACAAATAAACTATCTCACGAGGGCTCGCACGCTCGCAAGATCACAAAATGCCTGCTCTTCAACATTTTGGCTTTTCGGATTTTGCCGATCTAGTCTATAAGTGGGTGTCGTTTACACACCTGATCTGTAACGATACATTGGCGAGATCCACACACGAGTTGCCTACAATTGAGTTACTAATACTTCAGACTACATATCAAAACAAAATACGTACCAATCTCCTTACCATATTCGGCCAACATTGCCTTAGTCCCTAATTCTTACCTTTCTGCCGAAATATGGACTAGATCTAGATGTCCAACCACGTTAGCCTTCAAAGCCCTTTGCTGTACGTCCCCTTGTCCACACTAGTGCACACAAAACCAAAAGAAAGAGGCCAATATGCCCTTAGTCCAAACATTAGCCACCCTTAAGGGGTTTCGGAGCATAAATAACTATCGAAAGTTGTTCGAATACTTACCAATCGTTGTCCTGCCCAAAAAAGTGTTCCTATCTATGATACTAATCCTGATATACTGTAGTTACGAGAAGAAATAGGTTCAAGTAGCCAAAGATTCAGCTTCCTATACCACAGGTATGAAGGTTTCGGCTTTTTAAGGAAAAGGAAATGAGGTTCGGCCTCCTAGATGTGAGGCGAATAAATGAAGAGAAGAAGAGAAGGAAAGGGATGGTAGATTTGACCAATTGAGGAACAATGGAGAAAATAAAATGATAATAAAGACAAAAGAGAGGAGAGTATAGGTTTGGCTATGGGGAAAACGAAAAGATGAAAGAAAGAAAGATGAGAAGGGAAAGTAGTATTCGGTTATGGCAAAGGAAAATGGCACAGAGAGTTATGAGGTGTTCCAAGTTTCGTATACTAGCAAAATGGAAGGGAAAAAAGAAAAACCCTAAGCACAATACCTTATTTTGGCAAGCCAAAAGAAGACTAAACCGAAACCCAAAGGAAAAGCTACCAAGAAATGGCACAAAACTTTCCTGATGCTGAAATTGCTACTTCAGAGACCTAGCCAAATTCGCCTATGCTAGAGACCCTTGGCTGGCCAACTCTTGCTCCTCAACATTCCAACAATTGGCCAACACCGAGCTCCTTGATCAGCTCCTAAATTTCCTCCCTTATCTCTCCCTTGCCCAATCTCCTGAACAGCTCAAACTCTTCCTAACAGAGTTCTACCTATGTTCCAATACCTACCTTTCCTATTCACAAAAATAAATTCCCTAATTAACTTACCTTGCAACTTGAACCTTGGCTCCCCCTAAACATCACACACCACTCCCCAAGCACCTATGTGGCGTCACATGCCATTTTACTATAGATCTTCTTGTGGCTTATTCTACCACCTTTATTTTAAAAGCCCATAACGCCAGAACCTTCTTACTCTAAAATTGAAAATTCTGGAATTGCCTCGGGTTAAATTTACTCTTGGGCCTTCTAAAGGCCCACTAACATACTCAGACGTACATTATACAGTCAAAACATAGAAATTTTAAAATTCATAAAAAATCACAAAAATCCCGAAAATCTCAAAAATTGGGGCATTACAACTTTACCTTCCTTAAAGAAATTTTGTCCTGAAAATTTACCTGATTCAAACAAATAGGGTATTGTTGTTGCATCGCCTCTTCTACCTCCCAAGTAGCTTCCTCTCTGCCATGATTACCCCAGAATACTTTTACCAATAGAACTACCTTCCTTCTTAGAACCTTAACATCCCGATCCAATATCTTCACAGGCTCTTCCTTGAAAGTCAAATCAGGCTGCACTTCAATCTCTGCAACTAGCATGACATTGTAGGGTCAGAACGATATTGCCTTAACATGGAGACATGAAAAACATCGTGAATCCTGTCTAAATCCGAAGGCAATTCCAATTGGTAAGCTACTGGACTTACTCGTTTAAGAACCCGATACGACCCGATGAACCGCAGACTCAACTTGCCCTTCTTACCAAAACTTAATATCTTCTTCCAAGGAGAAACCTTTAAGAAGACCATATCACCCACTGAGTACTCAATCTCCTTACGCTTCAAATCTGCATACGACTTTTGCCTATTAGATGCTTCTTTTAACTGATCTCTGATTATTCTGACATTATCTTCAGTATTTCCTACCAACTCAGGTCCAAGAACCTATCGTTCTCCCAATTCAGTCCAACAACTAGGTGTAGACACCTACGTCCATACAGCGCTGTATATGGTGCCATTTGGATACTTGCCTAATAACTGTTGTTATACACAAACTCTGCCAACGGCAAGTAATCTTCCCAACTACCTCAGAAGTCAATAACGCATCCCCTCAACATGTCATCCAAAATCTGAACAACCCTTTTCGACTGACTATCAGTCTAAGGATGAAAAGCCGTGCTAAAGGTCAATCATGTTCCCAACACCTCATGTAACTTTTTCCAGAACCGAGATGTGAACCTAGGATCCCGGTCAAAAATAATTGAGACTGGGACTCCATGAAGTCGAACGATCTTTGCCACATACAACTTAGCTAACTTCTGAAGCGAATAATCAGTGCGGACAAGTATGAAATGGGGAGATTTGGTCAACCTATCCACAATCACCCAAACTGAGTCCTTCTTCGTCGGTGTCAAGGGTAGCCCACTCACAAAGTCCATGGTTACCCTCTCCCACTTCCAAAGTGGTATCTTCACTGGCTGTAAAAGTCCGAAAGGTACTTGATGCTCAGCTTTCACTTGCTGGCATGTCTAACATTTCCCTACAAACTCCGTTACTTCTCGTTTAAGCCCAAGCCACCAATACAATCCTCACAAGTCGCGATACAACTTATTCCCTCTCGGATGCATAGCACAAAGTCCTCCATGAGCTTCTTTCAATATTGACTAGCTTAAGTTAGAGTCCTTCGGAATGCAAACTCTTCCTCAGAAACACAGAACTCCTTCGTTATTCAACCCAAACTCAGAAGTTTCCTTTTTCTTAATTTGTTGGAATCGAGAAACTAAAAACTCATCATTCAACTACTTTTCCCTAATCTGATCCATCCAGGTTGGCCTTACCTGTAACTCAGCCAACAAACTACCATCATCATACAGACTCAGACGAGCAAACATTGCTCTTAGATCAGATACAACTCTACGGCTTAGGGCATCGGCTACCATATTAGCCTTGCCTGGGTGATACTCAATTGAACAGTCATAATCCTTAAGCAACTCTATCCATCTTCGTTGCCTAAGGTTCAGCTCCTTCTGAGTCAGCAAGTACTTAAGACTCTTATGATCCGTGTATATGACACACCTTTCTCCGTACAAGTAGTGTCTCCAAATTTTAAATGCAAAGATTACTGCTGCCAATTCTAAATTGTGAGTAGGATAGTTACTTCGTGAGGTTTAAGCTGTCACGATGCATAAGCAACCACCTTACCCTCTTGCATCAACACACAGCACAAACCCACATGTGATGCATCAGTGTACACGGTAAAATCCTTCTCAGACTCTGGCTGAATTAATACAGGTGCCTCGGTCAGAACTTTCTTCAATTTCTCAAAAGCTTCTTGCTGCTTCTCGGTCCAAACAAACGGTGCTCCTTTCATTATAAGCTTTGTCAATGGTGCTTCCAACACAGAAAAGCCTTCCACAAACCTTCTGTAGTATCCTGCCAAACCCAAAAAACACTGAATTTCTGACACCAACCTAGGTGGCTTCCACTCCAGAATCGCTTCAATCATTCGAGGGTCCACCTTGATCCCCTCAGCAAAGACAACATGACCTAAGAAGGTTACCTCCCTCAACTAGAATTCACACTTACTAAATTTTGCATAAAGTTTCTTCTCCCTCAACACTTGCAGCACAATGCAGAGATGCTCAACATGCTTCTCTTCAGTTTCAGAATATACTAGAATATCGTCAATAAAAATGACTACGAATCAATCCAAAAATGGTTGGAATACACGATTCATCAGATCTATGAATGCTGCAGGAGCGTTCGTCAGTCCAAATGGCATAACCAAAAACTTGTAATGACCATACCGAGTCCTGAATGTCGTCTTATGAATATCTACCTCCTTGACCCTTAACTGATGATATCCAGATCGAAGATCGATCTTGAAGAATACCGAAGCTCCTCTAAGTTGGTCAAACAGATCTTCGATTCTTGGTAGAAGGTACTTATTCTTAATCATCAGTTTGTTCAACTGCCAATAATCGATGCACATCCGCATCGTCCCATCCTTCTTTTTCACAAACAACACTGGTGCTCCCCACGGAGACACACTTGGCCTAATAAAGCCTCTATCTAACAACTCTTGAATCTGTGCTTTCAGCTCTACTAACTCCTCCGGTGCCATCCTGTATGGTACGATGGACACTGGTGCCATTCCAGGCAATAAGTCGATTCCAAACTCGACTTCTCAGTTCGGAGGCAATCCTGGGAGCTCCTCTAGAAAAACATCTTAGAATTCCTTAACAGTTCTAACCTTATCCACTGTCAGACCTGCAGTCTCTGACTGACTTACAAATGCCAAATAAGCCTCACAACCCCTACGAATCCACTTCTCGACTCTCAACACTGACACCACGTTGGACAAATAATCCCTTCGCTCACCTATCACCATAACCTCCTCACCCTCCGCGGTATTTAACACCATTCGCTTAGCAGCACAATCCAGAGTTTTCCTATGCTTAACAAGCCAGTCCATTCCTAGAATGAGGTCGAATTCTCCAGATGGTAATTCCATCAAGTCTCCAGAGAAAATCTTACTTTGAGTTTCTAAAGGCACGTCTCTATACAGTTTGTCTACCCTAACCGAGTGGCCCAAAGGACTTAGTACCGATACCTCACTCACAGTCTCCTTAGAATGCATACCCAATGACCTAGATATGGCACATGCAACATACGAATGAGTAGATCCAATATCTATCAAAGCAGTGTAGGGCATGCTAGAAATCAAGAACGTACCAGTTATGATGTCGGGTGCATCACCCTCTTCTTGATGACGAGCTGCATACACCAACGCTAGCTGACGACCCTTAGCATTTTCGACACCCCTACCAGGTGCTCCTCGACCCCGACCATTTCTATTACTGCCCCTACCTTGTCCACATCCTCTCTGTGGTTGTGGTCCACCTCTCACTGGTTGAGCAACCCTCTGTTCTGCAACTTGAAACTGATCTGTTTTCTGAGGACAGTCCTTGACTTTATGCTACATAGATCAACACCGGAAACAAGCACCAGAACGTCTCCTACACTCGCCCAGATGTACCTTACCACAGTCCTTACAAACTTACGGTCTAACAATATTCATCGGAACTGCTCGAACTCGAACTGGCTCTTCCACTCTTTCTCTTTTAACATTCCTATTTGCACCACCGAAGGTCCTAAATCCCTCCGAAAATGGTTCCGATCCTTCTCACAATTCTGTCTTTTAGTATGCTTCACCTCTTCAGCTATCTTAGTTTTATCCACCAAAGTAGCATAGTCACGTTCCCTCTGCGGAGCAATCAGCACCCTAAGTTCATCTCTAAGACCATCCTCGAAGAGCACACTACGTTCATACTTTGTAGAGACTATCCCAACGGCATACCGGCTCAGCCTCAGAAACTTAGCCTCATACTCAGCAACTATCTTACCCCCTTGAACCAGATTTAGAAATTGAAGGTCATCTTAAATAGCTCCCAAGTCACCCTGTCAGCTGGGGTCCCATCTCTTACAGTGAGCCAGCACTAATAAGCCTTATCTCATAGCAATGATATGGCTCCCTTCAACTTCTGCTCTACGGAATAGTCCAAATCATCCATAATCCGTTCTGTGGCCTCTAACCAATATTCAACCACATTCGGGGCTACACCAGATACGCCCCTAAATATCTCCGCTCTATTAGCCTGGAGTCACTCAGAAATAGAACCTCGAATTCTATTACCCATACTTGCCTTGGTAATCCTTTCCAGAACACGAAGCATTGCCTGAGATAGAGCATCATCCTCGGCACCTCGATCATGAGACTCCACTTTTTGTTACCGGTGGTACCAGTGCATCTTCCGCCTGCATATGTCCTGAAGACGAAGAACCAGCCCGTGTACTACCTCGGCCACGTCCATGGCCTCTTCCACGAGCTACTCTCATACTCATATCGTATTATCTTATTACGAATTTTATGCATCAATTAAATATTTTAGTGTTTATTACAGATGTTTTATGAACAGACAGTAATTCAGAGTTCATTTTTTCGCGGAATCATAGCCTAGCTACAGTCTCAGTCAACCTATCAAAATTCCTACAGTTTCAGTATCGCCCTAACTAAAGTATCATAATAGGGTTTCAGTACAGGCATATAGCTGATAATTCAGAAACATTCAGAAAAATTCAAAATGATACTTACAGACTTGGGCCGGAGATTTGGTGTGCCACCTTCTCAGAATCTCAAATTTTAGAAAATCGGATTTGCAATCTTTGAAATTATTTATTGTAGAAAGAAAATTAAAAAAAAAAACCGAGTTCCCAAAGCAATTTTCAAAAATATTTGTTTTATTTTTAAAATTTCCAAAAACTTTTGTTTGTTTGTTTGTTTTTTTTAGACCCATTCCTCACTTGAGTTGTTGCAACCTGACTCTGATACCATTAAATGTAACACCCTAAAATTGGCCCAGACGTTACGGCCAAGTCTGACGTGCCACATTGATTTATGGTTGATTGTGTTCTTTGTTTATGGTAATCAGGGTGATTTTGTAAAACAATGGTTAATTGTTGACTAAGAAGAAAAAAAACATCGATTAATTAAGTCTTTAGGTTATCCATTTGTTATGCTCATTGTGTTTGAAATAGTTTATTAATTTTTGAACAAAAAGCCACACTGCCTAAATTTAACAGTTTAACATGGGTATAAATAAAACAAGTAATAAAACCATAAAATTTATGAGCGGCCTTATTACAACTTAAAACCCAAACCAAATAAAGTAAGTAAATGCTGATCAAAACACATGAAGAAAACTGAAATTACAGAACATGTGGCCACTCCGAATCCTTCACAGCTCCAAGTCCACCATGGTTGGGGATTTCCTGCATGGAAGAAATTAAGGGGTGAGTTTGGAAACTCAGTGTGTAAAACAACCCAACCATAGTCCAAATCAAATCAAACTACAAAAATAGATTAAGTTGGGCCTTAGCCCTATACAGAATTCAAAATGAAGCCCATAGGCCCATAACAGATACAGAATAGATATATCATGTATGTAGAAAACCCAACCCATATCCATCCGTATACACCCCCATACCAACTTTAGGCCATGCGGGGAGACAACTCGACCCACCCATCCGCTACACACCTCAGAATTTGCAGCATGGCTGCTAGAAAAGATATTGTGACAGAGTCACCAGATACAGATATTGTGGCAGAGCCACCAGTACAGATATTTGTGGCATAGCCACCAGAAACAGATATTTGTGGCATGGCCACCAGAACGCTTCCTCCATCAATATAACCCATAGACCATGCAACAGATATACATGTCATGGCATACAATATACAGAATCAGAATATCATGCATTTCAGTCAAAATCAACCCTAGGGGTATAACGGTCACTTTGCACCTAGGGGTATAATGGTAATTTTCATACTTAGGGGAATTTCAGTAAATTTACTATTTTAGGATTTTTATGCATATTACAGCCATTAACGTATTAACAGAAACACTTACCGAGCATTTTTACCGAATTGGGCCTGTTGGCCCATTAACCCGATTTCGACCCGTTAAGCCTAAATATACCGAAGTGCACAAAATTGCGCACTCCGCAATCTTACCACTTGAGATTACCAGGATTAACAAACAAACTATCTTAGGAGTGCTCACACGCTCGCAACTTCACAAAATGTCGGCTTTTCTGTATTTCAGCTTTTTGGCTTTTGCCGATCTAGTCTATAAGTGGGTGTCGTTTACACACCTCATCTGTAACGATACGTTGGCGAGATCCACACATGAGTTGCCTACAATCGAGTTACTAATACGTCAGGCTACATATCAAAACAAAATACGTACCAATCTCTTTACCATATTCAGCCAACATTGCCTTAGTCCCTAAAGTTCTTACCTTTCTGCCTAAATATGGACTAGTTCTAGATGTCCAACTGTGTTAGCCTTCAAAGCCCTTTGTTGTACGTCCCCTTGTCCACACTAGTGCATACAAAACCAAAAGAAAGAGGCCAATATGCCCTTAGTCCAAACATTAGCCACCCTTAAGGGGTTTCAGCTTTTCCTTAAAGCATAAATAACTAACAAAAGTTGTTCGAATACTTACCAATCGTTGTTCTACCCAAAAGAGTGTTCCTATCTATGATACTAATCCTGATCTACCGTAGTTATGAGAAGAAACAGGTTCAAGTAGCCAAATATTGGACTTTCTATACCACAGGTATGAAGGTTTCGGCTTTTTAAAGCAAAAGGGAAAGAGGTTCAGCTACAGTAAAATTCGACCTCTTAGATGTGAGGGTAATAAATGAAGAGAAGAAGAGAAGGAAATGGATGGTAGATTCGGCCAATTGAGGAACAATGGAGAAAAGAAAATGATAAAAGAGACAAAAGAGAGGAGAGTATAGGTTTGGCTATGGGGAAAAGGAAAAGATGAAAGAAAGAAAGGTGAGAAAGGAAAGTAGTATTCGGTTATGGCAAGGGAAAATAGCACAAAGAGTTATGAGGTGTTCCAAGTTTTGGATACTAGCAAAATGGAAGGGAAAAGAGAAAAAACCCTAAGCAAAATACATTATTTCGGCAAGCCAAAAGAAGACTAAACCGAAACCCAAAGGAAAAGCTACCAAGAAACGGCACAAAACTTCCCTAATGCTGAAATTGCTACTTCAGAGACCTAGCCAAATTTGCCTATACTAGAGACCCTTGGCCGGCCATCTCTTGCTCCTCAAGATTCCAACATTCGGCCAACACCAAGCTCCTAAATTTCCTCCCTTATCTCTCCCTTACCCAATCTCCTGAACAGCTCAAACTCTTCCTAACAGAGTTCCACCTATGTTCCAATACCTACCTTTCCTGTTCACAAAAATAAATACCCTAATTAACTTACCTTGAGACTTGAACCTTGGCTCCCCTTAAACATCACACGCCACTCCCCAAGCACCTATGTGGCGTTACATGCCACTTTACCACAGATCTTCTTGTGGCTTATTCTACCACCTTTATTTTAAAAGCCCATAATGCTAGAACCCTCTCTCTCTAAAATTGAAAATTCTAAAATTGCCTCGGGTTAAATTTACTCTTAGGCCTTCTAAAGGCCCACTAACATACTCAGACCTACATTATACAGTCAAAACACAAAAATTCTAAAATTATCAAAAATCACAGAAATCTCAAAAATCCTAAAAATTGGGGCGTTACATATTGCGTGCACTGTGTTTGAAAAGCTGGGTATTAGTTTGAGAGCACTGCTAGTGAAATGACGGTGTTGAGTCCGCTAGGGCAGTCAGTTAGGGTGGATAAGTTGTTCAGAGAAGTGCCCTTAGAAGTTCAAAGGGTCGTTTTTCCTGCAAATTTGATAGAACTGCCATTCCGGGAATTTGATATTATTCTAGGCATGGATTGGCTGGTGAAGGATCATGCGAAGTTGGATTATACTGCTAAGCGGTTGGTGTTGAGGACTTCGGAAGATGAGGAGGTGGTTGTAATAGGGGAGCGAAGAGATTACTTGTCTAATGTGATATCAGCGTTAAGAGCTGAGAAGTTGGTTCGCAAGGGTTGTGAGGCTTTTCTAGCATATGTTAGCAATTCAGAGACTACGAGTTTTTCTTTTAAGGATGTAAGAACTGTTAAGGAGTTTCTAGATGTTTTTCTAGAAGTGCTTCCTGGCTTGCCCCCAGACCGTAAGGTCGAATTTGGAATTGAGCTCTTACCTGGAATAGCTCCAATGTCCATCGCCCCATATAGGATGGCACCAAAGGAACTAGTGGAGCTAAAGGCTTAAATTCAAGAGCTGTTAGACCGAGGGTTCATTCGATCGAGTGTGTCCCCTTGGGGAGCACCAGTTTTGTTTGTAAAGAAGAAGGATGGGTCCATGCGCATGTGCATTGACTATCGTCAACTGAATAAGCTGACCATCAAGAACAAGTAGCCATTGCCAAGGATTGATGATCTGTTTGATCAGTTATGAGGAGCTATTGTGTTCTCCAAAATAGATCTTCGATCTGGGTACCATCAGCTAAAGGTTAAAGAAGCTCATGTGTATAAGACAGTGTTTAAGACTCGTTATTGTCATTACGAATTCCTAGTAATGCCGTTTGGGTTAACAAATGCACCAGCTGCTTTCATGGACATGATGAACCGAGTATTTCAACCCTATCTGGATCAGTTTGTAGTAGTGTTCATAGATGATATTTTAGCGTATTCAGGAAATGAGGAGGAGCATGATGAACACTTGCGGATTGTCCTTCAAAATTTGAGACAGAAACAGTTGTATGCAAAATTCAGCAAGTGTGAGTTTTGGCTACAAGAGGTGACATTTCTGGGTCACGTGGTATCTACTAAGGGGATTAGGGTTGATCCTTGGAAAATTAAAGTCGTATTGGGTTGGAAACCACCAAAGACTGTATTTGAGATTTGAAGTTTTCCGGGTTTAGCTGGATATTACAGACATTTTGTGGAAGGGTTTTCAGTGATAGCTGCACCTTTGACTAAATTGTTGCGAAAAGGGGTGTCGTTTGTTTGGTCTGATAAGCAGCAAGAGAGTTTTGAGAAATTGAAGAAAGTTTTAACTGAGGCTCCTATTTTGATACAGCCGGAGTCTGGGAAGGAATTTACTATTTACAGTGATCCGTCAAACGTTGGATTGGGATGTGTGTTGATGCAAGAAGGAAGGCTGGTTGCTTATGAATCACGGCAGCTTAAACCGTACGAAGCAAATTACCCTACTCATGATTTAAAGTTAGCGGCGGTGGTGTTTGCACTAAAAATTTGGAGGCATTATTTATATGTGGAGAGAACGATTAATTATACAGACCATAAAAGCCTCAAGTACCTCCTTACTCAGAAGGAGTTGAACTTTAGGCAACGAAGGTGGGTTGAGTTGCTTAAAGATTATGATTGTTGAATTGAATACCACCCAGGCAAGGCTAATGTGGTAGCTGATGCATTGAGCCGTAGAGTTGTCTCTGATTTAAGAGCAATGTTTGCTCGTCTTAGCCTGTTCGATGATGGTAGCTTGTTAGCTGAATTGCAAGTGAGACCGACTTGGACTGATCAAATTAAGGAGAAACAGTTATTAGATGAGTCGCTAGTTCCTCGTTTTCAACAAGTGGAAAATGGCGAGACTTCAGATTTTGGACTGAATAGGGAAGGGGTGTTATGTTTCCGTGAAAAAGTGTGTATACTGAAGGATTTTGCTCTGAGGCAGTCTATTCTGCGAGAGGCGCATGGTAGTCCTTATACCATGCATCCTGATGGGAACAAGCTATATTGAGATCTTCGTGAGTTGTATTAGTGGCTGGGTTAAAACGTGAAGTTACCGATTATGTAAGTAAGTGATTGATGTGTCATGAGGTTAAGGTTGAACATCAGTTACCTTCTGGATTACTACAGCAAGTTAAGATCCCGCTCTAGAAGTGGGAGAGGGTGACCATGGATTTTGTAAGTGGGTTACCCTTGAGACCTTCTAAGAAGGATTCAATTTGGGTGATTGTAGACCGACTGACTAAGTCTGCGCATTTTATACCGGTCCGCACTGATTATTCATTACAGAGGTTGGCTAAGTTGTATGTGGCTGAGATTGTAAGATTGCATGGTGTACCAGTTTCTATCATATCTGATAGGGATCCTAGGTTCACATCTCAGTTCTGCAAGAAATTACACGAGGCTTTGGGTACACGACTGGATTTCAGTACTGCGTTTCATCCTCAGATAAATGGACAGTCTGAGAGAGTAATCTAGATATTGGAAGACATGTTAAGAAGTTGTGTATTAGATTTCATGGTCAGCTAGGAGGATTATTTACCATTGGCAGAATTTGCGTATAACAATAGCTATTAGTCCAGTATACGAATGGCACTGTACGAAGCATTGTATGGTCATAGGTGTCATACTCCTACTTGTTGGACTGAACTGGGGGAGCGACGAATCCTAGGGTCGGAGCTAATTGCTGATACAGAAGACAAGGTGAAGCTGATTCGAGATCAGTTAAAAGAAGCGTTGGATAGGCAGAAGTCCTATGCAAACTTAAAGCGTAAGGAGATCGAGTACTCTGTGAGGGATTATGTCTTTCTTAAGGTATCACCGTGGAAGAAAATTCTGAGGTGTGGGCGGGAGGGCAAGCTAAGCCCTAGGTTTATTGGGCCTTACCGGATACTTAAGCGTGTAGGACCAGTTGCGTATCAACCTGAGTTACCTCCAAAGCTGGATAGAATTCATGACGTGTTTCACATTTCAAAGCTTAGGCGGTATCATTCTGATCCCTCGCACATTATGTCAGTAGAGGAAATTAAAGTTAGGCTTGATCTAACCATCGAGAAGGAGCCAGTGCAGATATTAGAGTGTGACGTTAAAGTGCTAAGAAAGAAAACAGTTCCACTGGTCAAAGTACTTTGGCGTAATCATGGAGTAGAAGAAGCCACGTGGGAACCAGAAGAGGCAATACGACATCAAGACCCTCATCTATTTTGACTAGGTAAATTTCGAGGCCGAAATTTCTCTAAGAGGGGTAGAGTTGTAACGCTCTAAAAATTTAGGGTTTGTAATTTTGCCAAGTCTGACATAAATTGCATGTTTGATGTGATGGCTAAGTGTTTTGGGCGTGATTGGGGATGTCTGGGAAGGCTTGAGTTCGAGCTCTGGCTTTTGCAAAGAATTTTATTTTTTTCCTCTTTAAAAGAACTTGGACGTTGGCACCTAGGCTTTATGAATAGTTGTGGTTGCTTGTTACCACAAAAGAGTTTATGGCTTGGTGGCATGTGGCGTGCGTTGGAGGTGAGAAGACTGGGGTTCGAATCCCATAGAAGGTAAAGATGTTAATTTTGTTGCTTGGGACGGCAAGAGTTAGTGGTGGACTGAAACTCTGTTGGGTGAGAGTTTGAATGGGTTTTGGAGGTTGTTATGGAGGGATAAGGGGAGAAAATCTTAGAGGATTTCAAGGATTTGAATGGGAAGCAGTTGGAGCCGAATAGGGGTGTTTGTAAGTGCAATTTCGGCCAAGAGGTTTTGGGGAGTGTGATTTCGGCAATTAGGAAGGGTATAGATGCCGAATTGTTCTTAGACTATTTCGGGTTTTGTATTTTTTGCTCTCCTGATAGCATTTCCCTCTAGTGCTAATTTCTTTTTGTGTCTTTTTAGGTAAAGCCAAAATTCTTCCTTGCTGTTTCTTTCTTTTATTTTTCACTCTATGCCGAATACACTTCTTCAGTTCATTCTCTAGCCTGTGCCAAAACTCTTTTCCTATTATTCTTTCTCTCTGACCTCTTTCTCTATCACTCTATTGTGTTCTTTTCTTCGGAGCCTTGACCGAATACCGCTTGCTCTTTCCCTCTCATCATATTCGGGTTTATCTTGGTGCTAGTCGAATATCTTTCTTTTTCTATGGAATCTTTCCTACTTTGATCAAGGTAAGTGAGTTCATCTGGGTTGTCGAGTTTTTATCAATGGTGGAGCCTTGTTAATGCAGTTATCAATTGTAGTTTCATAGTAGTGCCGATTCTCTATTCTTCTATAGTGGTCTCCCTCTTTAACCTCTTCTTTGTATCGGTTGTTGTCAGGAGAACATTTGTGGCATCGCGTGCGTTGATTATAGGTGGTTCTGGGGTTGGCTGAAAGCTGTTATCCTCCTCTCTGGGTTTACGTTTCGGTAAGGAGTGCACTTAGTCTAAGTTTATTACTTTTAAGGTTGCTAAATGGATGGGTTTTCTGTGCAGTTTGTCGCCAATAGGTGAAGGTTGTTGGTTAAGGGTGGTTTGAACCTTACTGGTTCTTTCTAGGTGAAGCGCGTGGTGTGTAATGTTCTCTTCTCCAAGCAGGTGTATAACTGTACACCATTTTGTTATTGACCAAAAGCCAAAAGGTGTGTATTCACACCACTGCGTAACTGTGAATCGGCAAAAGCCGAAAAGATGAAACTTCGGCATTTGCGATCGCACGAGCGTGCCAACGCTTGCAAGGTAAATCGAGCCACAAATCATGGGTGACAGATGGTAGAGGCCACCGAGAGCGCTCTCGTGGGCTTGGGCTGTTATGGGCCTCTATAGGCCGAAATGGGCTGTGTGGGCCCACCCTCATACATGGTCTTACGACTTTGTGGAGACCTGTTTTTGGTAAACAATGCCTGGGCTCGGTCACTGTGACCCCTTTGTGAGGAGGCACCCTTCTCCCAAAGTTACTGAGGCTATTTTGCCGAGTTCCTTAGAGAGAGTTGTCTCGCACCCCTAGGTATTCTCTACCTACCCACTGTGTCGGTTTGGTGCAGTACCTTTTGTTGAAGGTCGTTCGAGCTTTTCACGGGAGTATAGCATGGGTTACTTGAGTCAGTGGCGCTGGTACTTAACATTGGCTCGGGCATTTTCTTTACCCTTCTTACCCTAAGAAAGCAGGGGCACCTTGTGTCCTTGAATCGATAACCATCTTTCCGCTAACCTAGCCTCTTTCGTCCCTTGGGACCAACAAGGGGTAGTACAGGAATATTCACCTGTTGTCCATCGACTACGCCTTTCGGCCTGATCTTAGGCCCTAATCTTTCGGCCCAATGGGCTTGTTGGCCCACACAAATTAAAATTCACGAAAGCTGATAAATATTGGACTGGGCTATGGAATTCGCTTAGCCATGGCTAGATTTAGGCTAAATGGGCCACGCGAGCCTGTGGGCTCACTTGGGCCGAATGTTGGGCTGGGGGCCCATTACACCATTTCACCCAATTCGGTTATTTAAGTCGCTCGAGGCGACTGTAGACCTTCAATGAGGTCGTTATCTATACCGAGACCCTAAAATCAGTTAAATGACCAAAATACCCCTAAGGGGTAAAAATTATTGTTTCACCCCTAACTGACGATATGACCTTTATAACGCTAGTGGTAGGTTAAGTGATGTGTGTAAGACTTTTAAATGACTAGTTTTGAGTATGACATACTGCATGCACATAATATCTATGACACGACATCTGCATGGGATTCGGTTTATGTTATCTAGGAAGTACTATATTGGTGACTATGTCACGTTTATTATTACTTGTGGCTTGCCACACTTACTGCTACCTGCAGCTACGCTGCGTTATTATTACTGGCAGCTTTGCTGCGATATTGGTGTGCTGGTTGGGTGGGTTAATTGATATCCCCACATGGTGTGTTGATTGGTACGGGTGGTGTGCTGGATGGTTATGGGATGTGTTGCATTTTGCACTATACTGAAACTATATTGGGCTTAGGCCCACACTGCTACTGTTTAAAGGCTAAGGCCCAGATCGATCGACATCTTGAATAGGGCTCGTGCCTGCATCGATATTGCATGCAGTTTTTTTATAGTCTGATAAGGGATTACACACTGAGTTTTCGTAAACTCACCCTTTCTTTTAATTGTGCAGGTAATCCTCAGACTTAGACGGTTTGGAGCTACGAGGGACTCGAGGTGGCCACACGATCACGAATGACTTTATTATTTAATGATTTTTATATTTGCGTTTTGTTTTTGTAATAAGGCCATTTGGGGTTTTAACTTTTAATTGGGCTATGATTTGGTATTTATTAACTGCTAGAGTAGGAACATCGAGTTTTCAAAGTAATAACGTTTTTTATGAGCAAACCTGTAACTTTAAATCCTGATAAAAACAAACATATTGAAAACTATACATGTTTTAAACAACATGAAACACTAGGCATACATGGGCTTTAAAACTATAAAGGCTTTTATGACAACCGGTTTAACATCTTAAGCTTGTCGGGTTTTCGGGTAATTAATGTGGTACGTCAGATTCGATCGTAATGTCTAGGCCAAGTTTGGGGTGTTACACGACGCTTGTTGAATTTTAAGTGCTGTCTCGGTATTCTGAAAACGAGTTTTTGACACCGAGATGAATTTTGTTAGCATTTCTTCAAGGTTCGGCTTTTTCTCTTGCTGGTAAGGTTATTGTTGGAAACCTAGAGGTGGTGGTGGTCTCTGATTCCCTTGGCCTCCCTATAAGAAATTTGGGTGGTTCCTCCATCCTGCATTGTAAGTGTTACTATAAGGATTATTTTGAGGTCGACGATTATTACCATATAATTTAATTGCTCATCTTCCATGTTGTGGCCATAGGGTGGATATTCTGAATTGCTCAATTCTCCTCCACTTGCATTGCATTGCATTACTAGGTGAACCTGTGAAGAACCAAGAAAATCGTCAATTTTTCTATTCAAAAGTTCTACCTGATTAGAGAACATGGTGACCGTATCAACGTTAAAAACACTGA
Organism: Gossypium arboreum; assembly: GCF_025698485.1. Classification (NCBI taxonomy): domain Eukaryota; kingdom Viridiplantae; phylum Streptophyta; class Magnoliopsida; order Malvales; family Malvaceae; genus Gossypium; species Gossypium arboreum. Next base: position 78,186,029 of record NC_069080.1, read on the forward strand.
CTGCTTCCGTCGACTTTGTCCTCATGACTTGCCACTGATAATTATTCAGTGACATCTCTTCTATAAATTCATAAACCTCCTTAGGTGTCTTATTATTGATAGGTCATTGTGAAATGTTTGAACCTGTAGACAAAGTGGTAACCCATGGTGAGGGCATCTTCTTAAAAGGTCCTTGTATCTCTCCTATGCATCATAGAGTGTTTCTAAATCCATCTGCACAAAAGAAGAGATATCATTACGTAATTTGGCTGTTTTAGCCGGCGAAAAATATTTTAATAAAAATTTTTTAGTCATTTGTTCCCAAGTAGTGATTGACCCTCGTGGTAACGAGTTCAACCACTGTTTAGCTTTATTACTGAATGAAAAAAGGAATAACCGAAGGTGAATGGCATCATCAGAAATGCCATTGTTTTTAAATGTATCGCAAAACTCTAGAAAAATTGCCAAATGGTTTTTTGGATCCTCATCCTGCAAACCATCAAACTGAACAAATTGTTGTATCATTTGAATCGTGTTAGGTTTCAGTTCAAAATTATTTGCAGCAACAGCAGGCCTAACTATACTTGACTCAGTTCCTGTTAAAGTAGGTTTAGCATAATCATACGTAGTACGTGGAGCAAGATTCTGATTTATTGGATCAGCGACAATCGTAGGCAGTAGCGGATTTTCCTAGTTTTCAGCCATCTCCTCGATTGTGGTTGAAGTATCGTCCTCTTGCTCTTCCTCTGTGTATCTTAAGCTTGCCTTATTTCTCTTCGGTTTATGTGAACTGTGCAATCGATCTCATCTCACTATCAGACAGTAATGGTCCCGACGAGTTTCTTCTAGTCATACACTATAAAAACCTATCAGGAGCGAAAAGAAGAAAAAATAGAAAAGTAAATAAAATTTTAAATTGCAAATAAAGTAAAATGGCTAAAGTAATAAAAATCGAGTGTTCCTAATATCTTAGTTCCCCAACAACGGTGCCAAAACCTTGATTCGTGATATTTGCGATAAGTTTTAAATAATTTATAATGATCATTCTTGAAACCAACTATTATCACAATGAAGGCAAGTGTACCTATCGAACAGTAGTATAGCTTTAGCAAGACCAGATTGTCGAACCCAAAGGAACCAAGAGTACTAGTAATTACTTTTTTTTATTATCTAGCCTAAAAATTAAGGGATTTGTTTATCAAAACTAATTAGCTAAACTAAGGGTGCAGAGAAAGAAAGTTGGGGAAAATACTTTTAGAAAATTTGATTGATTAAGACAATACCCAAGGAAAAATCCACCCAGACTTCACTTGTCATTTGACTCTGAATCAGACGATTTATTCATTTGACTTGATCCGTAGAAATCCCTAAGTTCTATTATTATCTTTCTTGAGACTAATAACGTCTAACCCTAGGTTGATTAATTGAAATCTCTTTCTAATTAACACCCTAGTATTGCATTAACTCGATCTATGGATCCCCTTATTAGGTTTCACCCTAATCCGAAAAAATATTGTCACCTTATCCCTAGGTGTGCAATCAACTCCACTTAATTATGACAAATTTACTCTTAGACAGGGACTTTTGCTCCTCTGAATAAGCGCATTAACTCGAATCAATATTCCTGGAATATTAAGACAAGAATTAAGAATACATAATTAAGAACAAATCAAATATTTATCATATAATTTTGATAATAATAACAAGATTTGTATTAGGTTTCATTCCCCTTATGTATTTAGGTGGTTTAGTTCATAATTATAAAAGAAAACATCTTAGAAGAATAATGAATACAAAACATAAAGAAAACCCAAAACTCATAAATGGAAATTGAAGGGAGATCTTCAGTCTCGATGAATAACCCGGCTTCTGAGATGAATCAATCGACTTTCTTCAAGTGATTCCTTACTTCCTACTCCGTGTGTCTTCCTAAATGCCTCATCAGGTGTTTAAATAGGCTTTAGAATGCCTAAGAGCCCTCAAAAGTGGCCTTTTCCGAATAGGACTATACTTGGGCTCGATAGGGACACGCCCGTGTGACACGCCAGTGTACGATTACTCCAGACTGTGGTCAAGACTGTTAAATAGGCATGGGCATGTAGTCTACTCGTGTAAGTCATTCTTTGATCCTGCCAAATGGACACGACCGTGTGGCTTACCCGTGTGAGGAAGTCCAGGCCGTGTTGATTTCCCATGTGGGTCCATTTTCTCCGTTTTCGGCCTGTTTCTTGTTCTTTTTTCCCTCATATGCTCTCCTAAGTATAAAATGTGAAATTAAAGGATTAGAAGCATCGAATTCACCAAATCTAAGGATAATTCATCCAAAAAATGTGTTAAGCATGGGATAATAATATGTATAAATTATGGTTTATCAATTTTGTTTAAATTTTAAATTTTTCTATTAATAAAGGGGGTTAAATTTGGCCCAAGTACTAATCAGTTATTTTCAGTAAAATACGGTCTGAATTTGAGGCCCAAGACAGCGAAAAGAGGGAAAACTCTATACCTATTGCTGCCACTTCCATTGCTTGTCGCCCAAGTAACCTTAATGTAGCTAAGTTTTTGCTACATGTTGCCCTAAATTTTCCCTATATAAACCCCTATTCATTCTACTATTTTTCATATCCCTCAAAGTTATTTTCTTAAACCTTTCTTATGCCGTTAACCTCAAAACCCTAGTTATCCTCCCCTTTTGCCGAAATCTCCTATAACTGCTGCAGAGAGATCGCCGGAGCATCAACGTCGCTATCGCATGTAGTCGTTATCATCGCTGCATACCACCATTCTTTGCAGATATCTTTTTCGCCGCAAACAATCTCTTTGTAATCACAAGGCTCGCCGAAGTAGATTCTACCCACCTTACCGATTTCTCTTTTTCCTCAGTAAGCAGAATTTTGCCAAATTTTCTGGAAAATACCATGTCTCGCAAAAGAACTAGATCGTCGAAGACTACTCTTGAAAACCCGATTCTGTTTGATAAAGAAGTGAAAGAGAGATTTGATTCAATTTTCAAGTGTAACAGCCCGATTTAGACCCTAATCGAAATGATGGTTTCAAGACCACGAATTCGAGTTAGAAAAATATTTAAAAATTATTTCCTGTGTTTAATTTGTGTGAAATTATATCTGTGAAATTTTCGTGATTTAATTTCGTCATTTAGGTGTTCGATTAAATAAAAAGGCTTAATCGCGTAAAATGAAAAATTGGTGGTAAGTTATATAATGGTTAAATTATTAAGGGCTTTTTAAATTGAGGTATTTATGTTGAAATTATGCCATTAGTTAGATGTTCGGATGGTAATAAACATAGGTAAAAAATTCCATTATTATTATGAAAAGGTTATTTAGGTAAATTAATAATAAACATATAATAAGTTAATAATAAGATATCAAATTCATATTATTATTTCATCATCTTCCATTGCCAAAACTTAGAAAAGAAAAAGGAAAGAACAAAAGCAAGGTTCGGTCATCTTTCTTCTCTTGATTCAAGGTTTATTTTGTCGATTTTTGATAATTTCTACGTTTTCGAGATTGTTGCTTCGAGTACTACAAAACCCAAGCTTTAATTTTTGATTTTGATGTATTTTCAGTTGTGCCATTGTTGATAGCTTGTGATTTTTGTTGTTTGATGATGAAAAATGAAAGATATGTTTTAGATTAACATATTTTGTCTTGGAGTTTTTGATGATTTTGAGTAATTAGGACTTAATTGCAAAAATAATAATTTGAGGGACTAAAATGTGAAATTGATAAAATATATGGACTTGTATAGGCACGGGTGCCATTCGGCCTAACATGGGTGTTTTGAAATTTTATGTATTTTGTGTTTTGTGCAATAGGGACTAAATTGTAAAAATTGTAAATGTTAGGGGTAAAATGGTAATTTGCCTATTTATGTGTTTTTGAACTAAATTGAATGAAAATATGTTTGAATGAGCTTAATTTGAATATATTTAGATCAAGAACCAAAGAAATCAGATTTGGACCGGGGAAAAACGAAAGTTGTCGACTAGCAATCCCGTCCTGTTTTATGATGTCCGAGGTAAGTTTATAGGCAAATAGACGTGTTTATTGGTAATTTAATGTTACATTTACATGCTGTTATGAAATGTTAGAATAAAGATATGCTATGGCCGAATATGTTTAAATTTGGCTATGACACTTCCGAGTTTGATTCGACTGAAATACGACGTCCAAAAGCCCTATATGAACCTTAGGAATAGTTAGGATATGTAATATCCTGAATTAAGGCTTAATCGGAATAGTGGTTTCATGACCACAAATCTGAGATAGAAATAATTATTTTACAATGATTTTGATGTTTATGATATGATTGCATGATTGTGTGAAAATTTCGTGATGAAATTCTATGCCTAAAGTGCTTAAATTGAAAGTAGGGACTAAATCGAATAAGTTGCAAAACATGCATTCTAGAAGTTTTTAGTATGAAATTGTTTTGGAATATTAATGAGGTCTTAAATAGCAATTTGACCAATTTTAAGTTCATGGACAAAATTAGGACATGGAAGGAATTTTTGGAAAGTTTAGTAGTAAGGGTATTTTGGTGATTTAGTTATTAAAATGAATTAAAAACAAAATTAAAAGCCAATTTTTGTCCATCTTCTTCATTAGGCCGAAATTTCAAGGGTTCTCCATAGCTAGGGTTTGTTTCAAGCTTCCAAGCTCCATAGTAAGTGATTCCAAGCCCCATTTTTAATGTTCTTTACGTTTTTGGAATCCCGGAAGCTCGATTAAGCTTATGCTAGCAATAATTCAACCTAGGGTTTATATTTGGAAAAATACCCATAGGTGAAATTTGTGTATTTTGATATTTTATGATAGAATATGGGGTTTTAAATTATGTTAGAAAACTTGTCTGCTTTCGGTTTTAGTGAAAACGAGTAAAAGGGCTTAATCGGTAAAAATACCTAATAGTCACAAGTATATGTTAGAGAGAGAATTTGATGTTGCCATAGAAGGGAAAAGTGATCAGCATGTTATAAAACATAAGAATAAGGAATAAAGTTTAATTCTCGAGCCTAGGGGCAAAAGTGTAATTATGCAAAAGTTTAGGGGCAAAAGTGTAATTTTTTAAAGTTCGTATTAAATGTTGTTTTGATGAATGTATGTATTAAATAAGATTAATTTGGTATTATAGAGCAAGAAAAACGAGATTCAAGTCGTGAGCGAGGAAAAGAAAAGATTGTGGACTAAATTGCAAAATCTTTATATTTTGGTACCAAGGTAAGTTCATGTGTAAATAATGTAGCATAAATGTTATTTTTAAGTTATTAATGTTAATTATATGATATGCTGATTTTTAATCATGAAATATTATGCTTTGTGGTTAATGTTGAGTAATATGCAAATTATGTTTACTACTTGATAAATATGAATTGCTACCGAGTATCGGTTTCGATATTCCATGGAAGACGGCAAATGTGAGATCGAGGGAAAAAGCCCGTTTGAACCTTAAGAATAGATTAGGATACAAGTGACATGTCACTAGGATGGTTGAGCATCCGAACTCGTTGAGTTGAGTCCGAGTTCACTTATGGATGCAAATGTCCGAACTCGTTGAGTTGAGTCCGAGTTCGTGAGATGTAACTAGGCATCCGAACTCGTTGAGTTGAGTCCAAGTTCATTTATGGATGCGAACGCCGAGCTCGTTGAGTTGAGTCCGAGTTCACTTAGGGCGGGTTACATGATTTCTTGATTACATATGTGGCACTTATGTGCAAATTATCCATGTATCCGAGTTATATTCCGATGTGTTCAACGGTGAAATTTCTAGTTTAATGGAAGAGCACTTAAGATATAAGTGACGTTTTGGGTAAGTGTTGTGAAATGGACACTTTGGCAGGTATGTTCTTAACCCTCGGGTTGAAAATAGATGCAACAACGATAAGGTGGTAAGATGATGAATGATGTTTGAAGATGTGATATATGTTTTGGTGGTACCATGCTAAAGTTGTTTGGTATATTTGTATTGTTATGTTACTTGTTATTTACATATGAACTTACTAAGCATTTATGCTTACTCCTTCCTTTTCATTCACTGTAGTTTTGAACAAGCTGGCTCAGGAATCGGGACAGGTCGAAAGTTCGATCACACTATCCAAAGGACTTTTATCTTGGTAAATGGCTTGTACAACTACTTAAGTATGGCATGTGTAGCAATATACTTATTTTGTGTAAATAGTTTTATGATATGGCCATGTTTGGTTGAGAAAATGTTTGATATTGATAAGTCATGCTGATGGCTAATTTAGATCATGTTTGATATCATGGAAGTTTAATAGGTTATCTAGTTCATAAAAATTCATGGAAAGATGAAACTTGCCTTAAAATAGAATATTGCTGCAGCAATGACATGAATTTGAAAAATCACTAAAAATAGTATAAATGGAACTAAATGATGAGTAAGTTATGAAATTTAATCTTAATGAGTCTATTTTCATATGGATTGAACAAAACAGGAATATAAATTATATTTTATGAGATATGTAAACTTTTACGAAACAGAGCCAGAGTGATTTCTGGATCCCCTGTTCTGAATTTAAAAATTCATAATAAATTGTACTAAAATAATTAGAAGTTTTTATTTGTATGTGCAGATTCCTTATTGAGTCTAGTTTTAATAGAAACAAACCTCATAGTCATTGAATTTTTTTATAGAGATATATCTGATTCGTAATAGATAGAGGTCAGAGCAGTCAAACCCTGAAATAGGGGATACTTTAATTAATAAACTGTACTAATTTTCCCAATAAAAAAATTCTAGAAAAAAAGTAGTAAATATATATATGAGTCTAGATTCAGGGAAAATTTACGGATCTTGATTTCAAGTTTCGTAACTCGAGATATGATTTTTCTTGTAACTGTGATGCGAGTAGCTAGAAAGCTGTGAATGTAGAAACAAATGATTTGAAGTTCTTAAATTGATAAATTATGTTCGGTAACCCCTCAAGCTCGACTCCGGTGATGGTCTCGGGCGTGGGGTGTTACATTTAGTGGTATCAAAGCAGGTTTAGTCAGGTTCTCGGACTACGTGTTGTATGTACGGATTTTGCTATACATGCCATATGTATGAATTGTGATAGTGTGACGACTTCTGACCTTTTTAAATGATTTTTATATAGTAAATGGATCCCGATCCAGCTGTGGCAGATGAAGTAGAGAGTAATGCACCAGCTCCAGCTGAAGGGGCAGCACCGACTGAAAACCCACCTCCTACTGTTGGTCAGGGAGGAGGAGAAAGGGATCGGGAAGCCTTTCTCCAAATGATGAGTGCATGGTACACTGAGTTCGTTCGTACGAACCCAAATGTACGACCTCCCCCACCTCCCCCAATTTCTCAACCTATGCCTCCAATGCCTCAAGGAGTGGATATGATAAAATTTCACAGAACCCCCGTTGATAGAATTCGTAAACAAGGAGCTGAAGAATTTAGAGCAAATATTGATGATGATGTAGAGAAAGTAGAGTTCTGGCTTGAAAATTCTATCCGGGTATTTGATGAATTATCTTGTACACCTGAAGAATGTTTGAAATGTGCTACATCTTTGTTGAGAGATTCAGCCTATAATTGGTGGAAGACTTTGATTTGGTGGTACCGAAAGAGAGGGTAACACAGGAATTCTTTCAAGAAGAGTTTGGAAGAAATATATTAGTGAAAGATTTATTGATCGAAATGTAAAGAGTTTCTTAAGTCAAGCAAGGTAATATGACAGTCTCGAATATGAAAGAGAGTTTGTTCGATTGAGTAAGTATGCCAGGGAATATGTTCCTACCGAAGCCAAGATGTGCCGACGATTTGAAGACGGGCTCAACGAAGACATTAAAGTATTTGTCGGGATCCTTGAACTGAAAGAAATGGTAGTCCTAGTTGATCGAGCTTGTAAGGTTGAAGAACTACTTAAAGAGAAGAGGAAGGTAGAGGCTGAGACACGAAATTGGAAGAAAAGGCCAATGAGTAAGGCACCTTCATAGCAACCCGGGAAGTCAAGAAATATGGATCCTCGTTCCCAAGTTTCAGGTTGGGCAATCATATGGAAATTTTAAGAAGCGAAATGTGGGTCCTAAATCTCGAATACTTCAGACCAAAGGTAGGGAACTCGAGATTTGTTAAACCCGAAAGTGCCGGTGTGTGGTAGAAATCATTTTGGTCCGTGCAGAGCAAATGAATGTTTTCGATGTGGTTCTCCGGATCATTTTATTAGAGACTGCCCAGAGAGATCTGAGAAAGAAAAATTTCAGAGTGTAAAAGCTAGTGGTGCAAACTCGAGGGAAGGTATCCGAGAAAAGTGGAAGTGAAACAAGCGAGAAGAATGTAGCCGAGATGCAGCATTAGATCTCGAGGAAGAGCTCGGCTAGAACTTATGCTATTAAAGCGCGTGAAGATGCTTCCTCACCCGATGTGATTACCGTACATTTTCTCTTTATGATATTAATGTTATTGCTTTGATTGATCCCGGTTCTACTCATTCATACGTATGTATTAAACGGTGTCTAGTATGAATATACCTATTGAGAAAACAGAATTTATGATTAGAGTGTCGAACCCGTTAGGCAAATGTGTGATATTTGATAAAGTAAGCAAGAAATGCCCTTTAATGATTCGGGGTCATTACTTTCCAAATTAACTTGATGTTGTTGCCGTTTGATGAATTTGATGTTATTTTGGGTATGGATTGGTTGACATTGCATGATGCTATAATAAATTGCAAAGAAAAGGTTATAGAATTAAAGTGTGAAAGTGGTGAAATTCTGCGGGTTGAGCCAGACAAATCAGAGGCATTATCTAGTATGATTTTTTCGATGTCGGCTCAGAGATATTTGAGAAAGGGTTATGAAGCTTATTTGGCGTATGTAATTAATACAAAAGAAGTTGAAAAGAAAGTTGAATCAGTGCCGGTTGTGTGTGAATTTGTGGACGTATTTCCAAAAGAATTGCCGGGTTTGCCTCCAGTCAGGGAAGTAGAATTTGGTATTGATTTAATACCGGGAACAGCTCCGATCTCGATTGCTCCATATAGAATGGCACCAACAGAGTTGAAAGAATTAAAGTCGCAGTTGCAAGAGTTGACTGATAAAGGCTTTGTGAGACCGAAGTTTTCACCTTGGGGTGCTCCGTGTTATTTGTGAAAAGAAGGATGGTTCTATGAGATTATGTGTTGATTATCGGCGGTTAAACAAGGTGACAATCAAAACAAGTATCCGCTGTTTAGAATTGATGATTTGTTTGATCACTAAAAGGAGCGACATGGTTTTCAAAGATTGACTTGAGATCCGGGTATTATCGATTCTTGTAAAAGAGTCGATGTGCCTAAAACTACTTTTAGAACAAGGTACGGTCATCATGAATTTTTAGTTATGCCATTCGGGTTGACAAATGCTCTCTTTGTGTTTATGGATTTAATGAATCGCATATTTCGCCATACTTGGACAGATTTGTTGCGTGTTTATAGATGATATTTTAATTTATTCAAAAGATGAGACAGAGCATACTGAGATTTGAGGATAGTTTTGCAAACTTTGAGAGATAAGCAATTGTATGCTAAGTTTAGTAAAAGTGAATTTTGGCTCGGGAAGTTGGATTTTGGGTCATATTGTTTGGTGATGGTATACGGGTTGATCCTAGTAAAATTTTAGCCATTGTTGATTGGAAACCACCGAAAAACATAACCGAAGTTAGAAGTTTCTTGGGGCTAGCTGGGTATTATCGGCGGTTCATAAATGGATTTTCTATAATTGCTGCTCCTATGACTAGACTACTCAGAAAAGATGTTAAATTTGAATGGACGGAAGAATGTCAACAGAGTTTCAAGAATTGAAAAGTTATTAATCAAGCACCGTGTTGATACAACCCGAATCGTAAAGAATTTGTGGTGTATAGTGATGCTTCTCTAAATGGTTTGGGGTGTGTACTCATGCAATAAGGAAAAGTGGTGGCTTATGCTTGAGACGCTTAAAACCTCATGAGAAGAATTACCCTACTCACGATTTGGAATTGGTGCGATGGTATTTGCTTTGAAGATTTGGCGACATTATTTGTATGGTGAAAAGTGCCGAGTATATACCGATCACAAAAGTCTTAAATACTTGATGTCACAAAAAGACTTGAATTTGAGACAGCGAAGATGGTTGGAGTTATTGAAATATTACAAGCTTGTTATCAATTATCATCCGGGAAAAGCGAATGTGGTTGCCGATGCTTTAAGCAGAAAGTTGTTATTTGCTTTGAGAGTTATGAACACTCAGTTGAAAATTTCAGATGACGGTTCGATTCTAGCAGAGTTAAGAGCAAGACCGATGTTTTTACAAGAGATTTCTGAAGCTCAAAAAAATGATCAAGATTTGCTAGCCAAAAGAAAACATGGTGAAGTCGATAGGGATCGATTTGAATCGGTTCGATAGTTGTTTGATGTTTAAAATCAGATTTGTGTCTCAAAACGATGAGTTGATTCAAAAGATTTTGCATGAAGCACATAATGGTTGTTTAGCGGTTCATCCGGGCAGTACGAAGATGTATAATGACTTGAAGAAAATGTACTGGTGGAGTGGAATGAAAAGAGATATTTCCGAGTTTGTATCAAAGTGCTTAGTTTGTCAACAAGTGAAAGCTGAACACCAAGTACCTTCGGGATTACTCCAGCCTATTATGGTTCCTGAATGGAAATGGGATCGGATTACTATGGATTTTATATCAGGGTTGCCGTTAACTCCAGGGAAGAAAAATGCCATCTGGGCAATAGTTGACAATCTGACTAAATCGGCTCATTTTATTCTGGTACGTACAGATTATTCTCTTAATAAGTTCGCTGAATTGTATATCCGAGAGATTGTTAGACTTCATGGGATACCTTTGTCAATCATTTCGGATAGAGATCCGAGGTTTACCTCACGGTTTTGGCAAAAGTTGCAAGAAGCATTAGGTACAAAGTTAAATTTCAGCACTGCCTTTCATCCACAAACTGATGGACAATCAGAGAGAGTAATTCAGATTCTTGAAGACATGCTCAGATGTTGTGTATTGGAATTTCAAGGTAGTTGGGAAAAGTATTTACCGTTGGTAGAATTTTCTTATAATAATAGTTATCAGACAAGTTTGAAGATGGCACCTTATGAAGCATTATATGGTCATAAATATCGGACGCCATTGTATTGGACTGAACTCAAGGAAAATCAGATTTATGGAGTTGATTTAATAAAAGAAACCGAAGAAAAGGTGAAAGTGATTCGAGATTGTTTGAAAGCTGCTTCAGATAGATAGAAATCTTATGCGGATTTGAAACGAAAGGAAATGGAGTTTCAAGTTGGTGATAAGGTATTTTTGAAAGTGTCTCCATGGAAGAAAGTCCTTAGATTTGGACGAAAGGGCAAGTTAAGTCCGCGTTTTATTGGACCGTATGAAATAATTGAAAAAGTTGGACCGGTAGCATATCGGCTAGCGTTACCACCCGAATTAGAGAAGATTCATGATGTGTTTCACGTATCTATGTTACGTCGGTATCGTTCGGATCCTTCACATATAATTTCACCGACAAAAATTGAACTGCGACCGGATATGACTTATGAAGAAGAACCGATTAAGATTTTAGCTCGAGAAGTCAAACAGCTAAGAAATAAAAGTGTTGCACTTGTGAAAGTGTTGTGGCAAAAGCATGGGGTAGAAGAGACTATATGGGAACCTGAAGAAACTATGAGAAACCAATACCCACACCTGTTTACCGGTAAGATTTTCGAGGACAAAAATTCTTAAAAGGGGGGGAGAGTTGTAATATCCTGAATTAGGGCTTAATCGGAATAGTGGTTTCGTGACCACAAATCTGAGATAGAAATAATTATTTTACAATGATTTTGATGTTTATGATATGATTGCATGATTGTGTGAAAATTTTGTGATGAAATTCTATGCCTAAAGTGCTTAAATTGAAAGTAGGGACTAAATCAAATAAGTTGCAAAACTTGCATTCTAGAAGTTTTTAGTATGAAATTGTTTTGGAATATTAATGAGGAGGTCTTAAATAGAAATTTGACCAATTTTAAGTTCATGGACAAAATTAGGACATGGAAGGAATTTTGGAAAGTTTAGTAGTAAGGGTATTTTGGTGATTTAGTTATTAAAATGAATTAAAAACAAAATTAAAAGCCAATTTTGTCCATCTTCTTCATTAGGCCGAAATTTCAAGGGTTCTCCATAGCTAGGGTTTGTTTCAAGCTTCCAAGCTCCATAGTAAGTGATTCCAAGCCCGCTTTTAATGTTCTTTACGTTTTGGAATCCTTAAGCTCGATTAAGCTTATGCTAGCAATAATTCAACCTAGGGTTTATATTTGGAAAAATACCCATAGGTGAAATTTGTGTATTTTGATGTTTTATGATAGAATATGGGGTTTTAAATTATGTTAGACAACTTGTGCTGCTCGGTTTTAGTGAAAACGAGTAAAAGGGCTTAACCTAAAAAAATACCTAATAGTCACAAGTATATGTTAGAGAGAGATTTGATGTTGCCATAGAAGGAAAAGTGATCAGCATGTTATAAAACATAAGAATAAGAATAAAGTTTAATTCCCACCTAGGGAAAAAGTGTAATTATGCAAAAGTTTAGGGCAAAAGTGTAATTTTTAAAGTTCAGATTAAATGTTGTTTTTATGAATGTATGTATTAAATAAGATTAATTTGGTATTATAGATCAAGAAAAACGAGATTCAAGTCGTGATCGAGGAAAAGAAAAGATTGTGGACTAAATTGCAAAATCTTTATATTTTGGTACCAAGGTAAGTTCATGTGTAAATAATGTAGCATAAATGTTATTTTTAAGTTATTAATGTTAATTATAAGATATGCTGATTTTTAATCATGAAATATTATGCTTTGTGGTTAATGTTGAGTAATATGCAAATTATGTTTACTACTTGATAAATATGAATTGGTACCGAGTATCGGTTCCGATATTCCATGGAAGACGGCAAATGTGAGATCGAGGGAAAAAGCTCGTTTGAACCTTAGGAATAGATTAGGATACAAGTGACATGTCACTAGGATGGTTGAGCATCCGAACTCGTTGAGTTGAGTCCGAGTTCACTTATGGATGCAAATGTCCGAACTCGTTGAGTTGAGTCCGAGTTCGTGAGATGTAACTAGGCATCCGAACTCGTTGAGTTGAGTCTGAGTTCATTTATGGATGCGAATGCCTGAGCTCGTTGAGTTGAGTCCGAGTTCACTTAGGGGCGGGTTACATGATTTCTTGATTACATATGTGGCACTTATGTGCAAATTATCCATGTATCCGAGTTATATTCCGATGTGTTCAACGGGTGAAATTTCTAGTTTAATGGAAGAGCACTTAAGATATAAGTGACGTTTTGGGTAAGTGTTGTGAAATGGACACTTTGGCAGGTATGTTCTTAACCCTCGGGTTGAAAATAGATGCAACAACGATAAGGTGGTAAGATGATGAATGATGTTTGAAGATGTGATATATGTTTTGGTGGTACCATGCTAAAGTTGTTTGGTATATTTGTATTGTTGTTATTTACATATGAACTTACTAAGCATTTATGCTTACTCCTTCCTTTTCATTCACTGTAGTTTTGAACAAGCCGGCTCAGGAATCGGGACAGGTCGAAAGTTCGATCACACTATCCAAAGGACTTTTATCTTGGTAAATGGCTTGTACAACTACTTAAGTATGGCATGTATAGCAATATACTTATTTTGTGTAAATAGTTTTATGATATGGCCATGTTTGGCTGAGAAAATGTTTGATATTGATAAGTCATGGTGATGGCTAATTTAGATCATGTTTGATATCATGGAAATTTAATAGGTTATCTAGTTCATAAAAATTCATGGAAAGATGAAACTTGCCTTAAAACAGAATATTGCTGCAGCAATGACATGAATTTGAAAAATCACTAAAAATAGTATAAATGGAACTAAATGATGAGTAAGTTATGAAATTGAATCTTAATGAGTCTATTTTCATATGGATTGAACAAAACAGGAATATAAATTATATTTTACGAGATATTTAAACTTTTACGAAATAGGGCCAGAGTGATTTCTGGATCCCCTGTTCTGACTTTAAAAATTCATAATAAATTTTACTAAAATAATTAAAGTTTTTATTTATATGTACAGATTCCTTATTGAGTCTAGTTTTAATAGAAACAAACCTCATAGTCATTGAAAGTTTGTATAGAGATATATATTATTCGTAATACACAGAGGTCAGAGCAGTCGAACCCTGAAATAGGGGATACTTTAATTAATAAACTGTACTAATTGGCCCAATAAAAAAATTCTAGAAAAAAATTAGTCAATAGATATATGAGTCTAGATTCAGCGAAAATTTACGGATCTTGATTTCGAGTTTCGTAACTCGAGATATGATTTTTCTTGTAACTGTGACGCGAGTAGCTAGAAAGCTGTGAATGTAGAAACAAATGATTTGAAGTTCTTAAATTGATAAATTATGTTCGGTAACCCCTCAAGCTCGACTCCGGTGATGGTCTCGGGTGTGGGGGCGTTACAGGATACATATGTCATGACATAGGATCCCGATTTATGTGTGTGAGTAGGACTATGGCATCGATATGTGTTTTCGATATATATGTTCAAGTAAGACCCTGTCTAGGACAGTGTCATCGATATGTTATTACATGTAAGACCACCTTTGAGATGTTGGCATTGTACTGTACAAGTGTGATTATCTGAGTGTCCTACCCAATTCCGAATGGTTCATCGGGCATCGTATGTGAGAAATGAATATGTGAAATTAGCTAATTGATCAGGTATGTATTATTTTGGTATTTATTTGCAACGAGGTAAGTGAGTGTTATGATATTAGTTACAAGTATTTGTAACATGAAGGAAAAGTTTATGTATGAACATGTTATGTATATTCGGTCATGAACAAGAAATATGATCCTTGTTGAAATGATTATTATTTACGAATATATAGAATGATTTTGCATATTCGGTTGTTTAGTTAATGGATGTATATAAAATCTTATCTTGATTTAAAAGCTTATGTATACAAAGGTATATGTATTAGCTTATATAATGATAATTTTGGCTATTGAAAATTTAACAATGATTGAAAGATATAACCTTGTGAATGTTCGGCCAAGGTAATAGACATATATATGTTCGGGTATATTATCATGGAAGTTGGAAGTTGAGGATAATCTTGATATTGATATTGTAATTTGCTAGGGTTATAATCAATTGATTATAATATTAGTTTGTTTATTTGCTTATGACTTACTAAGCTTAATTAGCTTATTCTGTGTATATTTGTCTTTCTTAAATTATGGCATGTATAGGTTGGATTATATTTTGTGAATGCCGGTTGTTGGTTATGTGTATAAGCCATGCAAAAATGGCTAGGATTTTTATCTTTGAAATTTAGCTATGTTAAGTTCGGTTATGTTCACTTTAGCTTTATAATTACGTACCATGTTTGCATAATGTTTGTATTAGATACCACCTATTCTGGAAAAAAAAAGAAGAAGTTGCATGCTATGTCATAATTCAGTTTTTCATGCTTGAGATTAAATATTCATTGAGTTTGATTATTGATATTTATTAAGTATGCTACATGGATAAATATAGTTGACTATTTGATATGCATTCTAGGTCAAAGGTGGTATTTGTTTTAGGTAAGTTGTAAATATAATATATATGTGTTTCATCTACAGGTTCAACTAAGGTTTTATATGGATAGAAGCTTATGTGAATGTTATTTGCCATATTGAGTTATATAGGATGTGTAATTTATTATGCAAGTTGGCTTGAAATAGTAAAAGGTGTGCCTTTACATTCGGCCAGTGAAGAGTGAAACATTTATACATGCTATGATATGATGTTTATGGTTCGGTGATTAAAGAATAAGTTGCTAGCAAAATGATTGATAATTATGTGCCCGAAGTTGGTTTAAATTAATTTGTTGAAATGTGTTTGCGCTGGGTGAAAGATAGTTGTATCTCTTAAGTTTGATAGCTTATTAAACCATAATTGTGACTTGCAATAAACTCTTACTCAAATGTGACTTAGTGCCTTTATACACGTATATTCGAATGAATGTATTAACCTTTATTAATGTATGAAATATGTAAACTTATGTTAATTACTATAATATGCCGCAAAAATGATGTATTGAAACTTGTGTTGTATGACATGTAATTTGCATATACGTTAATCTTTTATATTTAAGAAAAAAATATAATAGGTCGATGTTAAATAAATAAAGTTGTTGGTAAGATATATATATTCCATACACATATATAGTTTGTTTTGACATATGTTGATTCATGTTTTATTTATGATGTGTTATGAATGATTTAATTTTTAAGTTTGATACTAGATTAAATTACAAGTAATAATATCATTAATATTTTTGAGTTGTAAAACGTAATGCATGTTGTATGAACTGTGATATGATCAGTGATGCCTCATAGCTCTATTCCGATGACAGATGCCGGTTAGGGGTGTTACATTTTCTTGGTATCAGAGCTACGGTTTAGTCGGTTCTAGGACTAACGTAGCACATATGAGTTTAGCTATATGTGCTATAATTATATACTGCGATAGTGTGATGACTTCTGACATTTGAAATGTGTTTTTATATAGTAAATGGATTCTGACAGAGCTGTAACTGATGATCTCGAGAGTGTGGCGCCTGCTCCCGCGCAAGGGACAGCACAGGCTGATTCTCGACAGACTTCAAGTAATCCAGAAAGTGAGGCTAAACAAGCCTTCTATCAAATGATGAATGACTGGTTCACCCAATATATCCGAACTAACCTGGCTACACAATAAGCTCCTCCCCCGATTAATCCATCTTCCATGCCTACTATACCTCAGGTAAGTGATCCGTTGCGATTGAATAGACCACCTGTCGATAAATTAAAAAAACACGGAGCTGAAGAGTTTAAAGCCACTGATGATGATGATGCTGAGCAGGCTGAGTTCTGGCTTGATAATACCATTCGTGTGTTTGATGAGCTGCCCTGTACTCCTGATGAATGTTTAAAATGCGCTATATCTTTGCTTCGAGACACAGCATACCACTAGTGGAATACTCTGGTATCAGTAGTTCCGAAAGAGCAGGTGACCTGGGAATTCTTTCAGAACAAGTTCCGTAAGAAATATATCAGTTAGAGATTTATCGATCAGAAGCATAGAGAATTTCTAGAGCTGAAACAGGGTTGGATAACCGTGACAGAGTATGCCCAAGAGTGTGTTTCCATTGAAGCCATAATGTGTAAAAGATTTGAAAATGGGCTGAATGAAGATATCAAACTGTTAGTTGGCATACTTGAGATAAAAGAACTTGTGGTACTTGTTGAGCGAGCTTGCAAAGTTGCAGAACTCAGGAAAGAGAAAAGAAAAGCTGACTTTGAAGCTAGAGATGCATGCAAAAGAACATCTGGTAACTCATTCTAGTCGGCATCAAAGAAGTTCCGAGATGGTTTCAGTCGTTCTAAAGCCATTTCAGGTTACTCCAGACGGGATCAGACTAGACCACCAGTAAGCTTGAGAGCTACCTCAGTAGCGAGTGTCGATAATGTTAGATCAAATCAACCCGAGTGTAAGCACTATGGTAAATGGCATCCCGACAGTTGCAGGTTGCATGATCAGGCCTGTTTTAAATATGGATCGACAGATCATTATATTCGAGATTGTCCAATGTTAGTTGAGGAAAATCTAGTGCAAAATACGAGATCGGGTAATACCGCAGCTCGAGGTAGACCACCCAGAAATGCTGGTAATATGAGTGGTAGTCAGAGAGGGACTAAAGATACGACAGTCAGATCTAAGGCTTGTGCACCTGCCAGAGCCTATGCTATACGTGCACGAGAGGAGGCTTCATTCCCAAATGTTATTACTGGTACATTTACTCTTTATGATACTAATGTAATTGCATTGATTGATCCTGGTTCTACTCATTCTTATGTATACAAGACATTAGAATTCAGCAAGAGTCTGCCAGTTGAGTCTACTGAGCTTGTGATTAGAGTGTCAAACCTTTTGGGTCGGTGTGTTATGGTCGACAAAGTGTGTAAGAATTGTCCTTTGATGGTTCGAGATCTGTGCTTGCTGGCTGATTTGATGTTGTTGTCATTTGATGAGCTCGACATAATTCTGGGTAGATGCTATTGTGAACTGCAAAAGAAAGACCATTGATCTATGGAGTCAGAATGATGAAGTTATTCAGATTGAATCTAGTGATTTGTATGGTTTACCAGCAGTGATTTCTTTGATGCTAGCTCAGAAATATGTGAGAAAGGGGTGTGAAGCTTATTGCTCAACAGTAAAGTGGCTGAAAGAAATATTGAATCAGTACCTATTGTATGTGAGTACCCGGATGTGTTTCCAGAAGAATTACCAGGTTTGCCACTTGTTCGGGAACTAGAATTTGGTATTGAGTTAATGCCTAGGACGACTCTGATTTCTGCAGCTCCGTGCAGAATGGCACCTACAGAATTGAAAGAATTGAAAGCTCAGTTGCAAGAATTGACAGATAGAGGTTTCGCACGACTGAGTTTCTCTCCATGGGGTGCACTTGTGTTGTTTGTGAAAAAGAAAGATAGAACTATGAGAATGTGCATCGATTACAGACAACTTAATAAGATGACTATAAAGAATAAGTATCTGTTGCCACGGATTGATGATCTGTTTGACCAACTGAAAGGGGCTACAGTATTTTCAAAGACAGATTTGAGATCAGGCTACTATCAATTGTGAGTTAAAGATTTAGATGTGACAGTCCTAATTTGAACCTAATCGGAAAAGTGGTTTCGAAACCACAAAACTGAGTTAGAAAATTTTTAAATATATATATATTATTTTCTATGTTTTTATTTTGTGAATTTATATGTTTGAAAATTTGGTATTTTAATTTTGTCTTTTGGACGTGAAATTAGCTAAAAATGACTTGTTTGAGAACTTTGAAAATGTGGTAGGTAAATGTCCAAGGGATTAATTTGTTGAATTACTAAAATGGTGGATTTGCATGTCTATTTTACCTTTTTAAATTAAGGGCACGGTAATGGGGTTGGTATACAATAATTATATGCTTTTTATAATAATATATTATATATTTGAAATATGTTATAATATAAAATAAGTTATAATATATTAAGTGGGGTGATAAAAACAAGGAAATTCAATGTTTCTCTTCCATCCTCATTGCCGAAAACATAAGTGAAAGAAGAAGGAAAATGTCAAGGGCATTCGGCCATCTTAAGGGTTAATTAAGGTAGGATTTTATGTTATTTCTATTAAATTTTAAGAAAATTTAGTTAGTAGTCAAGCTCTTATTATAACCCATATGTTGATTTTTTTGAATTTGGTGACAAAATGTGCATACGGTTATAATTGATAAATGCTAAGAGGATAGTGTTTTGATGTTTTGGATAGAAATATTAGAAAGGTGAAAATGAGCTAGCTAAATAGATATATGTGAACTTAAATGACGGTATGAACAAATTTGGAGCTTTTGCTAGTTTTAGAAGTATTCGGTCAAGGTGGTTATGTGGTGAAACTATGTGTTAAATGACAAAGTGATGTGCAATTGTTATTTTGGTAGTGATAATGCCGAAAGTGAAAAGATTGTTAAGGAATTATGGTTTAAATGTTTAGTGAAGATGATATTCGGCCTGTTAGTATGTGAATAATTTATTTAAAGTATAAACTTTATATGTATACTAAAAATTTATATGCATTCGGCCTTGAGACATTAGATAAACATTAGTCGAGGTTTTAATGTCTTAAACAATGATGGTTGTAAGATGAACTGGAAATTATTAAATTTATATATGTGAGTATTTAGCAAGGGGTGGTTGCCGTATATATATATGTGTGTGTGTTTTATTGAAGTATTGATTGTGTTGTTTATAGTATTTGGATCTTAGGTGGTCACTAGCCGAACGGTTAGTTTAAATTTGTATGGAATAATTAGTAAAGGGAGTAAGTACATTTAGCTCAAAAAAAATGTTAAAAGGAAAAAGGCAAGGTCATAATAACAATGTTCGTGACATGATATTTGAATGTGTCAATGGGAACCGAATAGCTTAAGTTTAATGAAAGCATAAGGTGGATAAAAATCAAATTTTGCCGTGTGATTCTTGTGATATGAAACTATTAATATTGTGGGATACAAATAAACTAGCAAGGTAATTAAACTAGCCAATTTGTTTATTCTAGCTCAAGAACCCAAAGGAGGGGAATCAAGCAAGGGAAAAACAAAGGGTATCGAGTAGCCAATTGGAACCGTTTCATCCAAATCCAACACAAGGTAAGTCCATAAGCAATTATAAGATTTGTTATTTTATACATAAATGGTGCGTGAATATCATGAAAGAACTACTTTTGTATATATATATTTTCTTGATTGATAGATATGTGGTCGTATATACATATTGGATTAAGTCAATTGATTTGTTTATAATGAAATGACATTGGCACTATGTGTGCGGATTTGAATGGCACTATGTGTGCAGATTTGAATGGCACTATATGTACAGATTTGAATGGCACTACGTGTGTGGATTAGGAAGGCACTATGTGTGCGGGTTAGCATGGCACTATGTGTACAAATTTCCTTGACCGAGCACTATGTATACGAAATCTATTGTTGATACAATAAGTGCAGGAACTGAATGAAGAATTAAAGCTATTGAGTGAAATAAGAAATTGGACTCATGAAACATATATGCATGAATCCATCTATTTCGTCATTGTTTAATACTTTGAGGAAAAGATTTAAGGCATTTGGCTGTATGATACTTTGATTGAATAGCATGACTTGACTTGTAGTTAGATTAATAATCTAAGTGATATATGGCATAGATCGGCACGGCTGTGATAGTTGATTTTGCAAAAGAATATTATTATAATAAGTAGATGTCAATTAGAGTGAGATAAAAAGGAGTTAAATTTTACTTTGAAGCGTTAATTGTAATGTGGACTTTTCTAGTTTCTATTTAGATATATCAAGTTAATTGTTTGCATTATATTGCTTACGACTTACTGAGTTGAAAACTCATTTGGTGTGTTTACTTGCCTCTTATTTAGATTTTTTTTGATCCGTTGTGTGCTCGGGACCATCATCAAGTCATCATACCGCCGCAACGCTTTGGTACCCTTTTGTTAGTCTTAAGTATAACATTATGGCATGTATAGACTTTAAATTTGGGATTTCCATGCCATAATATTTATTTTTGTAATCATGGCCATGCAAATATGGCTTAAACTTTAATATTTCAGAAGTGGCTATGTTTGCTTTTATAATACAACTCTTTTGATTAAGTGAAACGATACTAAATGGGTGGCTAATTATTAAATTAAATAGGTCACTTAAAAAAATTTTACTTAGAAGTTAGGCCTATGGGATGTATTTATTATTTATATGAATGAGCTAAATACTATGTGTATTTAAAATTAGTTATGCATTCGGCTATAATGGCAAACCACCAAATGAATAGTGATCCTCTTTTTATGATGCATATATGAGTGCAAGGCACGTTGTAAACCATATGTATGTATTGGTTGTGAAATTGTTTATACATGACAAATTAATACCTTGTGAATTCGATTTTGTTTAGTTGCAAAGATAGATAAGATGATTATTCACTGTTATATTTTGTTCGACTGTTCACACATGAATTATTTTAGTAATACTCCATAACCCTTCTGGCGACGATACGGGTTAGGGGTGTTACAATTTATTGGTATCAGAGCTACGGTTTAGTCGATTCTTGGACTACCGTAATGCGTATGAGTCTAGCTATACATGCCATAATGCTAGTATATGATAGTGTGATGACTTCTGACGGTTGAAATTGTTGTTTTGATTAGTAAATGGAATCCACTCCAGAGAGAGCCTTAGCGGATGACGTTGAGAGTGTAGCACCTGCTCCCGCGCAAAGGACAGCGCCTGTTGAACCTTAACCATCTGCGAGTAATCAAGATGATGGGGCTAAGCAAGCCTTCTTTAGCATGATGAATGAGTGGGTTGCACAATATGCCTGAACAAACCCGGCTGCTCAACAATTCCCGAATTTAAATAATCCTCCTCCGATGCCTATAATACCAGCAACTACTGATCCTTTGAGGCTGAGTAAACCTCCTGTTGATTTGATTAGAAAGCGTGGGGCTGAGGAATTCTGAGCCATAGCTACTGATGACGCTGAAAGGGCTGAGTTTTGGCTTGATAATACCATCCGTGTTTTTGATGAGCTATCTTGCACACCCGATGAGTGTCTAAAGTGTGCCATATCCTTATTACGAGATTCGGCCTACTATTGGTGGAGAACCTTGATTTTGATTGTTCCGAAGGAACAAGTTACTTGGGACTTCTTTCAGACGGAGTTTCATAAAAAGTATATCAGTCAACGATTCATTGATCAAAAGCGCAAAGAATTTTTGGAGCTTAAACAAGGCCGTTTGATGGTATCCGAATATGAATGTGAGTTTGTAAGCCTCATTCAATATGCTCGGGAGTGTGTAGCTGATGAAGTTGCCATGTGTAAAAGATTTGAAGAGGGATTGAATGAAGATTTAAAGCTACTGGTGGGTATTCTAGAAATAAAAGAATTCGTAACACTGGTTGAACGAGCTTGCAAGGCTGAAGAGCTTGGAAAGGAGAAAAAGAAAGCTGAATTTGAAACTAGAGACTTCCGTAAAAGATCAGCGGGTAAAACTTTTTTCTTGGCTGTAAAGAAGTTTAGAGACGATACTAATAGATCAAAGACGACTGTAGGAATTTCTATTAAGGAGCGACCATCAACGGACTCTCGAGCTACTTCGGTTGCTAGTGTTGGCAACAATCG
The DNA here is from genome assembly GCF_025698485.1 of Gossypium arboreum. Lineage (NCBI taxonomy): Eukaryota > Viridiplantae > Streptophyta > Magnoliopsida > Malvales > Malvaceae > Gossypium > Gossypium arboreum. Next base: position 78,208,855 of record NC_069080.1, read on the forward strand.
GCAAGAAAAACCCTAATGTCCACAGTGTGAAAGACGTCATGTAGGTGAATGTTGGGGTAAGTCTATTAACAGAGCCTGTTATAGATGCGGTTCGCGGGATTATTACATTCGAGATTGCACGGAACCTGATGAGAAAAATAAAGTGCAAGGTGCAAGATCGAGTGGTACAACAACTAGAGGTAGACCACCAAGAAATACAGGAGGCAGGAGTGGTAATCAGAGAGGGACTTCTGAAACGGCTGTTCAATCTGAGACTCGTGCCCCCACCAGAGCTTATGCCATCCGTGCACGAGAGGAGGCATCCTCCCTTGATGTTATCACTGGTACATTCACTCTCTATAGTACTAGTGTGCTTACTTTACTTGATCCTGGTTTGACTCATTCTTACGTATGTGAAACATTAGCGTCCAGTAAGACTCTACCTGTTGAGTCTACTGAGTTGGTGATACGAGTGTCAAACCCTTTGGGTCGGTATGTGTTAGTTGATAAGGTATGCAAGAAATGTTCATTGATAATTAAAGTTTCTATTTTCCGACGGATTTGATGCTGTTACCCTTCGACGAATTCGATATTATTCTCGGAATGGACTGGTTAACCGAACATGACGCTGTGGTAAATTGCAAGCGAAAGACTATAGACTTGCGATGTTCGAGTGGTGAAATGATTCAAGTTGAGTCTAGTGGTTTGAGTGGGTTATCGACAATGATATCTTTTGTGTTAGCTCGGAAATATGTGAGAATGGGTTATGAAGCTTATCTTGCATATGTACTGGATAGCAAAGCATCGAAACGAAAGCTCGAGATTGTGCGTGTAGTTTGTGAGTATCCAGAAGTGTTTCCTGAGGAATTACCGAGATTGCCACCTATTAGAGAAGTAGAGTTCAGCATAGAATTGGTTTCGGGTACAACACCAATTTTGATTGCTCCGTATCGTATGGCACCGACCGAGTTAAAATAATTGAAAGCTCAATTGCAAGAGTTGACCGACAAAGGTTTTGCACGACCCAACTTCTCACCCTGGGGTGCTCCAGTTCTATTCGTGAAAAAGAAAGATGGAACTATGCAAATGTGTATTGATTATCATCAGCTCAATAAAGTGACGATAAAGAATAAATATCCATTGCCGCAGATAGATGACTTATTTGACTAGTTGAAAGGAGCTTCCGTGTTTTTGAAGATTGATTTACGATTTGGCTATTATCAATTGTGAGTTAGAGATTCTGACGTTCCTAAGACTGCTTTCAGAACGAGATATGGACACTATGAGTTTTTAGTGATGCCGTTTGGGCTCACTAATGCCCCTGTAGTTTTCATGGATCTAATGAATCAGGTATTCAGACAGTATTTAGATCGATTTGTAGTGGTGTTCATAGATGATATTCTAATTTATTGTCACAACGAGTCCGAACATGCCGAACACTTGAGGCCTGTACTTCAGATTTGGTGAGATAATCAGTTGTATGCAAAATTTAGTAAATGTGAATTCTGGTTAAGAGAGGTCAGCTTTCTGGGACATGTTGTATCTGCTTCGGGTATTAGAGTTGATCCGAATAAAATTTCATCCATTCTTGATTAGAAACCTCCGAGGAATGTTTCTGAAGTTTGGAGCTTTTTAGGACTCGCTGGGTACTATCGACGATTCGTTAAGGGTTTCTCGATGATCGCAACACCATTGACAAAACTACTCCGAAAAGATATCAAGTTTGAGTGGTCAGAGAAGTGTCAGACAAGTTTCGACCAGCTGAAAACCCTTTTGATGGAGGCTCTTGTGTTAGTTCAGCCAGAGTCTGGTAAAGAGTTCGTAGTCTATAGTGATGCTTCTTTGAACGGTTTAGGTTGTGTGTTGATGTAGGAGGGTAGAGTTGTTGCGTATGCTTCGAGACAACTAAAGCCTCACGAGAAAAATTATCTAACTCATGATATCGAGCTAGCTGCGATTGTGTTTGCTCTTAAAATTTGGCGTCATTACCTGTTTGGAGAGAAATGCCATGTTTATACTGATCACAAAAGCCTAAAATATTTAATGACTCAGAGAGACTTGAATCTGAGACAACGACGGTGGCTTGAATTATTAAAGGGTTATGAAATTGTCATTGATTATCATCCAGGTAAGGCAAATGTGGTGGCTGATGCCCTAAGTCGAAAATCTCTATTTGCTCTTCGAGCAATGAATGTACATCTGTCTATTTTCGCTAATGATGTGCTAGTAGCGAAATTAAAAGCAGAACCAATGTTAATACGGTAAATTTATGAAGCACAAAAAATCGATGACGAATTGGTTGCTAAACGAGCTCAATGTGATTCTAATACGAGTTCAGAGTTTCAAATTACCGACAATGATTGTTTAAGATTCAGAAGTCGATTATGTGTCCCGAGAAATTCATAACTTACTTCGATGATTTTGAGTGAGGCCCATTGTAGCCGAATGTCGGTCCATCCTGGTAGCACGGAAATGTACAATGATCTAAAAGGACAATATTGGTGGCATGGTATGAAAAGAGACATTTTCGACTTTGTTTCTAAATGTTTGATATGTCAACAAGTGAAAGCGGAGCATCAGGTGCCTTCGGGATTACTACAGCAGATCATGATACCTGATTGGAAATGGGATCGAGTAACGATGGATTTTGTATCTAGTTTACTGTTGATGCAGAGCAAGAGGGACTCAATCTGGGTTATTGTTGATAGATTGAAAAAGTCCGATCATTTTATCCCTGTTCGTACGGATTTTTCACTCGATAGATTGGTAGAATTATATGTTTCTCAAATTATTTGACTACATGGAGTACCTACTTCTATTGTTTCTGATAGAGACCCCAGATTTACATCCCGATTCTGGAGAAAATTGCATGAAGCGTTGGGTACTAAGTTACATTTTAGCACTGCTTTCCACCCCCAGACAGATGGCCAATCTGAACGAGTTATTCAGATACTCGAAGATATGTTGAGATGTTGTATTCTCGAGTTCAGTGGTTCATGGGAACGATATTTACCTTTGATTGAATTCGCATATAACAATAGCTTCCAATCAAGTATCAAGATGGCACCGTACGAGGCTTTATACGGTCGTAAATGCCACACACCACTGTATTGGACCAAATTCAGTGAAAATAAGATATACAAGGTTGATTTGATCAGAGAAGCTGAAGAAAAAGTGAAAGTTATTAGTGATAGTTTGAAAGTAGCATCGGATCGTGTAACACCCCATACCCGATACCGTTGCCAGAGTCGAACACGAGGTGTTAACGGACTTAATTCATTAATTAAACAACTCATACAATTCATTTTAAAATTTCCAGACAAGCTGGCTAACTGCATCACAGTCGCTTTAAAAATCATATCTCGAGTTACGAAACTCGAAATCCAATTCTGTAAAATTTTCCTGAAACTAGACTCATATATATATCTACTAATTTTTTTCTAGAATTTTTGGTTGGGCCAATTAGTACAGTTTATTAGTTAAAGTCTCCCCTGTTTCAGGGTTCAACTACTCTGACCTCTGTATATTACGAATCAGATATCTCCCTGTACAGAGCTTCAATGACTATGCTGTTTGTCTCTAATAAAACTAGACTCAATAAGGAATCTGTACATATAAAGCGTGATTTCTAATTATCTTTGTAAAATTTATGGTGAATTTCCAAAGTCAGAACAGGGGATCCAGAAATCGCTCTGGCCCTGTTTCACAAAAATTTAAACATCTCATAAAATATAGCTCATATACCTGTTTCGCTTATTCCATATGAAAATAGACTCATCAAGCTTCGATTCCATAACTTATTCATTATTTAATTCCATTTCTACTATTTTTAGTGATTTTTCAAACTCACGTCACTGCTGTTGTCTGAATCTATTTTATGGTAAATTTTACCTATTTCATGGTTTCCATGGATTAGCTAGCAATTTGACATACATAATACCAAATATGATCATGATTAGCCATTCCAATGGCTAATCATTACCAAGCATTTCTATTTCCATACCACTCAATAACCATATCATAAGACCATATATACAAAATGATTATAATGCTATACATGCCATACTCAAAATATACAAGCCATTATGCCAAGATGGTATACGGATAGTGTGAGCGTGCCTCCGACCGCTTCCGATTTCCGAGCTGGCTTGTCAACACTACAAGGAATGAAAAGGAGGAGTAAGCATAAATGCTTAGTAAGCTCACATGCAAATAGCAAGTAACATAACCATATAAGCAAACATAAAACATCATTTGCATAATCATCACCAAGACATTCATATCACCTTTTCATTTATCATCTTACCATATTGTTGTTATATCGAGTTTTCAACCCGAGGGTTAAGTACATACCTGTTCAAAGTATCCATTTCACAACACTTACCAATACGTCCCTTTCATCTTGAGTATTCCTCCATTTGAGTAGAACTTTACTGTTGAACACATCGAATATAATTGGATACATGGAAAGTTTGCACATAAGTGCCACATATGTAGCCAAGCTACCATGTAACCCGCCCATAAGTGAACTCGGACTCAACTCAACGAGCTCGGGCGTTCGATCCGTAAGTGAACTCAGACTCAACTCAACGAGTTCGGATGCCTAGTTACATCTCACGAACTCGGACTCAACTCAACGAGTTCGGACGTCGATCCATAAGTGAACTCGGACTCAACTCAACGAGTTCGGATGCTCAACCATCCTAGTGACATGTCACTTGTATCCTCATCTATTCCTAAACGGGCTTTTCCTCGAACACTTATCCTTGCCGTCTTCCGTAGAATGCCAAATCAATACTCTGTAACAATTATATTTAATAAGTAGTTCACATAATTTGCATATTATTTGAAATTAACCACAAAGCATACATTTCATAATAAAATTCAGCATAACATATAATTAACATCAATAACTTAAAATAACCATTATGCTACATTATTTACACATGAACTTACCTCGTATGCGAAAATGGCTATTTTACCATTTCGTCCACAACTTGGTATTTTCCCCATTTTAGCCCGAATTTCAGTTTTCCTTGCTCTATCATTTAAAATATAGTCTAATTAGGACTCACATTATTCAAATTGACCCAAAATCATATTTTGGAAAAATTACAATTTTGCCCTAAACTTTTGCATATTTACACTTTTGCCCCAAAGCTCGTAAATTAAAATTCAGCCTATTTTCTTATGTTTTATGACATGCTGATCATTTTTCCTTCTATGGCAACATCAAATTCTCACTCTAACATGTACTTATGACTATTAGGTATTTTTACCGATTAAGCCCTTTTGCTCATTTTCACTTAAAACCGAGTAGCACAAGTTGTCTAACATAATTTAAAACCTCATATTCTATCATAAAACACCAAAATACACAAATTTTACTTATGGGTATTTTTCCAAATATAAACCCTAGGTTAAATTATTGCTAGCATAAGCTAAATCGAGCTACGGACTCCAAAACGTAAAAATCATTTAAAACGAGGCTAGAACGGACTTACAATCGAGCTTGGAAGCTTGAAAACCCTAGCCATGGTTTCTCCTTGCTATATTCGGCCATGGGGTTGAAGATAAGCAAAATTGGCTTTAATTTTGTATTTTAATTCATTTTACCCTAAATGACCAAAATGCCCTTACTACTAAACTTTTCAAAATTCCATCCATGTCCAATTTTGTCCATAGACTTAGAAATTGGTAAAATTACTCTTTAAGGACCTCTAATTAATAATCTAATTCAATTTTATGCAAAATACTTCTAGAACACAAGTTTTGCAATTTATTCAATTTAGTCCCAAATTTCAAATTAAGCACTTTATGCATAAAATTTCTTCACGAAATTTTCACACAATCATGCAATCATATCATAGACCTTAAAATAATCATAAAATAATTATTTCTATCTCGGATTTTGTGGTCACGAAACCACTATTCCGACTAGGCCCAAAATCAGGATATTACAGATCGTCAGAAATCATATGCAGATTTGAAACACAAAGATATTGAGTATCAAATTGGTGATAAAGTATTTTTGAAGGTCTCACCCTGGAAAAAAATACTCTGATTTGGCCGTAAGGGCAAATTGAGCCCAAGATTTATTGGACCGTACGAGATAGCAGAACAGATAGGGCCAGTTGCTTATAGATTGGTTCTGCCACCTGAACTCACAAAGATTCATAATGTGTTCCATATATCGATGCTTAGACGGTATAGGTCTGATCCTTCACATGTGGTTAATTCATCTGAAATCAAGATTCAATCGGATTTAAGGTATGAGGAAGAACCGATCCTATCTTAGCCCAGGAAGTGAAAGAATTACGGAATAAGAAAATTTCATTAGTGAAAGTTTTATGGATCAAGCACGGAGTTGAAGAAGCAACTTGGGAGCTAGAAGACTCGTTGAAATAACGATACCCTAACCTATTTGCCGATAAGATTTTCGGGGACAAAAATCCCTAAGGGGGGAAGAGTTGTGACAGTCCTAATTTGACCCTAATCTGAAAAGTGGTTTCGGAACCACAAAACTGAGTCAGAAAATTTTTAAATATATATATTATTTTCTATGTTTTTATTTTGTGAAAGTATATGTTTGAAAATTTGCTATTTTAATTTTATCTTTTGGACGTGAAATTAGCTAAAAAGGACTTGTTTGAGAACTTTGAAAACGTGGTAGGTAAATGTCCAAGGGATTAATTTGTTGAATTACTAAAATGGTGGATTTGCATGTCTATTTTACCTTTTTAAATTAAGGGCACGGTAATGGGTTGGTATACAATAATTATATGCTTTTTATAATAATAGATTATATATTTGAAATATGTTATATATAAAATAAGTTATAATATATTAAGTGGGGGTGATAAAAACAAGGAAATTCAATGTTTCTCTTCAATCCTCATTGCCGAAAACATAAGTGAAAGAAGAAGGAAAATGTCAAGGGCATTCGGCCATTTTAAGGGTTAATTAAGGTAGGATTCTATGTTATTTCTATTAAATTTTATGAAAATTTAGTTAGTAGTCAAGCTCTTATTATAACCCATATGTTGATTTTTTTTGAATTTGGTGACAAAATGTGCATACGGTTATAATGGATAAATGCTAAGAGGATAGTGTTTTGATGTTTTGGATAGAAATATTAGAAAGGTGAAAATGAGCTAGCTAAATAGATATATGTGAACTTAAATGACGGTATGAACAAATCTGGAGCTTTTGCTAGTTTTAGAAGAATTCGGTCAAGGTGGTTATGTGGTGAAACTATGTGTTAAATGACAAAGTGATGTGCAATTGTTATTTTGGTAGTGAAAATGCCGAAAGTGAAAAGATTGTTAAGGAATTATGGTTTAAATGTTTAGTGAAGATGATATTCGCCTGTTAGTATGTGAATAATTTATTTAAAGTATAAACTTTATATGTATACTAAAATTTATATGCATTCGCCTTGAGACATTAGATAAACATTAGTTGAGGTTTTAATGTCTTAAACAATGACGGTTGTAAGATGAAGTGGAAATTATTAAATTTATATATGTGAGTATTTAGCAAGGGTGGTTCTTTGTATATATATGTGTGTGTTTTATTGAAGTATTGATTGGGTTGTTTATAGTATTTGGATCTTAGGTGGTCAATAGCCGAATGGTTAGTTTAAATTTGTATGGAATAATTAGTAAAGGGAGTAAGTACATTTAGCTCAAAAAAAATGTTAAAAGGAAAAAGGCAAGGTCATAATAACAATGTTCGTGATATGATATTTGAATGTGTCAATGGGAACTGAATAGCTTAAGTTTAATGAAAGCATAAGGTGGATGAAAATCAAATTTTTCCGTGTGATTCTTGTGATATGAAACTATTAATATTGTGGGATATAAATAAACTAGCAAGGTCATTAAACTAGTCAATTTGTTTATTCTAGCTCAAGAACCCAAAGGAGGGGAATCAAGCAAGGGAAAAACAAAGGGTATCGAGTAGCCGATTGGAACCGTTTCGTCCAAGACAAAGTAAGTCCATAAGCAATTATAAGATTTGTTACTTTATACATAAATGGTGCGTGAATATCATGAAAGAACTACTTTTGTATATATATATTTTCTTGATTGATAGATATGTGGTCGTATATACATATTGGATTAAGTCAATTGATTTGTTTATAATGAAATGACATTGGCACTATGTGTGCGGATTTGAATGGCACTATGTGTACGGATTTGAATGGCACTACGTGTGTGGATTAGCAAGGCACTATGTGTGCTGGTTAGCATGGCACTATGTGTGCAATTTCCTTGATCGTGCACTATGTGTGCGAAATCGGTTGTTGATACAATAAGTGCAGGAACTGAATGAAGAATTAAAGCTATTTAGTGAAATAAGAAATTCGGCTCATGAAACGTATATGCATGAATCCATCTATTTCATCATTGTTTAATACTTTGAAGAAAAGATTTAAGGCATTTGGTTGTATAATACTTTGATTGAATAGCATGACTTGACTTGTAGTTAGATTAATAATCTAAGTGATATATGGCATAGATCGGTACGGCTATGATAGTTGATTTTGCAAAAGAATATTATTATAATAAATAGATGTCAATCAGAGTGAGATAAAAAGGAGTTAAATTTTACTTTGAAGCGTTAATTGTAATGTGGACTTTTCTAGTTTCTATTTCGATATATCAAGTAATTTGTTTGCATTATATTGCTTACGACTTACTGAGTTGAAAACTCATTTGGTGTGTTTACTTGCCTCTTATTTAGATTTTTTTGATCCGTTGTGTGCTCGGGACCATCATCGAAGTCATCACACCTGCCTGCAACGTTTTGGTACCCCTTTTTATTAGTCTTAAGTATAACATTATGGCATGTATAGACTTTAAATTTGGGATTTCCATGCCATAATATTTATTTTTGTAATCATGGCCATGCGAATATGGCTTAAACTTTAATATTTCAAAAGTGGCTATGTTTGCTTTTATAATACAACTCTTTTGATTAAGTGAAACGATACTAAATGGGTGGCTAATTATTAAATTAAATAGGTCACTTAAAAAAAATTACCTAGAAGTTAGGCCTATGGGATGTATTTATTATTTATATGAATGAGCTAAATACTATGTGTATTTAAAATTAGTTATGCATTCGGTTATAATGGCAAACCACCAAATGAATAGTGATCCTCTCTTTATGATGCATATATGAGTGCAAGGCACGTTGTAAATCATATGTATGTATAGGTTGTGAAATTGTTTATACATGATAAATTAATACCTTATGAATTCGGTTTTGTATAATTGCAAGGATCGATAAGATGATTATTCACTATTATATTTTGTTTGACTGTTCGCACATGAATTATTTTAGTAATACTCCGTAACCCTTCTGGCGACGGATACGGGTTAGGGGTGTTACATTAAATGTGCCAAAGACCACCTTCAGAACAAGGTACAAACAGTATGAGTTTTTGGTTATGCCTTTTGGATTCACTATTGCACTTGCTATTTTCCTGGACTTAATGATTCAGATCTTCAGACCGTATCTGGACCGGTTTGTGGTTGTGTTTATAGATGACATTTTGATCTACTCTCGTGATGAAGCTGAACATGTCGAACATTTGAGACATGTGTTGCAGATCTTGCGAGATAAGCAGTTATATGCGAAATTCAGTAAATGTGAGTTCTGGTTAAGTGAAGTCAGTTTTTTGGGCCATGTGGTATCAGCATCAGGTATTCAGGTTGATCTGAGCAAAATTTCAGCTATACTGGATTGGAAACCTCCGAAGAATGTTTCTGAAGCCCGAAGCTTTCTGGGACTTGGGACACGCTCGTATGGGTAGGCCATCTGGTCACACATGCCCGTGTGCTCAGCCCTTGTAACTCTTTGTTTATGACGTCATGCACAATTTGGGGTCACATGGCCAAGTCACAAGCTCGTGTCCCAGGGCCGTGTCCTTCACACGGCTGAGACACATGGTCGTGTCTCTGCCCGTGCGGCCAAGAAAATGGCTATATACCAAGCCATTTTCCACCCTCATTTGCACATTCACATACACACTTTCAATGGCACTTAACATGGCACAATTATGCTACCAACACAACCATAATCAAGGCTTATACATATCAAAACAATTATTTACTATTCATAACAAAACTATCTACATGAGTCATAGTCACTAAATTATTTATATCTTGAGCTACAGAACTCTAAATTAAGATCTGCTTGAATTTTCCAAAACTAGACTCAAATATCTCCCTACCATAAAATTTTTAGAATTTATGGTTTAGCCAATAAGTACAGTTAATTCTTCAAATTTATCCCTGTTCTACTGTTTTATAGTTTCGACCTTTCTTCACTAAAAATTAATTATCTCTTAGTACGGGACTCGGATGATATTAACATTTATGTCTATTGAAATAAGATTCATTAAAAATTTAAACATATAAATTTAAAACCCCAAGTATTTTTATACAATTTTTAATGATTTTCCAAAGTTAGAATAGGGAACCTGAAATCATTCTGGCCTTGTCTCATAAAATTCAAATATCTCATAAAATGAAATTCTTTTCCTTACACCGTTTCTTCTATGTAAAACTAGACTCAATAGGCTTTAAAATCATATTTTATTAAACCTCTAATTTGATTTTCACAATTTTTTGGTGATTTTTCAAAGTTATACTACTGCTGCAAAAAACTATTTTAATGCTAATTTTACTCTTTCATGATTCCCTTGTACTAACTTTCATTAACATACCACTATAAACCACATCACACAATGACATTGGCATAGGCATATGAGTAATTAATATAATTGCAATCCATTAGCCAATACAAGTCAATTTATATAGCTACATACCAAATCAAATCCTTATTCATTACAAGCCAATACATTTGGCCATATCATAATGACACATACACAAAATGACTAAGTCCCTATACATGCCATAGACTTAACATACTTACATTCACTTATACCCCAAATGATAGCTTGATAGTGTGATAAAATCTCCAACCCGAGCTAGCTGAATAAACCTATAAGAGGTGGGAAAGAAAGGGGGGTAAGCTTCATAGCTTAGTAAGTGGCTATAAACACAAGTTAACATAAAGTGGCTATAAATCACTAGTTGTAATGAAATCAATTCCCAATGCTTATTCTTTTGATTTACCAACATAATTTCACATAACTTGACTTAATCTAGCAACAATAATATCTCCAATCGATTTGGCCTACAAGCCTTTTTCATAAGCATCAATCAACTTAACCATGTATTTATACATCTTACATATAAACCAATAATCACAAGGTTAACTCAAAGTTACTTTCATAGTGATCATGAACTCATAGTATCACTAATCTATAGCTTACAAACTTTACGTACATACCTGTACCAACTCGTAACACAACTCATACTCATTCTTTTCATTGACTTACCCCTGGGTCTTCTGTCACGTTACTCGATAATTCACCCATTGAACACTTGGAATACATTCAGATACATCAGAATCTCGCACCTAAGTGCCTCATATGTAGTCATCGCTACCTCATATCACATATCACATGTTGTTCTCTTTCGAGCTACTCACGGACCTACTCACTCGAGCTATCGGTTAGGATGTAGCTACAGGGGCTACTCACACAAGTTGTCAGGTATCCACAACACATGCCGGACTACCCAGCCACCGATAGAACATACAAGACCAATACTCAAACCCCATAACATGTGTCACATATATCATGAGCTCGGACCACATAACTCATGAGTTCAGATTGCACAGTCCCTAATGACATGCCACCTGTATCTAAACTACTCCTAAGGTTCAAATGGGATTCTTCAACAACACATTTTCGTCGAACTTGCTCATAATGTCGATTTCAATATCCATAACACCAATTGCATGCTCATGGAATAATCAAAGCATAATTCATAATAAAATTTAAGCATTAAACACATGATACAACATCACATTAATTATATATGTACTTACCATACATGCAATATTAAAGCATTTAAAGTATGGTACATATTGCATAATTTGCATATGAACTTACCATACATGTAATATTTAAGCATTTAAAATAGAGTACATATTGCATTACTCGCATACGAACTTACCCCGATACCAAAAATGGTGAAAAAGACCTAACCGTCAAAATACGCGTTTTTTCCCCGTTCTAGGTCCAAACCTCGTTTTCCTTGATCTAAAATATCACATTTAGATTGTTTATTAGTCACATTATTCATTGTGACAAAAAAAACATATTATGGAAAAATTACATTTTTACCCCTAAACTTTATCATATTTACACTTTTTTCCCTTAGGCTCGTAAAATGATTTTCATTCAATTTCTTTATTCTTTAAGCCTAGCCAAGCCCTTTTTATAACTGTAGCAACCCACATTTTTCATCTTATCACACTTTTATGATATATTTCATAACTTTTACAAATTAGTCCTTTTAGGCATTTTTACCGAAAATCACTTAGTAAAAGATGTTTATCACACATCAAACTTACATATTCCTCCATTAAACATCAAAGTACATGCATGACACACATGTCTAAATTTTTTAACATGAACCCTAGCTCAAGTAAATGGTAGAGATAGGTAGATCTTGTTACGAGGATTTCAAAAACGTAAAAATCAATAAAAACGAGGCTAAAATGGACTTACATGGAAGCTTGAAAAACCCTAGCCATGGTTTCCCCTTGTGAAATTCAGCCATGGGGATGAAGATGGACAAAAATTGGCTTTTAATTTTGTTTTTAATTCATTTTAATTACTAAATGTCCAAAATGCCCCAAACTTAAAAATATTATCTTTCACCTATTTCATGTCCATTTTTGTCCAACAAATTAACCAATGGCATAATTACCATTTAAGGACCTCCAATTTAAAATTTCATAACAATTAGACACCTCTAGCTTCTAGAACTCAAGTTTTGTACTTTTTACAATTTAGTCCTTTTGACTAAATTGAGTGCTCAAACGTCAAAATTTTCAACGAAATTTTTACGTAATCATTTCGTGAAATTTTAGACCATAAAAATATAATAAAAATAAATTTTCTTACATCGAATTTTTTGTCTCAAAATCACTGTTCCGACTAGGCCCAAAATCGGGTTGTTACAACTCTCCCCCTTTTAGGGATTTTCGTCCTTGAAAATATTACTAGAAGAAGTTGTTTTCAACTCTCATGAAACACTTTCACTAACTTCTCAGAATCACAAATTGATTTAACCTCATATATCTCTTTCCAATAACCTTTGAACTTTAACACATAGTGTTGAAGGATATTGTCAAAGTTTTGAATTACTCTCTCAGACTTACCGATTTACAGATGTATTATAGTGTCAAGATGCAACTGCGTACTTATAGTTTCCTGTAACCCTTTCCATAATTGGGATATAGCCCTCAGATCTCAATCTGAAATAATGGAGACTGATACTTTGCATAATCGAATAATCCCAGAACTTGTTTGTTAAATAAGAAATCTGTACATGAATGATCAATCACAATATGATAGCATCTTCCTTTTCAAAGATATAAAGATAATTCAGATACGAAATCTATAATGTTTCCATCTCATTTTCATTTTAGAATCATTACTGACTGTGATAGTCCTGAATACTCTTGAAATTCGACTTTTACCTATTGAAAAATCGACATTTGAACACAAGCTCAAAAATAGCATGTAACATACGCAATTACCAGAACATCAACTTCATATGACTGTACATTTTATTACTCTCTTGATGAATAGACAAGCCACTACTGTGAACTTCGTATAAAAATTTTCTGCATAAGCCTCGGATTCTTCGGTACACAAATTCCATCTCGGAATAATAATAACATGAATTAGGTCCAACCTGAAGTTCAGAATCAAAAGTCGATCCTCACTATACTTCATTTAGCTCATCACTTACTAACACATTTCTGAGTTTCTCAAACTTGCAAAGAAAACATCACTTTAGCTTTTTATTTAGCTAAAATTAGACCACCATCAAATAAGATCAATCTAGTAACTAGTACTCACAAAAATAAATAAGGATTTTCCATCCAGGCATCTGTAACTATAACTGCTTTCTCAGAGATTGATCGATAATTACTCGAAATCTTTCAATATCTAAATCCATTAACAATGTCTTAAACTTCAGATCTTTTTCTGAAACATTAGATACTTTAAACCATTAGGATCAGAAAGCATATGACATTTTCCATCAAACACACGATATCATCAAATTCACAACACAGACATAAAAGTGGTCGTCTCTAAATCACCAGTCGAATAGTTCTTTTTAATGTGATATTAATCATCTGAAAACATGAACCATCTCTTTACATTCTAGCAATAAAACACATTCTAATCCATTGACTAATGCATCACTGAAAAATCATAAATTCATTACTTAATTGAAACTGAAGTCAAAACCAGAGCTTCGATTAATAATACCTTCAATTGCTTCAACTTTGCTAGGATGCTAGACCATTCAAACTTTCACAATTGGTATAACTTTATTAACAGAACAACTTTAATTCAAGATAACATCACCCATTTAAAATAAATCTAATAGGTATTTTTCTATATCATGCTTTCAAGAATATTAATTCTTCATTCAGACTACCCATCTATACACTCGTGAATGGACAAAATTCATTCTCTTAGTTGAGGACATAGTTAAATACATATAACTCAAATCACATCCTAACAAATCAGCTCATTCTGATAAAAACAGCTGAGTCGATCTCAACTATTGAATAACACATCTCAAAATGCTTTTTTCTTCATGCTATTAAAACATCTCAAGCAACAATCTTTCAAAATTCTCTTATTATGCCAATCAAAGGCCTTTACAATCGCATTAGCTCTAAGAAACAAAGACATCTCAATTGAATGCATTGACTTTAATCAACTTACTTGAGAAAGAAATCCATCATACGATTTGATTTTGTGCTTCCATCATTTATACCATTACCAAAGTCAATTCCTTACACGAAAATTAAAGAAATCCAGATACCTGAGTCACCACGCTTCTATGATCAAACCAGAAATACAACCATAATAGACATAGTTATCACAAGTCAAAGAACACTATTTCAAGATGAGACATGGTTGATAATTCAAAAAATAAGAATGATAGGAAAACCGAGATAAAGAAATCCAAGCTATAATACCACACTGGAAGTCCGAGAGTAAAACTCATAAGAAAATAACAGAGATCTTGATGATTCTTCAGAGAAAACTAGCAGAAAAACAATGCTTACCGGCTCTAGAATTCCATCATAACAGAGATAATATATTTTCCGTATTTATATAAAACAAAACCATAATCAGTAGAAACATAAGAATAGTCTCATTTTTTTTTACCACCAACTTTATTCCAACATATTAGAATAAAATTTCGAAGAGATAAAGAAATACCGATCATAAACTGACCAAACCAACAGGGCTTTCGTCTAACATCATAGTTAGCTAGCATTCTCGCAACATAAGAACTCCATCAGAAACTGACAATCCCACACATATCTCTGAGATAAAAGAATATATAGAATACCCAAAAAAGATCATCATATTCATTTCTACTGTAACTGTCACACACAGAGACGTCTTTACTACTCAAATATCATTTCTCTAACTAATTCTGTCATCATAAACCCCGTATTATTCCAGTCACTAATGAAAACCAATTCGGGAGAAATTTTAGCAAACATATCTTTATACTTCATACCTAATTGAGCCAATTAGCCAAGACTAACTTCATTTTTATCCGTGACATTACATAATTTGTATAATCTTTAAAACATTCTGATATCCTTCCAAAATTGTTTTCACTTTCCAAACTATTCTTATATCTGTATGCATTACTAATTATTTCACCACAAAACTCTTTAGTTTCACACTTATGGACTTATTCCACATGGTTCTTGTGAATTTTCATTATAAAGCAACATTGGTAAGGGGGTGAGGTTGTAAAGCCTTTAATTTGACTCTCATAAGTACACACATATGACTTAGCATTCATCACCAACATTATATCATCACAATTACATAATTCACTTCAAGCTAATTAATATACATAGTCATGTTACATGAACTTTTTAATTATCTTATTCAAATAAATGTACATAAACACACATTTCATCAATTTGAGTAAATTTACTTATCGTATTCACTTAATCAAATATGTTGGGCACATAACATCATATGCATGCCAAACAAACATGGATGGGCTTATCACCATATGAACTTTCATTTCATTCCACTTTTTACATTTCTCAACTTGTGGTTATCTCATTTCAGACATTAACACGTACATATCATGAAATTCTATTCATACCTTTCTCCAAATTTTGACACATCATAAGCACATTTCAATCATTTCAATATCATTATCAGTATTATTGAAAAATAACTTGATTGGAAGTCATCTCTGTCTTAACAAAACAATTTTGTTAGAGTTGGGAGATATCACACTATCATGAGTAGTAATATGACATGTATAGCTAGACTCACATTACCCATGTCCGATGCTGGGATAGGGTACGAAGCATTACCGGACTTAAACATAACCAATCATAAAAAATCGGGCCATAAAATTTCATCCAATTTAAAACCATTCATGCAGATGCATATCATCCTTATTACAAGCTTATGAGGCCCAAAACATACATTGGGGGTGGTTTGGGACTAAACCGAGAACTTTGGAGAACACAAAAAATTTTCATCAAAACAGGGGTCACACGCCCGTGTGGCTTGGGACACGCCCATATGGGTAGGTCATGTGGTCACACACACTCGTGTCCTTAGCCTGTGTAACTCTTTGTTTATGATGTCATGCACAATTAGGGGTCACACGGCCAAGTCACACGCCTGTGTCCCGTGGCCATGTCCCCAAGAAAATGGCTATTTACCAAGCCATTTGCCACCCTCATTTGCACACTCACATACACACTTTCAATGGCACTTAGCATGGCACAATTAAGCTACCAACACAACCATAATCAAGGCTTGAAAATATCAAAACAATTATTTACTATTCATAACAAAACTATCCACTTGAATCATTGTCACTAAATTATTTATATCTTGAGCTACAGAACTCTAACTTAAGATCCTCTTGATTTTTCTAAAACTAGACTCAAATATCTTCCTACCATAAAACTTTCAGAATTTATGGTTTAGCCAATAAGTACAGTTAATTCTTCAAATTCATCCCTGTTCTACTGTTTGACAATTTTGACCTTTCTTCACTAAAAATTAATTATCTCTTAGTATGGGATTCGGATGATGCTCCTGTTTGTTTCTCTTGAAAATAGACTCATTAAGAATTTAAAAATCCCCAAGTATGTTTATACAATTTTTAATGATTTTCCAAAGTCAGTACAAGGGAACCCAAAATTATTCTAACCTTGTCTCATAAAAATTCAAATATCTCATAAAATGAAATTCTTTTTCTTACACTGTTTCTTCTATGTAAAACTAGACTCAATAGGCTTTAATTTCATATTTATTCAACCTCTAATTTTATTTCCATAATTTTTGGTGATTTTTCAAAGTTATACTACTGTTGCTGTCCAAAACTGTTTTAATGCTAATTTTACTCTTTCATGATTCCCTTGTACTAACTTTCATTAACATACCATTATAAACCACATCTGTAACATCCCAATTTAGGGCCAAAACGGAACAGTGGTTTCGAAACCACAAACCGAGGTTGAAAAAAATTTATTTTGATTTAGTTTTAGTGTTTATATTATCATTGCATAATTGTGTGAAAATTTCGTTGCGAAATTTTATCGATTGGGAGTTTAATTTGACGTTTAAGACTAATTTGAAATAGGTGAAAAATGTGTATGTTCTAGTTCATAAAGTACTAGATTGAAATGGGGGTTTTAAGTAGAGGTCCTTAAATGGAAATTAGACCATTATACTTTATACGGACAAAAATTTGGACATGGATGGAATTTTTAGAAAGTTTAGTAGTAAGGGCATTTTGGTCATTTGTATATTAAATGAAATAAAATGGGAAAAATAACACAAAAATGTGTTCATCTTCATTTAAGCTTCGCCGAAACTTACATGTTCTCCATAGCTAGAGTTTTTCCAAGCTTTCAAGCTCAATAGTAAGTGCATTCAAGCCCTATTTTTAATGTTCTTTACATTTTTGAAATCCTCGTAGCTCGGTCTACCTATTTCTACCATTATTTCGAGTTAGGGTTTATGTTTAAAAATTTTCCCATGAATGATATACATGTATTTTGATTTTTTATGGTAGAATATGAATGTTTGAAGTTAGGAGAACGATCTTTTCTAAGCAATTTTTAACAAAAAACGAGCAAAACGGCATAATCGGTAAAAATACCTATTGTTCATAACTATGTGTTAGAGTGAGAATTTGATGTTGTCATAGAAGAGAAAAATGTTCAACATGTCATAAAACATAAGAATAAGGGCTGAAATTAAATTTCCGAGCCTAGGGGAAAAATCATAGTTATGTAAAAGTTAGGGGGCAAAAATGTAATTTTTCTATAATGAGATTTTTGGATAGAAATAAATAGTATGAGTGTTAAATGAGCTAAATATGTTATTATAGATCAAGAAAGGCGTCGAATCGACCTCGAATGGGAGAAAGAAAAGATTTTGGACTAAATTGCAAAAATTCTCATATTTTGCACCGAGGTAAGTTTGTATGTAAATAATACATTAACTTCATTTACATTCTTATATTTCAGCCTATTATATATATATTAGCTTATTCTGAAGCATAAATCGACTATTGAAAGAATGGAAATAAGTAATAGAGAGAGAAATACATTCGGAAAGATTGAATAATATAGATGGAATGTAGCTAGGTGACATGTATGGTGCTGAGTGCACATCATGTGTACAAGAGATCTACGAGATACTATGTTGTAGCTAGGTCAAATGTGTGATACGGGATGTACCCTGTAACACCCCTAACTCGTGACCGACGCCGGTGTCGGACACGAGGGGTTAACGAGACAAATCCTCTTAAAGTACCGACCAATTTGGCATTTCTGGACAGGCTGGAAAACTGCGTCACCGTCGCCTTAAAAATCATATCTCGAGTTCCAAAACTCGGAAACTGGTTTCGTAAATTTTCCCTGAATTTAGACTCATATAACCATCCATGGATTTATTTTTATAATTTTTGGTTGGGCCAATTGGTACAGTTTATTAGTTAAAGTCACCCATGTTACAGGGATCGACTGCTCTGACCTCCGCGCGTTACAACTTGAATATCTTTTGTACAGGGCTTTAATACTGGTGCCGTTTGCTTCTAATGAAACTAGACTCAAAATGGAATCTGTACATATAAGGCATGACTCTAATTCTTTCTGTATAATTTATGGTAAATTTTCAAAGTCGCGACAGGGAACCCAGAAATCGTTCTGGTCCTGTCTCACGAGAACTTTAATATTTCCCAGTATACTGCTCATATGGTCGTTTCGTTTCGTCCATATAAAATAGATTCATCAAGGTTCAGTTCCATAATTTACTCACTATTTAATTCTACTTCTACTATTTTTAGTGATTTTTCAATCTCATCTCACTGCTGCTGTCCGCAACAGTTACTGCAGTAGACTATGCCAATTTCATGAATTTTTCCTTGGCCTTAATCATCCATCATACATGACACAAATTATGGCCACCTTAACAAAATTTGAGTTTCTAAGACTCGTGGCTATAGGTTCTAGCATCCCACTCGACGACCACATAGGCCATTTTCACATGGCTTAAAGTTTACAACCCACAATTCGACAAAATATAATAGCCTATACATGCCAAATGTTCTTCAACAACAAAAAAACAATACCACAAGATTTCAGCCGGTGTGATGACTTCAACGACGGTTCCGAGCACGCAAAAATACGAGTCCAAGAGACCTAAAATGGGTGACAAGAAAACACCGAGTGAGTTTACAACTCAGTAAGTCATAAGCATTCGTCAATCCAATCGATAAAGTTACTACTACATGTACAACAAATGAGGCTAGGTACTCGTCCATATCGAATCTATACCATAATACCTCGAACCTTTCGGTCCAATCTCGTACCAATTCATACATCCGCATTTCATATTCTACACAACAAGATAATCAAGCATTTTTACACATTAACTCAATTTCCAGCACAACCATACAATTTCAATCATCACATAGATTTAAGGCTTACCAAATTCAACCCCGAGCATGAACATATTTTCTATTCGTCAAGAGCTCGAGGTACTTACCCGATCCGCTGTCCGGGATTAACTCGATTATGTCGCACACTCAGTGCCAATTGTAATACAAGAGCATATAGTGAATCCGCACACTTAGTGCTATATATTTTCAGCTCGCACACTTAGTGCTATATAATTTTCAGCTCGCACACTTAGTGCTATATAATCAAACTCGCACACTTAGTGCTGTACAATTTTAAACCCGCACACTTAGTGCCAATCTTGTCACCGTGTCCATTTATACCCGCACACTTAGTGCCGAGACCAATACCTTATGCATTTTGCTGCCTTTATACATTCAACAATGGCATCATTCCATACACATACATTTCCATTTACACATCAATTCATTTAAACACAATTGTGTATATATTATGGTCATTTACATCAACACCAAATATATGCTTAATGACTTACCTTATATTGGATGAAACGATTTCCAATCGACTACTCGATTATCTTTCCTTTGCCTTTGCTTGATTCTCCACCTCTAGCTTCTTGAGCTAAATTTAACAAATAAATTGGTTTTATCAATTGAGCATCGGAAGAGGAATTCAAGATGCCTAGCCAATATATAAATATCTACTCATTAGGCATCAAAGTCGCATATGTACAAAATCATGAATCGAACTCAACACCTTAGTTAGTATTCCTCTTAACCGAATTTTCTAAGCCAAGAATAGGCATCAATATGCTTGCCTCTAACCGAATGCATGCACACCAATTTCCCCTCATGTGGCCGAATATGCATGTCCATGTTGAGGCCGATTATGCACTTAATACCACACAAAACAGCATGCATTTTACTAACTAACGATTACATATTGTAGCTCAATACACATCTCTCATGTACTACATAACCGAAAACATCATCCCTAGCAAATATATACCTTGAAATAGTATATATGTCATACCAATTCATCATGTGCAAACACATATTCAAAGCTCAAATCTTACCTACCATGCAACATGCATGAATCATACTTGTGGATATACCATGACCGAATACATCACAACACCATCATTTTGGTCATGATTAAGCAAAGAACTTAATGTCTCACTCAAAAATACTAAAAAGAAAGTCCAAGAGCCATCAATCCCCATCACGTACACCATTAACAAGCTTCATATTTAACATGCAATGGCATTAACACAAAATCCACCTTGGCCAAATACCATTTCCATGGCATAACAAGGATTTGAACCATGGCTAACATGCACATCAAGTTAGCAACCAAAACAAGCATGAATCTCATGACACAACCTCAAACATACCTTAATCTTGATGCAAGTATAGCCAAATCCCTTCTAGTTCTCTTCTAAACCAAGCATGAAGCAAAAATCCTCCCTTTTCCTTAGTATTTTCGGCCAAAGAAGAGAAAATGGATGAACAAAATTTTCTTTTCTCTTCCACAATGCACGCAAGGGGGGTTTCACTCACACACACACACATTTTTTTTCTTTCTTTATTACCCATACTCATTTGTTTATTGTTTCTCCTAGTGCACCAACAAAACATGTTTCATGACATGTTTAGCCCATGATTCCTTGTCATGGCGGCCACTTCATGTTAGGAGGGAAATTTGACATGCAAATCCTTATTTTTGCATGTATTATCAACTAGTCATCCTACATTTCCCCATCATACTTTCAATGTTTACTACTAGGCCCTTTCTAGTGAAATTCACATTTATAACTCTAAATCGAAACATCAAAAATGTCACACATGAATTAACACATATTATAGGCATCAAAATAAATTATAAATTATTTTTTATGCCTCGATTTTGTGGTCCCGAAACCACATCCCGACTAGGGTCAATTTTGGGATGTCACAACTCTCCCCACTTAGAAATTTTCGTCCCAAAATCTTACCGTAAATAGGCTCGGTATCGCTCTCTCATAGAGTCCTCAAGTTCCCAAGTGGCTTCTTCAATTCCGTGTTTATGCCACAACACTTTCACTAATGGGATTTTCTTGTTTCGTAGCTTTTACTTCACGCATCGAATGCGAACCGCTCTTCTTCATAACTCAAATTAGGTGAACCTCGACCTCGGATGGAGTAATTACGTGCGTCGGTCGACCTATATCGTCAAGCATCGAAACATGGAAAACGTTGTGAATCTTTTCGAGCTCGGGGTAAAATTAATCGATGCGCTCTCGCCCAACTCGTTCAGATACTTCATACGGACCGATGAACCTCGGACTCAATTTGCCCTTATGGCCAAATCTAAGCACCTTCTTCCGTGAGACTTTGAGAAATACCTTGTCTCCAACCCGATATTCAATGTCTTTCCTTTTCAAATCCGATATGACTTTTGGCGATCCGTAGCAGCCTTCAAACTTTCACGAATCACTCGAACTTTTGCTCGGCATCCTTAACCAAATCAACCTCAAGAATTTACCTTCACTAAGTTCACCCGAATAATGGGTACGGCATTTACGACCGTATAAAGCCTCGTAAGGCGCCATCTTAATACTTGATTGAAAGCTATTATTGTGCGAATTCAATCAAAGGCGATACCGCTTCCATGAACCACTAAACTCAAGGATACAACATCTCAACATATCCTCGAGTATTTGAATTATCCGTTCGGATTGACCATCGGTTTGGGGTGAAAGCGGTCTTGAAATGCAACTTGGTACCCAAAGCTTCTTGAAATTTCTTCCAAAATCGCGAGGTAAATCTCGGATCTCTATCCGACACAATAGAAATCGAGACCGTGTAATCTCACAACTGAGAAACGCGTACAATTCGGCTAGTTTATCCAATGAAAAATCCGACGCGGGGATAAAGTGAGCCGACTTAGTCGACCTAACAACAACCCAAATCGCATCCTTCTTATTAGTCGACAATGGCGGCCGGACACAAAGTCCATTGTGACTCGATCCTATTTCCACTCGGGTATCGTGATCGGTGAAGCAATCTGAAGGCACTTGATGTTCCGCTTTCACTTGTTGACATATTAAACATCTCAAACAAAGTCGGAGATGTCCCGTTTCATACCATGCCACCAAAACCGACGTTTCAAATCGTTGTACATCTTCGTACTCCCGGGTGGATTGCCATTCGGCTACAAAGGGCTTCGTTCAAAATTATTGGAATAAGTTCAATTCTTTGGGACACACAGACGACTTCGAACCTCAAACAATCGTCATCATCGATTTGAAATTCCGAGTCCTTGTTCGAACACACTCATCCCGCTTTGCAACCAACTCATCGTCGACTTTACGAGCTTCACGAATTTGACGATCAATAATGGTTTGGCTTTCAATTCAGCTACTAACACATTGTCGGGTAGGATAGATAAGTGTACATTCATCGCTCATAAAGCAAATAGTGATTTTCGCTTAAGGCATCCGCAACCACATTAGCCCTTCCCGGGTGATAATCAATGACGAGCTCATAATCTTTTAACAACTCGAGCCATCGCCTTTGTCGCAGATTTAAGTCTCTTTGGGTCATCAAATATTTGAGACTTTTGTGATCCGAATACACGTGGCACTTCTCACCAAATAAGTAATGTCGCCATATCTTTAAGGCGAATACGATGGCAGCCAATTCGAGATCATGGGTCGGGTAATTTTTCTCATGTGGCTTTAATTGCCTCGACGCATAGGCCACAACTCGCCCTTCTTGCATCAATACGCAACCCAACCCAAGTAGGGATGCGTCACTATAAATGACAAACTCTTTGCCCGATTCGGGTTGCACTAGAATTGGGGCTTCAATAATAAGCTTTCAGTTGATCGAAACTTTTCGACATTTCTCCGTCCATTCGAACTTAACATCCTTTTGGAGTAGCCGTCATTGGCGTGGCTATTGTCGAGAAACCTTTACAAATCGTCGGTAATAACCGCAAGCCCCAAAAGCTCCTAACTTCGGTAACATTCCTTGGTGGTTTCCAATCGACTATGGCGAAATTTTGTTCGGGTCCACCACGATATTCGTCACGGACACCACGTGCCCCAAAAGCTAACCTCTTTCAACCAAAATTCACATTTATGAACTTTGCGTATAATCGCTTATCTCGTAAGATTTGCAACACTAGCCTCAAGTGTTCAAGATGCTCGATTTCATCTCGAATAGACCAAAATGTCATCGATAAATACAACTACGAACCGATCCAAGTATGGCCTGAAAATTCTATTCATTAAATCCATAAACACCGCAGGGCATTAGTGAGCCCAAACGGCATCACCAAGAATTAAATAGTGACCGTACCTCGTTCTAAAAGCGGTTTTGGGTATGTCCGATTCTCGACCCTCAACCGATAGTACCCGACCTCAAATCTATCTTTAAAAACACCGAGGCTCCCTTTATTTGATCAAACAAATCGTCAATTCGTGGCAATGGATATTTATTCTTTATCGTCACTTTATTGAGTTGACGATAGTCGATGCACAACCTCATGGTTCCGTCCTTCTTCTTCACAAACAATACAAAGCGCCCCATGGAGAAAAACTCGGTCGAGCGAAACCTCTATCCGTCAATTCTTGCAATTGAACCTTCAATTCCTTTAATTCCGTTAATGCCATACGATACGGGGCTATTGAAATCGGCGTAGTACCGGTACAACCGATGCGAATTCCACTTCTCGAACCGGTGGCAATCCGGTAACTCCTCGGAAAAACATCCGAATACTCACAAACCACTGGTACCGATTCGAGTTTCCTTTCCGTCTCTTTACTTCCAAACACATACGCAAGGTATGTTTCACACCCTTTTCACATACCTCCGAGCGGTCATAGAAGATATTATCGGCGGCGCCTTTTAAATCAAGAGACTCGACTCGGACTACCTCATTATTTGCACTCCTCAAATCAATGGTTTTTCTTTTGCGATCCACCATTGCATCATGTACAATCACCAATCCATACCAAGAATAACATCGAATTCATTAAATGGTAGAAGCATCGATCGGTAGGAAAAGAGATTCTCGAATTGTTAGGGGCATCTCTTGCACACTTTATCAACGAGCACGTATTGACCCAAAGGGTTTGACACTGAATTACGAACTCGAGAGACTCAACAGTAGAGTCTTCTTGGATGCTAAGGTTTCACGTACATATGAGTGAGTAGAGCCGGGTCAATCAATGCAATCACAATAGTATCAAAGAGAGTAAAAGTACCAAAGATAACGTCGGGGAGGATGCCTCCTCTCGTGCGCGGGATGGCATATGCTCTAGCAGAGTACGGGTCTCGGATCGGACAGCCAGTATTAGAGGCTCCTCTCGATTACCACCCCTACCTCCGAGAGATTCTCGGGGCCTACCTCCACCGTCGTTCCACTAGGTCTTGCACCTTGCGTCTTATTCCTCTCATCTAGCTCCGTGCAATCTCTAATGAAGTGGTCCTTGAACCGCATCCATAACAGCCCTATTAATGACTTACCCCAACATTCACCTAGGTGTCGTCTTCCACATTGGGGGCATTCAGTCTCTCTTGACGATTATTGCCCACACTAGCTACTGAAGTAGCTCGAGTCCGTCGATGGTGGGCTCTAATGGAAATTCCAGCAATCGTCCTCGACTTCATCGGTGTCCTCCTGAACCTCTTTACAGCCGAGAACGGAGCTTTACTCGTCGATCTTTTACGGTAATCTCTTGCTTCAAATTTAGCCTTCTTCTTCTCCTTCCCAAGTTCTTCCGCCTTGCGTGCTCGTTCGACTAGTGTCACGAACTCCTTTATCTCCAAAATTCCCACTAGTAACTTTAACTCTTCATTCAATCCTTCTTCAAATCTTTTGCACATCGCAACCTCATCAGCCACACACTCCGAGCATACCGACTAAGTCTTACGAACTCATGTTCATATTCGAGATCTGGTCATCCGCCTTGCTTGAGTTCCAAGAATTCCTTACGCTTCGATCGATGAACCGTTGACTAATGTATTTCTTTCGAAATTGGATTGGAAGAAATCCCAAGTAACTCGTTCATTTGGGACTATGGAAATTAAAGTCCTCCACCAATAGTAAGTGAGTCTCAAACAAGGATATAGCACACTTAAGACATTCGTCGGGTGTGCATGACGATCATCTAACACTCTAATGGTGTTATCGAGCGAACTCGGCCTTTTCGGCATCATCAAGAACTATGGCCTTGAACTCCTCCCCTACGCTTCCTAATCAAGTCCACGGTGGTTTACTCAGCCTCACAGATCGATGAATCGGAGGCATTACGGGCTCTTGGGGTGGAGTATTTAAATTCGGGAATGGTTGGACAGCCGGGTTGGTTCGGGCATATTCGCGACCCACTCATTCATCATGGTGAAGAAGGCTTGTTTCGCCCTTCATTTTGATTATTCATGGATGATGAGGCTCAACAGGCGGTGTCCCTTGCGCGGAGCAGCCGCTACACTTTCAACGTCATCCGCCAAGGGTCTCTCTACCCCGGGTTCCATTTACTAATCAAAACAAAAATTTCAACCGTCAGAAGTCATCACATTTTTAAGCACTAACAATTTGGCATGTATAGCTAGACTCACACGCGCTATGGTAGTCCTAGAACCTACTAAACCATAGCTCTGATACCAATAAAATTGTAACACCCCTAACTCGTGACCGACGCCGGTGTCGGACACGAGGGGTTAACGAGACAAATCCTCTTAAAGTACCGACCAATTTGGCATTTCTGGACAGGCTGGAAAACTGCGTCACCGTCGCCTTAAAAATCATATCTCGAGTTCCAAAACTCGGAAACTGGTTTCGTAAATTTTCCCTGAATTTAGACTCATATAACCATCCATGGATTTATTTTTATAATTTTTGGTTGGGCCAATTGGTACAGTTTATTAGTTAAAGTCACCCATGTTACAGGGATCGACTGCTCTGACCTCCGCGCGTTACAACTTGAATATCTTTTTGTACAGGGCTTTAATACTGGTGCCGTTTGCTTCTAATGAAACTAGACTCAAAATGGAATCTGTACATATAAGGCATGACTCCTAATTCTTTCTGTATAATTTATGGTAAATTTTCAAAGTCGCGACAGGGAACCCAGAAATCGTTCTGGTCCTGTCTCACGAGAACTTTAATATTTCCCAGTATACTGCTCATATGGTCGTTTCGTTTCGTCCATATAAAAATAGATTCATCAAGGTTCAGTTCCATAATTTAATCACTATTTAATTCTACTTCTACTATTTTTAGTGATTTTCAATCTCATCTCACTGCTGCTGTCCGCAACAGTTACTGCAGTAGACTATGCCAATTTCATGAATTTTTCCTTGGCCTTAATCATCCATCATACATGACACAAATTATGGCCACCTTAACAAAATTTGAGTTTCTAAGACTCGTGGCTATAGGTTCTAGCATCCCACTCGGCGACCACATAGGCCATTTTCACATGGCTTAAAGTTTACAACCCACAATTCGACAAAATATAATAGCCTATACATGCCAAATGTTCTTCAACAACAAAAAACAATACCACAAGATTTCAGCCGGTGTGATGACTTCAACGACGGTTCGAGCACGCAAAAATACGAGTCCAAGAGACCTAAAATGGGTGACAAGAAAACACCGAGTGAGTTTACAACTCAGTAAGTCATAAGCATTCGTCAATCCACTGATAAAGTTACTACTACATGTACAACAAATGAGGCTAGGTACTCGTCCATATCGAATCTATACCATAATACCTCGAACCTTTCGGTCCAATCTCGTACCAATTCATACATCCGCATTTCATATTCTACACAACAAGATAATCGAAGCATTTTTACACATTAACTCAATTTCCAGCACAACCATACAATTTCAATCATCACATAGATTTAAGGCTTACCAAATTCAACCCCGAGCATGAACATATTTTCTATTCGTCAAGAGCTCGAGGTACTTACCCGATCCGCTGTCCGGGATTAACTCGATTATGTCGCACACTCAGTGCCAATTGTAATACAAGAGCATATAGTGAATCCGCACACTTAGTGCTATATATTTTCAGCTCGCACACTTAGTGCTATATAATTTTCAGCTCGCACACTTAGTGCTATATAATCAAACTCGCACACTTAGTGCTGTACAATTTTAAACCCGCACACTTAGTGCCAATCTTGTCACCGTGTCCATTTATACCCGCACACTTAGTGCCGAGACCAATACCTTATGCATTTTGCTGCCTTTATACATTCAACAATGGCATCATTCCATACACATACATTTCCATTTACACATCAATTCATTTAAACACAATTGTGTATATATTATGGTCATTTACATCAACACCAAATATATGCTTAATGACTTACCTTATATTGGATGAAACGATTTCCAATCGACTACTCGATTATCTTTCCTTTGCCTTTGCTTGATTCTCCACCTCTAGCTTCTTGAGCTAAATTTAACAAATAAATTGGTTTTATCAATTGAGCATCGGAAGAGAATTCAAGATGCCTAGCCAATATATAAATATCTACTCATTAGGCATCAAAGTCGCATATGTACAAAATCATGAATCGAACTCAACACCTTAGTTAGTATTCCTCTTAACCGAATTTTCTAAGCCAAGAATAGGCATCAATATGCTTGCCTCTAACCGAATGCATGCACACCAATTTCCCCTCATGTGGCCGAATATGCATGTCCATGTTGAGGCCGATTATGCACTTAATACCACACAAAAACAGCATGCATTTTACTAACTAACGCATTACATATTGTAGCTCAATACACATCTCTCATGTACTACATAACCGAAAACATCATCCCTAGCAAATATATACCTTGAAATAGTATATATGTCATACCAATTCATCATGTGCAAACACATATTCAAAGCTCAAATCTTACCTACCATGCAACATGCATGAATCATACTTGTGGATATACCATGACCGAATACATCACAACACCATCATTTTGGTCATGATTAAGCAAAGAACTTAATGTCTCACTCAAAAATACTAAAAAGAAAGTCCAAGAGCCATCAATCCCCATCACGTACACCATTAACAAGCTTCATATTTAACATGCAATGGCATTAACACAAAATCCACCTTGGCCAAATACCATTTCCATGGCATAACAAGGATTTGAACCATGGCTAACATGCACATCAAGTTAGCAACCAAAACAAGCATGAATCTCATGACACAACCTCAAACATACCTTAATCTTGATGCAAGTATAGCCAAATCCCTTCTAGTTCTCTTCTAAACCAAGCATGAAGCAAAAATCCTCCCTTTTCCTTAGTATTTTCGGCCAAAGAAGAGAAAAATGGATGAACAAAATTTTCTTTTCTCTTCCACAATGCACGGCAAGGGGGTTTCACTCACACACACACATTTTTTTTCTTTCTTTATTACCCATACTCATTTGTTTATTGTTTCTCCCTAGTGCACCAACAAAACATGTTTCATGACATGTTTAGCCCATGATTCCTTGTCATGGCGGCCACTTCATGTTAGGAGGGAAATTTGACATGCAAATCCCTTATTTTTGCATGTATTATCAACTAGTCATCCTACATTTCCCCATCATACTTTCAATGTTTACTACTAGGCCCTTTCTAGTGAAATTCACATTTATAACTCTAAATCGAAACATCAAAAATGTCACACATGAATTAACACATATTATAGGCATCAAAATAAATTATAAATTATTTTTTTATGCCTCAGTTTTGTGGTCCCGAAACCACATCCCGACTAGGGTCAATTTTGGGATGTCACATACCCCATGTAGACAAGAGAGCTACGGGAGAGATAAATGTAGCTGGGTCGCATGTGTGATCCCAAGTGAAGGACACCATGTAAACAAGAGAGCTACGGGACTAAGTGCTCACCATGTGCACAAGAGAGCCGAATTATATGAAATATGATGGGTGGAGCTGTATGCTGAAACCACCAAGTATCGAGAATTGTTTCGAAGTGTTCAACGGGATGATTTTTCGGTGACATTGTAACCATGGACCTATACTTGTGATGTATGAAATGTGGTGAAAATGAATTGTGATATGTATGCTAAAATGAGGTTAATACAAAGAAAGTGTGAAAGAGTGAATTTACAATAATACTGTTTTGGATAGTCGCATTTATGAGAATTTAAAAAATCACCAAAAATAGTAGGAATTTAATTAGAGGCTGAATGAGATATTAAATTAAAGCTTAATGAGTATATTCTCATGTAAGAGAAACAGGGCAAGTAAAGAAGCTCTATATTTTGAGATATTTATATTTGTGTGTGACTTGTGCAGAATGACTATCTGATCCCCTGTTCTGACTTTGATAAATCATTAAAAATTGTAAAACAATAATTAAGAAATATAGTTTATATGCATAGATTCCTTATTGAGTCTAATTTTAAATGAAAGAAATTTCATGGCTATTTGACATTTGTACTAGGAGAGAATCAGTTTGTAGTGAACAGAGGTCAGATCCGTCGAGCTATATAATAGGGGAAACTTTAACTAATAAACTGTACTAATTGGCTGGCCCAAAAATTTTAGAAACATTTTAGTAAGAATTAATATGAGTCTAGCTTCAGGAAACTTTTACAGATTTGAATTTTGAGTTTTGTAACTCTAGTTATGATTTATTTAGTGAACATGACGCAGGAGAGACAGCTTGAACAAAGTGGAGTAAATAGTGAAATTAAAAGTAGATACACTTGAGTTATTGTGTTAACATATTAGATTCTTTAATTATTATTTATATACTTACTTACTAAGCTATAAGCTTACTTTCTTTTCTCTCTTTTGTCTTATAGTGTCGTCCAACTTGCACAGGAGTTAAGGATCGTTGAAGATCTGCCCGCACTATCAATACTTTTGGGTATTTGAACTAAACATTTTGAATTATGGCATGTATAGTAGGTTTTGTTATTTTGTTACGTGTCATAATTGCCTAGGTTTAAAATATTGGTTACAGTATTTGACCAATTATTTTGTACAAAGCCATTGAAGTTGGCTAATATTGTTCAAGACATATGTTATAATGATACATTATCTAATTGGATGACATATTTCTATCTCGATTTTGTTTAATGGTATGTGTTATGTTCTGGAATACCTCGTACCCTGTTTCGGTGTTAAACACGGGTAAGGGGCGTTACATGTAATGGTATCAGAGCTATAGTTTAGTAGGTTCTCGGACTAATATAGTGTGTGTAAAAGTCTAGCTATACATGCCATAAATATATTGTGATAGTGTGGTGACTCCTGATTATTCTAAACTGTGTTTTGTTTTAATATAGTAATGGATCCCGATGGAACTGCGGCTGATGATGCTGCTAGTAATGCGCCAACTCCAGCACAGGGGACCGTGCCTGTAGAAAGTAGACCTGAGACATTGAGACAAGGAGATGAGGCTCGGGATGCCTTTCTCCAAATGATGAACAATTGGTATACTGAGTTTATTCGAGCAAACCCAAATGCTCAACCTCCTCCACCCCCTCCCATACCTCAGACGGTTCCCGTAATTGCTCAAGGCATAGATTCGGTAAGAATGAACAAGCCTCAGGTCGATAAGATTCGAAAACAAGAGGCCGAAGAGTTCAGAGAAAAGATCGATGATGATCCCGAGAAAGCGGAGTTCTAGCTTGAAAATTCCACCCGTGTATTTGATGAGCTCTCATGTACACCCGAGGAGTGCTTAAAGTGTGCTGTATCACTTTTGAGAGATTCAGCCTACCATTGGTGGAAGACTTTGGTAGCAGTGGTGCCAAAAGAAAGGGTTACTTGGGATTTCTTCCAGGAAGAATTCAGAAAGAAATACATAAGTCAGTGATTTATTGATCAAAAACGGAAGGAGCTCCTTGAATTGAAGCAGGGCAAGATGTCTGGGGCAGAGTATGAATGCAAATTTGTAAGACTCAGCAAGTATGCCCAGGAATGTGTGTCCACCGAGGCTATTATGTGCAAAAGATTTGAGGATGGACTTAATGAGGACATTAAAGTGCTTGTGGGAATTCTGGAGCTGAAAGAATTTGTAGTATTGGTTGATCGAGCTCTTAAAGCCGAAGAATTAAACAAAGAAAGAAGAAAAGCTGCCATTGAGGCCCGAGATGCCAAAAAGAGGCTGATAAGCAAGTCATTTCAATCTCAATCAAAGAGATCCAAAAAGACAAACCCTCGAATGACAGTTTCAGCTGAGGATTCACACCGAGATCGTGGTAGGGCATATTCAGGGTCTAAAGCTCAAGCTACTTCAGTGGCAAGTGTGGGTAATGTGCGGTCTAGAAATCCCGAATGTCAGCAATGTGGCAAGCAACATTATGGTGAGTGTTGGGGAAATGAATGAGCTTGTTTCAGGTGTGGTTCTCACGAGCATTTTATCAGAGACTGTCCGGAGAAAGTTAAAGAAGAAAAATTTTAGAGTACTAGGCAGAGTACTACTGCTAGCAGAGGTAGACCACCGAGAAATACTAGAAGTGGAGCTAGCAATAAAACTGTAATGAAAGATTCAGGGGCGAGATCAGAAGCTAGAGCACCTGCTAGAGCTTATGCTATATGTGCTCAAAAGGATGCATCATCTCCCGATATGATTACTGGTACATTTTCTCTTTATGATACTATTGTTATTGCATTGATTGATCCCGGGTCTACTCATTCCTATATTTGTATGAATTTAGTATCTAATAAGAAGTTTCCTGTTGAGTTTACTGAGTTTACGATTAAAGTGTCGAACCCCTTAGGCCAATATGTGCTAGTTGATAAGGTTTGCAAGAATTGCCCATTAATGATTCAAGGTCACTGTTTTTCGGCTAATCTGATGCTATTACCATTTGATGAGTTTGACGTTATTTTGGGAATAGACTGGTTGACATTGTATGATGCCAAGGTAGATTGTAAACAAAAAACACTAAATTTGAAATATGAAAATGGTGAAATTCTATGGGTTGAAACAGATGAATCAAATAAATTGCCTATGGCGATTTCGCACATGTCTGCACAGAAATACATGAGGAAAGGGTGTGAAGCTTATCTGGCCTATGTAATGAATACTGAGCTGTCTAAATTGAAGCTTGAATCAGTACCGATAGTCTGTGAATTTTCAGATGTATTTCCAGAGGAATTGCCTAGATTGCCTCCGAACAGAGAGATAGAGTTTGCCATTGATTTGTTGCCAGGGACTGCATCGATCTCGATTGCTCCATATAGAATGGCTCCGACTAAATTAAAAGAATTGAGGGCTCAGTTGCAAGAGTTAACAACAAGGGATTTGTGAGACCGAGTTTCTCTCCCTGGGGTGCTCCTGTATTGTTTGTAAAGAAGAAGGATGGCTCAATGAGGCTTTGCATTGATTATTGTCAGCTCAATAAGGTGACTATAAAGAACAAGTACCCGTTGCCAAGGACTAATGATTTATTCGATCAGTTAAAGGGGGTAATGGTGTTTTCAAAGATCGATTTGAGGTCCGGTTACTACCAGTTGAGAGTTAAGGAGTCGGATGTGCCGAAAACTGCCTTTAGGACAAGGTATGGACATTATGAGTTCCTTATGATGCCTTTCAGCTTAACAAATGCTCCAGCTATATTTATGGACTTGATGAACCGAATCTTTCGGCCATATTTGGATAAGTTTGTAGTAGTGTTCATAGATGACATTCTAATTTATTCTCCGGATGAGTCTGAGCACGCCAAACACTTGAGAACCATATTGTAGATCTTGAGAGAAAAGAAATTATTCACTAAGTTTAGTAAAAGTGAGTTCTGGCTTCATGAAGTTATATTTTTGGGACATATAGTCTCAGGTGATGGTATTCGGGTGGATCCAAGCAAAAT
Organism: Gossypium arboreum; assembly: GCF_025698485.1. NCBI lineage: Eukaryota > Viridiplantae > Streptophyta > Magnoliopsida > Malvales > Malvaceae > Gossypium > Gossypium arboreum. The sequence continues at coordinate 78,242,791 of NC_069080.1, forward strand.
TTCCTCGATCATTGATTGGAAACCGCCAAAGGATGTATCCGAGGTTATAAGCTTTTTAGGCTTGGCCGGGTATTATAGATGTTTTGTCGAGGGATTTTCGATGATTGCCTCTCCTATGACTAAGTTGCTGCAAAAGAATGTTAAGTTTGAATGGACTGATAAATGTCAGCAGAGTTTTGAAAAGCTGAAAGCACGATTGACTGAAGCACCAATTTTAGTATAGCCCGAGCCAGGGAAGGAGTTCATAATTTATAGTGATGCATCATTGACAGGCCTTGGATGTGTGCTGATGCAAGAGGGTAAAGTGGTAGCTTATGCCTCGAGACAGTTAAAACCGCATGAGAAGAACTATCTTACACATGATTTGGAATTGGCCGCTATTGTCTTTGCCTTGAAGATCTGACGACATTATTTGTTTGGTGAAAAATGCCAAATTTTTACCAATCACAAAAGTTTGAAGTGAATCAAAAGGATTTGAATCTGTGATAGTAGAGATGGCTTGAATTATTGAAGGATTATGAGTTAATGATTGATTATCATCCGGGAAAAGTGAATGTAGTTGCTGACGCCTTGAGCAGGAAATCTCTTTTTACTTTGAGAGCCATGAATATGAGGTTAGCATTGTCTGATGATGGGTCAATCTTGACAGAGATGAGGGTTAAACTGTTATTTCTCCAGCAAATTTGTGATGCTCAAAAGAACGATAGTGAGTTGTGAACCAAGAGAATTCAGTGCGAATCAGGTTACGACTCAGATTTTTGAGTTGGACCGGATGACTGTTTGATGTTTCGAGATAGGATATGTGTACCGAAAAATGATGAATTGATTCAGAAAATATTACATGAGGCGCACAGTGGCTGTTTGTCGGTTCACCCTGGTAGCACAAAAATGTATAATGATTTAAAGAAGTTGTATTGGTGGCGAGGTATGAAAAGGGACATTTCTGAATTTGTAACCAAGTGTTTGATCTGTAAACAAGTAAAAGCTGAGCATCAAGTGCCTTTAGGATTACTCCAACCGGTAATGGTACCTGAGTGGAAATGGGATAGGATTACCATTGATTTTGTAACCGGTTTGCCTCTGACTCCTAAAAAGAAGGATGCTATCTGGGTAGTGGTTGATAGGTTAACAAAGTCGGCTCACTTTATACCAGTACGTTCCGATTACTCACTTGATAAATTAGCTGAATTATATATTGCTGAAATTGTGAGGTTGCACAGGGTACTTATGTCTATAATATCAGATAAAGATTCGAGGTTTACCTCGAGATTCTGGAAAAAGTTACAAGAAGCTTTGGGTAAAAATTTGAATTTTAGTACCGCATTTCATCCACAAACAGATGGTCAGTCAGAAATAGTAATCCAGGTACTCGAAGATATGCTTAGATGCTGTGTTTTAGAATTTGAAGGCAGTTGGGAGAAATATCTATCTTTGGTTAAATTTGCCTACAATAACAATTTTCAGTCAAGTATACAGATGGCACCATACGAAGCCTTGTATGGTCACAAGTGTCGGACTCCTTTATATTGGACCGAACTTAGTGAGAAACAGATTCACAAAGTTGATTTAGTTAAAGAAACCAAAGAGAAAGTAAAAATAATTCGTGATTGCTTGAAAGTTGCTTCAGATCGACAAAAGTCATATGCGAATTTAAAAAGAAAAGAGATTGAATTTCAGGTGGGTGAAAAGGTGTTCTTGAAGGTGTCACCATGGAAGAAGATTCTGAGATTTAGCTGAAAAGGTAAGTTGAGTCAGCGTTTTATTAGGCCGTACGAGATTATTGAGAGGATTGGACCAGTGGCATATCGGTTCGCATTACCGGCAGAATTAGAAAGAATTCACAACGTGTTTCATGTATCAATGTTGCGACATTATCGTTCTAATCCTTCACATGTGATTTCTCCAACAGAAATTGAGATTCAATCGGACTTGACCTATGATGAGGAACCGATTAAGATTTTGGCTCAAGAAGTAAAACAGTTGAGAAAGAAAAGTATAGCTTTAGTGAAAGTGTTATGGTGAAGACATGGAGATGAAGAAGCTACGTGGGAACTGGAGGAAGCCAAGAGAAAACAGTACTCAAATCTCTTTACCGGTAAGATTTTCAAGGATGAAAATCCCTAAAGGCGGGAGAGTTGTAACAGCCCGATTTAGGGCTAAAACAGAACAGTGGCTTCGAAACCACGAATCCGAGGTTGAAAACAATTATTTTGATTTAGTTTTAGTGTTTATATTATGATTGCATAATTGTGTGAATATTTCGTTGCGAAATTTTATCGATTGGGTGTTTAATTTGACGTTTAGGACTAAATTGAAATAGGTGAAAATGTGTACGTTCTAGTTCATAAAGTACTTGATTGAAATGGGGGTTTTAAGTAGAGGTCCTTAAATGGCAATTAGACTATTATACTTTATATGGACAAAAATTTGGACATGGATAGAATTTTTAGAAAGTTTAGTAGTAAGGGCATTTTGGTCATTTGTATATTAAATGAAATAAAATGGGAAAAATAACACAAAAATGTGTTCATCTTTATTTAAGCTTGGCCGAAACTTACATGTTCTCCATAGCTAGGGTTTTTCCAAGCTTTCAAGCTCAACTTACAAGCCCCGTTTTTAATGTTCTTTACATTTTTGAAATCCTTATAGTCGGTCTACCTATTTCTACCATTATTTCGAGTTAAGGTTTATGTTTAAAAATTTACCCATGAAAGATATGCATGTATTTTGATTTTTTTATGGTAGAATATGAATGTTTGAAGTTAGGAGAACGATCTTTTCTAAGCAATTTTTAGCAAAAACGAGCAAAACGACATAATCGGTAAAAATACCTATTGTTCATAACTATGTGTTAGAGTGAGAATTTGATATTGTCATAGAAGAGAAAAATGTTCAGCATGTCATAAAACATAAGAATAAGGGCTGAAATTAAATTTCCAAGCCTAGGGGAAAAATCGTAATTTTGTAAAAGTTAGGGGGCAAAAATGTAATTTTTCCATAATGTGATTTTTGGATTGAAATAAATAGTATGAGTGTTAAATGAGCTAAATGTGTTGTTATAGATCAAGAAAGGCGTGGAATCAACCTCGAACAGGAGAAAGAAAAGATTTTGGACTAAATTGCAAAATTCTCATATTTTGCACCAAGGTAAGTTTGTATGTAAATAATACATTAAATTCATTTACATTCTTATATTTCAGCCTATTATATATATTTTAGCTTATTTTGAAGCATAAATCGACTGTTGAAAGAATGGAAATAAGTAATAGAGAGAGAAATCCCGGTTGAACATTCGGAAAGATTGAATAATATAGATGGAATGTAGCTAGGTCACATGTATGGTGCTGAGTGCACATCATGTGTACAAGAGAGCTACGAGATACTATGTAGTAGCCAGGTCAAATGTGTGATACGGGATGTATCCCATGTAGACAAGAGAGCTACGGGAGACATATATGTAGCTAGGTCGCATTTGTGATCCCAAGTGAAGGACACCATGTAGACAAGAGAGCTACGAGATAAATTGGCTAGGTCACATGGGTGGTACTAAGTGTTCACCATGTGTACAAGAGAGCCGAATTATATGAAATATGATGGGTAAAGCTGTGTGTTGAAACCACCAAGTATTGAGAATTGATCTGAAGTGTTCAACGGGATGATTTTACGGTGACATTGTAACTATGGACCTATACTTGTGATGTATGAAATGTGGTGAAAATGAATTGTGATATGTATGCTAAATGAGGTTAATACAAAGAAAGTGTGAAAGAGTGAATTTACAATAATACTGTTTTGGACAGTCGCAGTTATGAGAATTTAAGAAATCACCAAAAATAGTAGGAATTTAATTAGAGGCTGAATGAGATATTAAATTAAAGCTTAATGAGTCTATTCTCATGTAAATAAATAGAGCAAGTAAAGGAACTCTATATTTTGAGATATTTATATTTGTGTGTGACTTGTTTAGAATGACTATGTGATCCCCTATTCTGACTTTGATAAATCATTAAAAATTGTACAAAAGTAATTAAGAAATATAGTTTATGTTCCTAGATTCCTTATTGAGTCTAGTTTTAAATGAAACAAATTTCTTGGCTATTTGACTTTTGTACTGGGAGAAAATCAATTCGAAGTGAATAGAGGTCAGATCCATCGAGCTGTATAACAAGGGAAACTTTAAGTAATAAACTGTACTAATTGGCTGGACCAAAAATTCTAGAAACATTTGAGTAAGAATTAATATGAGTCTAGTTTCAGGAAAATTTTATGGATTTGCATTTCGAGTTTTGTAACTCGAGTTATGATTTATTTAGTGAACATGACGCAGGAGAGACAGCTTGATCAAAATGGAGTAAATAGTGAAATTAAAGGTAGATACACTTGAGTTATTGTGTTAACATATTAGATTCTTTAATTATTATTTATATACTTACTTACTAAGTTATAAGCTTACTTTATTTTCTCTCTTTTGTCTTATAGTGTCGTCCAGCTTGCACAGGAGTTAAGGATCGTTGAAGATCTGCCCACACTATCAATACTTTTGGGTATTTGAACTAAACATTTTGAATTATGGCATGTATAGTAGGCTTCGTTATTTTGTTATGTGTCATAATTGCCTAGGTTTAAATTATTGGTTACAGTATTTGACCAATTATTTTGTACAAAGCCATTGAAGTTGGCTAATATTGTTCAAGACATATGTTATAATGATACATTATCTAATTGGATGACATATTTCTATCTCGGTTTTGTTTAATGGTATGTATTATGTTCTAGAAATACCTTGTAACACCCCTAACCCGTTTCCATCGCTGGAATGGGTTACGAGATATTACCGAACTGAATACTTATTCGAAAATTTTCATGCATCTACTTCTATCATTTTCATTTCGTTAAGTTCATCTTTAATAATGCATAATTCATTATGCCACCATATATATTCCTTATTCATGTATAGCCGGAACACATAATTAATCATTATCAAGTTCAATCAAACCATCACATAAGTTTACATCCTATAACAACCATATCATACGATCTTATGTTATGTTCAGACATAACCAGACAACCCATTATGCTCTCTCAAATTAAATACTAAGATCAAATACAATAGCCAAATCACAATTAATCACCTATATAAATGTGTCATAATCGAACCACCCCAAAAACACATAATCAATATTTCTTAGCATTTTCAACACTCAAACATATGTATAGATTTATATATATATATATATATATCATTCATTAATAGCATTACACATTATAACCAAGAGAAATTATACCATGATTAAACATAACCAAATTCAAACTTAGTATTTAAGCCATATTCGCATGGCTGGAAGTATACATATCAAAGTTCAAACAAAATACATATTAGCCTATACATGCCGTAAAGTTCACTTAGATCAACTAAGAAAAGCGTACCAAAATGTTGCAAGCTGGTGTGATGACTTCGACGATGGTCCCAAGCACGCAAAATGGGTCAAAGAAATCTAAATAGAAGACAAGCAAACACACCAAATGAGTATTCAACTCAGTAAGTCATAAGCAATATAATACATACCATTAACATGAGATCGTAAGAAAAATGACGTAAGATCAACTATTTCAGCCATACCGATCTATGCTACAATTACCTAGATTATCGATCCAACCACAAGCCAAATCTTGCTATCCAATCAACTATCCAACAACCAAATGGTTTAAATCCTTTTCTCAAAGTATGAAACAATGATGAACTAGATGTATCCATGCATATACGTTTCATGTCTCAAATTTGATATTTCAGGTAATAGCTCTAGCACTTTATTCTTTCCCTATACTTCTTATATCATCAACTGATTTCACACACATAGTGCTAAACACATAGTGCCTTGAAGATTTACTCATGTATTGACATTCAAATCAGCACACATAGTGCCATTCAATTTCGCACACATAATGCCATTCAAATCCGCACACTTAGTGCCAATGTTGACCCATTATAATAAGATAATTTACTTAATTCAATTAGCATATACGACCACAATTATAAATATGTATGTCACTCCAAAAGAATACCTAACAAAAGAAATTCTCTATGATATGCTAGAGTCATTTATGTATAAATTAATCAACCTTACAAATGCTTATGGACTTACCTTGTGCTGGATAAAACGGTTCCAAATCGGCTACTCGATGCTCCTCGCTTTGCCCTTGCTTGATTCCCCTCCTTTAAGTTCTTGAGCTTAATCAAATAAATTAACTAGTTTAACCGCCTTGCTAGTTATTTGTATCCAAATATTAATGATTTTATATCATAAGGAACACATGGTAAAATTTGATCTTTCTACCTTATGCTTTTGAGCTATTCGGCTAATAACCACATAATATCACATTACTATCAATTATCCAATCAATATTTCAATTACACATACATATATAACACACATATATATATATATATATATTTGTATATACGGCAACCACCCTTGCTAAATACTCACATATATAGTCTAATAATTTTCATTACATTTTACAACTGTAATTGTTCAAGACATTAAAACTTCAACAAATATTCATCGATTACCTCAAGGCCGAATGCATCATCACTTCCCAACATAACATTATCTCAAATATGTTTACATTCAAATATATATATAATCATAAATCAAACTCAACTTATAAGCCAACATCACTCATTTAGTCGATTATATACAATCAAAGATAATATCACAAAAGTGCATACCTATATAACCGAATGTGCAAGATTAAATTCAACATCACCTATGTACTTAATTAGATGACCGAATATACAATATCAAATATAATATCATTTTTAATTCATTTAAAATCTATCAAGCTCATATTCTTCTAATTTCATGAGTTCAACATCTTAATGCCCATTGTAATTACTCAAATAATTTCAAATACATCAATTAAGTCACTCAAAACTATTTTGATTTAAAATCGACAAACACACATATATCAAGCTATTTGAACCAAATTCTACTTATCATTTAAACTAAAATATGCACTTAAACTTACTATGTTTTCATTATGCCTTTCACTCCCAAAACATAAAAATATCAATCTATTTCCTTCTTCCATGTCTCGATCAACTACTCATATTACCACATAATATGAATTTTGCAATTTCTCATCCATCATGATTCATTCGGCTTTAACCTGGACCCATTTCTCATAAAAATGAAATAACAAATAAAATTAACATTCCATTTTACCCTATATGGCCGAATGCACCAATTGTTACCCAACAATAATTCAACGAATTCAACCTTATAATAACCTCTACTTATTTAATATAACATGAAAACAACCTCTACTCCTATCTCTTGATATACGGCTTAGTGCCCAAACCTCCATAAAAGTTTGATTTTCTTAACATTGCTAAAATGTATTTAACAATTAGCTTAACATATATAAAAAAAACGTTTAAACAACATTTCAAAACTTACCTCCAACTAGCAAAAAGGGTTGCCGAATTGTCTTAGTGTTAATTTCCCTATTTCTTTTTTTTGTTTTGATTTTTGGCAAGGAGAAGAAGAAGATGAACACTCTCTTCAATTTCTTCTTTTATTCATCTTTATTTTGAATATTTTAATCACTTGCAAATAAAATATTATAATTAATTTAAACATAATGGAAGAACATCATTGCTTGGCCGGCCACTTAGTATAAATTTGGCAATTTGACATGCAAACCCAAACTTTCCTACGTTAATATTATTTGGTCCTTACATATTTACCTAACATATTTTTCTAAGTTCTCAACTAAGTCCTTTCAAGAAAATTCACATAAATATATACAATTGAAATTAAAATAAATTTTTTTTTGTGACTCGGTTTTGTGGTCCCGAAACCACATTCCGACTAGGGTCTAATTAGGGCTATCACATACCTCGTACCCTGTTTCAGTGTTGAACATGGGTAAGGGGCGTTACAACATCACACAATGACATTGGCATATGCATATGAATGATTACTATACTTGCAACCCATTAGCCAATATAAGCCAATTTATATGGCTATATACCAAATAATATCCTTATTCATTACAAGGAAATACATTTGGCCATATCATAATGGCACTTACACAAAATAACTAAGTCCCTATATATGCCATAGACTTAACATACTTACATTCACTTATACCCCAAATGATAGCTTGATAGTGTGATACAATCTCCGACGATCTCCAATGCGAGCTAGTTGAATATACCTATAAGAGGTAGGAAAGAAAGGGGGTAAGCTTCATAACTTAGTAAGTCCGTATGAAAATAATAGCAACTCTTCCCAATCATATACCACGTCTAACATTATAAACACAAGTTGTAATGAAATCAATTCCCAATGCTTGTTCTTTTGATTTACCAACATAATTTCATAAAACTTGGCTTAATCTAGCAACAATAATATCTCCAATAAATTTGGCATACAAGCCTTTTTCATAAGCATCAATCAACTTAACCATATATTTATACATCTTATCATAAACTAATAATCACAAGGTTAACTGAAAGTTACTTTCATAGTGATCATGAACTCATAATATCTTGAAGCCATAGCTTATAAACTTTACGTACATACCTGTACCAACACGTAACACAACTTATACTCATTCTTCTCATTGACTTACCCCTTGGGTCTTCTGTCAAGTTACTCGATAATTTACCCGTTAAACAGTTACAATACCTTCGGATACATCATAATCTCTCACCTAAGTGCCCCATATGTAACACCCCGAATTTGGGCCTAGAAGTATTGGGCCTTGAGTGGGGGTCCGTAAGGAGGTTGTATATAGGTATTTAATTGTGCAATGAAATGAAATAATTAAATGTTTGCTATTAGTGGTTAATGGCTTTGAGAAGTGTTGGAGAAATCTTGGGTTCAAACTTGGGCTTTAGCAAAATTTTGGTATTAAGTGAAAAAACACGGATGCTTGGATGAGGGTTTTAAATTATTGTGTTAAATAAATGACACAAGGAAGCTTGTAGTCTAGTGGTTGTGGTGTCATTAAGGTTGTATGGGAGCACGGGTTCAAGCCTTGGCTCTTGCAATTTATTTTGTTTTTTTAAAGGAACCTGGACTTTGGCCTTTAGACCTTATAATTAATTGGGGATAAAATATGACACAAAAAGCCTTGTGGCTTAGTGGCAAGTGGCGTGTGGAGCATTTAAGGGAGGCATAGGTTCGAATCCCATGGCAAGCAAGGAGCATTTATTTTGCTAACGGGGCGGCAAGAGTTGTTGTTGAATTTAAACTCTAATGTTGGAGGATCCCACATCGAAGCCAATATAAGAGTGGTTGTGAAGTCGGCTTTAAATAGAGAGAACCATGAAGAGAGTAAATGTACCTTTCTTGGTGATCCCTTTCACCGTATGGCGTGCTAGTTTGGGTTGGGCGTCGGCTAAGAGTGCTCGAGTGTGGATTAACTCCGGTCTCCTATCGGTGTGTATTTCTTACTACTCTAGTCAGTAGGATGGCTACTTGGACGCGATGGGTCGAAGGGGTCATGTGGGCCTAATGGGCCTACAGGCCCAATTGGATAAGTTGTTTGAGCGTGTGGGCCCATTTGGGCCGAGAATGGGCTTTAGAGCCATTAGTATTGTTATCCATGTTTAGAATACTTTAGTTTACCAATTATTGAAGTACCCCCGATTTACATAATTACCGTTTTACCCTCGATTTATAGAAGTACCATTTTACCCTTGATTTACAGAATTACCATTTTACCCCTGATTTACATAATTACCATTTTACCCCCGATTTACATAATTACCATTTTACCCCCGTTTTACCCTCGACTTACAGAATTACCGTTTTACCCTCGATTTACAAAATTATCGTTTTACCGTCGATTTATAGAATTACTATTTTACCCTTGATTTACAGAATTACTATTTTACCCTCGATTTACAAAATTACAGAAATACCCTCAATTTGTAAAATTACCAAAATACCCCTAGTTTGTAAAATTACCAAAATACCCCTAGTTTGTAAAATTACCAAAATACCAATGGTTTGTGAAATTACCAAATACCTCAATTTGTAAAATTACCAAAATACCCACGATTTACAAAGTTACGAAATGCCTTGACTTTCTAAAATTATAGAAATACCATTGGTTTACAAAATTCTGAAATACCCTTGGTTTGTAGATTTACCAAAACACCCTTGTAGGATGAAATGACTAAAATACCCCTATTGGGTAAAAAGACCGTAAAGCCCCTGTAGGGTAAAGTGACCGTAAAGCCCCTGTAAGGTAAAGTGACCGTAATACCCCTGTATGGTAAAATGACGAATATGCCCTTATGTTTCATATGACTGATGTGCTTAGGATTTACATATATTGATATTGGATTAGTTAAGTTTGAGTGATGGTGGTGGTTATCGTAGGCGATTGATTTTGGAAACGTTTCAACTTCAACCCGTAATGTGTGTACTAACCTCTAAATAGCTTAGATTAATATTTATTTGAAAAGCTTCATATTTTAGTGATTCGGAATTAATATTTAGATCTATTTTCTACACACGTTTAAGTTGGATTCTAACGGATATGGGGTAGGAAGGTATTTGGAACGTTCTTCAACGAGTAGATCTCTTGGTAAGTATTCAACCTTCTTTCCATTTGTATCTTGTGGTTTAAGAAAAGTTGAAAACCCTCTGTCGACTAAGGCTAAAAGGGTTTTGGTGTTATTTGGTTTGTTGGTGCTAGTGAGGATTAAAGGCTACCGATCGAGAGTGTGTGAAAAGCTTGGATCATCGGAGTGACTAAATCTAGTCATCAACTTCGGCAAAGGTATGAACCTAAAGGCCATTGTAGATGGTGGCCGAATGTGTAAGTGATGATAATAGGTAGTTTTCGATTTGGTTTAATATTAACATGGTCTAATCTATTAACGGTTGATTATAGGAGAAATCACATAGGAGATCTCGACGAGGAATATCGCAAACAGGTGTGTAACGAACCCTTTTTCATAGCTTAAAGCGATAAAATGCCGAAAAGCCAAAATGCCGAAATTCTGGCATTTCGAGGACTTGTGAGCAAGCGAACGCTCACTAGTTAGTTAGAATCGATGAGACGATGATCGAGAACGATGGAAACGGTAAGAATGTGATTTTTGACGTTCTTGGTAAGTTGGGCCTCGAGGGGCCGAAGTGGGGCCCATTGGGCTTTCGAGCCCATTTGGGTAAAATTGGTAGAAAACGAAATATGTTAAATTGCATGTTAAGACCATTATCTTGTTATGGATATAGGCTAAATGGGCCTAGATGACAAAATCAAATTGAGTAGGGCCCATCGAGGTTTTTGGCCCAATAACTCGTTTTCGCTAAAAGTGGGCCAGAATCACTGTATGCACCCATGAATTGTTTGTAACCGTTAATGAACATGGAAACCCTAATTTTTGGTAAAATTACAAGATTACCCTTATAATATGAAAATGACCGTTTTGCCCTTAGGTAAAAATAACCATTATACCCTTAGGGTTTATATATGAACTTAATGCATGGGATTTTGATAAACATGATATGTATGATATGCACATGATATGTATGATATGCACATGACATGTATGATATGCACATGATATGTATGATATGCACACGAGATGTTCATAAATGCATTGGGTTGGGTTTTTATATGAATGGAGGAAGTGAAAAGGGCTTATGCCCCGCTTATTAAAGGGCTTATGCCCTGCTTATCAAAAGGGCTTATGCCCGATTATCAAAAGGGCTTACGCCCTAGTTATTAAAGGGCTTATGCCCTAGTTATAAAAAGGGCTTTTGCCCTGCTTATTAAAAGAGGCTAGGCCTCGGTTATATGATAAAGCAAAAGCCGCCAAAGGAGAGTTATGGCGGGGTGGGTCGAGTTAATCCCACATGGTGTGTTGGTTGGTAGGGGTGGAGAGTAGCGGATGGTGGGTTGAGTAGTCTCCCAGATGGGTTTGCATTCTTTCATTGACATTATATGTGATATTGAAATGGGCCTATGGGCCATACCGTTTCTGATAAAGGCTTCGCCCAAGAATATGAAATTTGAAAAGGCTTCACCCAAGGTGTTATGAAATATGAAATATGAAAAGGGCTATGGCCCAAGACATGTTTGAGATTGGATTTGGGCTTAGACCCAACAGTCATCATTGTTTTGGGCTCAAAAGGGCTTGTTGCACACTGAGTTTCCAAACTCACCCCCTTTCCTTAACCTTGCAGGTGAGCCTTGATGTGGGGACTTGGGCCGGAAGGGATTCAGAGTGGCCACGGTGATTGTCTTTGGACTTTTAAATAAGCGTTGGTTTTCTTTAAATTTCCTTTAAATATTATTTATTTTTGGGTTGTAATAAGGCCATTTTAACTTTCCTTTTATTTCTTTTCGGGATTACTTTAATTTTAATAACTTTAAACCTGGTTGATAATTATTCAAATGGGCTAGACTTAGGACGTGTTTTCAAAATGATACTTGTTTTCAAAATATCTCAACACCACGATTAATCGATTTATCAAAGGCGTCCACTTAAACAAATTTAAACTCGATATGAAAAAGTGTGGCTATGGTTGTGGGCATGTCTAGGATTGGATCCAATTAAAGAGCTTGGTACTTAAGCAGCCTTCATGGCTCACCTCCTCTATCTCGGATACCTACACGGTGCCCACTTCCATACACTTTGTTAACTCAACAAAATATATGGTTTTAAAACACTAAAAATGTAACGTGGGTTTTCAACTCCAATGTGGCACGTCGATTAACCATAACGTCTGGCTGGGTTTGGGGTGTTACATTTAGTGGTATCGAGCTAAGTTGCAACAACTCGCTATGGATCGGTCCAAAATTTTTCAAAATTTAGGCTTAAGAAGGGTATTTTGGAAATGGTTTTGAAAAGTTCATTTTAAAGATGTTTTGCGGAGTATATATGTTAAAATGGTCCAAGTTTTTCTATTTTAAATCAAGAGTTTCAAAATAAAGGGTGTTTTCAAATCAAAGTTTTTTTTTTTCGGTGATCAAAAACATGGTTTTCGAGTTTTAAATGGATTGAGAAAGAAGTGGTGCACTGAATCCCCGGCACCAGTACTCAGAAACCCATAAAATGTGTCACATATATCATCAACTCAGATTGTATAGTCCCTAGCAACATGTCACTTGTATCCTAAACTATTCCTAAGGTTCAAAAGGGATTCTTCAATACCACATTTCTGTCGAACTTGCTCGTAATGTCAATTTCAATATCCAACACCAATTGCATACTTATGGAATAATCAAAGCATATTCCATAATAAAATTTAAGCATTAAACACATGACACAACATCACATTAATTATATATTTACTTACCATACATGCAATATTAAAGCATTTAAAGTATGGTACATATTGCATAATTCGCATATGAACTTACCATACATGCAATATTTAAGAATTTAAAATAGAGTACATATTACATTTCTCGCATATGAACTTACCTCGATACCCTTCAATTTCTTTATTCTTTAAGCCTAGCCGAAACCTTTTTTATAACTATAGCAACCCACATTTTTCATTTTATCACACGTTAATGACATATTTCATAACTTTTACAAATTAGTCCTTTTAGGCATTTTTACCAAAAATCACTTAGTAAAAGATGTTTATCACACATCAAACTTACATATTCCTCCATTAAACATCAAAATACATGCATGAAACACATGGGTAAATTTTTTAACAATAACCCTAGCTCAAATAAATGGTAGAGATAGGGAGATCTTGTTGTGAGGATTTTAAAAACGTAAAAATCATTAAAAGTGGGGCTAAAACGGATATACAATCAAGCTTGGAAGCTTGAAAAACCCTAGCCATGGTTTCCCCTTGCGAAATTCGGCCATGGGGTTGAAGATGGACAAAAATTGGCTTTTAATTTTGTTTTTAATTCATTTTAATTACTAAATGACCAAAATGCCCCTAACTTAAAAATATTCTATTTTACCTATTTCATGTCCATTTTTTGTCCAAAAAATTGACCAATGGTCTAACTACCATTTAAGGACCTCCAATTGAAAATTTCATTGCAATTAGACACCTCTAGCTTCTAGAACTCAAGTTTTGCACTTTTTACGATTTAGTCCTTTTGACTAAATTGAGTGCCCAAACGTCAAAATTTTTAAATGAAATTTTCACGTAATCATTATATGAAATTATAGACCATAAAAATATAATAAGAATAAATTTTCTTAAGTTAGATTTGTAGTCCTGAAACCACTGTTCTGACTAGGCCCAAAATCGAGATGTTATAGAGACATTAAATGAAATGTCCTTATGTTGATATTAGACCATTGATAGTGGAAATGGACATAAATTGGCATATATTATATGATTAAATGGTTTAATAACCAAGGGTAAAAAGGTAAACTAAGTATTAATGTATAAGAAATAAAAAAAAATGAATTTTTAGTTATCATCTTCACCTTATTTCTGAAAATTGAGAAGAAGAGAACCAAAATATTAGGTTTTCCATTCGTCCCTTGTTCATCTTGATTGAGGTATGAAATTTGTTTGGTTTTTGATATTTTTATGTTTTTGTGTTCGTTTCTTTGAATACTAGATAGCCCGTACCCTAATTTCTAAAATTTTTGATGAATTTGTGAGTTTCCATTGATGATAGCTTGATGTTTTTGAATACTGATGATGGAAAATGACTATTTATGATAGATTTTAAAGTTTTGTTAAGTGATTTTTAACAAAAAGGTCAAATATGGATTAAATTGTGAACTTTGTAAATTGAAGGTTTGAAATGTGAAATAAATGAAAATAATGGGCTACTATGAGTCTATAAAGAATTTGGCTAGCATTAATTTTGAAAGAAATTTTTTAATTTGTGTTTTTATGAATTAAGGACTAAATTGTAAGAAATGTTAAAGTTTAGGGCCAAAGTGCAAATTGGCTTAAATATGTGTTTGTGGACTAAATTGAATGAGTTGATGAATAAATAAGTTAATTTTGAACTCATATAGATCCTGAAAGAAAGAAATCAGATTTAGATCGAGGGAAATCGAAAGTTGTCGAATAGTCAATCCAGTCCGTTTATCCCTAATACGAGGTAAGTTCATATGCAAATAAATACCTTTAAATTGAATTATACATGTTTAATTTTCATTGAATTTCTATGAATGTTGAACGAGCAAATACGAGCAAGAATAGATGAAGTTACGACATCTGAAAGTCCTGTACGAACCCTAGGAATAGTATAGGAAACAAATGTCATGACATTAGGTTACGAGATGTGATTACATGTAAGACCATCTCTAAGACATTGGCATTGTATTGTGATTACATGTAATACCATGTCTGGGACTTGGCATCATTATTCAATTTCGTGTAAGACCCTGTATGGGACAGTGGCATCGATATGTGACGACGTGTAAGACCATATCTGGGATATGCCTTTGTACGAGCTATTGTGACTTCTGAGTATCCTTAATGATTCTGAATGGTTCAATGGGCAAAGTCAAGTCAAGAAAGAATGTGTGAATGAGTTAAATGGCTCAGGAACATACAAGATTCATACAAGTAATGAAAAGGAAGTAATTGATGAATTCAATTATGATACTGAATCTGTGTACAATGAGAAAGATTTGTGATCTTATAAATGTTTGTTCATGGTTACCTATGGATGGAAATGATATTGATTCATGTGATAATTTATTTTTATATGGCTTACTAAGCTTTTAAACTTATTTTTTGTGTTATTTCCTTGTGACACCCCGAATGTGACCCTAGTCGGAGAGTGGTTTCGGGACCACGAAACCGAGTCACAAGAATAATTAAGTGTTATATTCCGTGCTTATTGTATGTGGAATTGGTATGCGTAAATATTTCGTGTCTCGATTTTTATTAATTAGGTGCTAATTTATAAGAAAGGACTTAGTAGTGAACTTTGAAAGTACGATAGGGAAATATGTGATGACTAATTAAAGCATGCATGCAAAATAATGGACTTGCATGTCAAATTTCCCTTTTTTACAAGTGATGGCCGGCCATGACAAAGTGATATGGGCTAAACATGTCATGAAACATGTTTTGTTGGGCATTAAGGAGAAATCATAAACAAATAAGCATGGGTAAGAAAAGAATGAAAAAAAATGTGTGTGAGAGAGTAGCATTCCCCCATTGCCGTGCAACCAAGAAGAGAAAACAAAAAATTTGTTCATCCTTTCTCATCTTTTGGCCGAAAATCATAAGGAGGAAGAAAGGATTTTGCTCCATTTTTGGTTTAGAAGAGAACTAGAAGGAGATTTGGCCATACTTGTACCAAGATTAAGGTATGTATGAGGTTGTGTTTGGAGTTTCATGCATGACTTGGTTACTAACTTGATGTGCATGTTAGCCATGGCTCAAATCTTTGTTATGCCATGGAAATGGTATTTGGGCAAAGTTGTTATGGTGATAAAGCCATTGCATGCTAAGTGTGAAGCTTGATGATGATGCATGCAATGATGGATTTTCTATTCATGAGTAAGATTTTGAGTTTTCTTTTGTTTTATCATGATTAAAGTTGAAAAGGAGCATGATTGTCATATTCGCCATGATGCATTCTTGAGCATGATTCATGCTTCTTGCATGTTAGTTAAAAATTTGTGTTTTGGATGGCTATGGACACCTTGAAAATTCGGCCATGCTCATATATGCATATATATGATTGCACATTATGTTTGGTTATGAACTAAGTGATGAATATATTGATTTAAAGAAGAAAATGTGGAAGAATGCTTGTGAAATTGCAAGCACAATTCGCCTAGCACACATATAAGTGCTTGATGCTATATTATAAGTTTTGGGCCACAATGTGCAAAGCATTAATTAGTAGATTGCATGCTGTTTTGTGAGGTATTAAGTGCAAAATTGACCTCAACATGTACATGAATATTCGGCCTTGGGTAGCCTATTGAAGGCCTTAGCATTTCCTTGATGCTCAAATAAATTGTATTGAATTGCTTGATGTAGTATAAAATGTGCATGACCATTGTGTATTCAAGCTAAAGAGTGGCCATATGACCATTTAAAATCCTTGTCATATTCGCCATAAGCAAGCACAATGAGGTTTTAATAAATTGAATTTGTTTGAATTAGCTCAAGAGCTAAGAGGGCCACAATTGGACAAGGGAAGGAAAAGGTGATCGAATAGCCGAAAAAGCCGCTCGACAACATCCGAGGTAAGTCCTCAAGAAGTGACCTTACTTGAATTATGTGAGATGAAATATGGATGTGTATGATTATTGATTATGTGTGTATGAGTATTTGAATTCCACCCGGTTAAGTCCCGGCGAATATGCTAATGATTATAATTGTGTTTGAGCCTTAGTAACGAAAATGAAATATGTATGTCCAATGATTATTGATGTATGTGTGCATGAGAAATTGAATGATATCCGGGCTAAGCCCAAGACAACTATGTTGAAATTATATCCGGTTAAGACCAAGGCAATTGTGCTAGTGGCTATATCCGCTAAGGCCCAAGGCATTCGTCGAAGTTATTCTATCCGGCTAAGACCAAGGCATTTGTGCACGTGATTAAATCCGGTTATATTCAAGAATCTTGGGCTGGAGGTGAGTGTTGGTTGTCGAAATGAATTTAATTAGTACACTCGGAAAGCCCAAAGGATAAGGTACGTTATATGTGCATTGGAAAGTCGACGTGTTTGAGCAACATTCGCTCAATCGACTAATGAATTTCAGTTATTGAATTGATTGATGCTTTGCGAACTTATATAATGATGAAGTATGAAGTAAGAATGTGTATTAATGAAATGATGCATTTGGCTATGTGAATGTATTGCTGTAAATTATAGTTCATTATATTCCTTGAGACTTACTAAGCATAAAAATGCTTACCCGCTGCTTTGGCTCTTAGTTTTCTAGATTTCGCCGAGGCAATCGGATTTGGGATCGTTGAAGTCAAGTCATCCACACTATCAAGCCTCCATTTTGGTATAAATTTTGGTTGAACTTGAGATGGCATGTATAGGACTACCCCTTGTTTGTTAAATATGTTGTAATGTAAGTATGTACGGCCGCAAGCGAAATGGCTCGAAAAGGGAAGCATGAACTTAGACTAATTGTGGGTTGTATGTATATATTTTGTGTCATGATGTGGCTATGGCTTGAAATGGGAATGTTGGTCATATGATCAGCCATTGGCATGGTTAAAATGATCATATATGAACCTATGTATGGTAAGGCTAGTTGAATCATGGAGACCACCAAATAGGTAAGTCCTATCTTAAAACAGATGCTGCCAGCTGCAGTGGCATGAATGTGAAAATCACCAAAATTCATAGGAATGGAATTAGATAGTGAATAAGATATGTGAATGAACCTTGATGAGTCTATTTTCATATGGAAGAAACGAAACGGTCATAGGAGTTACAGGTTAAGAGATATTAAAGCTATTGTGAGACAGGGCCAGAATGGTTTCTGGGTTCCCTGTCGCAACTTTAAAAATTCACTATAAATTATCCAAAAGAATTAGGAGATATATCTTATATGTACAGATTCAATTTTGAGTCTAGTTTCATTAGAAACAAACGACACCAGCATTAAAGCCCTGTACAGAGAGATATTCAAGTTATACCGCGCGAAGGTCAGAGCAGTCGATCCCTGTAACAGGGTAACTTTAACTAATAAACTGTACCAATTGGCCTGACCAAAATCCTAGAAATAAATCCATGGATGGATATATGAGTCTAAATTCAGGAAAATTTACGAAACCAGTTTCTGAGTTTTGAAACTCGAGATATGATTTTTAAGGCGACAGTGACGCAGTTTTCCAGCCTGACTGGAAATGTCAAATTGGTGGGCAAAACATGTGAACTTGGTTTGTTAACCCTCGGTCCGACAATCGGCGATGGTCTCGGGTTTGGGGTGTTACAATTTTATTGGTATCGAGCCACGGTTTAGTCGATTCTAGGACTACCGTGATGTGTTTGGGGTCTAGCTATACATGCCATTAAATGATGAATCGATAGTGTGATGAATTCGACAATTTGACTTCATGTTTGTTTATAGCAATGGATCCCGATCCCAACCGAAAGCGATAGCTGATGATGTGGAGAGTGTGGCGCTGCTCCGCGCAAGGGACAACCATGACTCTCAACCTATGGCCAGTAATCCTAATGACGAGGCTAGGCAAGCCTTTTATAGTGTGATGAACGAATGGTTTAATCAATACATTCGAACCAACACGGTGTTCCACCACCTCCATTCCCGATTTAATGCAACCCCAAGACCTACAATACCTCCCAGAATCGACCAAATAAGGTCGTAAGCCCCAATCGATAGGATTCAAAACATGGGGCCACCGAATTTAAGGCTACGGATGATGATGATGCCGAGCGAGCTGAATTATGGTTAGATAACACTATCCGGTGCTTGATGAGCTATCCTGTACACCCGATGAGTGCTTAAAGTGTACCATCTCCTTGCTACGCGAGTCCGCCTACTATTGGTGGAGTACTCGACTTCGTGGTGCCTAGAGAACAAGTGACTTGGGAATTCTTTCTAACCGAAGTTCAAAAAGTATATTAGTCGAGATTCATCGACCAAAAGCGGAGGGAATTCCTTGATCTTAAGCAAGGTTCTATGTCCGCTATCGACTACTGAACGAAAGTTTGTGAGGCTTAGCCGACGCGAGAATGCATTTCGTCCAAGCTATTATGTGTAAACGCTTCGAGGATGGGCTGAATGATGATATAAGGATGTTTGTTGGCATTCTCGAGATACGAGAGTTCGTAGTACTTGTTGAGCGAGCTTGTAAAGTCAAGAGCTTAGAAAGGAGAAACAAAAGTGATGTGGGATTGGAGAATTCGAAAGAGGTCCTCGGAAAGTCTCTTCAACAAGCATCGAAGAGATTTCGAGATGATGCGAGCCGGTCTAGAGGCGTTTGGGCTTTTCTAGACGAGGACGCGATCGACCCCTGTGACCACACGAAGTCACCTCGATCGCCGGTGGCGTAAATGATCGCCGAGAGAGGCGAGTGTCCACATTGTGGCAAATGGCATTCGGGAGCTGTTGGTTTCGTGATCGCCTCGCTATAAGTGTGGATCGGCCGACCACTTTATGAAGGATTGCCCAAGAATGCAAGTCGAGTGCAAACCCGGTGCTACCATCGCCGAGGTAGACCACCTAGAAATATGGGCAATGTCGAGGCGGTCGAGAGGATCTAGAGATGCTACCATCGATCCGAGGCTCGTGCTCTGCTAGGACTTATGCCATACGCAAGACGCCGAGGATGCCGCCTCTCGGATGTTATTACCGGACTTTCACTCTTTTCAATACAATTGTAATTGCTTTGATTGACCCTGGTTCTACTCATTCATATATATGTGAAACCTTAGCATCCAAAGAAGACTTTGCCCATTGAGTCTCATCGAGTTTGTAATTCGGTGTCAAACCCTTGGGTCATTACGTGCTTGTTAACAAAGTGTGCAAGAAAAGTCCCCTAGTGTTCCGAGGTTCTTGTTTTCCGCGGACTTAATGCTTTTGCCATTCGATGAGTTCGATGTTATTCTTGGTTTGGATTGGTTGACCATGCACGATGCGGTTGTAAATTGCAAGAGCAAGACTATCGATTTGAAGTGCGAGAATAATGAAATAATCGGGTTGAGTCCACGGACTTAAAGGGTTGCCACCGTAATATCGCCGATGTTGGCCCGTAAATATGTAAGAAAAGGTGCGAAGCGTACCTTGCGACGTACTCGATGACAAGGAATCGAGAAAAACCCGAATCTGTGCCCGTGGTTTGTGAATACTCGGATGTTTTCCAAGAATTGCCGGTTTACCACCGTTCGAAATAGAATTTGGCATCGAATTGGTACCGGTACCACTCAATTTCGATAGCTCCGTATCGTATGGCCCCAACGGAATTAAAGGAGTTGAAAGTTCGCTTGCAAGAATTGGTGGATAGAGGTTTTGCTCGCCTCGAGTTTTTCGCCTTGGGGTGCGCCTGTGTTGTTCGTGAAGAAGAAGGATGGAACCATGCGATCGGTAGATCGACTATCGTCGACTTAACAAAGCGACGATAAAGAACAAATATCCGCTGCCACGTATTGATGACTTGTTCGATCAATCAAGGGAGCCTCGGTGTTCTCGAAAATAGATTTGAGATCGAGCTACTATCAATTGCGAATCCGAGATTGAGACGCGCCCAAGACCGCCGTGAGCGAGATATGGTCACTATGAGTTCCCGGTGATGCCGTTTGGGCTCACTAATGCCCTCGCGGTATTTATGGATTTAATGAATCGAATCTTTAGACCGTATTTGGATCGATTCGTAGTCGTGTTCATTGATGACATCTTGGTCTATTCAAGAAATGAGACCGAATATGCTGAACACCGCGGTTAGTGCTGCAAATTTTACGGACAAGCAATTATATGCTAAGTTCAAGAAGTGTGAGTTCGTTAAGAGAGGTTAGCTTCTTGGGTCATGTGGTATCTGATCGGGTATTCGAGTCGACCAATAAAATTTCAGCCATACTAAATTGGAAGCCTCCAGAAATATTACCGAGGTTCAAGCTTTTTGGGGCTTGCTTGTTATTACCGACGCTTTTGTAAAGGGTTCTCAACGATAGCCACGCCGATGACGGTTACTCCAAAAGGATGTTAAGTTCGAATGGACGGAGAAATGCCAAAAAACTTCGATCAACTGAAAACTTATTTGACCGAAGCCCCAATTCTAGTGCAACCCGAGTCCGCAAGGAGTTTGTTATCTATAGCGACGCCTCTCTACTTGGGTTAGGTTGCGATTAATGCAAGAAGGTCGAGTTGTGGCCTGCGCGCCGAGGCAATTGAAGCCACATGAGAAAAATTATCCGACTCATGATCTCGAATTGGCCGCCATCGTATTCGCCTTAAAGATTTGGCGACATTACTTATTTGGTGAAAGGTGCCATGTATACTCGGATCACAAAAGTCTCAAATATTTGATGACCCAAAGAGACTTAAATCATGACAAAGACGTTGGCTTGAGCTGTTAAAGGATTATGAACTGATCATTGACTATCACACGGAAAGGCGAATGTGGTTGCGGATGCCTTGAGTCGTAAATCGTTATTCACTTTACGAGCGATGAATGTGCACTTGTCTGTCCGATCCGACAGTGTGTTAGTGGCTGAATTGAAAGCCAAACCACTATTGACACACCAAATTCGAGAAGCTCAAAAAGTCGACGACGAGTTGGTTGCAAAATGGGCTGCGTGTGTTCCGAACAAGAACTCGGAGTTTCAAATCGACGATGACGATTGTTTGAGGTTCAAAAGTCGTCTGTGTGTCCCAAGGGATTCGGAACTCATTTCGATAATTCTGAATGAAGCCCATTGTAGCCAAATGGCAATCCACCCGGGGAGTACGAAGATGTACAATGATTTGAAACGTCGATTTTGGTGGCATGGTATGAAGCGAGACATCTCCGACTTTGTTTCAAGATGTTTAATATGTCAACAAGTGAAAGCGGAACATCGTGCCTTCAGATTACTTCACCAATCACGATACCCGAGTGGAAATGGGATCGAGTCACAATGGACTTTGTATCCGGACTGCCATTGTCAGCAAGTAAGAAGGATGCGGTTTGGGTCGTGGTAGATCGATTGACTAAGTCGGCCCACTTTGTCCCCGTACGTACGGATTTTTCAATGGACAAATTAGCGGAATTGTACGCTTCTCGATTGTGAAATTACACGGGTGCCTATTTCTATCGTGTCGGATAGAGATCCGAAATTTACCTCGCGGTTTTGGAAAAAGTTGCAAGAAGCTTTGGGTACCAAGTTGCATTTCAAAGACCGCCTTTCACCCCCAAACCGATGGTCAATCCGAGCGGTAATTCGGATACTTGAGGATATGTTAAGATGTTGCGTCCTCGAGTTTAGTGGTTCATGGGAACGGTATTTGCCGTTGATTGAATTCGCTTACAACAACAAATTTTCAATCGAGCATTAAGATGGCACCTTATGAGGCTTTGTACGGCGTAAATGCCGTACACCATTGTTTTGGACCGAGCTTGGTGAAAGCAAGATTTTCGGGTGGATTTGATTAGGGATGCTGAATGTAAAGTGAAAGTAATCCGTGAAAGTTTGAAGATAGCCTTAGATCGTCGTAAGTCGCACGCGGATATGAAGCGTAAGGATATCGAGTATCGTGGGTGATAAAGTGTTTCTCAAGGTATCGCCTTGGAAAAAGATACTCGTGTTCTACCGTAAGGGCAAGTTGAGCCCGAGGTTCATTGGGCCATATGAGATATCGAGCGAGTCGGTCCAAAGGCATATCGTTTGATTTTGCCCCGAACTCAAAAGGTTCACGATGTCTTCCACGTGTCGATGCTTCGACGTTATAGATCCGATCCAACGACGTGATTAGTCCATCGAAATTGAAATTCAAGCTAATATGAGTTATGAGGAAGAACCAATTCGTATCCTATCACGAGAAGTGAAAGAGTTGCGAAACAAGCGGGTTCCGCTAGTGAAAGTGTTATGGCTCAAGCACGGGATAGAAGAAGCTACTTGGGAGACCGAGAACTCTATGAGAGAGCGATATCCGAACCTATTTACCGGTAAGCTTTTCGGGACGAAAATCTCTTGAGTGGGGAGAGTTGTGACACCCCGAATGTGACCCTAGTCGGAGAGTGGTTTCGGGACCACGAAACCGAGTCACAAGAATAATTAAGTGTTATATTCCGTGCTTATTGTATGTGGAATTGGTATGCGTAAATATTTCGTGTCTCGATTTTTATTAATTAGGTGCTAATTTATAAGAAAGGACTTAGTAGTGAACTTTGAAAGTACGATAGGGAAATATGTGATGACTAATTAAAGTATGCATGCAAAATAATGGACTTGCATGTCAAATTTCCTTTTTACAAGTGATGGCCGCCATGACAAAGTGATATGGGCTAAACATGTCATGAAACATGTTTTGTTGGGCATTAGGGAGAAATCATAAACAAATAAGCATGGGTAAGAAAAGAATGAAAAAAATGTGTGAGAGAGTAGCATTCCCCATTGCCGCAGTAACCAAGAAGAGAAAACAAAAATTTGTTCATCCTTTCTCATCTTTTGGTAGAAAATCATAAGGAGGAAGAAAGGATTTTGCTCCATTTTTGGTTTAGAAGAGAACTAGAAGGAGATTTGGCCATACTTGTACCAAGATTAAGGTATGTATGAGGTTGTGTTTGGAGTTTCATGCATGACTTGGTTACTAACTTGATGTGCATGTTAGCCATGGCTCAAATCTTTGTTATGCCATGGAAATGGTATTTGGGCAAAGTTGTTATGGTGATAAAGCCATTGCATGCTAAGTGTGAAGCTTGATGATGATGCATGCAATGATGGATTTTCTATTCATGAGTAAGATTTTGAGTTTTCTTTGTTTTATCATGATTAAAGTTGAAAAGGAGCATGATTGTCATATTCGCCATGATGCATTCTTGAGCATGATTCATGCTTCTTGCATGTTAGTTAAAATTTGTGTTTTGGATGGCTATGGACACCTTGAAAATTCGCCATGCTCATATATGCATATATATGATTGCACATTATGTTTGGTTATGAACTAAGTGATGAATATATTGATTTAAAGAAGAAAATGTGGAAGAATGCTTGTGAAATTGCAAGCACAATTCGCCTAGCACACATATAAGTGCTTGATGCTATATTATAAGTTTTGGGCCACAATGTGCAAAGCATTAATTAGTAGATTGCATGCTGTTTTGTGAGGTATTAAGTGCAAAATTGACCTCAACATGTACATGAATATTCGCCTTGGGTAGCCTATTGAAGGCCTTAGCATTTCCTTGATGCTCAAATAAATTGTATTGAATTGCTTGATGTAGTATAAAATGTGCATGACCATTGTGTATTCAAGCTAAAGAGTGGCCATATGACCATTTAAAATCCTTGTCATATTCGCCATAAGCAAGCACAATGAGGTTTTAATAAATTGAATTTGTTTGAATTAGCTCAAGAGCTAAGAGGGCCACAATTGGACAAGGGAAGGAAAAGGTGATCGAATAGCCAAAAAGCCGCTCGACAACATCCGAGGTAAGTCCTCAAGAAGTGACCTTACTTGAATTATGTGAGATGAAATATGGATGTGTATGATTATTGATTATGTGTGTATGAGTATTTGAATTCCACCCGGTTAAGTCCCGGCGAATATGCTAATGATTATAATTGTGTTTGAGCCTTAGTAACGAAAATGAAATATGTATGTCCAATGATTATTGATGTATGTGTGCATGAGAAATTGAATGATATCCGGCTAAGCCCAAGACAACTATGTTGGAAATTATATCCGGTTAAGACCAAGGCAATTGTGCTAGTGGCTATATCCGGCTAAGGCCCAAGGCATTCGTATGAAGTTATTCTATCCGGCTAAGACCAAGGCATTTGTGCACGTGATTAAATCCGGTTATATTCAAGAATCTTGGGCTGGAGGTGAGTGTTGGTTGTCGAAATGAATTTAATTAGTACACTCGGAAAGCCCAAAGGATAAGGTACGTTATATGTGCATTGAAAGTCGACGTGTTTGAGCAACATTCGCTCAATCGACTAATGAATTTCAGTTATTGAATTGATTGATGCTTTGCGAACTTATATAATGATGAAGTATGAAGTAAGAATGTGTATTAATGAAATGATGCATTTGGCTATGTGAATGTATTGCTGTAAATTATAGTTCATTATATTCCTTGAGACTTACTAAGCATAAAAATGCTTACCCGTTGCTTTGGCTCTTAGTTTTCTAGATTTCGCCGAGGCAATCGGATTTGGGATCGTTGAAGTCAAGTCATCCACACTATCAAGCCTCCATTTTGGTATAAATTTTGGTTGAACTTGAGATGGCATGTATAGGACTACCCTTGTTTGTTAAATATGTTGTAATGTAAGTATATACTACCGCATGTAAAATCGCTCAAAAGGGAAGCATGAACTTAGACTAATTGTGGGTTGTATGTATATATTTTGTGTCATGATGTGGCTATGGCTTGAAATGGGAATGTTGGTCATATGATCAGCCATTGGCATGGTTAAAATGATCATATATGTAACACCCCGAACCCGAGACCGTCACGAGTCGAACGCGAGGTGTTAATGACTTCAACCCACTTATTGACAATTTTCAGACAAGCTGCCAATCTGAGTACTAGTCGCTCCAAAATTCATAACTTGAGTTTTACAACTCGAAAATCAGTTCCGTAAATTTTTCCTGAAACTAGACTCATATGTCCATCTACATATTTTTTCTAGAATTTTGGTCGAGCCAATTAGTACAGTTTATTAGTTAAAGTCTCGCCTGTTGTAGGGATTGACTACACTGACCTTTGTGCGTTACGAATTGGATATCTCCTTGTACAGGGCTTCAATACTAATGCCGTTTGTTTCTGTAGAAACTAGACTCAGAGAGGAATCTACACATATATGGAATGACTCCTAATTATCTCTGGTTAATTTACAATGATTTTCCAAAGTTGGAACAGGGGATCCAGAAACCGTTCTGGCCCTATTCCACAAGAACTTTAAAATCTGTTAACTTATAACTCATATGACCATTTCGTTTCTTCCATATGAAAGTAGATTCATCAAGGTACACTTACATAATTTATTTGCTATTTAATACCATTCCTACTATTTTAGTGATTTTCACATCCACGTCACTGCTGCTGTCAGCATCTGCCTTTAGTAGGCTTTACCTATTTCATACTTTCCATGATTCAATTGCCCTTTTTACATACATAGCACAAAGTGTGATCATGATTAACCATTCCAATGGCTAATCGTTTCAAAATAATTCCATACCTCATAAGGGTCAACATACAAACGATTATAGTTCTATGCTAAAACGATATAAGCCATTTTCGCATGGCTATCCAAGTTTACACAAACCGAAGGTACATGACCTTCAACAAAGGATGGTCCTATACATGCCATTTCAAAGTTCAACCAAAATTTGTACCAAAATGGGGCTTCAATAGTGTGGATGACTTCATTGCTTTGATCCCGAATCCGATAGCTAACGAGCGAAACCTATAAAACAGAGAGCCAAAGCAACGGGTAAGCATTTTAATGCTTAGTAAGTCTCAAGCAATGAAATCAGCTTTGACTAAGGTATTTTATTCACATGGCTAATTAAACCACTTTACTAATTCACATTCCCATACTCATACTTATTTCACATCACCGACCCTTAGGTTCATACACAAAAGAACAACTTAGCCCAAGGCCGGTAGCTCGCTTATCAACCTAGCGATACTTACTTGTAAGAATTCAATTAGTACAAGCACATACAAACATACCTCATTGCTGGAATTTTCACAAGTGTATAAGCTGAAATTTTCACAGCAAGATTGCTCACTTCCGAATCACATACTTTCGGGATTTAACCGGATATAGCGACTCGCACGATTGCCTTCGGGTCATAACCCGGATTTGGTGACTTGCACAAAGGCCTTCGGGTCTTAGCCCGGATATATCAACTCGCATACGAATGCCTTCGGGTCTTAGCCCGGATATATCAACTCGCACGAATGCCTTCGGGTCTTAGCCCGGATATATCAACTCGCACGAATGCCTTCGGGTCTTAGCCCGGATATATCAACTCGCACGAATGCCTTCGGGTCTTAGCCCGGATATATTTCCAATGTTCACTTACACATATATCAATATTCAAGACACGCCCATAGTTCATTTTCGTTACTAAAGCTCTAACACAAAATATTTATCAACCTTTACTATTTCGCTCAATGGCCACACAAACAAGGAGCATAATTTTGATATAATTCAAGTAGGGTCATCACTCAAGACTTACCTCGGATGTTGTCGAGCGATTTCGACGGCTATTCAACTACTTTTTCCTTCCTTTATCGGATTTAGCTCCCTTTGCTCTTGAGCTAATTCACACAAATTTAACTTATTAAAATCTCATCATGATAGCTTATGGCCGAATATGACAAGGAGTGTAAATGGTCATATGGCCATCCTTTAGCTCAAATACACAATGGTCATGCACATTTTACATCACAACAAGCAATTCAATACATTCAAACATCAACGTGAAGTTCAAAGTACTTGGCCCTTATATACATACATCCACATATTTAAGCTCAAGAATTTTAACATAACATCAAGTGCTCAAATTACTCATGTGGCCGATTACACATGGTCATAAATACACAAAATCAAAAATAATTTCAAGGTTTTCACACTATACATGTACTAGGCCGAATGTACATGCAAATTTCACAACATTCTTCAACAAATTTCTTCTTTAAACAAACATATTTATCACTTTCTTCATAATCAAAATATCATGTGCAAACATATATACACATATAGGTGCATGGTCAATCTCAAGGTGTTCATAACCCTCTAAAACACAAATTTTACCAATCAAGTAACAAGCATAAATCATGCTCATGAATGCATCATGGCCGAATACATCACAATCATACCCCATTGAACTTTGGTCATGGTTAAACAAAGAACTCAATGTCTTACTCAAGATTGCTACAAAGAAATTTCAAGAGTAGTCAATCCATCATTGCATGCATCATTAGCAAGCTTCACATTTAGCATGCAATGGCTTTAACACAATATCAACCTTGGCCAAATACCATTTTTCATGGCATAACAAGGATTTGAACCATGGCTAACATGCACATCAAGTTAGCAACCAAAACAAGCATGAATCTCATGACACAACCTCATACATACCTTAATCTTGATGCAAGTTTAGCCAAATCTCCTTCTAGATCTCTTCTAAACAAAGAAAATGAAGCAAAAATCTCTTCTTCCTCTTAGGAATTTCGGCCAAAGGAAGGAGGGGAAAAGATGAACAATTTTTTGTTTTTTCTTTCTTAGTCTTTGCTCAAAGAAAGGATGAATGACAACTTTTTTTTTTCTTTCTTTCTCTCTAGCTACGGCACCAAGGGGGGCATCCATGCTCATTTTTTTTTTTTCATTTCTTAATTCTTTCTACATAATGCACTAACTAAACATGTTGGAAACATGTCCCCTTGCCCATAATCTAGACATGGTCAAGCACTCATTCAAAATAAATGGAGTATTTGACATGCAACTCCATTTATTTTGCTTCATTCCTTTATTAACCTCTTGAAATTAGCTACATATTTTAAATCCTTTCACATGAGTCCTTTTCTTTCAATTCACAATCAAATTAACTAAATCAAAGAATTCAAAATTCACACACGAGCACACACATATTATAGGCATCAAAATAAATTTTAAATTATTTTTATGCCTCGGTTTTGTGGTACCGAAACCACATTCCGACTAGGGTCAATTTTGGGCTGTCACAATATATGAACCTATGTATGGTAAGGCTAGTTGAATCATGGAGACCACCAAATAGGTAAGTCCTATCTTAAAACAGATGCTGCCAGCTGCAGTGGCATGAATGTGAAAAATCACCAAAATTCATAGGAATGGAATTAGATAGTGAATAAGCTATGTAAATGAACCTTGATGAGTCTATTTTCATATGGAAGAAACGAAACGGTCATAGGAGTTACAGGTTAAGAGATATTAAAGCTATTGTGAGACAGGGCCAGAATGGTTTCTGGGTTCCCTGTCGCAATTTTAAAAATTCACTATAAATTATCCAAAAAGAATTATGAGATATATCTTATATGTACAGATTCAATTTTGAGTCTAGTTTCATTAGAAACAAACGACACCAGCATTAAAGCCCTGTACAGAGAGATATTCAAGTTATACCGCGCGAAGGTCAGAGCAGTCGATCCCTGTAACAGGGGTAACTTTAACTAATAAACTGTACCAATTGGCCAGACCAAAAATCCTAGAAATAAATCCATGGATGGATATATGAGTCTAAATTCAGGGAAAATTTACGAAACCAGTTTCCGAGTTTTGAAACTCGAGATATGATTTTTAAGGCGACAGTGACGCAGTTTTCCAGCCTGACTGGAAATGTCAAATTGGTGGGCAAAAACATGTGAACTTGGTTTGTTAACCCTCGGGTCCGACACCGGCGATGGTCTCGGGTTTGGGGTGTTTCATTCCTTGTTTTATAGATAATAGAAGCTAGCTCAGACTCGGGGATTGTCGGGAAACGTCATCACACTATCGATCATCTTGTTGGTATTTTTGAAGCTTTGTATATATGGTATATGAAATGTATAGGCTAGTGTCATCTTGGTATGCTTTGAGTTATGATATTAGCCATGAGATTTGGCTAGTAAATGATGGTGTGCATGGCCATTCAAGTTATTTTGAATTATGTGTTTGATAAATGAAATATGTGATGTATATATATGGTCTTATGTTTTGGCATATTTTGTGATGGTTATATGTTTGCTTGTATAGCTATTTGTCAATTGGTGTATTAATGTCGGAAAGATGGTATGTTGTGGCTTGGTTTTGAGATGATGAAATGGTATGTTTTGAAGTATGATATAGATGATAAGATGATGAGGAAATACATTTAGAAGTTATGTAAGTTTGATGATTTTGGCATATTGATTTGATATGTTTTGGTTATGGATTTGAGTAGTGAAATGGTTAATTATAAAATGGCATGAATTATGTAAGAATTGTGCACTTGGTTGATGATTTTAGGATGCTTATTCTATGATGAATTGGTACCATTTTGGTTTCTAGGTGTGTATGAGAAAAGGTGGCAAATTGGCTTTGCAAATAGCCTATTTTTGTCCACACGGGCAGAGATACAGGCGTGTGTCTCAGCCGTGTGTGACACACGGTCATGCTCCACGGCCGTGTGTCCCCTGGGGTACCCTTCAAATTTAAGTCAGTATACCCTACAGGTTTGACACGGTCTAGACACACGGGCATGTCTACTGGCCGTGTGTGGCACACGGGCTGACACATGGGTGTGTGGTTGGCCGTGTGACCTAGATCAGTAAGCCCTCCAGTTTTCCCACGGCCATGGTACACGGGTGTGTCGTTGGTCGTGTGGTACAAGTCAGTATATATGCCCTGTTTTCACACGACCTATGACATGGGCATGTCTTGTGGTCGTGTGATGCACACGGCCTATTTACACGGGCGTGTAACCCATGAATTTTGAAAATTTTATAAGATTCACAATGTTTGCAAATGTTATCGGTTTAGTCCCGAACCTTGTTTAAGCATGTTTTAAGGTCTTGTAGAACCTTATAAGGGACAATATGGTTATGTTAGATTGATATTTATATGAAATCGAATCATGTATGAGAAATGAATAATTTATGTTGTGTTTGATCGGTAATGCCTCGTAACCCTATTCGACGACAGATACAAGTTAGGGGTGTTACAGGATTTGTTTGAGAGATTGAAGAGAACTTGAAATTGATCTGTGAAAGGTGAAAAACAACATTGGATAGGAAAAAGTCTTATGCAAATATGAAACATCACGATATCGAGTTTTAAGTTAGTGATAAGGTATTTTTGAAAGTTTCACCTTGGAAAAAGGTTTTGAGATTTGACAAGAAGTGAGTTTAAGATGTATTGGACCTTATGAAGTTGTTGAGAAGATTGATTTGGTAGCTTATGTAACGCCTCCGTACCCGAGACCATCGCCGGAGTCAAGCACAAAGTGTTACTAAACTTAATTCATCAATTAAACAACTTAAACAACTTATTACCAACCATGCATGACAACCAAGCATATGCACATCACCAATATCAAAACATAACATAAATAGCTAGATTTATAAGTTAGAATCATTAGCTCACTAAATACTAATATATTTGGCCAAATAATAATAACACATGTTATAAAATTAGGTCCCTATACATGCCACTCACTTGATAAATCTAGCATATGTGTTTATACTGTCAAGGTGTTGGCTTGATAGTGTGATGTCAGCCTCACGGTCTCAAACCCCGAGCTAACTCGACAACACTAAAAGAAATGGAAAGGAAGGGGTAAGCTTTATGCTTAGTAAGCTCACATGAAATAATAATAAGCAATTTACTAACATGCTTCCCACAATAAAACTAACTCATTTGTACATTTACACATGTTCTGGTTAAGCTGTTTCTTGAGTAATAGTCACTAAATCATTTATATTTAGATTTACGGAACTCAAAATTAAGATCCGTAAATTTTTCCAAAAACTAAACTCATATATCTTTCCACCATAAAATTTTCAGAATTTTTTAGTCCAGCCAATAAGTACAGTTTATTATTCAAAATCTCCCCTGTTTTGCTGTTTAACAGCTTCAACCTTTCTTCACTAAAATTTATTTATCTCATAGTACAAAACTCGGATGATGTTCTTGTTTGTTTTTATTAAAAGTAGACTCATCCAAGATTCTAGGAATATAAATTATACCCCAAAATTATTTTTCTATAATTTTTAAAAATTTTTCCAAGTCAGAACAGGGGATCTCGAATTCATTCAGACACTATCTCACAAGAATTCAAATATTACATAATATGGAATTCTTTTGCTTCCCCTGTTTCTTTTATGTGAAAATAGACTCAATAAAATTTAATTACATATTTTATTTGAAATTTAATTCAACTTACACAATTTTTGGTAAATTTTCAAATTCATGCACTGTTGCTGTCCAACACTGTTTTACTACTAAAGTTCACTTTTGCAGAATTTCACTTAATCCCTTCCATTTTACCGAGGTTCGCTCAAATATCGAGCATATTGCTCATAAATTCAAATAAACATATACTTGCACTTGTTCATCACATAATCACTTTCACATTTATTTTCACTTAATCGATTTCCTGTTGAACTCGTCAAAATAATAACACATACACAATTGCCTGCACATTTTCTCATTTCCACACTTGTAGCCGAAGCTATCTGGTATGCATAGTAGCCTGCACTTAATACTACACATGCGACCAATTATCTGGTACACGTAGTAGCCCGCACTTAGTACTACACACGTGACCTAACCATCTGATACACGTTGTAGCCTGCACTTAGTACTACACACATGATCGAAGTTATCAGGTACGCATAGTAGCCTGCACTTAGTACTACACATGCGACCAATTATCTGGTACACGTAGTAGCCTGCACTTAGTACTACACACGTGACCTCACAATAGCTCATTGGTATCGTTTCTATTCCGAAGGTTCAACCGGGAAATTCCTCACTTTTCAACATTTTACTAAATTGTCCGTAATCAATTTAAATTCATAATTTACATCAAATAATCATTTGATAGGCAGCCACATTTCATATGATATCAAAATATATTAACATAAAAAGAATCGATAGATTATTTATATACGAACTTACTCGAAGTGTCGATCTCACTATCCATAGTACCAATTGTCCATTCATAGTATAATAAGACACAACCCAAATAGAAAATCAGCTTTTAATAATTTACATAACATAAATCACATATTTCAAATATCACTTGTCATGTATCATCATTTTCTTGCACTTCACGTAACATTCTTTCATTTCATATTTTCACATCATAAACACCATTCCATCAACTTTTCCAATATATTAAATCATACAATATATGCAATAATAGTAAGAAATATAATTCAAACATAACATTGCATTATTATTATCATACTAACTTACCTCGATACAAAATATTAGCAATCGGGCTTATTCCTTGCAAACTTTGTTTTTCCCTCGATCACGACTTGAACCTCGTTTCTCTTGATTATTGAGCTTGGAAAGCTTGAAAACCCTAGCCATGGCTTCCCCCATGCTAATTTCGGCCTCCATATGGAGAAGATGACCATTTTGTGTTATTTTTCCCATTTTATTTTATTTAATATACAAATGACCAAAATGCCCTTACTACTAAACTTTCAAAAAAATTCCATCCATGTCCAATTTTTGTCCACAATCTTCAAAATGGTCTAATTACCATTTAAGGACCTTTGATTTAAAAACTCATAACAATTAAACACTTCTAACATGTAATACTCAACTGTTGTACTTTTTACAATTTAGTCCTTTTGACCAAATTGAGTGCCCAAACGTCGAAATTTTTGAATGAAATTTTCACAAAATCATTCCGTTAAATCGTAGACCATAAAAATATAATAAAAATAAAATTTTCCTCGTCAAATTTGTGGTCCTGAAACCACTGTTCCGACTAAGCCCAAAATCAGGATGTTACAGCTTATCGACTCATGTTGCTGCTAGAACTTGAGCGAGTTCATGATTTTTTCATGTGTCCAAGTTACAGGAATATTGCTCAGACCCATCACACCATTGTTCCAGTGGAAGAGATAGAGATTCGACCTGACCTCACCTATAAAGAAGAGTCGGTTGAGATTTTGGCTTGTGAAGAAATGGTTTTGTGAAACAAGAGTTTAATTGGTTAAAGTTTTATGGAATAACCACAAAATAGGGGAGGCTACTTGGGAAGCCGAAGATGTAATGAAGCAAAAATATCCTATTTTAATTCAAGCAAAATTTGAGGACAAATTATTTTTAGAGGGGGATGCCACAATCTATGTAGAGGGATATGGTTGACCAATATAAGATTTATTGCTCCTACATAATAGGAGAAATATCTTAGGCCACATGATTGAGTGAGTCTAGAAATGCATGGCCATGCTTGAGTAAGTTGATATGAGATATCATACTTTTTTGTTTATTGTAGTCTACTCAAGATATGAAGGAACATGAGATTGGATTATGCAAGTGTGACTGTTCCATGACTGGTGTCCAATCTAGATATAAAAGACAAAAGGATGTAATACATGAAAGGTTTATCACAGAAAGGTTATGTCGAATAAGGACTTATTGTAACATAGGTAGCAATGGTGTATTGCTAGATGCCACTTATTGCTTGTATTATTAGAAACGTTCTAGTATTACTATTAACATTACAAGAACTTATAAGGTGACACCCAATGGTCAAAATGAACAAAATCCAAACACACATGGTATTGTGGTTAGTTGTCACATAAATTAAATTAATTAATGAATTAATTTAATTTGACTATTAAATATTAAATGAATTAAATGTACAAGCTTGTTGTACACAAATAGAAAACATAGTTACACTTAACATATGAATATGATTCATATGAAATTTTAGCAAAATATTATTTGTCAAATTATTATAATAAATTATTATAATTATGATTTCGGTCAAACATTGAAACATAGTAGTTGTAATTATTTTTGGAAAGAAAATAAGAAAAAGGTCTAGCAACTTTTTTGGAAGATTTTCTCTAGAAAAGTTCTAGAAGAGTTTTTGCTATTCATTTTAATACTGGGTGGACTACATAAAGGCCGCGATGGTTTCGTTGTGGCTTGGAATCGACATTGAATTAGTAGCATCCTTTCATATGCTCTTTCAGTTAATAAGGTATATCTTCAACCTTATTTCAACTCGTTTCATTCCTCGTACATGGTTCCATGGCTGAGGATCACTAAAATATTTTTTCGCTGCGCCACGAGGCATATCAGTGGTCTAAATAGAGGTATCAGAGCCACTTGTACAATGTAACATCCTGATTTTTGGGTTTTTCGCGATTCTTGATATTTTAAGTAAGTTTCTAAAATTTGGTATGTGATTATGGAATTCGTAATTTGAGTATGTAAATGGGCTTATGGAAGGCCCATGTGTTGGCCAAAACCCGGTAGAATTTTCAAAATTTGGACAAATGTATCACAAAAAGAGCTATAGTAAAGTGGCAAGGGTGACGCCACTAAGCTCCTAAAAAGGTAGCGTGTGGAGCATAGGGGAAGACATGGGATCGATTCCCTGTGTTGGGAAATAAGGTTATTTATTTTTATGAGCAGGAAGGGTAAATAATGGAACCCAGGTGGATTCTGTTGGAGGAGTTTGAATTAGTCAAGTGCATGGATTAAGGAGTGATAAGGGGAGAAATTTTAGGGATGATGGAGAGATAAGGGGGAGCGTATCTAGGAGAGATTTTAAGAGATTTGAAATGGGGGAAGTGATGGCCGGCCAAGGGGGAAGGTTAGTGTAAATTCGGCTATTGAGTTTTAAGGTGGCATTTTCCTCTTTTGTTTTCCTTCTTTCTTCCCACTTGTGCCGATTTTTCTTAAGCAATTCCTCTCTTTTCTCTTCCATTATTTCGTCCATAAACTCTTTACCCCCATTCTTCCTCTCTTTCATTTATAGTAAAATTCGAACCCATCCTTCTTTTCATTGCTAACAGAATAGCAACAAGCCAAATCCCGAAGGAGACAAGGGAACTCGATTTCTCCATAAAGGTATACACTTGTTTTTTTTTTTTAGCCGATTCATGTTATGTCAGAAGCCTTTCAACTCTTTTTTCAACAGCCTTTTTGGTCCATAAACCACTTCTTCTTCAGTGATCCAAAAGCCGAAAGCACAACATCCTTGGTGACTTGGTGGTCGATTCTTAAGATCCTTGTGGTGTGATTTTTGCTAGTGTTTTGAAGCTGGGACTGCATTGAATCGGAGTTGACATGGGATTGGAATCGTTTGGGCAGGTGAACCTTGGTAAGTGCTCGTAGCTTTAATCAATTCGGTATTATAGAGGTTAAGAAAAGCCGAAACCCCTCTAGTTTAGGGAGGTGGCCGGATATGGGTATAGGCTTTATGGGGTTCTTCTTTTAATATTTTTATGGTTTCTATAGTAGAGGATCAGCAAGGCGTAGTGTCGATTTGGATTAGCTTGGATCACCGGAGTGGCTAGATCTCTTCATAAATCTCGGCAAAGGTAAGGTGCCTAAGGCCATTATGGATGGTGGCCGAATGTGTAAGTGTTAATATTGGATGGTTCTTGATTTGGTTCAATTATTGTGACTGATCTATTTAACGGTTGATTATAGGAGAAATCGTGTAGGAGATCTCATCGAGGAATATCGCAAAACAGGTGTGTAACGAACCCTTTTTCATAGCTTAAAGTGATAAATGCCGAAAAGCCAAAATGCCAAAATTCTAGCATTTCGAGGACGTGTGAGCAAGCGAACACTCATTAGTTAGGTAGATTCATTGAGATGATAATCGGAAACATTGGAAACGGTCAGAGCGTGATTTTTGGGTTTCATAGTAAGTTGGGCCTCGAGGGGCTGAAGTAGGGCCCAATGGGCTTTCGGGCCCATTTGGGTAAAATTAGTGGAAAATGAAAACCTATTAAATTTCGCATCGAGACATATAAAACCATTATGGAATATAGGCTAAGTGGGCCTAGATGACAAAATCAGCTATGTAGGGCCCATTAAGGGTTTTAGGCCGAATAACTCAATTTCGCTGAAAATGGGCCAGAATCACTATTTGCACACATGAATTGTTAGTAACCATTAATGAACATGGAAACCCTAACTTTTGGTAAAATTACAGGATTACTCTTATAATATGAAAATGACCGTTTTGCCCCAGGTAAAAATGACCATTATACCCCTAGGGTTTATATATGAATTTAGTACATGGGATTTTGATAAACATGGTATGTATGATTGCACATGACATGTATGATATGCGCATGATATGTATGATATGCACATGATGTATTCATAAATGCATTGGGTTGGATTTTTATATGGATGGAGGAAGTGCAAAAGGGCTTATGCCCCAGTTATTAAAAGGGCTTATGCCCCAGTTATTAAAAGGGCTTATGCCCCAGTTATTAAAAAGGGCTTATGCCCCAGTTATCAAAAGGGCTTATGCCCCAGTTATCAAAAGGGCTTATTCCCCAGTTATTAAAAGGGCTTTTGCCCCAGTTATTAAAAGAGGCTAGGCCTACAGTTATATGATAAAGTAGCTATGCTGCCAGTGGACAGTTATGGTTGGGTGGCTTGAGTTATTCCCCACATGGTGTGTTGGTTGGTACGGGTGGAGAGTAGCGGATGATGGGTCGAGTAGTCTCCCCAAATGGGCTTACATTCATTTGTTTTTTTCATTGACGATACATGTGATATTGAAATGGGCCTATGGGCCATACTGTTTACAGTAAAAGGCTTCGGCCCAGTGTTATGAAGTATAAAATATGAAAAAGCTACGGCCCAGTATATACATATTGAGATTGGACTTGGGCTAAGGCCCAATAGGCTGATATTGTTTTGGGCTCTGAAAGGGGCTTGTTGCACACTGAGTTTCCAAACTCACCCCCTGTCCTTAACCTTGCAGGTGAGCCTTGATGTGGGGACTTGGAGTCGGAGGGGATTCAGAGTGGCCACGGTGATTGCCTTTGGGATTTTAATTAAGCATTGGTTTTCTTTAAATTTCCTTTAATTATTATTTATTCTTGTGTTGTAATAAGGCCATTTTAACTTTTCTTTTGCTTCTTTTCGGGATTATTTTATTTTTAATAACTTTAAAACTGGTTGATAATTATACAAATGGGCTAGACTTAGAACATGTTTTCCAAACAATACTTGATTTCAAAATATCACAACACCACGATTATTCGATTTATCAAAGACGTCCACTTAAACAAATTTAAACTCGATATAACAAAGTGTGGCAATGGTCGTGGGCATGTCTAAGATTGGATCCAATCAAGAGCTTGGTACTTAAGCGCCTTCATGGCTCACCTCCTCTGTCCTCGATACCTACACGGTGCCCGACTTCCATTCACTTTGTTAACTCAACAAAATATATGGTTTTTAAAATGCTAAAATGGAATATGGGTTTTCAAGTCCAATGTGGCACGTCAGATTCGGCCATAACATCTGGGCCAGGTTTGGGGTGTTACATTTAGTGGTATCAGAGCCTAGGTTGCAACAACTCGGCTGTGGATCGGGTCCAAAAATTTTTCAAAACTTAGGCCTAAGAAGGGTATTTTTGGAAATGGTTTTTGAAAATTCTTTTCAAAGATGTTTTACAGAGTATACATGTTAAAATGGTACAAGTTTTTCTGTTTTAAACAAGAGTGTCAAAATAAGGGTGCTTTCAAATCAAAATTTTTAAATTTTTACCTTCTATAAGCAAAAATATGGCTTTTTGAGTTTTAAATGGATTGGAGAAAGAAGTGGCGCACTGAATCCCCGGCACCAAGTCTGTAAGTATATTTTCCTTATGATATGATGCTATGAATAGAATTGAGACCCTACTATGACACTTTAGATAGGGTAGAGTTGTAAAACGGTAGGAATGAGACTGTAGCTAGGCTACGATGATACGAAAACAATCCTTGAACTACTATATTTCCATAAGACATTTTCATAATAAACAGAGGAACATTATACTAATATCATAAAACTCGTAATCAGGTAATTCGATATGAGTACAAGAGGAGCTCGTGGACGAGGTCGCAGACGTGGTTGCGGAAGGGTGCAAGCTGAATCTTCATCCTCAGGGCATAGGCCAGCTGAGGAGGCATCTGTGCCACAAGCAATGGAGACTAGGTCTTATGATCGAGCTGCGGGGGATGACGCTTTGTCTCAAGCCATGTTAAGGGTTTTGGAAAGGGTTGCTGGAGCTAGCACTGGGACAGTGAATAGGGGGTCCATATCGGAGTGACTTAGGGCAAACGGAGCAGAAGTATTTAGGGGTGTATCTGGAGTAGGCCCAAATGTGGCAGAATATTGGCTAGAGGCAACAGAACGGATCATAGACGATCTAGACTGCTCAGTGGAGCAGAAGCTGAAAGGAGCCGTGTCACTACTACGTGACGAGGCATACCGATGGTGGATCACCGTAAGGGAGAGTACCTCAATTGAGCAAGTAACCTGGGAATTGTTCAAAACTGCTTTTAAGGGGAGGTATGTTGGAGCTAGTTATTTGGATGCTCGTCGGAAGGAATTTTTGAATCTAACACAGGGTAATAAGACTGTAGCGGAGTATGAGGCAGAATTTTTGAGGCTGAGTCAATATGCCAATGGGATAGTGGCAACTGAATATGAGCGCAGTGTTCGATTTGAAGATGGCCTCCGCAATGAGCTTAGGATATTGATAGCTCCACAGAGGGAGCGTGGTTTTGCTGCATTAGAAGAGAAGGCTAAGATAGCCGAGGAGGTGAAGTTGACTGAGTGGCAGAATCGTGAGAAGGATCGACCCAGGTTTAAGAGGGATTTTAGACCCCCAAGTGCCACGAATTGAAATGTTAAAAGAGCAAGGATGGAGGAACCGGTTCGAGCAGTTCTAGTAAATGCTTATAGACTGCACGCTTGCAGGGACTGTGGTAAGGTGCATATAGGGGAGTGCTAGAAATGAACTGGAGCATGTTTTCAATGTGGGTCTAAGGAGCATAAGTTCAGGGAGTGTCCTCGGAGGACAGATCAGGAGCTATGTGACAGCCCAAAATAGACCCTAGCCGGAATGTGGTTTCAGGACCACTAAACCGAGTCATAAAAATAATTAATTGTTATATTCTATGCTTACTATGTGTGTGCATGCATATGTGGAAATTTCATTCTCTAATTTTACCCATTTGTATGAGAAAGTATTAAATAGGGATCAAAGTGAAACATGGTGAAATATGATAGGCTAATTTTAAATGGCTTGTTAGTACATGTTAACAAAAGGTGGAGTTGCATGTCAAATAATCCCTTCCTAAGGAGGAGTGGCCGGCCATGACAAGGTTATGGGCAAGGAACATGTTTCCAACATGTTTTGCTAGTGGTGTATGTAGGAAGTCATAAAATAAAGACTAGCATTAAAGAAAAAAAATTGTTCATCCATTCTAAACACTTTGGCGAATGTCCTAAAGAAAGAAAAGAAAAATTTGTTCATCCTTTCTCATCTTCTTGGCCGAAAATACTAAGGGAAAAGGGGGAGGATTTTTGCTTCATGCTTGGGTTGGAAGAGACCTAGAAGGAGATTTGGCTAAGTTTGCATCAAGATTAAGGTATGTATGAGGTTGTGTTGGGAGTTTCATGCATGGTTTGGTTGCTAATTTGATGTGCATGTTAGCCATGGCTCAAAACCTTGTTATGCCATGGAAATGGTATTTGGCCAAAGTTGTTATGGTGATAAAGCCATTTCATGCTAAGTGTGAAGCTTGATGATGATGCATGCAATGATGGATTGTCTACTCTTGAGTAAGATTTTGAGTTTTCTTTTGTGTTTAACCATGATTGAAGTTGAATGGAGCATGATTGTCATATTCGCCATGATGCATTCATGAGCATGGTTCATGCTTCTTGCATGTTAGTTAAAATTTGTATTTTTGGATGGCTATGGACACCTTAAAATTCGCCATGCTCATATTGTATATATATGTTTGCACATGATGTTTTGGCTATGAAGTAAGTGATGAATATATTGGTTTAAAGAAGAAGATGTGGAAGAATGCTTGTGAAATTGCAAGCACAATTCGGCCTAGCACACATATAAGTGCTTGATGCTATATTATAAGTTTTAATACAATGTGCAAAGCATTAACTAGTAAAATGCATGCTGTTTTTGTGAGGTATTATGCAAAATTGACCTCAACATGTACATGAATATTCGGCCTTGGGTAGCCTATTGAAGGCCTTAGCTTTTCCTTGATGCTCAAATAAATTGTATTGAATTGCTTGATGTAGTATAAAATGTGCATGACCATTGTGTATTCAAGCTAAAGAGTGGCCATATGACCATTTAAACTCCTTGTCATATTCGGCCATAAGCAAGCACAATGAGGTTTTAATAAATTGAATTTGTTTGAATTAGCTCAAGAGCTAAGAGGGCCACAATTGGACAAGGGGAAGGAAAAGGTGATCGAATAGCCGAAAAAGCCGTTCGACAACATCCGAGGTAAGTCCTCAAGAAGTGACCTTACTTGAATTATGTGAGATGAAGTATGGATGTGTATGATTATTGATTTATGTGTGTATGAGAAATTGAATGATACCCGGCTAAGTCTCAAGGCGAATATGCTTGTGAATATATGTGCGTTTGAGCCTTAGTAACTGAAAATGAAATATGTATGTCCAATGATTATTGATGTATGTGTACATGAGAAATTGAATGATATCCGGCTAAGCCCCAAGACAATTATGCTGGAAATTATATCCGGTTAAGACCAAGGCAATTGTGCTAGTGGCTATATCCGGGCTAAGACCAAGGCATTCGTGCGAAGTTATTCTATCCGGCTAAGACCAAGGCATTTGTGCACGTGATTATATCCGGTTATATTCTGAAGAATCTTGGGCTGGAGGTGAGTGTTGGTTGCTGTAATGAATTCAATTAGTACACTCGAAAAGCCCAAAGGATAAGGTACGTTATATGTGCATTGAAAGTCGACATGTTTGAGCAACATTCGCTCAATCGACTAATGAATTTCAGTTATTGAATTGATTGATACTTTGTGAAAGTATATAATGATGAAGTGTGAAGTAAGAATGTGTATTAATGAAATGATGCATTTGGCTATGTGAATGTATTGCTGTAATTAGAGCTGATTATATTCCTTGAGACTTACTAAGCATAAAAAATGCTTACCCGTTACTTTGGCTCTCTGTTTTATAGATTTCGCCGATAGCAATCGGATTCAGGATCAATAAAGTCGAAGTCATCCACACTATCCACGCCTCTATTTTGGTAAATTTTGGTTGAACTTTGAAATGGCATGTATAGGACTACCCCTTGTTGGTTGAATATGTTGTGATGTATATATGTACGGCCATGCGAAAATGGCTCGTAAAAGTGAAGTATCGACTTAGACTAATTGTGGTTTGTATGTATATATTTGGTGTCATGATGTGGCTATGGCTTGGAAATGGGAATGTTGGTCATATGATCAGCCATTGGCATGGTTAAAATGATCATATATGAACCTATGTATGGCAAGACTAGTTGGTTCATGGAGACTACCAAATAGGTAAGACCTACCTTAAAACAGATGCTGCCAGCTGCAGTGACGTGAATGTGAAAAATCACCAAAATTCGTAGGAATGGAATTAAATAGTGAATAAGCTATGTAAATGAACCTTGATGAGTCTATTTTCATATGGAAGAAACGAAATGGTCATAGGAGTTACATGTTAAGAGATATTAAAGCTATTGTGAGACAGGGCCAGAACGGTTTCTGGGTTCCCTGTCGCAACTTTAAAATTTACTATAAATTATCAAAAATAATTAGGAGACATACCTTATATGTACAGATTCCATTTTGAGTCTAGTTTCATTAGAAACAAACGGTACCAGCATTAAAGCCCTGTACAGAGAGATATTCAAGTTATACCGCGCGAAGGTCAGAGCAGTCGATCCCTGTACATGGGTGACTTTAACTAATAAACTGTACCAATTGGCCCGACCAAAAATTCTAGAAATAAATCCATGGATGGATATATGAGTCTAAATTCAGGGAAAATTTACGAAACCAGTTTCCGAGTTTTGAAACTCGAGATATGATTTTTAAGGCGACAGTGACGCAGTTTTCCAGCCTGACTAGAAATGTCAAATGGATGGGCAAAACAAGTGAACTTGGCTTGTTAACCCCTCGTGTCCGACACCGGCGATGGTCTCAGGTTCGGGGTGTTACAAGCTAGCTGGAGAGAAAAGGGATGTCCAACCACGGCGAGGAGGATCACCACCACAGAGGGGTCGTGAGCAAGGTAGAGGTGGCAATGGTAATTGACGAGGACGTGGGGCACCTGGAGGGGTGCTGGACACGTTGAAGCTCGACAACCGGTGTTGGTTTATGCTGCACGACGTCGTGAGGAGGTTGACACTCCTGATGTTATAACTGGTACGTTCTTCATTCATAGCACGCCTTATGCTGCTTTGATTGATGTGGGTTCCACTCACTCGTATGTTGCTTGTGATGTATCTGGGGCTTTGGATGTGCTTCCTGAGGAAACTGTGAGTGGGGTATCGGTGATAAGCCCTTTGGGATAGTCAGTTAAGGTAGATAAACTTTTTAGGGCAGTGCCTTTAATGACACAAGATAAAA
Source organism: Gossypium arboreum (assembly GCF_025698485.1). NCBI lineage: Eukaryota > Viridiplantae > Streptophyta > Magnoliopsida > Malvales > Malvaceae > Gossypium > Gossypium arboreum. The sequence goes on from NC_069080.1 coordinate 78,286,558, forward strand.
CTTTTGAAGGAGATTTGATGAAGCTGCCATTTGGGGATTTTGATCTTATCTTGGGAATGGACTGGTTAACTAAACACAAGGCGACGTTGGATTGTGCTGCAAAGAGGATGGTACTAAGAACTGCCGAAGATGAGGAGATAATGGTCATAGGGGAACGAAGGGATTATTTGTCCAATGTTGTTTCGACTTTAAGAGCCGAGAAGTTGATTCGGAAAGGTTGTGAGGCGTACTTGGCCTTTGTAAGTCAAATCGGACTTGAAGAGATAACGGTGGAGTGGGTTAGGACCATTAAGGAATTTCAAGATGAATTCCCAGATGAACTTCCTGGATTACCCCCGATCAGAGAAGTCGAGTTTGGAATCGACTTATTACCTGGAATAGCTCCTGTGTCTATTGTGCCTTATAGGATGGCACCAAAGGAGTTGGTAGAATTGAAAGCTCAGATATAGGAACTGTTGGATAGAGGGTTTATAAGACCAAGTGTTTCCCCGTGGGGCGCACTGGTACTATTTGTAAGGAAGAAAGATGGGACTATGCGTATGTGTATTGACTATCGGCAGTTGAATAAACTGACTATCAAGAACAAGTATCTGTTACCAAGAATCGATGACCTGTTCGACCAATTAAAAGGAGCCTCAGTATTTTCTAAGATCGACCTTCGGTCAAGATATCATCAATTAAGAGTTAAAGAAGTGGATATTTATAAGACGGCGTTCAGGACTCGATACGATCATTACGAGTTTCTGGTAATGCCTTTTGGTTTGACTAATGCACCGGCAGCATTCATGGATTTCATGAATCGGGTGTTCCAGCCATACTTGGATCGATTCGTAGTCATTTTTATTGACGACATCTTGGTGTATTCGGAAATGGAAGAGAAGCATGATGAGCATCTTCGTGTAGTGCTGCAAGTGTTAAGGGGAAAGTAACTTTATGCAAAATTTAGTAAGTGCAAGTTTTGGCTGAAAGAAGTTACCTTCTTGGGGCATCTTGTGTCTACTGAGGGGATCAAGGTGGACCCTCAAAAGATTGAGGCAATTCTGGAATGGAAGCCACCAAGTCGATAATGAGATCCAAGTTTTCGGGTTGGCGTGTTATTATCGAGATTCAGAGAAGGATTTTTGTGTTGGCAAAGACCGTTAATCTAAACTTATAAGGAAGGGAGCACCTTTTGTTTGGACAAATAAGCAGCAAGAGGCTTTTGAGAAGTTGAAGAAGGTTTTGATAAAAGCGCCAGTGTTGATTCAGCTAGAGTCTGGTAAGGATTTCACTGTGTACAGCGATGCGTCACATATAGGTTTGGGCTGCGTGTTGATGTAAGAGGGTAAAGTGGTCGCTTATGCTTCACGACAGCTTAAGCCGTACGAGGTGAACTACCCTACGCATGACTTGGAATTGGCAGCGGTAATCTTTGCACTTAAGATATGGAGGCATTACCTGTATGGGGAGAAATGCATCATCTATATGGATCACAAGAGTCTTAAGTACTTATTGACTCAAAAGGAGCTGAATCTTAGGGAACGAAGGTGGATAGAGTTGTTAAAGGACTATGACTGTTCGATTGAGTACCATCCAGGTAAGCCAAATGTCGTGGCTAATGCGCTAAGTCAAAGGGCTGTGGTGGAGTTGAAGGTGATGTTTGCTCATCTAAGTTTGTATGACGATGGAAGTTTATTGGCTGAGTTACAAGTGAGACCGACTTGGGTAGAATAGATTACGAAGCAACAGTTGGAAGACGAGTCGTTGGTTCCTCGATTTTAGCCAGTTGAGAAAGAGGAGAATCCAGACTTTGGGTTAAATAGTGAGGGAGTTCTTTGTTTTCGAGGGAGAATTTGTATGCCGAAGAACTCTGATTTGAGATTGATGATTTTGAAAGAGGCACATAATGGACCTTGTGCTATGCATCCAGGAGGGAGTAAGTTGTATCGAGACTTGCGAGAGCTATATTGGTGGCCTGGGCTTAAGCGAGAAGTGACCAAATTTGTAGGGAGATGTCTGACATGTCAACAAGTGAAGGCCGAGCATCAACTGCCTTTGGGATTGTTGCAGCTGGTAAAGATACCACTTTGGAAGTGGGAAAGGGTAACTATGGACTTTGTAAGTGGGTTGCCGTTGACACCTTCTAAGAAGGATTCGATTTGGGTGATTGTGGATAGGCTCACGAAATCTACTCATTTCATACCTGTCCGAACCGATTACTCACTTTAGAAATTGGCCAAGCTGTATGTGGCAGAGATAGTGCGGTTGCATGGTGTGCCAGTATCGATAATTTCGGACCAAGACCCAAGGTTTACATCTCGATTTTGGCAAAAGTTGCATGAGGCATTGGGAACGCGACTGGATTTCAGTACGGCTTTTCACCCTCAGTCGGATGGGCAGTTAGAGAGGGTTATTCAGATTTTAGAGGATATGTTGAGGGGTTGTGCTATTGAGTTTAGGGGCAGCTGGGAGGACCATTTGCCATTGGCGGAGTTCGCGTATAACAACAATTACCAAGCAAGTATTCAGATGGCTCCTTATGAGGCAATCAGATGGCGAAGGTGCCGTTCACCCACTTGTTGGGCGTAAGTGGGGAAAGGCAAATACTTGGGCGAGTTGGTAGCGACATCAAGACAAGATTAAGGTGATCCGGAATTGGTTAAAGGAGGCAGCGGATCGACAAAAGTCTTATGCCAATCTGAAACGTAAGGATATTGAATATGTTGTAGGGGACATGGTCTTTTTGAAAGTTTCGCCTTGGAAGAAGATATTGAGATTTGGTAAGAAGGGTAAGTTGAGCCCACAGTTTATTGGGCCTTACCGAGTTATTAAGCGGATAGGGCCAGTGGCTTATCAGTTAGAGTTACCTCCAGAGCTGGATCGTATTCATGACATTTTCCATGTGTCCATGCTAAGGCGATATCGTTTTGACCCAACTCATATCGTGCCAGTAGCAGAAATCGAAGTACGGTCGGATTTGACTTTTGAAGAGGAACCTGTGTAAATACTTGATCGCGATGTCAAGGTGTTGAGAAGGAGGTCAGTCCCATTAGTGAAGGTACTTTGGAGGAACCATGGCAAGGAAGAAGCTACTTGGGAGACCGAAGAGGCAATGCGTCAATAATACCCTCAACTGTTTGGATCAGGTAAATTTCGAGGCCAAAATTTCTTTAAGGAGGGTAGAGTTGTAACATCCTGATTTTCGGGTTTTTTGCGATTCTTGATATTTTAAGTAAGTTTCTAAAATTTGGTATGTGATTATGGAATTGGTAATTTGAGTATGTAAATGGGCTTATGGAAGGCCCATGTGTTGGCCAAAACCCGGTAGAATTTTCAAAATTTGGACTTTAAGAGTTAGGGGTTCTGGCTAGGTGACCTTATGTAAAGTTGTGGGAGAAATGTATCACAAAAAGAGCTGTAGTAAAGTGTCAAGGGTGACGCCACTAAGCTCCTAAAAAGGTGGCGTGTGGAGCATAGGGGAAGACATGGGATCGATTCCCTGTGTTGGCAAATAAGGTTATTTATTTTTATGAGCAGGAAGGGTAAGTAATGGAACCCAAGTGGATTCTGTTGGAGGAGTTTGAATTAGTCAAGTGCATGGATTAAGGAGTGATAAGGGGAGAGATTTTAGGGATGATGGAGAGATAATGGGGAGCATATCTAGGAGAGATTTTAGGAGATTTGAAATGGGGGAAGTGATGGCCGGCCAATGGGGAAGGTTAGTTTAAATTCGGCTATTAGGTTTTAGGGTGGCATTTTCCTCTTTTGTTTTCCTTCTTTCTTCCCACTTGTGCCGATTTTTCTTAAGCAATTCCTCTCTTTTCTCTTCCATTATTTCATCCATAAACTCTTTACCCCCATTCTTCCTCTCTTTTATTTATAGTAAAAACCGAACTCATCCTTCTTTTCATTGCTAACCGAATAGCAACAAGCCAAATCCCGAAGGAGGCAAGGAAAGTCAATTTCTCCATAAAGGTATACACTTGTTTTTTTTTCTTTTAGTCGATTCATGTTATGTCAAAAGCCTTTCAACTCTTTTGTCAACACCCTTTTTGGTCCATAAACCACTTCTTCTTCAGTGATCCAAAAGCCGAAAGCACAGCATCCTTGGGTGATTTGGTGGCTGATTCTTAGGATCCTTGTGGTGCGATTTTTGCTAGAGTTTTGAAGCTGGGACTGCATTGAATCAGAGTTGACACAGGATTGGAACCGTTTGGGTAGGTGAACCTTGGTAAGTGCTCGTAGCTTTAATCAATTCGGTATTATGGAGGTTAAGAAAAGTCGAAACCCCTCTAGTTTAGGGAGGTGGCCGAATATGGGTATAGGCTTTATGGGGTTCTTCTTTTAATATTTTTATGGTTTCTATAGTGGAGGAGCAGCAAGGCGTAGTGTCGATTTGGATTAGCTTGGATCACCGGAGTGGCTAGATCTCGTCATAAATCTCAGCAAAAGTAAGGTGCCTAAGGCCATTATGGATGGTGGCCGAATGTGTAAGTGTTACTATTGGATGGTTCTTGATTTGGTTCAATTATTGCGAGCTGATCTATTTAACGGTTGATTATAGGAGAAATTGTGTAGGAGATCTCATCGAGGAATATCACAAAACAGGTGTGTAACGAACCCTTTTTCATAGCTTAAAGCGGTAAATGCCGAAAAGCCGAAATGTCGAAATTCTGGCATTTTGAGGATGTGTGAGCAAGCGAACGCTCATTAGTTAGGTAGATTCGTTGAGATGATAATCGAAAACATTGGAAACGGTAAGAGCGTGATTTTTGGCTTTCACGATAAGTTGGGCCTCGAGGGGCTGAAGTAGGGCCCAATGGGCTTTCGGGCCCATTTGGGTAAAATTGGTGGAAAATGAACACCTGTTAAATTTCGCATCGAGACTGATAAAACAGTTATGGAATATAGGTTAAGTGGGCCTAGATGACAAAATCAGCTATGTAGGGCCCATTAAGGGTTTTAGGCCCAATAACTCAATTTCGCTAAAAATGGGCCAGAATCACTGTTTGCACACATGAATTGTTAGTAACCGTTAATGAACATGGAAACCCTAACTTTTGGTAAAATTACAGGATTACCCTTATAATATGAAAATGACTGTTTTGCCCCTAGGTAAAAATGACCATTATACCCCTAGGGTTTATATATGAATTTAATACATGGGATTTTGATAAACATGGTATGTATGATATGCACATGACATGTATGATATGCACATGATATGTATGATATGCACATGATGTATTCATAAATGCATTGGGTTGGATTTTTATATGGATGGAGGAATTGCAAAAGGGCTTATGCCCCAGTTATTAAAAGGGCTTATGCCCCAGTTATTAAAAGGGCTTATGCCCCAGTTATTAAAAAGGGCTTATGCCCCAGTTATTAAAAGGGCTTATGCCCTAGTTATCAAAAGGGCTTATGCCCCAGTTATTAAAGGGGCTTTTGCCCCAGTTATTAAAAGAGGCTAGGCCTCTAGTTATATGATAAAGCAGCTATGCTGCCAGTGGAGAGTTATGGTTGGGTGGGTTGAGTTATTCCCCACACGGTGTGTTGGTTGGTACGGGTGGAGAGTAGCGGATGGTGGGTCGAGTAGTCTCCCCAAATGGGCTTGCATTCATTTGTTTTTTTCATTGACGATACATGTGATATTGAAATGGGCCTATGGGCCATACCGTTTACAGTAAAAGGCTTCGGTCTAGTGTTATGAAGTATAAAATATGAAAAGGCTACGGCCCAGTATATACATATTGAGATTGGACTTGGGCTAAGGCCCAATAGGCTGATATTATTTTGGGTTCTGAAAGGGGCTTGTTGCACACTGAGTTTCCAAACTCACCCCCTTTCCTTAACCTTGCAGGTGAGCCTTGATGTGGGGACTTGGAGCCGGAGGGGATTCAGAGTGGCCACGGTGATCGCCTTTGGGCTTTTAAATAAGCATTGGTTTTCATTAAATTTCCTTTAATTATTATTTATTCTTGGGTTGTAATAAGGCCATTTTAACTTTTCTTTTGCTTCTTTTCGGGATTATTTTATTTTTAATAACTTTAAAACTGGTTGATAATTATACAAATGGGCTAGACTTAGAACGTGTTTTCCAAACGATACTTGATTTCAAAATATCACAACACCACGATTATTCGATCTATCAAAGACGTCCACTTAAATAATTTAAACTCGATATAACAAAGTGTGGCAATGGTCGTAGGCATGTCTAGGATTGGAACCAATCGAAGAGCTTGGTACTTAAGCAGCCTTCATGGCTCACCTCCTCTGTCTCGGATACCTACTAGGTGCCCAGCTTCCATTCACTTTGTTAACTCAACAAAATATATGGTTTTTAAAATGCTAAAATGGAATATGGGTTTTCAACTCCAATGTGGCACGTCAGATTCGGCCATAACGTCTGGGCCGGGTTTGGGGTGTTACATACAATACATATTCTGGATTAAATTGATTGGTTGATGTGATTGTTGAGACATATGTTATTTGATATGTTTAATCGATCAGTTTTTATGAATATATGATATATGTTAATTGTTCTTTAAAATGTGCTTGTTTAAGCTGTTAAACCTATGTGAGTATTTGGTCCTCTCAATCGATGATTAAGTGCTAATCATTGGTTTCAAAGCCTATCGGATATTCTATATGGTTTGTTAAGTGTTAATGAATTTGTCTTGGGACAGTGGGTTTTTTTTGTCATTCGAAGTTAATTATTAACTTGTTGGTTACATTCAAAAAAGGAACAAAATTTCTTCCAGTGAAAAGCAGCTTAGATCAAAATTTTTTTAAAAAAAAATGTTTGTTTTGATAAAAGTTGTCAAACAGTGACGTTTTTCAATAGAGGTTTGAGTGTAATTTTTTAAATTTCACTAGGGTCAATCGCTAACCGGTCAGCAACATTGTCGCCCACAGTTTAATGATATGCATATTTTGGTGGTTTAACCACATATTCTGATAGCTTATTTGCAATTCTGGTGGCTTGTCCACAAATATCTGTATCTAGCAGCTTGCTTGCATTTTCTAGTGGCTTGTCCACATTTTGGTGTGTTATGAGATGGATGAGCTATGGGGAACGCTTTATGGTTTGTAATGGAGTTGGGTTGGAACATTTTTTAAAAACTTCCACAAATTTCTAAAAAGTTCTGCATTGACATTATCATGCATACTGCTATCTATGAAATTCTGTTGATATATAATTTATGCAAATTTTATTAATTGTATGACTTAAATTTTGTTGACACTTATGTTAGTACAAACACTTGGCTTCTATAGCTCACCCTATGATTTTTCTAATGTTTCAAATGACCCAAGTGGTTAGGATTTGGACGCGGCTGATTAGAGGAGTTTTTGATGGATTTTAATAAATGTTTTATTCTCTATTATTTTGACATTCAGTTGTTTAACTATTATTTTCTGGATTGTGGCATTGGACATTAATTTGAGATTTTTTGTTAATATTGTATGACTTAGTTCAAAAACACATTTTAAAAAGGAATTGTTGAATTGATATGAAAATGATTTTTCAACACAATTATGATTTCAACGCAATATATCTATTATAAATTTAATAGTATGTTTTTATGAGAATTAAATCTATTTATTCAATTAAGTGATATTTTATGAAATATACCAAATAATGATTTTTAGCAAAAAATGAGTTTTGTCAAATTTCGCTCGACATTTTTAATTGGGAGTTTTCTTCAAAATGATCAAACTTAGTCTTTCCAAAAGATATTTAACTATTGATATTATAATTTTAGAGAAATATTATGAGATTGTTTTTAACTACCTCAAGCAAATCAGTACATTATCTTTGAATGAAAAAGGCAAACAATTTTAAAGAAAAAAGTAAATGTTTTCCATTCCATCTCAATTGCCAATGCAATCTTCAAGATTCGACCATAACGTCTAGGCTGGATTGAAGGGTTACATTTAGTGGTACCAGAGCCTGATTTAAAACTTGTACTGTAGTTTTCTTTTCTTAAAAGTTTGCATGTATATTTGAAAAAGGGGTATTTCGGAAAAAAATAAAAAATATTCCACAAATGAAGCTTATTTTCACAAAAGTTGTGTTTTCTCCAAAAATTGAAGAATCTGAAGCTGGTCCAATATAAGTACTTATTATATATTGAGACTATAGGTTGTGAAACTATAGATAGTGAAACTGTGACTAAATTATTAGGCTGAAAATTTAAGATTGATAATAAAACTCATTTTAAAATTCTTAGATAATCGCATAAAACTTAGAAAAATACAAGAGCAAAATGAACACTCGTGGAGTATGAACCCGGGGTATGAGAGCTCATGGAGAGCAAGGTCATGGGACCCAAGTTGATTCATTTGCGTCTCAAGTGCACACTCTTGAGTCAGTGGCTGAACATGTCGAACACACACCTATTGTTGATTAGAGCTATCATGAGCCTACTGACAATGCTGTATTGTCGGCCATGCTTACGGTGCTACAATGAATGGTTGGAACCCAATCTAGATTGAGTAGTCGTGGTCTATTACTGAGAGGCTTTGTTCTAATAGAGCTGAGCTATTTAGGAGAGTTGCTGGGATGACCCTCACCATAGCAGGGTACTGGCTGGAGGCTATAAAGAGAATTTTTGATGACCTGAAATGTACCCTCGGGCAGAAATTAAGGGCTACTGTATCGCTGTAGAGAGATGAGGCTTACTATTGGTGGCAAGTCATTATGAGAGGTACTCAGGTGGAGAGGCTAACATGGGATTACTTTATGGATGCCTTCTAGAATAAATATGTGAGTGCTAGATAGGTTGAACTCGGAGGTTGGAATTTATTGAGCTTAAGAAAGGAGATAGATCCATGGCCGAGTATAAGGCCAAATTCTTAAGGGTTAGTCGTTACGCCTAGGGGATGGTTTCGACTGAGCAGGAAATGTGCGCCAGGTTTGAGAATGGATTGATGCATGAATTTATGGTACTTGTAGCCCCGCATCAAGAAAGGGTTTTTGAAACTTTGGTGGAGAAAACCAAGATTGTCAAGGAGGTTAAACTTGTGGAATGTAAGAGGAATGATAAGGTTAGAGTCCTTACTAAGAGAGATGCTGGTCCTACTACTCAGGCTCCGCGACCCATTAAGTGGACCAGAGATGATAGACCTCAAAAAAAGTTAAACCTTTGGTGATGGTGGTAGAATTTAGAACTATGCCACCTATGGCAAGAAGCATCCTGGTCAATGTTGGAGGAACTTAGGTGCATGTTTGAAATGTTGGTCTTTTGACCATAAGATCAGAGATTGTCCACAACATACAGAACTGATGTAAGCCCAGTATAGAGTAGAGCTCAAAATTAAAAAGTTGGGCAACAGCCTCATAGGGGTTAGGGTCAGAATAGAATAGGTAATGTTGGGCAGAGATAGCGAGCACCGGTCAGGGTGCTAATTTATCTAATGCGAGACAACCTACACTTGTTTATGCATCTAGACGTAGGGAGGATCATGATGTAGTCGACGTCATAATGTGTACTTTTAGAACTAATATTGTTCAATACTTCACTTTGATTGATATTAGTTCAACACATTTGTATGTTCCTGTTTGGTAGCTAATAAATTGGGGATTGAGGTAGAAGAAATGTTAATGACAAAATTGTAATCAGTCCCCTAGGACAATCTATTACTGTGAACAAAATCTAAAAAAGATGTCTATTAGAAATTTATGGAGAAATTATAACACCACAACCCGTATCTGTCACCAAATTAAGGTTTCAGAGCATTACAGTAGAAAGAAAACATTAAATCATACATTTCATACATCATTGGAAACATATTAAAATACATTTATTCACACACATATCGTCCCTTAATCGGGCTCTCGAGGCCCTAGAAATATCGTAGAAACAATTCAGGACCAAATTTGAAACATTTTCAAAGTTTAAGAAAAATTTGACTACAGGGGGTCACACGACTATATGGCCAGGCCGTGTGCCTCACACGGCTAAGACACATGCTCATGTCCCAGGTCATATAACCTTCAAAATAGTGACACACGGCCATGTCCCAGCCTGTGTCCTCACCCGTGTAACTCTTTGAGTTGGGTCACGTGACAGTGTTACACGCCCATGTGCTAGGTCGTGTAACTCTCGAAATAGCCTCACATGCTCGTGTGCTAGGCCATGCATTAGGCCGTGTAGCTAACTGACTTGTATGTAATATAACCTATAGGGCATACACCGCTAAGTTACACGCCTGTGTCTCAGGCCGTGTGGACATAAATTTGCAAAAAATCAAGCCATTTCCAGCACCAAACCATGCACACACCTAAAGGCCTTTTTTACACATAATCAAGACATCAAAACATGACCAAAAATTACATATAATAACCAATTCAAGAGTCCTAAAATCAACTAACCAATATGCCCTGCAAGGAACCTCAAATGGAAACATTAAGACTTACCTAAACATGCATACTATACCACTTTTCATTCATCACTACTAGTTCAAATGCCTTTCAAAACATAACATAACTTTACCATATTCAAAATATCTCAAAACATACTACATAAGTCATTCCAAAACATGCAACATGAATTAGCATAATTACACAAACCATCAAGGTATCAAGGGTACCAACCCATGATAATATTTACAACTTTTACAAGCCAAACCACCAATTACACATTGTTTGAAAGACATTACAATTCAACCTATACATGACATTATAACCTTGGTGAAAACATTCAAAAACAACCGATATTTATGTGGGATAGAGTGATAGATATCCGAGAAACTACTAACCAAATCGAGCTTCCGATGACCTATAAAACATGAAAAAGAAAACACATAAGGAACAAGTGCTTAGTAAGCTCATATAAACTTAATTGTACTTACCACTTCTTTAATAAAATTCATCGATTAAATACAAACCATTACCAAAACCATAAGTGTAGTATGGGTGATTGACTGTTTAATGTCATAGCAATAATGTGCAAGCGTACACTGTCAATGCAAGTATAGTAGATAGATACGAGTCTGTTGAATATTGATCCCACAAGGATGGTTGTCTTTTGTCTATCAACGTTAGTGCAATAAATAGATAAAAATAAGATAAATTGTGCAAGTAGTTGTCCAAACAATTACTTGAAAATATAAGATAAAATATGATAATGATAAACTAGGATCCCCAACATGAATATTCAACAGAATACTAAGTGCTCACAAGGTATAAATGGATAAGTGATTATCGATGCATTAAATTGCAATGAATGTCTTATCAAGCTTAAATTCTATATTTAATCTAAGAGTTAAACATGCACATTAGCTACACCTTTTGTAACACCCCGAATTTGGGCCTAGAAATATTGGGCCTTGAGTGTGGGTCCGTAAAGAGGTTGTATATAGGTATTTAATTGTTCAATGAAATGACACAATTAAATGTCTGTTTTAGTGGTTAATGGCCATGAGAGGTGTTGGAGAAATCTTGGGTTCAAACCTAGGCTTTAGCAAAAATTTTGGTATTAAGTAAATAAAACCCTAGATGCTTGGATGATGGTCTTTTAAATTATTGTAGTCTAGTGGTTACGGCGTCATTAAGGTTGCAAGGGAGCCTGGGTTCAAGTCTTGGCTCTTACAATTCATTTTGGTTTTTCTCTTAAGTTAATCTGGACGCTGGCATATATGTCTTAAAGTTAATTATGGACGTTTTTAACACAAAAATAGCCTGTGGTGGAGTGGCAATGTGGCGTGTTGTGTAACTGTGAGGTCTAAGGTTCAAGTCTTGGGATGCGCAATGGAGTATTTATTTTGCTATTTGAGCTACATAGGAGGTGGAGTTGGACTGAAACTCTGTGGTTGAAGTGATCATAAGAATGAGGAATTGTAACACCCCGAATTTGGGCCTAGAAGTATTGGGCCTTGAGTGGGGGTCCGTAAGGAGGTTGTATATAGGTATTTAATTGTGCAATGAAATGAAACAATTAAATGTTTGCTTTAGTGGTTAATGGCTTTGAGAAGTGTTGGAGAAATCTTGGGTTCAAACTTGGGCTTTAGCAAAAATTTTGGTATTAAGTGAAAAAAACCTGGATGCTTGGATGAGGGCCTTTTAAATTATTGTGTTAAATAAATGACACAAGGAGCAATGTGGTCTAGTGGAAGTGGCATAATTAAGGATGTATGGGAGCCTGGATTCAAGCCTTGGCTCTTGCAATTTATTCTGTTTTTTTTAAGGGAACCTGGACTTTGGCCTTTAGACCTTATAACTAATTGGGGATAAAATATTACACAAAAAGAGCCTGTGGTGAAGTGGCAAGGTGGCGCCATAGAGTTGGCAAGGAGGTCCAGGGTTCGAAACTCAAGGCAATCAAAGAGCATTTATTTTGCTAACGGGGGGCGGCAAAGCTGTAAGATGGCTACTTTGGGCCGCGATGGGCCGAAAGGGGCCATGTGGGCCCAATGGGCCTACGAGCCCAATTGGATAAGTTGTTTGATTGTGTAATAAATATTGGACTAGGCTACGTGAATCTCATATTTGTTGCTAGATTTGGGCTAAAAGGGCCCAAAAGGGCCACACGAGCGTGTGGGCCCATTTGGGCATAGAATGGGCTTTAAGGCCATTCATATTGTTATCCCTGTTTAGAATACTTTAGTTTACCAATTATAGAAATGCCCTTGACTAGTAAAATTACCAAAGTACCCTCGATTTCTAGAATTATTGTTTTACCCTTAATTTATAGAATTACTATTTTACCCTCGATTTACAAAATTACCGTTTTACTCTCGATTGTGAAATTACTGAAATACCTCTATAGGGTAGAATTACCAAAATACCCCTAGTTTGTAAAATTATCAAAATACCACTGGTTTGTGAAATTACCGAAATACCCTCGATTTGTAAAATTACCAAAATATCCCTGATTTACACAATTACAGAAATACCCTTAACTTTCTAAAAATTATAAAAATACCATTGGTTTACAAAAATACTGAAATACCCTTGGTTTGTAGATTTACCAAAACACCCTTGTAGGATGAAATGACTAAAATACCCCTAATAGGTAAAAAGACCGTAAAGCCCCTGTAGGGTAAAATGACCGTAATACTCTTGTGGTAAAATGACGAATATGCCCTTATGTTCCGTATGACTGATGTGCTTCGGATTTACATATATTGATATTGGATTAGTTAAGTTTGAGTGATAGGTGGTGGTTATCATAGGTGATTGATTTTGGAAACGTTTCAACTTCAACCCATAACAGGTGTGTAATAACCCTCGCAGTAGTTTAGATTAATATTCGCCGAAAAGCCGAAATGCTAAAATTTCGGCATTTCAGGAACTTGTGATTTTGCCTATGCTTAAAGATGCGATAGATACGATATGATCGGTGTTTGGATCGATGGAGCAGGTAAGAGCGCAATTTTGTGCATGATGGTAAGTTAGGCCTCAATGGGCTGGAATCGGGCCCAATGGGCTTTCGGGCCCATTTGGGTAAAACTAATAGAAAATGGAATCTGGAAAAGTTACATGTTAATACGGTTAGTACTGTTGTAAAATTTGGATTAAGCAGGCTTAGTGGTCTAAATCAGCATTCGTAGGGCACATTAAGTGTTTTGGGCCCAAAAGCCCGAATTTGATAAAGTGGGTCAAAGATTATTGTTTAAACACTCGGAAATATTGATAATTGTTAATGAACATGGAAAACCCTGATATTTGGTAAAATTATGAAATTACCCTTATAATATGAAAAATGACTGTTTTGCCCTTGTGGGCAAGTGACTGACTTGGACTGTGTGGTTGATGGATTTGATTGTGAATATATGTTGGTGATATGAATGACTTGACTATGATTGTTTGATTCAAATATGGGCATGACACTCTGCATACATGACATGTTGCATGGGTTGGGTTTTATAAATGGAGGAAGTGATAAAAGGGCCATGCCCCAGTTTACCGAAAAGGGCTTTGTCCCAGTTTATCAAAAAGGGCTTGGCCTCAGTTATTAAAAGAGGTTAGGCCTCCAGTTATATGATAAAGCAGCTATTCTGCCAGTGGAGAGTTTGGTTAGGTGGGTTGAGTTATTCCCCACATGGTGTGTTGGTTGGTACGGGTGGAGAGTAGCGGATGGTGGGTTGAGTAGTCTCCCCAAATGGGCTTACATACATTCATTGATATTACATGTGATATTGAAATGGGCCTATGGGCCATACCGCTTACAGTAAAGGCTTCGGACAGTGATATGATTTATGAAAAGGCTTCGGCCTAGTGATATGATTTATAAAAAGGCTTCAGCCCAGTATATGTCGAGACTGAATTAGGGCTTTGGCCCAGATTGTATTGGCACTTTGTTATTCACTATTTGTTTGTTGTTAGGGATTACACACTGAGTTTTTGTAAACTCACCCCGTTTCTAACTGTGCAGGTAATCCCTAAGCTTCGATGGTTTGGAGCTGCGAGGGACTCAGAGATGGCCACACTATTGTTTCTGTTTCTTTTAATTGCAATAAGTAACCGGTTTATTTTTTTATAAGTTTTATCTTAATTAATATTATTATTCGGTTTTGGGTTGTAATAAGGCCATTTTAATTATTTTTCTGGGATTATTTTATTTTATACCCTATATTTTACTGATAATAATCCAAAATGGGTTAGACTTAGGGCGCGTTTCCAAAATGATAATTGTTTTCAAAATAGCGCAACGATGTATTAATCGGTTTATCAAAATATCTACTTAAATGAATTCCAACTCGTTTTTCTCAAATCCTAACCTCGCACCAAAGTGTGGCAATGGTTGTGGGCATGTCTAGGATTGGATCCAATCAAGAGCTTGGTACTTAAGCAGCCTTCATGGCTCACCTCCTCTGTTTCGGATACCTACCTGGTGTACAACTTCTATTCACTTTATTAACTTAGCAAAGACTATCTTTTAAAACACTAAGAAGGACGTTGAACGAGGCATGGGTATTCTTAAAAACTTCAATGTGACACGTCGGATCTGGCCATAACGTCTGGGCCGGGTTTGGGGTGTTCAGGAATTTTCCTATTGGTTGGAAGTAATCCCACATCTGGAAGCTAACATGAGAATTGGTGAGAAGCTGGCTTTGAATAGAGCGAACTAGATAAGTTAGGGGGAAGACGAAATGCAGAATGTGCCAAGGTTGGTGATCGTGGACTTTCGCACGTTCTCATAAACAGGTGTGTATTTCACACCACTCTAGCTGTAGAACGACAAATGCCAGAATGCCGAAATGCCGACCACACGGCGATGGCAACCACCGAGCGTGCGAGCGCACGTGTGGGAGCTTTGACGTGATGGTTGAGGCCATCATGAGTGCTCTCGTGGGCTTAGGTTGCTTTGGGCCACGATGGGTTGGGATGGGCCATGTGGGCCCAATGGGCCCAAGTGGATAAATTATATGATTGTGTAGTAAATATTGGTTTAGACTATGTGAATCTCATATCTGTAAGCTAGCATTATTGAAATACACCTATAAGGTAGAATTATTGAAATACCCCTGTAGGGTAGAATTACTGGAATGCCCCTATAGGGTAGAATTACCAAAATACCCTTGGTTTATAGAATTACCAAAATACCCTTGGTTTACAAGATTACCAAAATACCCCTGATTTGTAAAATTACCGAAATACCCTCGACCTGTAAAATTACCCGAAATACCTTCGACTTGTAAAATTATCGAAATACCCTCGATTTGTAAAGTTACCAAAATACCCCTAATTTGGAAAAGTACCGAAATACCCTTAATTTGGAAAATTACAGAAATACCCTTGACTTTCTAAAATTATAGAAATACCATTGGTTTGCAAAAATACTGAAATACCCTTAGTTTGTAGATTTACCAAAACACCTTTGTAGGATGAAATGACTAAAATACCCCTAATAGGTAAAAAGACCGTAATCCCCCTATAGTGTAAAGTGACCGTAATACCCCTTCTCTCTGTCGAATATTTTTTTATCTCTTTCAGTCATCTTTTTAAATCCCTGTGATTACTCGATTATTTTGATTGAGCGAGTTCGGTGCCTCTCTTCTAGTGGTAAGTATATCGCGTGATGACTGTTAACCGTGTTCTCTTATTATTTTCTCTAGTCGAATATCCCTTTTTCATAGTTCTCTTTATTTATCGAGTGGTGACTCCTTTTTCTATGTTGCATGTTCGTGAGGTTCAGTTATCACTGAGGAACGAAGGGCGCAGAGCATTATTGGGCCATCGAAACCCCGTCTTCCAACGCTTGGGTAAGCCAATTACTCTTTATCTTCTTAAGTGTGCGGTCTTTAGGGGTAGTAATTACTTTTAATTAGTTTTATCTCATAAAATGGTATTACAACGGTCCGAAGAGTTCTTGCGAGATCAACCCTAACTAATCTAGACATTGTTGGCCACCTTCACTTCGATCAAGGTAAGTAGAGGAGTTGGGTTAAGGGTAGTTGTTGCGTTGGAATGTAGTGGAGACTAACTAAATGTTGGGTTGATTGTAGGCCTTGGACTCGTAGGGGATTCTGTCACTTCCACAAATCAAGGTTTGTAGTCGTACACCCAACCTTACTTTGTGTTCAATGATGAATGTAGGTGTGTAACCGTACGCCATTCTGTAACTGAGCAAAAGCCAAAAGGTGTGTACTCACCACACTGTGTAGCCACGAATCGGTAGAAGCTGAAAAGCCGAAACTTCGGCATTTGCGATCACGCGAGGTGTGAACGCTCGCAAGGTGAATCGAGCCACAAACTTTGGGCGACAAACTGTAGAGGCCACCGCGAGCGCTCTCGTGCGCTTGGGCCGTCATGGGCCGAAATAGACCCTGTGGGCTTGATGGGCTCGAGGGCCCACGCGTAGTAAAATTCACGAAAGATGATAAATGTTGGATTGGGCTATGAAATTCGGATAGCCAGGGCTAGAATTAGGATAAAAGGGGCCACGCGAGTCTATGGGCTCACTTGGGCTTGAGTAATGGGCCTTAGACCCATTTACACTGTTTTAGCCACACGGGTTGTCTAAGTCGTTCGTGATGACTGTAGACCTTCTGAAGGGTCGTTATCTGTACTGAGATCCTAAAATTAGTTAAATGACCGAAATATCCCTAAGGGGTAAAAATTACTAATTTACCCCTAACTGATGGTATGACCTTTATAATACTAGCGGTAGGTTATTTAAAGTGAAATTTACATGATTAGTTATGAGTATGATATATTGCATACACGTATTATTTATGACACGACATCTGCATGGGGTGGGTTATGATATGGAGGAAGTACTGTACTGGTGACTATGTCACGATGAATATTACTGGTGGTTTACCACACTTATTGTTACTGGCAGCTATGCTGCGTTATCATTATTACTGGCAGCTTTGCTGCGATATTAGTGTGTTAGTTGGGTGGGTCGATTGATATCCCCACAAGTGTGTTGGTTGGTACGGGTGGTGTGCTGGCTGGTATGGGATGGGTCTTATTATGCATTTATATTGATACTATATTGGGCTTAGGCCAACCTTGCTACTGTTTAAGGGCTAAGGCCCGATCGTCTCGATCATGAATAGGGCATTGGCCCGACTATCTTGATCTTGAATAGGGCTTAGGCCCGCATCGTCTCGATCTTGAATAGGGCTTTGGCCCAGACTATACTGATACTGTGTTATTCACTTTTTGTTTGTTGTGGGGATTACACACTGAGTTTACGTAAACTTACCCCATTTCTAACGTGCAGGTAACCCCTAAGCTTAGTTGGTTTGGAGCTACGAGGGACTCGGAGATGGCCATACTACTGCTTCTATTTCTTTTATTTGCAATTAGATTTCGTTTCGAGTTTTAATTTATGTAATAAAGCCATTGGTGGGTTTTAAGTTTTAATTTGGATTTTGATTTCTTATACTAAACTGCTAGTCTAGGAAAACACGAGTTTTCAAAATAGCAGCTTTCAACAACAAAGTTTTCAAAATGCTTCCGCGGATCCAATTGAAGTAATATACCAAAGGCAAAAAAATTGGTAAACATTTTGATCGAGAACTTTTGTTAAATAATAATAAAAGGATCTAGATTCAGTAACGGATTCTTATCGAAAAGATCAAGTTTTGAAAAATACTTTAATGTGACACGCCAGATTCGGCCATAACGTCTAGGCCAGATTTAGGGTGTTACATTTAATGGTATCAGAGCCAGGTTACAAAACTCGGCTGTGGTATTGGTAGCAGAAAATTATTGTTATTTTTTTCTTTCTTTTTCCGAAATTGGGGTTTGAAAAAGGTTTTTCAAAAATTTGGTTTTGAAATTTATCAACAAAACTTGACTTGTTTCGAAAAATGTTCTTTGGAAGTGTGGCACACCGAGTCTCGGCACCAAATCAGTAAGTTCTCTAACTCATTTCTCGTTATAGATTGAAATGCTATATTGAGAAACTACTATAGATAGTAGCACTATCTTGGAACTCTCTAGTTAGAGTAAACTGTAACGCTTGAATTTAGATTTAGTATTTATTTGGTGTGTGTTCCGGAAATGTAGAAATTGTTTGCATGTGAAATCTATCCGCTCCGATGGATAAATGTTTTGGGTGTATGTTAGTATTATTAGTATCAGAGTGCACAGCGGAAGTGTGGTGGTGTAGACTGAGAGTGGGAAATTTCAAGGACAAAATTTCTTTAAGGGGGTAGAATTGTAACACCCCGAATTTGGGCCTAGAAGTATTGGGCCTTGAGTGTGGGTCCGTAAAGAGGTTGTATATAGGTATTTAATTGTTCAATGAAATGACACAATTAAATGTCTGTTTTAGTGGTTAATGGTCATGAGAGGTGTTGGAGAAATCTTGGGTTCAAACTTGGGCTTTAGCAAAAATTTTTGTATTAAGTGAATAAGACCCTGGATGCTTGGATGATGGCCTTTTAAATTATTATGTTAAATAAATGACACAAGGAAGCCTGTAGTCTAGTGGTTGTGGCATCATTAAGGTTGCAAGGGAGCTTGGGTTCAAGTCTTGGCTCTTACAATTCATTTTGGCTTTTCTCTTAAGTGAATCTGGCACATATGTCTTAAAGTTAATTATGGACGTTTTTAACATAGAAAGAGCATGTGGTGGAGTGGCAATGTGGCGTGTTGTGTAACTGTGAGGTTTAAGGTTCAAGTCTTTGGATGCGCAATGGAGTATTTATTTTTCTATTTGAGCTGCGTAGGAGGTGGAGTTGGACTAAAACTCTGTGGTTGAAGTGATCATAAGAATAAGGAATTTTCCTATTTGTTGGAAGTAATCCCATATTGGGAAGCTAACATGAGAATTGGTGAGAAGATGGCTTTAAATAGAGCGAACCAGATGAGTTAGGGGGGAAGACGAAATGCAAAATGTGCCAAGGTTGGTGATCATGGACTTCGGCGCGTTTTCATAAACATGTGTGTATTTCACACCACTCTAGCTGTAGAACGGCAAATACCGGAATGCCAAAATACCGGTCACACTGTGATGGCAACTACACGAGCGTGTGAGCGCACGTGTGGAAGCTTTGACATGATGGTTGAGGCCCTCATGAGCGCTCTCGTGGGCTTAGGTTACTTTGGGCCACGATGGGTCAGGATGGGCCATGTGGGCCTAATGGGCCCAAGTGGATAAATTATATGATTGTGTAGTAAATATTGGTTTAGACTATGGGAATCTCATATCTGTAAGCTAGCATTACTTAAATACCCCTATAGGGTAGAATTATTGAAATACCCCTGTAGGGTAGAATTACTGAAATGCCCCTATAGGGTAGAATTACCAAAATACCCTTGGTTTATAGAATTACCAAAATACGCTTGGTTTACAAGATTACCAAAATACCCCTAATTTGTAAAATTACCGAAATACCCTCGACCTGTAAATTACCGAAATACCTTCGACTTGTAAAATTACCGAAATACCCTCGATTTGCAAAGTTACCAAAATACCCCTGATTTGGAAAAGTACCGAAATACCCTTAATTTGGAAAATTACAGAAATACCCTTGACTTTCTAAAATTATAGAAATACCATTGGTTTGCAAAAATACTGAAATACCCTTGGTTCGTAGATTTACCAAAACACCTTTGTAGGATGAAATGACTAAAATACCCCTAATAGGTAAAAAGACCGTAATGCCCCTATAGGGTAAAGTGACCGTAATACCCCTTCTCTCCGCCGAATCTTTTTTTATCTCTTTTAGTCATCCTTTTAAATCCGTGTGATTACTCGATTAGTTTGATTGAGCGAGTTCGGTGCCTCTCTTCTAGTGGTAAGTGTATCGTGTGATGACTGTTAACCGTGTTCTTTTATTATTTTCTCTAGTCGAATATCCCTTTTTCATAGTTCTCTGTATTTATCGAGTGGTGACTCCTTTTTCTATGTTGTATGTTCGCAAGGTTCAATTATCACTGAGGAACAAAGGGCGTAGAGCATTATTAGGCCATCGAAACCTCGTCTTCCAACGCTTGGGTAAGCCGATTACTCCTTATCTTCTTAAGTGTGCGGTCTTTAGGGGTAGTAGATTACTTTTAATTAGTTTTATCTGTTAAACGGTCGTGTGTGTAGTTAAGGGCCGAGTTGCGCGAGATCAACCCTAACTAATCTAGACATCGTTGGCCACTTTCACTTCGATCAAGGTAAGTAGAGGAGTTGGGTTAAGGGTAGTTGTTGCGTTGGAATGTAGTGGAGACTAACTAAATGTTGGGTTGATTGTAGGCCTTGGACTCATAGGGGATTCTATCACTTCCGCAAATCAAAGTGTGTAGTCGTACACCCAACCTTACTCTGTGTTCAATGATGAATGTAGGTGTGTAATCGTACACCATTCTGTAACTGAACAAAAGCCAAAAGGTGTGTACTCACCACACTGCGTAGCCACGAATCGGCGGAAGCTGAAAAGCCGAAACTTCGGCATTTGCGATCACGCGAGCGTGCGAATGCCCGCAAGGTGAATCAAGCCACAAACTTTGGGCGACAAACTGTAGGGGCCACCGCGAGCGCTCTCGTGCGCTTGGGCCGTCATGGGCCGAAATAGACCGTGTGAGCCCGATGGGCTCGAGGGCCCACACATAGTAAAATTCTCGAAAGATGATAAATGTTGGACTGGGCTATGAAATTTGCATAGCCACGGCTAGATTTAGGATAAAAGGGGCCACGCGAGTCTGTGGGCTTACTCGGGCCGAGTAATGGGCTTAGGCCCATTTACACTGTTTTAGCCACACGGGTTGTCTGAGTCGTTCGTGATGACTGTAGACCTTCTGAAGAGTCGTTATCTGTACTGAGATCCTAAAATCAGTTAAATGATCGAAATATCCCTGAGGGGTAAAAATTACTGATTTACCTCTTACTGATGGTATGACCTTTATAATACTAGCGGTAGGTTATTTAATGTGACATTTACATGATTAGTTATGAGTATGATATACTGCATACACGTATTATTTATGACACGACATCTGCATGGGGTGGGTTATGATATGGATGAAGCATTGTACTGGTGACTATGTCACGATGAATATTACTGGTGGTTTACCACACTTATTGTTACTGGCAGCTATGTTGCGTTATCATTATTACTGGCAGCTTTGCTGCAATATTGGTGTGTTGGTTGGGTGGGTCGATTGATATCCCCACAAGTGTGTTCGTTGGTACGGGTGGTGTGCTGGCTGGTATGGGGTGGGTTGCATTATGCATTTATATTGATACTGTATTGGGCTTAGGCCCACCTTGCTACTGTTTAAGGGCTAAGGCCCGATCGCTTCGATCTTGAATAGGGCATTGGCCTAGACCGATCGACATCGAATAGGGCTTCACCCGCATCTTGATCTTGAGTAGGGCTTTGGCCCAGACTATACTGATACTGTGTTATTCACTATTTGTTTGTTATGGGGATTACACTGAGTTTACGTAAACTTACCCCATTTCTAACGTGCAGGTAACCCCTAAGCTTAGTTGCTTTGGAGTTACGAGGGACTCGGAGATGGCCACACTACTGCTTCTGGTTCTTTTATTTGCAATTAGATTTCGTTTCGAGTTTTAATTTATGTAATAAAGCCATTGGTGGGTTTTAAGTTTTAATTTGGATTTTGATTTCTTATACTAAACTGCTAGTCTAGGAAAACACGAGTTTTCAAAATAGCAGCTTTCAACAACAAAGTTTTCAAAATGCTTCCGCGGATCCAATTGAAGTAATATACCAAAGGCAAACAAATTGGTAAATGTTTTGATCGAGAACTTTTGTTAAATAATAATAAAAGGATCTAGATTCAGTAACAGATTCTTACCGAAAAGATCAAGTTTTGAAAAACTCTTTGATGTGACACGTCAGATTCGGTCGTAACGTCTAGGCCGGGTTTGGGGTGTTACACTTTTTGATGATGAAAATGGAACACTAATAAGAACAAGTGGATTAAATTCCTCTAATCATCAAGCAACTCTTATTGTCATGCTTGTTAGCTTCAACTGCCGTTGTACTTTCCGGTGTCAGTGACTGCAATAATAGTTCCATGCTAAAAGCATTCAAACCTAAAGATTAAACAAAATAAGCAAGACTAAATGAAATAACATTTAACCTGGAAATCATTTATACTTTTGTACAGACATGAAATAGAAAGTAATCACCATCATTTAGAAAAGAAATATAAAAGAAACAAGTGAAGAGTACTATTCCAAGAAAATCGCGACTTGATCTCTCAACTCCCTCTTGTGTCGCACTCAGGGCTCCTCGTCAAGAGCTAATCTGCATTCCTTTCACGTTGGTTCACCCGTAGGAGGTTTAAGTCGCCATCATTGAAAAGCTTCAAAAGATAGGTTGAAGAAGATAATCTCCCCTTTATCTCTTCTTTTTACGTCAATATTAATAGTTAACCCAATAGTACAGGTGTCATTTCATCAAAATCATGTTGTCTCTATACGCACAAGTTGGTTGAACCAGACTAGACAGCTCACAGCCTTTTGTTATTATCCGAATAGCTGTCAGGTGCGACAACAATTCTGGGCGCAATCAAAAAATACTCATGCAGTGAAATTGGTACCAAAACATGACAAAATTAAGGATAAATAGGCTAAGATCCACTGAGTTATAAAATACAATTTACTGAACTAAAAATGCTAAATTATGTGCTAAAGATAATTAAACAGGTACAATTTAACCAATAAGTAAGGAGAATATATGTTCTTTCTAGTACTATCACAACCCTAAACTTGAGTTTTTACTTGTCCTCAAGTAAAATAGAGACTAGCAAGGCTACATAAGAATTCACCAAGGCAAATGATCATTGTAGCAACATGAATCACCTAAAATCCCAATGAATGAATCACACTTAGATGAAAAAATATTGCATCAATAATACATAAGTATGAATGAATAAGATTGCAACTTCATCAAAACTAGCATCATGCTTCAAATCCTAAATTCTATCTTCCAATACAGCATTTATTGTACAATACTAAGTATCTATGAAGATCATAAATATATGTCTCTTTTTTTGTGAATAAGGGATATCATTGAATTAATGTACCCTTGTTCCTGAAAAGTAATGATAGATTGCAACAAACTTCCAAGGAGTACGTAATTATGCCGACACACACTCATGCAGCAATAGCCTTTGGCAAGATTCATTTTTCTAACGTTGCATTAGAGTGTTTCCTCTTTAAGATTTCAAAATACACCTACTTTGGAGTGTCTCTTATTCATAACTATATATACATATAAGCAGCTGTAAAAGGCATATTTATTCAAGATTCAAGGAATGCTACTAGTCATCCATTATTAATGCAACCTAAATCATTCATCAAAGAATTGAAGATACAACATTCAGTCAAATTTATCCAACTCATTCATTGATAATTCCCATGATTCAAGAATTAAGCATAGAATGTAACAAAAATTTTCAAACACATTTGCATTAACCACAAATAAACCTCGCATGCTTCATTAAACTAAATATATATATATATGGGTGTATTTCCAAAAACCATATGCATTCCGCCAAACTTAAAGTTTGCATTGTCCTTGATGCACTAACATTAAAATGAAATGACAATAAAAATGCAACGATAATGTTCACTAACAAAATGAAAATTACAACTACATGCAATGCATGAATACTACATCTAAAACTTAAAATAAACTAACTCAATTTTCCTCAGCCATCAATGTGGCTACACGATGTTTCTTCTTCCTTCTTTTTTTCTCCTCGTTCTTGTACTTTTTGTCTTTGGAATACTTTCTCTTCTTTTCTTTAGGCTTCACACGATCCTCGAATCACTCCTTAGTTTCTGGCATTGCTCCAGCATCATCAGCTGCTTCTTGTATAGGAGGGGTCACCTTGAGTGGTCTGGTATAGACCACTATCGCTAATGAGTAGTGGTGCTTCTCACTTGTTACTTCTGTAGCTTCCACTGATCTAGCTTTATCTCGCTCCAGATTATTAGTAGTTGTACCCACAAACTCAAATGCATTGATAATGTTCTCAACAGATTTTGTCTTAGCAGCTTCTTTCTCAGTATTTTCTTCCTCGGCCTTCTAATTCACAACTACAACACAGATTTCCTCCTCTCCCACATCAACTTCCCCCTCAACAGCAGACGCTTCTTAACATGAAGTCACCCTTGACTAGGCTATCAATTCTTCGCATGTACTCCTCAACGTCCCTTGAGTCCTCTCCTTTCTCAACATTAAAGACATGTACAATGAGAGGGCATTCTACCGATCTATCTTGGTCCCCTAAGTCATCTTCCTCGGATGAGGGTTCATACTCACGGATGATCGGTGGGAACACTGGAAATTCTGGGAGTGGGGTCCGGCTTAACTGACTTAATACGACTACAATAGAGTTGTTATAGACTCTGGTATAAGCGTAGAACAAATTTTGTGATCTGCTCCTATCCTTTATTGTAGCGACAAGCCTAATATACTTATTGCTGATGGAATTGGCCAACTTATCAATATACTGCATTTTGCGCAACAACGATGTATCTGTAGTCAGGTTTTTTCCCATGGTTTCTGCCTTCATTTTACCCTTTTTTGTCTTGCTGGTCTCTACTGCCTTCATTGCTAGTGCATCTTTTCCACGAGTCATTCTTTCAATAGAGGCTTCATTTATCAGGCCCTTACTCTCTAAGGCCTCTTCATCATCACAAGGCACGATCCATTTCTGCTGGCATAGTAGCATCACCAACGATAGGAAAACCAAAATTCCAGTTTGCCTTGTAGCACAGTCAGTAATTTCTTGGTGGAGTCTTGCGTCGACATCAATTTTTCTACCTTTTACAATTGAATGTATCAGGAACATTCTATCAAGGCTAACTGTGGTGCTGTGAATAGAGCGTAGTAGCTTGCAGTTGACAAAATGGAACCAGATATTGCTTTATAGTGTCAGGAAGCGGCAGTGCATTTTATAATTCTTTTGATGTGAACCTGTCTATAATGCTCCTTCAACACATAAATCCTTCACCAATAGTCCCTTTGGTCATCTTTGATATCCTCAATAAACTCGGAGTGTTCATCTACATCCACTTTAGTATTGTACAGCCCATTAATTTTGTTTACCATCCCATGGGATTAAGCCTTCTCGAACAAAGATAAACTCTATGTAACACCCCTCACCCGTACCCGACGCAAGGATAGGGTTCGAGGCATTACCAGGACTTTACATTTTGAAATTTACCAAATTGGGTTTTACTCAAATTTTAAGCTTTTCATCCAGGAACAACTTGTCTCTTATATAGGCCTTCGAGGCCTATAACATACCTAGAGGCAGTGCAGGACAAATTCGGGTACGTTCGATAAACCTTAGGCTCCTTAGGAAAATTTTCCTTATCATAAAGTGTCACATGCCTGTGTAGGTGGGCCGTGTGGACTCACACGCCCACGTGACTTGGGGCACGCCCATGCCCTTCACCCATGGGCAATACTGACTTATCAACACGCCATGGCACACACCTGTGTTGCCTTCCCGTGGACGATACTATCTTTTTAACACGGCCATGGTGCATGCCCGTGTGGCCTACCCGTGTACAACTTTGAGCTAAAATTTCAAGTGCAGGGGTCACACAGCCATAGCGCACGCCCATGGGAGGGAACCGTGTGTCAGACACGGCCTAGAAAAATGCCCGTATGTCTAACCATGTAGACCCTAATAGACTATTTTCCAAGCCTTTAGTCACCCCTTTCTACTACTTGTGCTTAGTGGTTATGTAACGCCCCGATTTTCGAGATTTTTGTGATTTTCAAAGAATTTTAAAATTTCTGTGTTTTGACTATTTGGCGTAGGTTTAATTATGTTAGTGGGCCATAGAAGGCCCAAGCTTAAGCTAACACCAGGTAATTTTAAGTGATTTTAATCCATAGGGAAAAGAGGTTCTGGTTAGCTAGGCTTTTAAGTATTAACTTGGTAAAATAAAACACAAGGAAGCTTGTGGTAAGTTGGCATGTGACGCCACTTGGGGGCTTTAGAGGTGGCATATGGATGACCAAGGTGAGCTAAGGTTCGAGTCACAAGGTAAGCAAATTAGTGATATTAATTTTTATGTACAGAAAAGGTAGCGATGGGCCAAGTGAAAGGTCATGTCGGAGAGGATTTAAGTGCTGATAAGGGAGAGGATTTAGGAGCTGATAAGAGAGAGGATTTAGGAGCTGATTAGGGAGAACAGTGTTGGCTGACTGGTGGACTCTTGAGGAGCAAGAGTTGGCCGGCCAAGGGGTGCTTTAGGGGGGCATTTTGGCTAGGTTAAGTGCCAGTATAAATTCGGCACTAGGGGTAAGTTGTGCCGTTTCCTGACTATTCTCCTCTTCTTTTATTTTTCTCCTCTCTCTATCAACTTTTTCTTTTTCTTCTTTTCTCTATAGCCGAATCTTTCTATCCTCCTGTTCATCTCCATCTTTTTCTTCAGATGATCCTAAACCTTCATAGCCATTTGCCATAAGAAAAGCCGAAATCCCGAAAGCCATATTCCTTCTGTGCCGATTTCTCCTAGCCAATTCTCTCATCTTTTTTTCATCATTCTTGACCGATTCTTTAGTTCTCTAAACCTCAAGCTTCTGTCGGCAGGACCACAGCAAAACCCTCTTATTTCATCTTTCGTTACACTGTTGCAAGGAAAAAAACCGAAAACTCCATACTCCTAGGGACTTAGCCGAATATTGAGATCACTGAAGGCTCAACCTTTGCTATCATTTGAGGGCTTAGAACTGCATCAGAATCGAGTGGGGATTAAGAGGTATTGTTGACTGAAGGAATCGGTGGTAATTCTTTTCAACCTAGTCTTTATTTCATATTTTAGAAAAAGTCGAAATCCCTAAAGGTTAGGGAGGCTGTCGTTTTAGACTTGTAGCCCTAAGGGGTTGTGGTAACTATTTTATCTTGATGATAGTGTGATCTATAGGCTTCTGATCAAGGGCTTGGACAAGGGGAACAACGGGATCTAAATTTAGTCGCTAATTCCGGCAAAGGTAGGATTGCTAGTGCCTAAGGTGTTATTGGCCGAATAGGGTAAGGTGTTAATATGTAGTTCATTTTGGTAGTTAGATTAACGTGGTAGTAATATAATTGTAGGTAGTTCGTGCGTGGATCTTGTCAATGAATCATCGCAAATAGGTGTGTAACTGACACCCTCTCATAGACTACATCGGCAAAATCTGAAAAGCTAAAATACCGAAAAGTCAGTATTTTGGGAACTTGCGAGTGTGCGAATGCTCGTAAGATAAGTGGGTTAATATTTTTGGTAATCTAAAGTGATAAAACTACAGTACGTGCAATTTCGTGCATTAGTGATATTTTGGGCTTAACGGGTCGAAAATGGGTTAATGGGCTAACGGGCCCAATTCGGTAAAAAAATGCGGTAAGTGTTTCTGGTCATATGAAAATGACATGAAAACCCTAAGAATAGTTAAATTGCTTGAATACCCCTATATATGGAAATTACTGATACACCCCTAGGTGCAAAATTTCCATTATACCCCTAGGGTTACTTTTGACTGAAAAGCATGATAATTTAATTCTGTATGATGTATGCCATGATTGTATATCTGCTGCATAGGGACACGGGTTATATTATGGAGGAAGCGTCCTAGTGTGTGACATCCCAAAATTGACCCTAGTCGGGATGTGGTTTCGGGACCACAAAACTGAGGCATAAAAATAATTTATAATTTATTTTGATGCCTATAATATGTGTTAATTCATGTGTGACATTTTTGATGTTTCGATTTAGAGTTATAAATGTGAATTTCACTAGAAAGGGCCTAGTAGTAAACATTGAAAGTATGATGGGGAAATGTGGGATGACTAGTTGATAATACATGCAAAATAAGGGATTTGCATGTCAAATTTCCCCTAACATGAAGTGGCCGCCATGACAAGGAATCATGGGCTAAACATGTCATGAAACATGTTTTGTTGGTGCACTAGGGAGAAACAATAAACAAATGAGTATGGGTAATAAAGAAAGAAAAAAAAATGTGTGTGTGAGTGAACCCCCCCTTGCCGTGCATTGTGGAAGAGAAAAGAAAATTTTGTTCATCCATTTTTCTCTTCTTTGGCCGAAAATACTAAGGAAAAGGGAGGATTTTTGCTTCATGCTTGGTTTAGAAGAGAACTAGAAGGGATTTGGCTATACTTGCATCAAGATTAAGGTATGTTTGAGGTTGTGTCATGAGATTCATGCTTGTTTTGGTTGCTAACTTGATGTGCATGTTAGCCATGGTTCAAATCCTTGTTATGCCATGGAAATGGTATTTGGCCAAGGTGGATTTTGTGTTAATGCCATTGCATGTTAAATATGAAGCTTGTTAATGGTGTACGTGATGGGGATTGATGGCTCTTGGACTTTCTTTTTAGTATTTTTGAGTGAGACATTAAGTTCTTTGCTTAATCATGACCAAAATGATGGTGTTGTGA
This sequence comes from Gossypium arboreum, assembly GCF_025698485.1. NCBI lineage: Eukaryota > Viridiplantae > Streptophyta > Magnoliopsida > Malvales > Malvaceae > Gossypium > Gossypium arboreum. The sequence continues at coordinate 78,315,377 of NC_069080.1, forward strand.
TGTATTCGGTCATGGTATATCCACAAGTATGATTCATGCATGTTGCATGGTAGGTAAGATTTGAGCTTTGAATATGTGTTTGCACATGATGAATTGGTATGACATATATACTATTTCAAGGCATATATTTGCTTGGGATGATGTTTTCGGTTATGTAGTACATGAGAGATGTGTATTGAGCTACAATATGTAATCGTTAGTTAGTAAAATGCATGCTGTTTTTGTGTGGTATTAAGTGCATAATCGGCCTCAACATGGACATGCATATTCGGCCACATGAGGGGAAATTGGTGTGCATGCATTCGGTTAGAGGCAAGCATATTGATGCCTATTCTTGGCTTAGAAAATTGGCTAAGAGGAATACTAACTAAGGTGTTGAGTTCGATTCATGATTTTGTACATATGCGACTTTGATGCCTAATGAGTAGATATTTATATATTGGCTAGGCATCTTGAATTCTCTTCCGATGCTCAAATGATAAAACCAATTTATTTGTTAAATTTAGCTCAAGAAGCTAGAGGTGGAGAATCAAGCAAAGGCAAAGGAAAGATAATCGAGTAGTCGATTGGAAATCGTTTCATCCAATATAAGGTAAGTCATTAAGCATATATTTGGTGTTGATGTAAATGACCATAATATATACACAATTGTGTTTAAATGAATTGATGTGTAAATGGAAATGTATGTGTATGGAATGATGCCATTGTTGAATGTATAAAGGCAGCAAAATGCATAAGGTATTGGTCTCGGCACTAAGTGTGCGGGTATAAATGGACACGGTGACAAGATTGGCACTAAGTGTGCGGGTTTAAAATTGTACAGCACTAAGTGTGCGAGTTTGATTATATAGCACTAAGTGTGCGAGCTGAAAATTATATAGCACTAAGTGTGCGAGCTGAAAATATATAGCACTAAGTGTGCGGATTCACTATATGCTCTTGTATTGCAATTGGCACTTGAGTGTGCGACATTATCGAGTTAATCCCGGACAGCGGATCGGGTAAGTACCTCGAGCTCATGATGAATAGAGAATACGTTCATGCTTGGGGTTGAATTGGTAAGCCTTAAATCTATGTGATGATTGAAATTGTATGGTTGTGCTGGAAAATGAGTTAATGTGTAAAAATGCTTGATTATCTTGTTGTGTAGAATATGAAATGTGGATGTATGACTTGGTGCGAGATTGGACCGAAAGGTCCGAGGTATTATGGTATAGATTCGATATGGATGAGTACCTAGCCTCGTTTGTTGTACATGTTGTAGTGATGTCGATGGATTGATGAATGCTTATGACTTACTGAGTTGTAAACTCACTCGGTGTTTTTTTCTTGTCACCCATTTTAGGTCTCTCGGATTCGTATTGCTTGCGTGATCGGGACCGTCGTTGAAGTCATCACACCGCTGAAATCTTGTGGTATTGTTTTCGTTGTTGAAGAACATTTGGCATGTATAGGCTATTATATTTTGTCGAATTGTGGGTTGTAAACTTTAAGCCATGTGAAAATGGCCTATGTGGTCATCGAGTGGGATGCTAGAACCTATAGCCACGAGTCTTAGAAACTCTAATTTTGATAAGGTGGCCACAATTTGTGTCATGTATGATGGATGATTAAGGCCAAGGAAAGATTCATGAAATTGGCATAGTCTACTGCAGTAACTGTTGCGGACAGCAGCAGTGAGATGAGATTGAAAAATCACTAAAAATAGTAGAAGTAGAATTAAATAGTGGGTAAATTATGAAATTGAACCTTGATGAATCTATTTTCATATGGATGAAACGAAACGACCATATGAGCAGTATACTGAGAAATATTAAAGTTCTCGTGAGACAGGGCCAGAACGGTTTCTGGGTCCCCTGACGCGACTTTGAAAATTTACCATAAATTATCCAGAAAGAATTAGGAGTCATGCCTTATATGTACAGATTCCATTTTGAGTCTAGTTTCATTAGAAACAAAGGGAACCAGTATTAAAGCCCTGTACAGAGAGATATTCAAGTTGTAACGCGCAAAGGTCAGAGCAGTCGATCCCTGTAACATGGGTGACTTTAACTAATAAACTGTACCAATTGGCCCGACCAAAAATTCTAGAAATAAATCCATGGATGGGTATGTGAGTCTAAATTCAGGTAAAATTTACTAAATCAGTTTCCGAGTTTTGAAACTCGAGATATGATTTTTAAGGCGACGGTGACGCAGTTTTCCAGCCTGACGGGAAATGACAAATTGGTTGGTACCTTGAGAGGATTTGGCCGTTAACCTCTCGTGTCCGACACCAGCGACGGTCACGAGTTAGGGGTGTTACAATTTTATTGGTATCAGAGCTATGGTTTAGTCGGTTCTAGGACTACCATAGCGCGTGTGAGTCTAGCTATACATGCCAAATTGTTAGTGCTGAATAATGTGATGACTTCTGACGGTTGAAATTTTTGTTTTAAATAGCAATGGAACCGGGATAGAGACCCTTGACGGATGACGTTGAAGGTGTAGCGGCTGCTCCGCACAAGGGACACCGCTGTTGAGCCTCAGTCATCCGCGAATAATCAAAATGAAGGGGCGAAACAAGCCTTCTTCACCATGATGAATGAGTGGGTCGCGCAATATGCCCGAACCGACCCGGCTGTCCAACCATTCCCGAATTTAAATACTCCACCCCAAGAGCCCGTAATGCCATCAGTTACTGATCCTGTGAGGCTGAGTAAACCACCGTGGACTTAATTAGGAAGCGTGGGGCGAGGAGTTTAAGGCCATAGTTACCGATTTATGCCGAAAGGGCCGAAGTTCGGCTTGATAACACCATTAGAGTGTTTGATGAATTGTCATGCACACCGATGAATGTCTTAAGTGTGCTACATCTTTGTTCGAGACTCACTTACTATTGGTGGAGGACCTTGATTTCCATAGTCCCAAAGGAACAAGTTACTTGGGATTTCCTTCAAACGGAATTTCGGAAGAAATATATTAGTCAACGGTTCATTGATCAGAAGCGTAAGGAGTTCTTGGAACTCAAGCAAGGCCGATGATCAGATCTCGAATCTGAACATGAGTTCGTAAGACTTAGTCGGTATGCTCGGGAGTGTGTGGCTGATGAGGTTGCGATGTGCAAAAGATTTGAAGAAGGATTGAATGAAGAGTTAAAGTTACTAGTGGGAATTTTGGAGATAAAGGAGTTCGTGACACTAGTCGAACGAGCTCGCAAGGCGGAAGAACTTGGGAAGGAGAAGAAGAAGGCTGAATTTGAAGCAAGAGATTACCGTAAAAGATCGACGAGTAAAGCTCCGTTCTCGGCTGTAAAGAGGTTCGGGGAGGACACCATGAAGTCGAGGACGATCGGGAATTTCCATTAGAGCCCCACCATTGACGGACTCGAGCTACTTCAGTAGCTAGTGTGGGCAATAATCGTGAAGAGAGACCGAATGCCCCCAATGTGGAAGACGACACCTAGGTGAATGTTGGGGTAAGTCTGCATTAATAGGGCTGTTATGGATGCGGTTCAAGGACCACTTCATTAGAGATTGCACGAGCTAGATGAGAGGAATAAGACGCAAGGTGCAAGACCTAGTGGAACGACGGTTTGAGGTAGGCCCCGAGAATCTCTGGAGGTAGGGGTGGTAATCAGAGAGGAGCCTCTAATACGGCTGTCCGATCCGAGACCCGTACTCCTGCTAGAGCATATGCCATCCGCGCACGAGAGGAGGCATCCTCCCCTGACGTTATCACTGGTACTTTTACTCTCTTTGATACTAGTGTGATTGCATTGATTGACCCCGGCTCTACTCATTCATATGTATGTGAAACCTTAGCATCCAAAGAAGACTCTACCGTTGAGTCTACTGAGTTCATAATTCGAGTGTCAAACCCTTTGGGTCGATACGTACTCGTTGATAAAGTGTGCAAGAGATGCCCCCTAATAATTCGAGAATCCTGTTTTCCGGCCGATCTGATGCTTCTACCATTTAATGAATTCGATGTTATTCTTGGTATGGATTGGTGACAGTACATGATGCAATGGTGGATCGCAAAAGGAAAACCATTGATTTGAGGAGTGCAAATAATGAGGTAGTCCGAGTCGAGTCTCTTGATTTAAAAGGAGCGCCAATGATAATATCTTCTATGACCGCTCGGAGGTATGTGAAAAGGGTGTGAAACATACCTTGCGTATGTGTTTGGAAGTAAAGAGACGGAAAGGAAACTCGAATCGGTACCAGTGGTTTGTGAGTATTCGATGTTTTTCACGAGGAGTTACCGGATTGCCACCGGTTCGAGAAGTGGAATTCGACATCGGTTGTACCGGGTACTACGCCGATTTCAATAGCCCCGTGTCGTATGGCATTAACGGAATTAAAGGAATTGAAGGTTCAATTGCAAGAATTGACGGATAGAGGTTTCGCCGATCGAGTTTTTCTCCATGGGGCGCTTTTGTATTGTTTGTGAAGAAGGACGGAACCATGAGGTTGTGCATCGACTATCGTCAACTCAATAAAGTGACGATAAAGAATAAATATCCATTGCCACGAATTGACGATTTGTTTGATCAATTAAAGGAGCCTCGGTGTTTTCAAAGATAGATTTGAGGTCGGGTACTATCGGTTGAGGGTCCGAGAATCGGACATACCCAAAACCGCTTTTAGAACGAGGTACGGTCACTACTTAATTCTTGGTGATGCCGTTTGGGCTCACTAATGCCCTGCGGTGTTTATGGATTTAATGAATAGAATTTTCAGGCCATACTTGGATCGGTTCGTAGTTGTATTTATCGATGACATTTGGGTCTATTCGAGAGATGAAACGAGCATCTTGAACACTTGAGGCTAGTGTTGCAAATCTTACGAGATAAGCGATTATACGCAAAGTTCAAGAATGTGAATTTTGGTTGAAAGAGGTTAGCTTTTTGGGGCACGTGGTGTCCGCGATCGAATATCGTGGTGGACCCGAACAAAATTCGCCATAGTCGATTGGAAACCACCAAGGAATGTTACCGTTAGGAGCTTTTGGGGCTTGCGGTTATTACCGACGATTTGTAAAGGTTTCTCGACGATAGCCACGCCAATGACGGCTTACTCCAAAAGGATGTTAAGTTCGAATGGACGGAGAAATGTCGAAAAGTTTCGATCAACTGAAAGCTTATTTGATGAAGCCCCAATTCTAGTGCAACCCGAATCGGGCAAAGAGTTTGTCATTTATAGTGACGCATCCCTACTTGGGTTAGGTTGCGTATTGATGCAAGAAGGGCGAGTTGTGGCCTATCGTCGAGGCAATTAAAGCCACATGAGAAAAATTATCCGACCCATGATCTCGAATTGGTCGCCATCGTATTCGCCTTTAAAGATATGGCGACATTACTTATTTGGTGAGAAGTGCCATGTGTATTCGGATCACAAAAGTCTCAAATATTTGATGACCCAAAGAGACTTAAATCTGCGACAAAGGCGATGGCTCGAGTTGTTAAAAGATTATGAGCTCGTCATTGATTATCACCCGGAAGGGCTAATGTGGTTGCGGATGCCTTAAGCAGAAATCACTATTTGCTTTATGAAGCGATGAATGTACACTTGTCTATCCTACCCGACAATGTGTTAGTAGCTGAATTGAAAGCCAAACCATTATTGATACGTCAAATTCGTGAAGCTCGAAAGTCGACGATGAGTTGGTTGCAAAGCGGGATGAGTGTGTTCGAACAAGGACTCGGAATTTCAAATCGATGATGACAATTGTTTGAGGTTCAAGTCGTCTGTGTCCCAAAGAATTGAACTTATTCCAATAATTTTGAACGAAGCCCTTTGTAGCCGAATGGCAATCCACAGGGAGTACAAAGATGTACAACGATTTGAAACGTCGGTTTTGGTGGCATGGTATGAAGCGGGACATCTCCGACTTTGTTTGAGATGTTTAATATGTCAACAAGTGAAAGCGGAACATCAAGCGCCTTCGAGTTGCTTCACCGATCACGATGCCCGAGTGGAAATGGGATCGAGTCACAATGGACTTTGTGTCCGGCGCCATTGTCGACTAATAAGAAGGATGCGATTTGGGTTGTTGTTGATAGATCGACTAAGTCGGCTCACTTTATCCCCGCGTCGTCGGATTTTTCATTGGATAAACTAGCCGAATTGTACGTTTCTCGATTGTTGAGATTACACGGGTACCGATTTCTATTGTGTCGGATAGAGATCCGAGATTTACCTCGCGATTTTGGAAGAAATTTCAAGAAGCTTTGGGTACCAAGTTGCATTTCAGACCGCCTTTCACCCCAAACCGATGGTCAATCCGAGCGGATAATTCAAATACTCGAGGATATGTTGAGATGTTGTATCCTTGAGTTTAGTCGTTCATGGGAGCGGTATCGCCTTTGATTGAATTCGCACAACAATAGCTTTCAATCAAGTATTAAGATGGCGCCTTACGAGGCTTTATCACGGTCGTAAATGCCGTACCCCATTATTCTGGATGAACTTAGTGAAGGTAAATTCTTGAGGTTGATTTGGTTAAGGATGCCGAGCAAAAGTTCGAGTGATTCGTGAAAGTTTGAAGGTCGCTACAGATCGCCAAAGGTCGTATGCGGTTTGAAAAAGGAAAGACATTGAATATCGGGTTGGAGACAAGGTATTTCTCAAAGTCTCACCACGGAAGAAGGTGCTTAGATTTGGCCATAAGGGCAAATTGAGTCCGAGGTTTATCGGTCCGTATGAAGTATCTCGAACGAGTTGGGCGATGGCGTCGATTAATTTTACCCCTAAGCTCGAAAAGATTCTAACGTTTTCCATGTTTCGATGCTTGACGATATAGGTCGACCCGACGCACGTAATTACTCCATCCGAGGTCGAGGTTCACCTAATTTGAGTTATGAAGAAGAGCCGTTCGCATTCGATGCGTGAAGTAAAAGAGCTACGAAACAAGAAAATCCCATTAGTGAAGGTGTTGTGGCATAAACACGAATTGAAGAAGCCACTTGGGAACATGAGGACTCTATGAGAGAGCGATACGAGCCTATTTACCGGTAAGATTTTCGGGATGAAAATTTCTAAGTGGGGAGAGTTGTGACATCCCAAAATTGACCCTAGTCGGGATGTGGTTTCGGGACCATTAAAACCGAGGCATAAAAATAATTTATAATTTATTTTGATGCCTATAATATGTGTTAATTCATGTGTGACATTTTTGATGTTTGATTTAGAGTTATAAATGTGAATTTCACTAGAAAGGGCCTAGTAGTAAACATTGAAAGTATGATGGGGAAATGTGGGATGACTAGTTGATAATACATGCAAAAATAAAGGATTTGCATGTCAAATTTCCCCCCCTAACATGAAGTGGCCGGCCATGACAAGGAATCATGGGCTAAACATGTCATGAAACATGTTTTGTTGGTGCACTAGGGAGAAACAATAAACAAATGAGTATGGGTAATAAAGAAAGAAAAAAAAAATGTGTGTGTGTGAGTGAAACCCCCCTTGCCGTGCATTGTGGAAGAGAAAAGAAAAATTTTGTTCATCCATTTTTCTCTTCTTTGGCCGAAAATACTAAGGAAAAGGGAGGATTTTTGCTTCATGCTTGGTTTAGAAGAGAACTAGAAGGGATTTGGCTATACTTGCATCAAGATTAAGGTATGTTTGAGGTTGTGTCATGAGATTCATGCTTGTTTTGGTTGCTAACTTGATGTGCATGTTAGCCATGGTTCAAATCCTTGTTATGCCATGGAAATGGTATTTGGCCAAGGTGGATTTTGTGTTAATGCCATTGCATGTTAAATATGAAGCTTGTTAATGGTGTACGTGATGGGGATTGATGGCTCTTGGACTTTCTTTTTAGTATTTTGAGTGAGACATTAAGTTCTTTGCTTAATCATGACCAAAATGATGGTGTTGTGATGTATTCGGTCATGGTATATCCACAAGTATGATTCATGCATGTTGCATGGTAGGTAAGATTTGAGCTTTGAATATGTGTTTGCACATGATGAATTGGTATGACATATATACTATTTCAAGGCATATATTTGCTTGGGATGATGTTTTCGGTTATGTAGTACATGAGAGATGTGTATTGAGCTACAATATGTAATCGTTAGTTAGTAAAATGCATGCTGTTTTGTGTGGTATTAAGTGCATAATCGGCCTCAACATGGACATGCATATTCGCCACATGAGGGGAAATTGGTGTGCATGCATTCAGTTAGAGGCAAGCATATTGATGCCTATTCTTGGCTTAGAAAATTCGCTAAGAGGAATACTAACTAAGGTGTTGAGTTCGATTCATGATTTTGTACATATGCGACTTTGATGCCTAATGAGTAGATATTTATATATTGGCTAGGCATCTTGAATTCCTCTTCCGATGCTCAAATGATAAAACCAATTTATTTGTTAAATTTAGCTCAAGAAGCTAGAGGTGGAGAATCAAGCAAAGGCAAAGGAAAGATAATCGAGTAGTCGATTGGAAATCGTTTCATCAATATAAGGTAAGTCATTAAGCATATATTTGGTGTTGATGTAAATGACCATAATATATACACAATTGTGTTTAAATGAATTGATGTGTAAATGGAAATGTATGTGTATGGAATGATGCCATTGTTGAATGTATAAAGGCAGCAAAATGCATAAGGTATTGGTCTCGGCACTAAGTGTGCGGGTATAAATGGACACGGTGACAAGATTGGCACTAAGTGTGCGGGTTTAAAATTGTACAGCACTAAGTGTGCGAATTTGATTATATAGCACTAAGTGTGCGAGCTGAAAATTATATAGCACTAAGTGTGCGAGCTGAAAATATATAGCACTAAGTGTGCGGATTCACTATATGCTCTTGTATTGCAATTGGCACTGAGTGTGCGACATTATCGAGTTAATCCCGGACAGCGGATCGGGTAAGTACCTCGAGCTCATGATGAATAGAGAATACGTTCATGCTTGGGGTTGAATTGGTAAGCCTTAAATCTATGTGATGATTGAAATTGTATGGTTGTGCTGGAAAATGAGTTAATGTGTAAAATGCTTGATTATCTTGTTGTGTAGAATATGAAATGTGGATGTATGACTTGATGCGAGATTGGACCGAAAGGTCCGAGGTATTATGGTATAGATTCGATATGGATGAGTACCTAGCCTCGCTTTTGTACATGTTGTAGTGATGTCGATGGATTGATGAATGCTTATGACTTACTGAGTTGTAAACTCACTCGGTGTTTTTTTCTTGTCACCCATTTTAGGTCTCTCGGATTCGTATTGCTTGCGTGATCGGGACCATCGTTGAAGTCATCACACCGCTGAAATCTTGTGGTATTGTTTTCGTTGTTGAAGAACATTTGGCATGTATAGGCTATTATATTTTGTCGAATTGTGGGTTGTAAACTTTAAGCCATGTGAAAATGGCCTATGTGGTCATCGAGTGGGATGCTAGAACCTATAGCCACGAGTCTTAGAAACTCTAATTTTGATAAGGTGGCCACAATTTGTGTCATGTATGATGGATGATTAAGGCCAAGGAAAGATTCATGAAATTGGCATAGTCTACTGCAGTAACTGTTGCGGACAGCAGCAGTGAGATGAGATTGAAAATCACTAAAAATAGTAGAAGTAGAATTAAATAGTGGGTAAATTATGAAATTGAACCTTGATGAATCTATTTTCATATGGATGAAACGAAACGACCATATGAGCAGTATACTGAGAAATATTAAAGTTCTCGTGAGACAGGGCCAGAACGGTTTCTGGGTCCCCTGACGCGACTTTGAAAATTTACCATAAATTATCCAGAAAGAATTAGGAGTCATGCCTTATATGTACAGATTCCATTTTGAGTCTAGTTTCATTAGAAACAAACGGAACCAGTATTAAAGCCCTGTACAGAGAGATATTCAAGTTGTAACGCGCAAAGGTCAGATCAGTCGATCCCTGTAACATGGGTGACTTTAACTAATAAACTGTACCAATTGGCCCGACCAAAAATTCTAGAAATAAATCCATGGATGGGTATGTGAGTCTAAATTCAGGTAAAATTTACGAAATCAGTTTCCGAGTTTTGAAACTCGAGATATGATTTTTAAGGCGACGGTGACGCAGTTTTCCAGCCTGACGGGAAATGACAAATTGGTTGGTACCTTGAGAGGATTTGGCCGTTAACCTCTCGTGTCCGACACCAGCGACGGTCACGAGTTAGGGGTGTTACATAGTGGCTATGCCACATTTATCTGATCTGGTGGCTCTGCCACATATATCTGTTTTGGTGGCTCTGCCACAATTATCTGTTCTGGTGACTCTATCACATTATCTATTCTGGCTGCCATGCTACATATTTCTGTGGCGTGTAGCAGTTGGGTGGGTCGAGTAGTCTCCCCACATGGTGAAAGGTTGGTATGGGGGTGCATGTAGTTGGATATGGGTTGGGTTTTGCATAGACATGTAATATCTGTTCTATTCTGTTATGGGCCTATGGGCTTTATTCGACTTACTCGAGCTAAGGCCAACTTATTACATTTACGTGGTTTAAGCTGATATAGGCTATGGTTGGGTTAATTTACACACTGAGTTTCCCCAAACTCACCCCTTTATTTTTCATCCACGCAGGTGATCCCCAACCATAGTGGGCTTAGAGCTGTGAGGGATTCGGAGTGGCCACACGTTCTGCAAGTTGATTTTATTCTGGTGAATTGGACTTTTTTTTATTTACGTTTAAGATTTTGGTTTTTATTAAATTGTAATAAGGCCGCTTAATTATTTTTGATAGTTTTAATAAGTTTTATTAAGGTAGGTAATACTTATATATAACTGTTAGAATTGGATAGCTTAAGGTGTGTTTTCAAAAACAGTAATTGATTTCAAAATAACACGACATCAAGCAAAGCTTCCGCAACGAAAAATATTTTTTTTCCGAAATTAATCACTTTTCCTAAAAAGAACTTAATCAAATTGGTTTCCTGGAAATATACGTGATGTTAAGGTGTGGTAATGGTGGTGTGCATGTCTAGGATTGGATCCGAAGGGAGCTTGGTACTTAAGCAGTCCGATGGACTCACCTCTTTTTTTTCGGTTTCCTACCTAGTGCACAGCTTCCATTCACTTTAACCTGCATTGAAATTATCTTATAAAACACCAAGTAAGTTTTTCTAGAACAACAACCTGAAATGTTTCAACGCTTCGATGTGGCATGTCAGATCTGGCCATAACGTTTAGGCCAGGTTTGGGGTGTTACATTTAGTGGTATCAGAGCCTGGGTTGCAACAACTCAGCTGTGGAATGGGTTTACAAAAACAAAGATTTTCGAAAACAAAATTTAAAAAAAAACTCGATTTTTCAAAATTTAGATCTTTGATAGGTGGCATTCCGAATCTCTGGCCCAAGCCTGTAAGTATTACTCTGAACTTCTCTGAATATTTTTTTTAATTATCTGTCTGTACTAAAATTCCACTAGGAGAGGATGATACTGAAACCATTGGAAAAATTTGATAAGAGACTGAAACTGTAGTTAGACTTCGATTCTGCGAAAACAAACTTTGAATTACTATCTAATTCATAAAACATCTGTAATAAACACTGGAATATTGAATTAATGCATAAAATTTTGTAAATCAGATAATACGATATGAGTACAAGAGCCGCTCGTGGAAGAGGCCGTGGACGGGGCCGAGGAAGTGCTCGAGCAAGATCTTCGTCTACGGGACATATGCCGGCGGCGGATGCACCGGTACCACCTGCAACGGAGGTAGAGTCTCATGACCGCGGTGCCGGGGATGATGCCCTATCACAGGTAATGCTTCGGGTTCTAGAAAGGGTTGTCGGGGCAAGTATGGGCAACGAAATTCGGGGATCTATTTCTGAACGACTTCGGGCTAACGGAGCAAAAATCTTTAAGGGTGTGTCTGGTGTAGCCCCGAATGTGGCGGAATATTGGTTGGAGGACACGGAACGGATTATGGACGACTTGGACTGCTCAGTGGAGCAGAAGCTGAAAGGAGCCGTATCGTTATTGCGAGACGAAGCCTATTAGTGGTGGCTCACTGTGAGAAAAGGGACCCCAGCTGATAGGGTAACTTGGGAACTGTTTAAGACGGCCTTTAAAGGGAAGTACGTTGCGGCAAGTTATGTGGATGCTCGCAGAAAGGAATTCTTGAATCTGGTGCAAGGAGGTAAAACAATTCTTGAGTCTGAGGCCGAGTTTCTAAAATTTGAGCCGGTATCTTGTGGGCATAGTCGCTCTGGAATATGAGCGAAGTGTACGCTTCGAGGATGGTCTTAGGGATGACCTGAGGGTGTTGATTGCTCCGCAGAGGGAGCGGAACTTTGCGGTCTTGGTGGAGAAGGCAAAGATAGCTGAGGAGGTTAAGCGGGCTAAAAAGCAGAATCGGGAGAAGGATCGAAACCATTTTTAGAGGGATTCAGGGCCCTCAGGTGGTGCTAATAGGATTGTTAAGAGAGCAAGAGTGGAGGAACCAGTTCGAGCAGTGCTGATGAATGTGGTTAGACTACCAATCTGTGGAGACTATGGTAAGGTACATTTGGGCGAGTGTAGGAAACGTTCCGGTGCTTGTTTCCGATGCAGATCTATGGAGCATAGAGTTAAGGATCTGTTCTCGAGAGTCGATCGGCTCGAGTTCTTTGTCTGAGGGTTGCTCAACCCATAAGAGGTGGACCACAACCACCGAGAGGACGTGGGCAAGGTAGGAATGGAAATGGAAATGGTCGAGGTCGAGGGGCACCTAGCAGGGGTGCCAGAAATGCTGAAGCTCGACAGCCAGCGTTGGTGTATGTAGCTCGTCGTCGAGAGGAGGGCGACGCACCTGACGTCATAACGGGTACGTTTTTGGTCTCTAGCATACCATATACTACTTTGGTGGATATTGGATCTACTCATTCCTATGTTGCATGTGCCATATCTGGGTCGTTGGGTGTGCACTCTGAGAAGATTGTGAGTGGGGTATTTGTGCTAAGTCCTTTGGGTCACTCGGTTATGGTAGACAAACTGTATAGGGATGTACCCTTAGAAACTCAAGGTAGGATTTTCCTTGGAGATCTGATGGAGTTACCGTTCGAAAAGTTTGATCTCATTCTGGGAATGGATTGGCTTGTTAAGCATAAGGCGACTTTAGATTGTGCTGCTAAACGAATGGTGTTAAGGACCATAGAGGATGAGGAGGTTATGGTAATAGGTGAGCGAAGGGATTATTTGTCCAATGTGGTGTCGACATTAAGAGCCGAAAAGTGGATTTGGAAAGGTTGTGAGGCCTATTTGGCATTTGTAAGTCAGTCGAAGGAAGAGGGTCTGACAGTGGATAAGGTCAGCACCGTAAAAGCGTTCCAAGATATTTTTTCGGGGGAGCTTCTAGGATTGCCTTCGAACTGGGAAGTTGAGTTTGGAATCGACTTGTTGCCTGGAATGGCGCCCGTGTCCATCGCACCGTATAGGATGGCACCAAAGGAGTTAGTGGAGTTAAAGGCACAAATTCAGGAGTTGTTAGAAAGGGGTTTTATTAGGCCAAGTGTGTCTCCATGGGGAGCAGCGGTGCTATTCGTGAAAAAGAAGGATGGTACGATGCGGATGTGCATCAATTATCACCAGTTGAACAAACTAACGATTAAGAATAAGTATCCACTGCTAAGGATTGACGATCTGTTCGACCAACTTAGAGGAGCGTCTGCATTTTCCAAGATCGACCTTCGATCTGGATATCATCAATTAAGGGTCAAGGAGGCAGATATCCATAAGACGACATTTAGGACTCGGTATGGTCATTACGAGTTTCTGGTTATGCCATTTGGACTGACGAATGCTCCTGCAGCGTTTATGGATCTGATGAATCTTGTGTTCCAACCATTTTTAGATCAATTTGTAGTCGTCTTTATTGACGATATCCTGGTATATTCTGAAATGGAAGTGAAGCATGATGAGTATCTCCGTATAGTGCTGCAAGTGTTAAGGGAGAAGGAACTTTATGCGAAGTTCAGCAAGTGTGAATTTTGGTTGAAAGAAGTACACTTCTTAAGACATGTGGTCTCTGCCGAGGGGATTAAGGTAGACCCTCGAAAGATTGAAGCGATTTTGGAGTGGAAGCCACCTAGGTCGATGTTAGAAATTCAAAGTTTCCTAGGGTTGGCAGGATACTATAGAAAGTTTGTAGAAGGTTTTTCTGTGATGGCAGCACCTCTGACAAAACTCATAAAGAAAGGAGCACCCTTTGTATGAACTGAGAAGCAGTAGGAGGCTTTTGAGAAGTTGAAGAAAGTTTTGACTGAAGCACCTGTGTTAATTCAGCCAGAGTCTGGGAAGGATTTTACTGTGTACATTGATGCATCACATGTAGGTTTGGGCTGCGTGCTAATGCAAGAGGGTAAGGTGGTTGCATATGCATCACGGCAGCTTAAGCCTCACGAGGGGAACTATCCTACTCATGATTTGGAGTTGGCGGTAGTGATATTTGCACTTAAGATTTGGAGACATTACTTGTACGGGAAGAAGTGTGTTATATACACAGACCACAAGAGTCTTAAGTATTTGTTGACTCAGAAGGAGTTGAACCTTAGGCAAAGGAGACGGATTGAGTTGCTTAAGGATTATGACTGTTCGATCGAGTATCACCCAGGCAAGGCTAATGTGGTAGCCGACGCTCTAAGTCGTAGAATCAGATTCGATCCGAGAGCAATGTTTGCTCGTCTGAGTCTATATGATGATGGAAGTCTGTTGGCTGAGTTGCAAGTGAGGCCAACCTGGGTGGATCAGATTAAGGAAAAGCAGTTGAACGATGAGTCTTTGGTCACTCATTTTCAACAAGCTAAGGAAGGGGAAACTTCTGAGTTTGGGTTAAATGGTGAAAGAGTTCTGTGTTTCCGAGGAAGAATTTGTGTTCCGAAGGACTCTGACTTAAGGCAGGCAATATTGAAGGAAGCTCATGGGGGACTTTGTGCTATGCTTCCTGGAGGGAATAAGTTGTATCACGACTTGCGAGAATTGTCTTGGTGGCACGGACTTAAACGGAAGTAACGAGTTTGTAGGAAAATGTCGACATGCCAACAAGTGAAAGTGAGCATCAATTACCTTCGGATCATATACAGTAGGTGAAGATACCACTTTGGAAGTGGGAGAGGGTAACCATGGACTTTGTGAGTGGGTTGCCTTTGACACCATCGAAGAAAGACTTAGTGTGGGTGATTGTGGATAGGTTGACCAAATCAGCCCATTTCATACCTGTGCGTACTAACTTCTCACTTCCAAACTTAGCCAAGTTGTATGTGGCGGAGATTGTGCGACTTCATAGAGTCCCAGTGTCGATTATCTCTGACCGGGATCCCAAATTCACATCTCGGTTTTGGCAAAAGTTGCATGAGGCGTTGGGAGCGCGATTGAACTTTAGTACGGCTTTCCATCCCCAAATTGATGGACAGTCGGAAAGGGTTATTCAGATTCTGGAGGACATATTGAGGGGATGCGTGATTGACTTTCAAGGTAGTTGGGAGGATTACTTGCCGTTGGCAGAATTTGCGTACAATAACAGTTACCAGGCGAGTATTCGAATGGCACCGTATGAAGCACTGTATGGACGAAGGTGTCATACCCATAGTTGTTGGACTGAACTAGGAGAGCGACAAGTTCTTGGACCAGAATTGGTAGCTGATACTGAGGATAAGGTTAGAATAATTAGGGATCGGTTAAAAGAAGCTTCTGATAGGCAAAAGTCGTATGCAGATTTGAAGCGAAAGGAGATTGAGTACTCAGTATGTGATATGGTTTTCTTGAAGGTTTCTCCTTGGAAGAAGATATTAAGGTTTGGTAAGAAGGGAAAGCTGAGTCTGCGGTTCATTGGGCCCTATCAGGTTTTGAAGCCAATAGGCCCAGTGGCTTATCAATTGGAATTGCCTCCAGAGCTAGACAGGATTCACGATGTTTTTCACGTCTCCAAGTTAAGGCGTTATCGTTCTGACCCTGCTCATGTCGTGCCAGTTGCAGAAATTGATGTTTAGACTGATTTGACCTTTGAGGAGGAGCCTATGTAGATATTGGCACGAGATGTTAAGGTTCTCAGAAGGAAATCTGTCCCATTAGTGAAAGTGCTTTGGCGTAATCATGGCAGAGAGGAAGCTACGTGGGAGCCAGAAGAGGCGAAGCAACAACAATACCCTCATCTTTTTGAATCAGGTAAAATTTCGAGGACGAAATTTCTTTAAGGAGGGTAGAGTTGTAACGCCCTAATTTTCGGGATTTTCGGGATTTCTGTGGTTTTCAACGAATTTTAAAATTTCTGTGTTTTGACTATTTGGCATAGGTTTAATTATGTTAGTAGGCCTCTAGAAGGCCCAAGCTTAAGCTAAAACCCGGTAATTTTAAGTGATTTTAACCCATAGGGAAAAGAGGTTATGGTTAGCTAGGCTTTTAAGTATTAACTGGGTAAAATAAAACACAAGGAAGCCTGTGGTAAGTTGGCATGTGACGCCACTTGGGGGCTTTAGAGGTGGCGTGTGGATGACCAAGGTGAGCTAAGGTTCGAGTCACAAGGTAAGCAAATTAGTGATATTAATTTTTATGTACAGAAAAGGTAAGCAGTGGAACTGAAGTGAAAGGCTATCAGGAGAAGATTTAGGAGCTGATAAGGGAGAGGATTTAGGAGCTAATTAGGGAGAACGGTGTTGGCCGAATGGTGGACTCTTGAGGAGCAAGAGTTGGCCGGCCAAGGGGTGCTTTAGGGGGCATTTCGGCTAGGTTAAGTGCCAGTATAAATTCAGCACTAGGGGTAAGTTGTACCGTTTCCTGACTATTCTCCTCTTCTTTTCTTTTTCTCCTCTCTCCATCAACTTTTTCTTTTTCTTCTTTTCTCTATAGCCGAATGTGACAGCCCTATTCTGACCCTAGTCGGGAAGTGGTTTCGGGACCGCTAAACCAAGTTGCAAAAATAATTGAATATAATATTTTATGTCTAAAATATGTGATCATGCATGTGTGAAATTTGAATGCTTTGATTTTTGTCAATTTGAATGTGTTTCTAAATAAAAAGGACTTATATGAAAAGCTTTGAATATATGTGTGGCTTATTTTAAGCGATTAATTATTGAATGATGCAAATAAGTGGGTTTGCATGTCAATTTGCCACTTTTAATGTTAGTGGCCGGCCATGATGGTTTTGATGAGCAAAATAAGCATATTTTATATGTATAATAATGAATTGATATTTTTTAAAGTAGTTTATTGATAAAAATAAAATAAGAATTTGGTGAAGAAAATAAGAACTCATCTTTGTTTCTTCACCTAGCTGAAATTCATAAAAAGAAGAAGAGTGAAGGATGGTTTTGGGACCGTTCGGTCAATTGGAGGCAAATTTGAAGGTAATTTGATGTGATTTTGTAAATTATTGATGAATTTGTGTTTCTCTTCTTTTTCTAGCCGAAACCCACTTGATAAATTTAGTTTATGAGGTATTTTAGATTCGGCCTTAGTGAAAATGAGTGAGGAAATTTGAGTTGAGGATAGAAGATAGTAAACGAATATTCAATGGACAATTTGATACCAAAATTCATATGTTTATGAGCTTGTTTTTGAAAAGTATGTTACATGTGAATGATTAGTTCATGAAGGGATTTTCGGTTATGTTTGTTTTGTATGAGTAATGGATTGTTGAGTTCATGCTATTATGAATAAAATTGATTAAGAGAGGCTTGAGATAATTAAATATGCATGTTGGTGGTAAGATGAGCATTCGGTTTTTATCATGGAAGCATAGGGAGCTTGTTAAAAGTTGAATTTTATAAAAGTTAAATGTGTGTGTGCTAGTGCTAGTGCCGAATGTGCCTCGGGTGATTTAGCATTGAGTTTGGTGTTATATGAATTGAGTTTTATGGTTTTGGATTTTTTTAGAAAAAATAAAAATAAAAAAATATAATAATAAAGTTTTAATAATTATACATGTGTTTGCCGAATCTAGAACTAAGGAAATGCATAATGAACATTCGGTTTTGGACTTTTAACTGTTGTTAAATACTTTGAATAATATATATAAGTGGCTTTGATATGTGAAATTCGGCCAAGTGGTTATAAGCATGATTTTAGAAATTCAATGATATTCGGCCAATTTGAATAATTCATGGCACCTCAAGCAAATTAGTTTTAGATGTTATTAAATATTGAAGATTATTTAAGCATATTACCAAATGTGATTTTAGTTAATGATTCGGTTATGAGTGCTGATTTTGTTTTATAATTAGCCGAATGTGTATATGTATGTTATGAGGTAGTTTAGCTTAAAGAGAATTAAGGTGCTCGGAAGGTGATTGCCGTGGATAGTTAAGCTCTTAAACGATTAAGTTGAATTTATGTGTTTAAAGATTAAATGAATATATAATAAAGTTTTAGTATATGTGATATATAAATATATATATTTTCGAATGATTAATAATGTTCATAATATGAGCCGAAAATGGCTAGCTTACTCGATTGAATTGTGCATGGAAATGAGGTATATGCTAAAAGAGTTTTAGAGAATGATATATGATCTCTGTGTTTCGGTTAAGTAATGGTAAATAGAATGAGTATGAATTTAGTGAGGACTATGTGTGATAGCCAAATGTCTTATGAACTAATATGTGTGAATGGTATTTTGAATACATGAGATAAGATGGAATAACCGAAAGCATCATGAGTTAGGACGTGAATAAAATACTATGAATTTCTTGTAAATGCCGAATAGTGAATACATTTGGCTATGAAATTATGCTTTAAATTCTTGAATGTATTTGAAATCAATATAAGGAAATGGTATTTTAATAAATTATGTGATGAAATTACCGAATGAATTATGAGATGGATTGTGGATTAATGTTACAAAGTAAGTGAAACTATTAATGTGATTAGGAAATTGAAGAAGGGAAATTGAGATCTTAGTAAGTTCTTAAGTGTTTGAACTTTTGGAAATTTAAGAGTAAATTGTAATAGATCTGCTTGGGACAGCAGCAATAACGTGATTTTGGAAAATCACCATAAATTGTGGGAGTGGAGTTAGAAGCTGAATAAATTATGTAATTAAAGCTTAATGAGTCTAGTTTCTAATGAAATCAATGAGAACATATTTTGACTTCTGTACAATTAGAAATTTGATTCGTAGTAAAGGGTGGTCAGACTAGTCAAACAGTGAAACAGGGGAAATTTTAAGAAAAACCTGGTATTGATTGGCCAAACTAAAAATTCTTAAAATTTTATGGATAAAAGATATATGAGTCTATTTTCAGGGAAATTTTACGGAAATTAATTTGGAGTTTTGTAGCTCCAATTATAAATAATTTAATGACTGTTGCTCAGGAAGACAGCTTGTAGTGAATTTGTGATTATGTTGTAAACATTGATAAAACTATTTGAGTTGCTTATAAGATATTGATTAAAACCATATGTGAATTTTGAATTGTGACGTTAGGAAATGATATATGAGTGTTAGATGGATCTTTGATGTTAAAATTTGTGAAATTATAATTTTATAAGTATTGAATTATTGGAGATGAACATGTCATTGCCGAATGTAAAATAAAATGTTAAATAATTGTAATTTAGAACATGTTTGATTAAATATTGGTAATCAAAGTACCGAATCCATATTAAAATGAGGCTATAATCCATGAATGACTAGTATACCTAGTCGATTTTGATATGATGAAATTGATGTACAAGATATGTATATGCAGTGAGGCCGAAATGGCTATTATTAAATGTGTGCAAGTTATCTGAATGGCCTTTATGAAAATGTGTGCTATCTTCTTTGTATAGTGAGGCCGAATGGTTACTTAGAAATGTAATATGGCTGAGTGGTTATTTAAATGAAAGGAAAGTATATGATGTATTAGCAAGTAATGATAAAAGCATTATCTTATATATGTGCTTGTGTATGTGGTGTGACCGAATGGGCAAGTGTGAAATGTACATATGTTTATGTGTATATAATGTGGCCGAATGACCAATTGTGAAAAGTGTGTATTATTAGATATTTGATGAGGCCAAAGTTAGTAAAAAGTATATAAAATAAATTGTGCTGAGATTGTATCCGGGTTTAAAGTTCCGTAGGCTTCGTGCTGGTGTTATGTTCGGGTTTTATACCTCGCAGGCCAAGTGCTAGTGAATTTGATAAAGTATATGACTACGAGATCCTATGCTAAGATGATAAATTGAACTCGTATTACACATTAAGTGATTCAGGTATGTGATATATATATTATATATGTGAGATTGATCTGATGGGAATTAAGAATGTGTAATGAAAAGCATATGAAAAGATGTTGTAAATTCATATGTATATTTGTATATGTGTGCATTCAGTTATTATGCAAAGATACAAGATAGTTTTCGATATGCCATTTAACTATGAATTTTGAAAGTAAGTGTGGGTAAGAAATGATACACTAGTGAAATTTGAAAGAATTAAAGTTAATCCGAAAGCTTGTAAATACTATGTTTATATGAGTTTGAGCATAAATGGAGTAAAATGATATGTGTTTGTGCATAATCGGCCAAATAGTATTGTACTCAGAAAGTTTTATGTGATTTCGAACATTTGGTTTGTTTTTTTTTTTTTAAGTTCAACTGTTTAAATTGCTTAAGACTTACTAAGTTTATGAAAGCTTACTTTGAATGTTATGTTTCTCTGTTTATTTTTGTAGATCGTTGACTCTTACTATTAGCTCGGGGATCGTCAGCACTTTGTCACACTATCTACTATTGTGGTAATCATGTGATTTGGATTTAGCTTATGGCATGTATAGGATAGACTATAAGTAGAATGATATTTTGACTATTGTATATAAGACATGCGAATATGGCATCTTATGGAAGTTTACTTTTATATGTTTTAAATTCGATCTTTGTTTGTGTCTATTAGTTATATAAATAAATGATCTTTTATTTAAGAAAAGGTTCAAAATTTTACTGTTCTGATCCGATTCCTAATTTCTAGTAACGTCTCGTCCTATTCCAGCCATGGTTACGGGATAGGGGTGTTACACCGAATCTTTCTATCCTCCTGTTCATCTCCATCTTTTTCTTCAGACGATCCTAAACCTTTATAGCCATTTTCCATAGGAAAAGCTGAAATCCCGAAAGCCATATTTCCTTTGTGCCGATTTCTCCTAGCCAATTCTCTCATCTTTTTTTCATCATTCTTGACCGATTCTTTAGTTCTCTAAACCTCAAGCTTCTGTCGGCAAGACCACAGCAAAACCCTCTTATTTCATCTTTCGTTACACTGTTGCAAGGAAAAAAACCGAAAACTCCATACTCCTAGGGACTTAGCCGAATATTGAGATCACTGAAGGCTCAACCTTTGCTATCATTTGAGGGCTTAGAATTGCATCAGAATCGAGTGGGGATTAAGAGGTATTTTTGACTGAAGGAATCGGTGGTAAGTCTTTTCAACCTAGTCTTTATTTCGTATTTTAGAAAAAGTCGAAATCCCTAATGGTTAGGGAGGCTGTCATTTTGGACTTGTAGCCCTAAGGGGTTGTGGTAACTATTTTATCTTGATGATAGTGTGATCTATAGGCTGCTGATCAAGGGCTTGGACAAGGGGAACAACGGGATCTAAATTTAGTCGCTAATTCTGGCAAAGGTAGGATTGCTAGTGCCTAAGGTGTTATTGGCCGAATAGGGTAAAGGGTTAATATGTAGTTCGTTTCGGTAGTTAGATTAACGTGGTAGTAATATAATTGTAGGTAGTTCGTGCGTGGATCTTGTCAATGAATCGTCGCAAACAGGTGTGTAACTGAAACCCTCTCATAGACTAGATCGGCAAAATCTGAAAAGCTAAAATATCGAAAAGTCAGTATTTTGGGAACTTGCGAGTGTGCGAATGCTCGTAAGATAAGTGGGTTAATATTTTTGGTAATATAAAGTAATAAAACTGCAATACGTGCAATTTCGTGCGTTAGTGATATTTTGGGCTTAACGAGCCGAAAATGGGTTAATGGGCCAACGGGCCCAATTCGGTAAAAAAACGCGGTAAGTGTTTCTAGTCGTATGAAAATGGCTATGCTATGCATGAAAACCCTAAGAATAGTTAAATTACTTGAATACCCCTATATGGAAATTACTAATACACCCCTAGGTGCAAAATTTCCATTATACCCCTAGGGTTACTTTTGACTGAAAAGCATGATAATTTAATTATGTATGATGTATGCTATGATTGTATATCCGCTGTATGGGGACACGGGTTATATTATGGAGGAAGCGTCCTGGTGGCTATGCCACATTTATCTGATCTGGTGGCTCTGCCACATATATCTGTTCTGGTGGCTCTGCCACAATTATCTGTTCTGGTGACTCTGTCACATTATCTGTTCTGGCAGCCATGCTACATATTTTTGTGGCGTGTAGCGGTTGGGTGTGTCGAGTAGTCTCCCCACATGGTGAAAGGTTGGTATGGGGGTGCATGTGGTTGGATATGGGTTGGGTTTTGCATAGACATGTAATATCTGCTACGCTCATTATGGGCCTATGGTCTTTATTAAACTTACATCGGGCTAAGGCCAACTTATTCTGTTTCTGTGGTTTGAGCTGATATAGGCTATGGTTGGGTTAATTTACACACTGAGTTTCCCCAAACTCACCCTTTTATTTTTCATCCACGCAGGTGATCCCCAACCATAGTGGGCTTGGAGCTGTGAGGGATTCGGGGTGGCGACACGTTCTGCAAGTTGATTTTATTCTGGTGAATTGGACATTTTTTTTATTTACGTTTAAGATTTTGATTTTTATTAAATTGTAATAAGGCCGCTTAATTATTTTTGATGGTTTTAATAAGTTTTATTAAGGTAGGTAATACTTATATATAATTGTTGGAATTGGATAGCTTAAGGCGTGTTTTCAAAAATAGTAATTGATTTCAAAATAACACGACATCAAGCAAAGCTTCCGCAATGAAAATATTTTTTTCCGAAATTAATCACTTTTCCTAAAAAGAACTTAATCAAATTGGTTTCCTGGAAATATACGTGACGTTAAGGTGTGGTAATGGTGGTGTGCACGTCTAGGATTGGATCCGAAGGGAGCTTGGTACTTAAGCAGTCCGATGGACTCACCTCCTCTTTTCCGGTTCCCTACCTAGTGCATAGCTTCCATTCACTTTAATCTACATTGAAATTATCTTATAAAACACCAAGTAAGTTTTTCTAGAACAACAACCTGAAATGTTTTGAACGCTTCGATGTGGCATGTCGGATCCGGCCGTAACGTTTGGGCCGGGTTTGGGGTGTTATAGGTTACTAAATTCAAAGTAAAACACAATTATACACTTGTAAATAATCTTGATTAAACTAGATGTATGGAAACCTCATATCATTGGTTTCATACATGATAGGTTGTTTCCCATTCAGTGTTTATGGGTTCCGATGTCACTTTAATTCATCCGAAATTGGATCATTCATGTGATTCATTGCACATTGGTAATGACCCATCACTTGTAAATAAAACCATGCATAAATTCGTAGGTCATATCCTACTTCAATTAAGCCAATTTTCATGGCCATATACAAAGAGATAAACATATTTTTACATGCCTTCATTTGGCAAATCAAATGACACATATAACAAAATACTCAAAAATACTATACATGCCATTGAACAAAATAAACGAAGTCTTTATACAAAAGCTTGTCTAGTTGATAGTTTGTTGACTCTTAAATTGTTTTCCAATCCTTTCGAGTCCTCAAGCTCTGTGAGACAGGGAAAAAGACAAGGTTAAGCATTTACATGCTTAGTAAGCTCGAATAATCGGAAAGTAAACTTACCGAGTAATTAGCATACATCCATATTTAAATCATGAAATCATCAATTATGAAACGATTCCCTAGCACATGCACTCAATCAATGAGTTAGTTACGTAACAAAGCATCATGTAATTTATGTAGATGAGCTCATCATTCATCATCTTATTGACATACATCATATTAATCCCGTTGAGTTTCTAGGAAATCTCGTTGGAATACCCATTATCCATCAATTCTTATGAATGATCATTTCACATATATGCACTCCCGCGAACCTCACATCTTATCGCAGGATTACCAGTCCAGGCTAAATCCCCCATATCATGAACTCATAAGGTGATGTCGGGATTACCAGTCCAGGCTAAATCCATTATAACGACAAACACCCTTAATGAGCTCGGATCTGAATTACCAGTCCAGGCTAAATTCAGACCCTAATCGAATTACCCATCCAGGCTAAATCCATAATGCACACATATTCTTTGAGAGGCTTGATCATTCAATGAACAGCCGTCTGGGCTAGATCCTTTTTATATTTTAGATCACGGATTACCCGTCTGGGCTAAATCCCTATTGTAACACATGCAGGATCTCTTTACACATACCAATAAGGGTTTATCCATCGAATTCCCTTGTCAACCTCATCCGAGACATTTTTCACATGTTACCATCAAATATACATTTCTATGATATTTCATGCTAATAATAAATGCAATCATCATGCATTCATAAATCATTCAATTATGCATATTAGGGGTTTACTTTAAGTTATCTGAACTTACCTGGTATTCTTTTCAAAGTTGTGTTTCGGTTATTCCGAAACCTTGTGTTTATCTCGATCGACCTCCAAAATTTGTTCCTCGGGGTCTATAACAATAAAATTTAACTCATTAATACACTACATTATACATTTCAAGTTTAATATCTACCCCCGGTCCAAATGACCATTTTGCCCCTAACCTTTCGCAATTTTACGATTTAGTCCCTAAGCTCGTATAATGAAACACATGCACTTTTTATCTTACCCAAGCCTAGCCGAACACTTTTCCTTCTTATGGTAGCTCACATTTTCCATTATTTTCTCATTTCTACCACACATTTACATCTTTTGCAAAATAATCCTTATAAGGGTTTTTCATGAAAATCAACTAGGAAAAGATGTTTAATACACATTCATATTTCATATTCCTCCATAATCCATCACAATACAAGCAACTCATGCATGGGTAAATTTTTAAACATGAACCCTAGCATGAAATATGGGTAGAAATGGAGAGAGCAAGCTACCGGGATTTTAAAAATACAAAGAGCATGAAAACGGGGCTTGGGAGCACTTACTATTGAGCTTGGAAAGCTTGAAAACCCTAGCTATGGAACCCTTGAAGTTTCAGCTGGACAAGGAAGAGAATGGGCTGATTTTGGTTCATTTTTCCCATTTTATTTCATTAAAATACCAAATGACCAAAATGCCCTTAAGCCCTTTCCTTAAAATTTCATCCATGCAAGCCCATTTTTGTCCAAAAACTTAGAATTTGGGAAAATTGCTCTCCAAGACCTTCTAATTCATAACCTAAAGCAATTTCATACAAATTGCTTCTAGAATTCAAGTTTTGCAATTTATTTAATTTAGTCCCTAATTTCCAATTGAACACCTTACTGAAAGAATTTCTTCATGAAACTTTAACACAAGCATATACTCATATTTTAGGCCTCATAATAATCATAAAGTAAATATTTTGATGTCAGATTTGCAGTCCCAAAACCACCATTCCGAATAGGCCCTATTTCAAGATGTTACATTTCTCCCCCTTAGGGACTTTCGTCCTCGAAAGTCTTACCGGAAAATAGATTCGAATATTGACTTCTCATGGTTTCTTTTGGCTCCCATGTAGCCTCTTCTACACCATGTCGATGCCATAAAACTTTTACTAGAGCCACATCTTTATTTCTCAACTGTTAACTTCACGAGCTAATATCTTAACTGGTTCCTCTCCATAAGTCATGTCGACTCGAATTTCAATCTCAGTAGGTGAAATTACATGAGAAGGGTCTGATCGGTATCTCTTTAACATGGACACATGGAACACATCATGAATGTTTTCTAGTTCGGGTGGCAATGCCAAATGATAGGCTAACTGTGACAGCCCTAATTTGACCCTAGTCGGAATGTGGTTTCGGGACCACAAAACCGAGTCATAAAATTTAGTTAAAATTTTAATTGCATATCTAATATGTGTGATAGTACTTGTATAAAAATTTGATGTTTTAATTTTATCTTAGGAATGTGAATTTTGCTTGAAAGGATCTAGTTGAGAGACTTAGAAAATTATGATAGGTAAATAAGTAAGGACCAAATAGTATTAAAATAGGAAAGTTTGGGTTTGCATGTCAAAGTGCCCAATTCATGTTAAGTGGCCGCCAAGCATGGTTCCATTCCTCCAAGTTTATGTTGTTTATTATTTAATATTGGTAACTAAATTAAAATAAATTAAAGAAAGGAATTAAAAAGGAAAAGATGAATAAAATAAGGAGGGAAGAGGAGTGTTCATCTTTTTTTCTTTGGCTATTGCCGTGAGTGAGGAGAAGGAAGGAGATTTGGTTATTTGATTTTGGCTTGGAAGATGGCTAGAATGAGGTATGTATTGAATGATTCTTGAAAATCTATGCATGTTTGAGATGGTTAGTTCAAATTCTACTCATCCTATAGATTAGACTTAGGATTTTGAGGTTGAAATTCGGCCAAGAAGCTTGAAACTCTTAGTAGATGTGTTAATGTCATTAAAATGGATAGTAATGTAGGATATGGTGAGTGGTTAATTGCTTTTAACTTGAAAGTTGAGGTTAAAATGGGTTAAGTGATTGCCGATTCTAATTTAGGGGTGGAGGATTGTGTTCATGTTATATTGGATAGGTAGAGGTTGTAATGAGGTTGAAATTGTTGAATTGTTAGTTGGGTAACAAATGAAGCAATCGGCCATATGGGGTAAAAATGGGATGTTCATTTTAGTTGTTGTTTCATTTTTGTGAGAAATGGGTCAAGCAATCGGCTATATATACATATATATGTAAGCCCATTCGTGATATTACCTTAGGACTATGTATATATAACCGACAAAAAAATGGGAAAAACTAGCAAAGGTGATTGCCGAATGTCCAAGTATACATATGCATGTGTGATTGGATTATTGAAAGTATGGTAATTGCATATGGTTATTAGCCGAATAGCTAAGAACATAAGGTAGCAAGATAAAAATTTTACCATGCCGTTCCGTATGTAATAAAATCATTAAAATGTGAATACCAATATATGTAGCAAAGCGGTTGAATGAGTTAATTTATTTGTTTAAGCTCAAGATCCTAAAGGAGAGGCGTCCAACAAGGGGAAATCGAAGGTCATCGAGTAGCCGACTTGGAATTATTTTACCCAACACAAGGTAAGTCATTAAGCATATAGTTGGTATTGATTTAAATGATCGTAATACCTATGCAATTGTGTTTAATGAGATGAAATCTATACAAATGTATATGTATGTAGAGATGAAATTGTCGAATGTAAAAAGGAAATGAAGTGTATAGAGTGGCTGGTTTTCGGCACTAAGTGTGCGGGGAATAAGTGTTCACGGTTGTGAGATTGGCAATAAGTGTGCGGGCTTGAAATGCATGGCACTAAGTGTGCGAGTTTAAAGTACATGGCACTAAGTGTGCATGGTTGATTATTAAGCACTATGTGTGCGAACCCACTATATATATATTTATTATCAATTATTTATATTAAGGGTGCGACCTTACCGAGTCGATTTTGACAAATGGAAAGGGTAAGTACCTTGAGTTCATGGCTAATAGGTGCTATGTTTATATTTGGAGTTGAGCGTGGTAAGTTTTGAACCTATGTGATGATTATAATTGAAGTCACGTACATAAGGTTCATCGTGGAATAGGTGAAAGTTCGCTTAGTTGTATGATTGTAACAAAAATAAAATGATGTACGGAAATGCCTCAATTATTCTATTGAATAGCGTATGAAATGTCAATTTAGGACTTGGAATGAGATTGAATCGTAAGGTCTAAGAAACTATGGCATAGTTCGGTATGGATGGAGTACTTAGCCTCATTTCGTTGTTTCCTCTTGTGAAAATTTTATTAATGGATGGTAGTGTAATGCTTATGACTTCTCGAGTTATATACTCATTCGGTGTTTGCTTGTCACCTATTTTAGGTTTCTTGGACTCGACTTTTTTCGTATTCGGGACCGTCATCGAAGTCATCACACCGCTAGCAACTTTTGGTATTTTTTCTTAGTTGGTCTAGGAGAACATTTCGCATGTATAGGCTATTATGTTTTATTGAAATTTGGTATGTAAACTTTTAGCCACGAAAATGGCATAAATGTTCGGTTGGAATTGGTTCTATGATGTTTGGACACAAGTCTTGGTAATTCGGTTTTGGTTGAGTATTGATTGAGGCCTACTCGATTATTATGCCATATGTCATGGCTGATTATTTTCGGTGTTAAATTCATGATTTGGTAATAGTGTAGTGGGAGATGCTCGGTGATGATTAGCCTTTGGCATGGCTAGTCATGGTCATAAATTGTGACATGTATGATGAATTATTAGTTAGATCAAGGAAAAAAATCATGAAATAGGCATAGTTTGTTTTAGTAACAGATGCTGACAGCAGCAGTGATGTAAGATTGAAAAATCACTAAAAATAGTAGAAATGGAATTAAATAATGAATAAATTATGAAATCGAAGCTTGATGAGTCTATTTTCATATGGAAGAAACGAAACGACCATATGAGCTGTATGTTAGGAGTTAATTAAATTCTTGTGAAACAGGGCCAGAGCGCTTTCTGGATCCCCTGTTTTGATTTATAAAATTCACCGTAAATTTTATCGAGATAATTAGAGGTCGTACCTTATATGTAAAAATTCATTATCGAGTCTAGTTTCATTAGAGACAAACGGCATAGGCATTGAAGCCCTGTACAGGGAGATATTTAAATCGTAAGGTACAGAGGTCAGTGTAGTCGAACCTTGAAACAGGGGAGAATTTAAAAAATAACCTGTACTAATTGGCCCAACAAAAAAATTCTACAAAATTTCCCCCATATAGATATATGAGTCTAGTTTCGGGTAAAATTTACGGAATTAGATTTCGAGTTTCAGAACTCAAAATATGATTTTTAAAGCGACCACGATACAGTAGCCAGCTTGCCTGGAACAAAAAAAAATAGGGGGAAATAAATGAAGTAAGCCGGTAACACCTCGTGTTCGATTTCCGGTAACGGCCATGAGTTCGGGGTGTTACACTAACGGTCCAACTCTTTCGGTGATCTCGTACGATCCGATAAATCATGGACTCAGTTTACCTTTCCGACCAAATCTCAATACCTTTTTCCATGGAGATACTTTCTAGAATACTCTATCTCCAACTTGAAACTCAATTTCCTTTATTTTCAGATCAGCATAAGACTTTTGCCTATCTAATGCCGCTTTTAAACAATCCCATATCACTTTAACTTTTTCTTCAGTTTCTTTCATCAGATCAACTCCATGAATCCGATTTTCCTTGAGTTCTGTCCAGTACAATGGATTTCGGTACTTCCTGCCATACAAGGCCTCATAAGGCGCCATCTTCAAACTTGTTTGGAAACTATTGTTGTAGGCAAATTCTACCAATGGTAGGTATTTTTCCCAGCTACCCTGAAATTCAAGGATGCAACAACGCAACATGTCCTCGAGAATCTAAATCACCCGCTCAGACTGGCCATCAGTCTGAAGGTGAAAAGCTATGCTAAAGCTCAACTTTGTACCTAAGGCTTCTTGTAACTTCTTCCAGAATCTCGAAGTGAACCTCGGGTCTCTATCCGAAATAATTGACAGTGGTACTCTGTGCAATCTTACTATCTCAGAAATGTACAAATCAGCCAATCTATCAAGAGAATAATCCTTCCTTTCCAGGATGAAATGAGCCGACTTTGTCAATTTTTCCACTATAACCCATATGGCATCTTTCTTTTTCGGAGTTAAAGGTAATCCCTTCACGAAGTCCATGGTAACTTTGTCCCACTTCCATTCAGGGACTATTACAAGTTGTAGCAAACCTGAAGGCACTTGATGTTCAGCTTTAACTTACTAACATACCAAGAATTTTGATACAAATTTAGAAACATCTCTTTTCATGTCGTTCCATCAGTACATCTTCTTTAAATCATTGTACATCTTGGTACTTCCCGGGTGAACAAACAAACTACTGTTATGTGCTTCTTGCAAAATCTTTAGAATAAGTTCATTGTATTTGGGTGCACAAACCCTAACTCTAAACATTAAACATCCATCAGGACTAATTCGGAAATCTGACTCAACACCAGACTCACATTGAGCTCTTTTTGCTTGTAAGTCATCATCATTAAGCTGAGCATCATGAATTTCTTGCAGAAATGTTGGCCTAGCTTCTAGCTCGGCTAGAACTGAACCATCATCAAGCAATGTCAAACAAGTATCCATGGCTCTCAAAGCATATAGGGATTTTTTACTTAATGCATTGGCGACCACATTCGCCTTTCCCGGGTGATAGTCGATAATTAGATCATAATCCTTAATTAATTCTAACCATCTCTGTTGTCTCAAATTTAATTCTTTCTGAGTCATCAAATATTTCAAACTCTTGTGGTCTGTGAATATACGGCAAGTCTTTCCATACAAATAATGCCTCCAAATTTTCAAGGCAAAAACAATAGCGGCAAGCTCTAGGTCGTGGGTTGGATAATTCTTCTCGTGAGGCTTCAATTGCCGTGAAGCATTGGCCATCACCTTGCCATCTTGCATAAGTACACAACCAAATCCATTTAAGGATGCATCACTGTAGACCACAACCTCTTTTCCCGACATCACTGTAGACCACAAGCTCTTTTCTCGGTTCAGGTAGCACTAAAACAGGAGCTTTAGTCAGCAATGTCTTTAACTTCTCAAAACTTTGCTGACACATCTCTGTCCATTCAAACTTAACGTCTTTCTATAGCAGCTTTGTCATCGGAGTCGCTAACATGGAAAATCCTTTTACAAACCTTCGATAGTAACCGGCTAAGCCCAAAAAGCTTCCAACCTCAGTTACATTCTTAGGCAATTTTCATTCAACAATTACAGAAATCTTACTTAGATCAACTTGGATGCTTTCACCCGAAACTATATGACCCAAAAATCGAACTTCCTGGAGCCAAAACTCACTCTTGCTAAACTTAGCATACAGTTGCTTTTCCCGCAAGGTCTGCAACATAATTCTCAGGTGCTTCACAAGCTCTGTCTCATCTTTAGAGTAGATCAAAATGTCGTCAATAAACACAACGACAAACTTATCCAAATATGGCTGAAAGATCCTATTCATTAGATCCATAAACACAGTCGGTGCATTCGTCAGCACAAACGGCATGACAAGAAATTCATAATGGCCATACCTCGTTCTAAAAGCTATCTTGGGTACATCCAAGTCTTTAACTCGCAACTGATAATAGCCAGACCTCAAGTCTATCTTGGAGAATATGGTGGCTCCTCTCAACTGGTCAAACAAATCATCGATCCTTGGCAAAGGATACTTATTCTCGATAGTCACCTTGTTCAGTTGTCGATAATCTATACATAACCTTATCGAACCATCTTTCTTCTTTACGAACAACACGGAGGCACCCCAAAGTGAAAAACTTGGCCTAGCGAATCCTTTATCCGTCAGCTCTTGCAACTGTGCTTTTAAATCTTTTAGCTCAGTAGGTGCCATTCTATACGGGGGAATAGAAATGGGAGTCATCCCTGGCACCAATTCAATACCAGACTCTATCTCCCTTTCAAGAGGTAATTCGGGTAATTCCTTCGGAAACACATCTGGGTAACCACATACTATTAGCACAGACTCTATTTTTAGCTCTGTTTCCTTAGTATTCAGTACAAATGCAAGTTAGGCTTCATATCTTTTCCCCATATATCTCTGGACAACCATTGTCATGATTACAACCAGCAACGAACCCAATTCTCTTGATTCGACCCATAGAATCTTACCATTCGGGCATTTTAACTTAATATACTTACTACCACAATTCACTGTTACATCATGAAGGGCTAACCTATCCATACCAAGTATTACATCAAATTCATCAAATGGTAACAACATAAGGTTAGCTGGGAAACAACGACCTTGAATCGTCAAAGGACAATTCTTACAGACTTTATCAACTAGAACTGATCTGCCTAGTGGGTTCGACACTCTAATAATATCTCCCGTATGTTCAACAGGTATGTTCATACTAGACGCCAATCTCATGCAGATATATGAATGCGTCGACCCTGGGTCAATTAAAGCAACAACACTTATATTAAAAAGAGAGAAAGTACCTGTAATAACATCAGGAGCAGCGGCTTCCTCTCTAGCACGTATCGGATATGTTCTTGTCGGGGCTCGAACCTCTAGTTTTGCAGCGTCTTTAGTCACGACTCGACTGCCACTAGCACTCCCAGGGTATCTCGGGGGTCTACCTCGTAGAATGGGAGCACTCGACTTCGAAGCTATTTCCACTTCTTTTTTGGCTCGTTCTGGGCAGTCTCCCAGAAAGTGATCAAGAGAACCACATCTGAAACATGTGCCGCTCTTCATTCGGCACTCTCCGAAGTGAAATTTGTTACAGCTCTTACACTTCGATTTTTGATCAACTACACTCTTCACACTAGTCACCATCGGGGAGGAATACTTTTGACCTCGTCGTTCAGAGCTTCTCGATCTACCTGAATATCCCACTAACAAAGTGGAGCGTTCATGTAGGCTCCTGGCTTTCTTCATGGAGAACGAGAGTGTTTTACCGCTAGACCTCTTGCTCGCAACTCGAGCCTCTCTCTTAGCTTGTTTTCTTTTATTATTAAGTTCCTCGGCCTTCTTGGCTCGATCGACCAATGCGGTAAACTCCCGTATTTCCAAGATCCCAATCAACAACTTGATATCCTCATTCAGACCTTCCTCATAGCGTTTACATATTTCCAATTCGATTTGGACTCATTCAGTTGAGTACTGACTTAGTTGTATGAACTCTCTCTCGTATTCTGCTACAGTCTTGTTCCTTTGTTTGAGTTCCAGGAACTCCTTTCGCTTCGAGTCTAAAAACTGTTGGCTAATATATTTCTTCCTAAACTCTGCTTGGAAGAAATCCCAAGTAATATTTTCTTTTGGCACTACCGAGGATATGGTCTTCCACCAATTGTATGTAGTGTCCTTCAAAAGGGACATAACACACTTCAAACATTCCTCGGGAATGCATGACAAATCATCTAGCACTCGTGTAGTATTTTTGAGCCAGAACTCAGCTCTTTCAGTGTCCTCATCAACTTTAGCTCTAAATTCCTCAGCCCTATACTTTCTAAGCTTATCTACAGGGGATTTACCAACTCACACCGGTGCCATACCTCATGGCACATCCTCATCAGGTTGGTTAGGGGGCGGGGGAGGTCTTAGTATATTGGGGCGATTTCTCAGATAATCCCCAAACCATTCATCCATCATATCAAAGAAGGTAGCTCGGGCCTTTTCTCGGCCTTCTGACATCAGCCTTCTACTACTACTAGATACAGCTCGCTACACGGAAGCTAGAGCATGGCTCTCGACTTCCTCGGACTCATCTTGTGCTTGATTGGAAGACATTCACTATATTCAAAATAGTTTAAACAATTAGGAGACGTCACACTATCAACATTCGAATAATGGCATGTATAGTGAACTTCAACATCCTCTACGGTAGTCCTAGAATTGACTAAACTGTAGCTCTAATACCAATAAATGTAACCGGGATAGTGTTTGAGGCATTACTAGGACTTTACATTTTGAAATTTACCAAATTGGGTCACCAAGTTTTATTCAAATTTTAAGCTTTTCATCCATGAACAACTCTTCTCTTATATAGGCCTTCGAGGCCTATAACATACCTAGAGGCAGCGCAGGACAAATTCGGGAACGTTCGATAAACCTTGGGCTCCTTAGGAAATTTTTCCTTATCATAAAGTGTCACACACCAGTGTAGGTGGGCCGTGTGGACTCACACGCCCATGTGACTTAGGGCACGCCCATGCCCTTCAGCCATGCGCAAAACTGACTTATCAACACGGCCATGGCACACACCCGTGTTGCCTGCCCATGAACGACACTGTCTTTTTAACACGGCCATGGTGCACACCCATCTGGCCTACTTGTGTACAACTCTGAGCTAAAATTTTAAGTGTAAGGGACACACGGCCATAGCACACGCCCATGGGAGGGAACCATGTGTCACACATGGCCTAGACACACGCCCGTGTGTCTAACCATGTGGACTCTAATAGGCTATTTTCCAAGCCTTTAGTCACCCCTTTCTACTACTTGTGCTTAGTGGTTACTAAATTCAAAGTAAAACACAATTATACACTTGTAAATAATCTTGATTAAACTAGATGTATGGAAACCTCATATCATTGGTTTCATACATGATAGGTTATTTCCCATTTAGTGTTTATGGGTTCCCATGTCACTTTAATTCATTCGAAATTTGCTCGTTCATGTGACTTATTGCCAATTGGTAATGACCCATCACTTATAAATAAAACCATGCAAAAATTCGTAGGTCATAGCCTACTTCAATTAAGCCAACTTTCGTGGCCATATACAAAGAGATAAACATATTTTTACATGCCTTCATTTGGCAAATCAAATGACACATATAACAAAATACTCAAAAATACTATACATGCCATTGAACAAAACAAACGAAGTCTTTATACAAAAGCTTGTCTAGTTGATAGTGTGTTGACTCTCAAATTGTCTTCCAATCCTTTCGAATCCTCGAGCTCTGTGAGACAGGGAAAAAGAGAGAGGTAAGCATTTACATGCTTAGTAAGCTCGAATAACCGGAAAGTAATCTTACCGAGTAATTAGCATACATCCATATTTAAATCATGAAATCATCAATTATGAAACAATTCCCTATCACATGCACTCAATCAATGAGTTAGTTACGTAACAAAACATCATGTAATTTATGTAGATGAGCTCATCATTCATCATCTTATTGACATACAGCATATTAATCCTATTGAGTTTTTAGGAAATCTCGATGGAATGCCCATTATTCATCAATTCTTATGAATGATCATTTCACATATATGCACTCCCGCGAACCTCACATCTCATGGCAAGATTACCGGTCCAGGCTAAATCCCCCATATCATGAACTCATAAGGTGATGTCGGGATTACTAGTCCAGGCTAAATCCCTTATAACAACAAACATCCTTAATGAGCTCTGATCTGAATTACCAGTCATGGCTAAATTTAGACCCTAATCGGATTACCCGTCCGGGCTAAATCCATAATGCACACAGATTCTTCGAGAGGCTTGATCATTCAAGGAACACCCGTCCGGGCTAGATCCTTTTTATACTTGAGATCACGAATTACCCGTCTAGGCTAAATCCCTACTACAACACATGCAGGATCTCTTTACACATATCAATGAGGGTTTATCCATCAAATTCCTTTGTCAACCTCATCCGGGACATTTTTCACATGTTACCATCAAATATACATTTCTATGATATTACATGCTAATAATAAATGCAATCATCATGCATTCATAAATCATTCAATTATGCATATTAGGGGTTTACTTTAAGTTATCCGAGCTTACCTAGTTTTCTTTTCGAAGTTGTGTTTCGGTTATTTTGAAACCTTGCGTTTACCTCGATCGACCTCCAGAATTTGTTCCTCGGGGTCTATAACAACAAAATTTAACTCATTAGTACACTACATTATGCATTTCAAGTTTAATATCTACCCCCGATCCAAATGACCGTTTTGCCCCTAACCTTTCACATTTTTATGATTTAGTCCCTAGGCTCGTATAATGAAACACCTGCACTTTCTATCTTACCCAACCTAGTTGAACACTTTTCCTTCTTATGGTAGCTCACATTTTCCATTATTTTCTCATTTCTACCACACATTTACATCTTTTGCAAAATAGTCCTTATAAGGGTTTTTCATGAAAATCAACTAGGAAAAGATGTTTAATACACATTCATCTTTCACATTCCTCCATAATCCATAAAAATTCAAGCAACTCATGCATGGGTAATTTTTAAACATGAACCCTAGCATGAAATATGGGTAGAAATGGAGAGATCAAGCTATCGGGATTTCAAAAATACAAAGAGCATGAAAAACGGGGCTTGGGAGCACTTACTATTGAACTTGGAAAGTTTGAAAACCCTGGCTATGGAAACCTTTGAAGTTTTGGTTGGAAATGGAAGAGAATAGCCTGATTTTGGTTCATTTTTCCCGTTTTATTTTATTAAAATACCAAATGACCAAAATGCCCTTAAACCCTTCCTTAAAATTTCATCCATGCAAGCCCATTTTTGTCTAAAAACTTAGAGTTCGGGCAAATTTCTCTACAAGACCTTCTAATTCATAACCTAAAGTAATTTTATACAAATTGCTTCTAGAATTCAAGTTTTTCAATTTATTCAATTTAGTCCCTAATTTACAATTGAACACCTTACTCAAAGAATTTCTTCATGAAACTTTAACACATGCATATTCTCATATTCTAGGCTTCATAAGAATCTTAAAGTAAATATTTTGATGTCAGATTTGTAGTCTCAAAACCACCATTCCGACTAGGCCTTATTTCAGGATGTTACGCTCTAACTCATGATCATAAAGGTTAGCCTAAAATTCACGTACCAATGAAGGAGAATAGCTTCCAAGATGCGTGCAAAAAGACTCCCACTTCAGCTTAGAGATGGTTTTGTAGACTTGCTTGCCCAAGTCTTGTTGTTGCAAAAGGAGAATGCCCTATTCTAGGTGGAAGTTTCGCTTCAAAATGTTGTCTTGAAATCGATCCTTGGCCATTTTTGTTAAAAAGATCTTCGGTTCCTTTTTTCCATTGGCATAGAGGATTCCGGTTCATTAATTGCAGTTGCAGAGGATGAGTGTTCTTCAACAGGCTTGGTGGCTTTCTTGACTGATTCTCTTGTTCATGCCATATTTTGTTTGTTTTGTGGAGTGAAGATGGTTTAAAGTTGTAAAGGTACGATCTTAGGGAAGAGCAAGTGAATAAAAATGGTTTCTTTGTCTGTGATACAGTCGGCACAGTGAAGAAGGGATTTATAACGAATGAAAGAAGAAGATCGAAAGGTGTGACTTTTGTGAAGGGAAATAAAGCTGGCGGGAATAAATACGTCCAATGAGAATTGCGCCCGCCAGACAGATCAGACGGTTAGGTGAATTTTGATCAAACGATGGGATCTAAAATTTCTAATATGCCCTCATTCTTGATGAGTCATAAGTGACAGTACAACAGTACGAACTGCGTTGACAATAAAGCCCAAGTGTTTCGACAATGGTACCTAATTATTCTAGAAAACAAAAAGCAAAACAAACTTTGAACTAGTCATTCACTTTGAAATTTCATAAGAATTAAAATTTTTCGACCAATTTAATGGTCTCTGCCTACTTTTGATCAATATTCCCAAGATAATGTTTCAATCACTAGCCATTCACTTTGAATTGGTGTCCATCATGTAAATCTCTGATTGTGACCGCACCATAAGGAAATACTTTGACAAAAGGTCCAAACCAATGAGAGCACAATTTACACGGGTGCAGTTTCAATCTAAAATTGAATAATAATACTTGTTGACCCATGATAAATTGTCGTTGCAAAATAATTCTATCATGCCATCGTTTGGTCTTTTCCTTGTAAATTGCAACATTTTCATAAGCATTTTGCCTAATCTCTTCTAGTTCAGTGTTATCCAACAGCCTTTTCTTTCCAGCAGCTTCATAGTCCATGTTCACTTACTTAATTGCCCACATTGCTTTGTGCTCCAGTTCAACTAGCAAGTGACATGCTTTCCTAAAAACCAATTGATATGGTGACATCCCTAATGGAGTTTTGTATACTATCTGCAATGCCCATAAAGCGTCATCTAGACTAGAAGACAAATCTTTCCTTGAAGGGTTCACAACCTTCTCAAGAATGTTTTTAATTTGTCGATTCCATACCTTGGCTTGTCCATTAGTTTGCAAATGATAAGTAGTAGCCATTCTATGATTAGTTTCATATCTCTTCAGTGCAGCTACCACTTGATTGCAATGAAAGTGTGTAACCTGATCACTAATCAATGCCTTCAGTGTGCTAAAGAGGGTGAGTATATACTTGTGAAAAAATTTAAACACTGTCTTTGCATCATCCTTTGGGACTGCAACAGCTTCAATCCACTTCGAGACGTAGTCAACAACTACTACTATATAAAGATTTCCAAATGAACTTGGAAATGGTCCTATAAGATCCATACCCCAAATTCGCATACCAAGGGGATGCATCTACAGTAAATAACTTCTCATCTAGGAATGCGTCGACAATTTGAAGTATGTTTCCATCTTCCCTGCCAACTTCCAATCGAGTTTCCATCTTTGCTGCCAACTTCCAATCGAGACAAATGGTCTACAACCTGATTTTCTAAACCCTTGCGGTCTTTTATCTCAATGTCAAATTCTTGCAACAATAAGATCCAGCGTATCAATCTTTGTTTTGCATCCTTCTTTGCAAAAAGATATCTCAACTCTAAGTGATTAGTAAATACAGTAACTTTGTGCCGACAAGATGAGAACAAAACTTGTCGAAAGCAAAGACTACAACCAACAACTCTTTCTCTGTAGTGTTAAAATTGATTTGAGCCTCTGTAAGAGTTTTGCTATGTAACGCCCCTACGCCCGAGACCATCACCGGAGTCGAGCTTGAGGGGTTACCGAACATAATTTATCAATTTAAGAACTTCAAATCATTTGTTTCTACATTCACAGCTTTCTAGCTACTCGCGTCACAGTTACAAGAAAAATCATATCTTGAGTTACGAAACTCGAAATCAAGATTCGTAAATTTTCCCTGAATCTAGACTCATATATATATTTAATAATTTTTTTCTAGAATTTTTTATTGGGCCAATTAGTACAGTTTATTAATTAAAGTATCCCCTGTTTCAGGGTTTGACTGCTCTAACCTCTGTGTATTACGAATCATATATATCTCTATAAAAAATTTCAATGACTATGAGATTTGTTTTTATTAAAACTAGACTCAATAAGGAATCTTTACATATAAATAACAACTTCTAATTATTTTAGTAAAATTTATTATGAATTTTTAAAATCAGAACAGGGGATCCAGAAATCACTCTGGCCCTGTTTTGCAAAAGTTTAAATATCTCATAAAATGTAATTTATATTCCTATTTTGTTCAATCCATATGAAAATAGACTCATTAAGCTTCAATTTCATAACTTACTCATCATTTAGTTCTATTTATACTATTTTTAGTGATTTTTCAAATTCATGTCATTGCTGCAGCAATATTCTGTTTTAAGGCAAGTTTCATCTTTCCATAAATTTTTATGAACTAGATAACCTGTTAAACTTCCATGATATCAAACATGACCTAAATTAGCCATCACCATGACTTATCAATATCAAACATTTTGTCAACCAAACATGGCCATATCATAAAATTATTTACACAAAATAGGTATATTGCTATACATGCCATACTTAAGTAGTTGTACAAGCCATTTACCAAGATAAAAGTCCTTTGGATAGTGTGATCGAACTTTTGACCTGTCCCGATTCCTGAGCCGGCTTGTTCAAAACTACAGTGAATAAAAAGGAAAGAGTAAGCATAAATGCTTAGTAAGTTCATATGTAAATAATAAGTAACATAACAATACAAATATACCAAACAACTTTAGCATGGTACCACCAAAACATATATCACATCTTTAAACATCATTCATCATCTTACCACCTTATCGTTGTTGTAACTATTTTCAACCCGAGGGTTAAGAACATACCTGTCCAAAGTGTCCATTTCACAACACTTACCCAAAACGTCACTTATATCTTAAGTGCTCTTCCATTAAACTAGAAATTTCACCAGTTGAACACATCGGAATATAACTCGGGTACATGGATAATTTGCACATAAGTGCCACATATGTAATCAAGAAATCATGTAACCCGCCCCTAAGTGAACTCGGACTCAACTCAATGAGCTCGGGCGTTCGCATCCATAAATGAACTCGGACTCAACTCAACGAGTTCGGATGCCTAGTTACATCTCACAAACTCGGACTCAACTCAACGAGTTCAGACATTTGCATCTATAAGTGAACTCGGACTCAACTCAACGAGTTCGGATGCTCAACCATCCTAGTGACATGTCACTTGTATCCTAATCTATTCCTAAGGTTCAAACGGGCTTTTTCCCTCGATCTCACATTTTCCGTCTTCCATGGAATATCAGAAACGATACTCGGTAGCAATTCATATTTATCAAGTAGTAAACATAATTTGCATATTACTCAACATTAACCACAAAGCATAATATTTCACGATTAAAAATCAGCATATCATATAATTAACATTAATAACTTAAAAATAACATTTATGCTACATTATTTACACATGAACTTACCTTGGTACCAAAATATAAAGATTTTGCAATTTAGTCCACAATCTTTTATTTTCCTCGATCACAACTTGAATCTCGTTTTTCTTGATCTATAATACCGAATTAATCTTATTTAATACATACATTTATCAAAACAGCATTTAATACTGAACTTTAAAAAATTACACTTTTGCCCTAAACTTTTGCATAATTACACTTTTGCCCTAGGCTCTGGAATTAAACTTTATTCCTTATTCTTATGTTTTATAACATGCTGATCACTTTTCCCTTCTATGGCAACATCAAATTCTCTCTCTAACATATACTTGTGACTATTAGGTATTTTTGCCGATTAAGCCCTTTTACTCGTTTTCACTAAAACCGAGTAGCACAAGTTGTCTAACATAATTTAAAACCCCATATTCTATCATAAAACATCAAAATACACAAATTTCACCTATGGGTATTTTTCCAAATATAAACCCTAGGTTGAATTATTGCTAGCATAAGCTTAATCGAGCTTGAGGATTCTAAAACGTAAAGAACATTAAAACCGGGGCTTGGAATCACTTACTATGGAGCTTGGAAGCTTGAAACAAAACCTAGCTATGGAGAACCCTTGAAATTTCGGCCTAATGAAGAAGATGGACAAAAATTGGCTTTTAATTTTGTTTTTAATTCATTTTAATAACTAAATGACCAAAATACCCTTACTACTAAACTTTCCAAAAATTCCTTCCATGTCCTAATTTTGTCCATGAACTTAAAATTGGTCAAATTGCTATTTCAGACCTCCTCATTAATATTCCAAAACAATTTCATACTAAAAACTTCTAGAATGCAAGTTTTGCAACTTATTCGATTTAGTCCCTACTTTCAATTTAAGCACTTTAGGCATAGAATTTCATCACGAAATTTTCACACAATCATGCAATCATATCATAAACATCAAAATCATTGTAAAATAATTATTTCTATCTCGAATTTGTGGTCACGAAACCACTATTCTGATTAAGCCCTAATTCAGGATATTACATGCTAGCATAATAGATGGCGTGAAATATTTTTCCTTTGCATTGTCCATAACTTTAAAAGGTTGAGACTAATGTGGTGCAACGACAATGGAAATATTTACTAACTACATCTTTAATTGAGTGAATACATATAAACATGCAACGTCAAAGAGAAATTTTTTATTCTGTTCGAGTAATGAGCATAAGGGCTTTGCAATTTTCAAGAAATCTCTAATAAATATTTGGTAAAACCCTGCATGTCCAAGAAAACTGTGAATACCTTTCACATTTTTCGGTGAAGGTAATTTCTCAATGATTTCCACTTTAGCTTTGTCTACTTCAATGCTTTGAATGGAGATGCGATGGCTAACCCAATGCCTTCAATTGCCATGAAATGACATTTTTCCCAATTTAGAACAAGATGTGTGTCTTTACATTGCTGCAATACTTTATCCAAATTGTCAGCGCAATGATCAAAATCATTCCCATAAACTGAGAAATCATCCATAAAAACCTCTAAAAAATCTTCAATCATATCCGAGAATATTGCCATCATGTACCTTTGAAATGTGGTTGGTGCATTGCAAAGACCGAAAGGCGTTCGGCGAAATACAAAAGTATCAAAAGGACAGGTGAAAGTTGTTTTCTCTTGATCCTCTAGTGCAATAACAATTTGATTGTACCCAGAATAACCGTCTAAGAAGAGTAATAGGCTTTTCCAGTAAGTCTGTCTTACATTTGGTTAATGAAAGGAAGTGAGAAGTGGTCCTTCCTTGTGGCAGCATTAAGTTTGCGATAATCCATACAGACTCACCATCCGCGTAAGAATTAATTTGTCTTTTTTGTTCCTAACCACAGTAATGCCACTATTTTTAGGAACGCATTGCACTGGGCTTACCCAATTGCTATTAGAAATAAGATAAATAATTCCAGCATCAAGCCATTCTATAATTTCTTTCTTAACAACTTCCTTCATCTTCTCATTTTCTCAATCGATTGTTTGCCTTCATCTTCCAACTTGATCTTGTGCATGCAAAAAGATGGACTAATGCCTCGAATATCTGTAATACTCCAAGAAATAGCTTATTTATGTTGTTTAAGAATATGGACCAATTTCTCGTCTTGAGTTACATCCAGTGTTGTAGAGGCAATAACTGGGAGAGTATTATTATCACCAAGAAAGACGCATTTAATATGAGTAGGTAGTGGTTTCAATTCCAAAGTAGGAGCTTCGTCGATAGATGGCTTGAAAATTGGAGTTGTCCTATTGACTAAGTCAAAAGATTCAATCTATCATCCATGCCTGAGTTCAATATTATTAGCTTCAACCATGCTGTTACAATTATCTAAAAATTCATCATTAGATGTCACTGAAACTTCTTAGAAAGTATTGTGTTTTGGTTATTGAATTCTTCCTCGATTAGATCATCTAGCACATCGATAGTATGGCATTCCTCTTTGTCCTTGTATTGAATAGATTCAAAAACACTGAAGGTAACATGCTCATCATTAAGTCGCATGGTCAGTTCACCTTTGTAAACATCAATAAGTGTTCGTCCGGTGGCTAAAAATGGTCATCCCAATATTATGGGAACCTCATTGTTTGCCTCACAGTCAAGTATGATAAAATCAGCTGGAAAAATGAATTTATCCACACGAACTAAGATATCTTTGATTTTCCCTTCAGGTTGAGCCAAGGATCAATCAAACAATTGCAATGTCACCACAGTAGGTTTCATGTGACCAATTCCCAACTTTCTGAAAGTAGATAGTGGCATTAGGTTGATGCGAGCTCCCAAGTCGCATAAAGTCTTGCTCAAATAATGGTTTCCAATTGAACATGAGATAGTAAAGGTCCTAGGATCTTTCATTTTTGGGGGAAACTTATTTGTCAAAACAACACTACAGCCCTCTGTGAGTGCAATGGTTTTCATATCACTGAGCTTCTTCTTCTTGGACAAAAGCTCCTTCATGAATTTCCCATAATTCAGAACTAGCACAAGAGCGTCTACTAAAGGAATATTGACCTAAAGTTGCTTTAATATGTTCAGGAACTGTTGGCACTCCTTCTCCTGCTCATTATCCCTGAATCTTTGTGGAAAAGGTAAATGTGCAGATACATCTGATTGCGCTGACATTTTTGATTGTGTCGACAATTTTGAGGGTCTGACATTAGGCATATGAGTGATAATTTGTGGAACTTCTTTGTCTAGTATATCAAAAAGCTCTTCAGATTCAACCTTCTCACCAGGGATCACTTCACCAGTATTTTAAGATGCTATAGTAGAGTTTGTAGTAGGCTCACCAATTTGTTTACTACTCCTGAGAGTAATAGCCTTACAGTGTTTTTTCCCTCTCGGACTAGGATATTCCTTGTCACTAAGTAGTGTGCCCAGTGGTTGAGTATTCAGATTCGAAGTAAGTTGTCCTAATTATGCCTCTAACGCACGAATAGAAGATGAATTCTCTTGCACAATAACTTCTATGCGAGTCATATGTTCCCGCATTAAAGCCTCAAGAGCTACTAGTAGATCAGAAGGTGAAGCTTGTGTGTACTATTGTCATTGATGTTCTTGAACATACTGA
The DNA here is from genome assembly GCF_025698485.1 of Gossypium arboreum. Classification (NCBI taxonomy): domain Eukaryota; kingdom Viridiplantae; phylum Streptophyta; class Magnoliopsida; order Malvales; family Malvaceae; genus Gossypium; species Gossypium arboreum. The sequence goes on from NC_069080.1 coordinate 78,359,209, forward strand.
TTCAACATTAAAGAATGTTGTGGCTACAGCTGATTCTAGTGTGGATGCATCTAAGGGTGCTGATTTTAGTTCTGCTATTGTTGATTGTAATGCCCTTGTCTTGAATTATAATTGCCTTGAGTAGATATATTTCCATATTGGAATGTCGCAGCATCTTGTCCAACATTCTGATGCCCCCAAGACTGTGGATTATGTGCAGAATTATTATAAAAGGTTCCATAAGTATTGTTGTGGATGTTACTAACTTAAATGACATTCTCTGCATGTTGCAGACAATCTTCATAGTTGTGGTTGTCACTGTAAATCTCATAATAAAAGGTAGGAACATCAACTTGTTGAGCGACTTGTATAGGTGCAACGTCACTAGTCCCTTGATATTTTTATCATATTTGCAAAAGAAGAAACTTGAGCACTAAGTGTAGCGTCCAATTCAATAACTTCTGGAGTAGCTTTTACTTGAGCAGCTCTAGAGATAGGATATTGATAATCATTTTGAGAAATTCTCTCAAGAATTCCAATAGCATCATTATAAGTAAAATCTAGCAAAGGACCGTTGGCTGATGCGTCAACAAGATTCCTCGTGTGTGAATTCAGCCTATTATAAAAAATCTCAATTTGTGTTTCCTATTGAATCCATGTATGTGACAGCGTCAAAGCAAAGATTTATAACGTTCCCATGTGGTGTGAAGATTCTCATCGTCCAATTGATGATAAACATTTGGAGACGAGCGTTCATTGTCGGCAGGTTAAATCACAAAACAAATTGAATTGCTACTACATTCCAAGAAGTAATTGATCTGACAGGTAGCCTAAGGAACCAAGTAATACCTCTTCCCTGCAAGGAATAAGGAAATAATTGCATCTTCAAAGCATTATCAGGAATGCCTTATTGACTAAATGTAACAGCCCAATTTAGACCCTGGTCAGAATAGTGGTTTCGAGACCACAAATCTGAGTCAAAAAATAGTTTAATATTATTTTTTGTGTTTGAAGTATATGTTTAAGCATGTGTGAAAGTTTCGTATGAAAATTTTATCATTTGTGTGCTTAATTTGCAAAAAGGGCCTAATTGTGTAAAATGCAAAAGTAAGGTTCCATATGTTAAAAGTGTCTATTTGCTATGTCTTTATACAACAGAGGTCCTTATATTGTTAATAGGCCATTTACATGGTAAGTGGACAATAATGGCCTTCTATGTTAATGGCTTTTAAATGGTTTTTTAAAGGGTAAAATGGGAAAATTGGTATTAATGTTAATTTAGTTAAAACAAAACATGAAATTAAGTCATTATCATCATCCTTGCTGAAAATTGAAGAAGAAAAAGAAATAAAAACACAACTAGGGTTCGACCATTGATTTCTTTAATTTAGGTATTTGTTTTGTTCAATTTTTGATAATTTATAAGTTTTTGTGATCGTTGCTTAGTGTTCTATCAAGCCCATGTCTCAATTTCTAATTTTTTTGATGATTTTGAGTTATGCCATTAATGAAACTATGAGTTTTATGAAGTTTGATGATATTATATGGAAGCTTCATGTTGGGTTAACATGTTTTGTCTTCGAATTTTTGATGAATTTGAGTAATTTGGGCTAAATTTTGAAAATGAGATTTTGAAGGACTAAATGTGAAATAAATGAAATGTGTGGTCTTATATGAGCTAAGTGAATATTCGGCCTAACATGTGTAAAAAGGAATTTTGTTTATTTTATGATTTTATGAATTAGGGACTAAAGTGTTAAAATGTAAAAATGTGAGGGCTAATTTGTAAAATGCCTTAATTATGTGTATATGGATTGAATTGAATGATTTTTTGAATAAAATAGTTAAATTTGAACTTATATAGATCAAGAACAAAAGAAAATGGAATTAGATCGGGGGAAATCGAAAGTCGTCGAATAGTTGACTCCGTTTGTTCGAATCCGTACGAGATAAGTCAATATGCAAATAAATGTGTTTGAGTTGATTTATTTATGTTTATATAACATTGAATTGTGATGAATGTCTATATGAGAGCTCAATATGTGATGTCCGAGAAAGTTCCGATAATGTAACAACATCCAAAAAATCCCGTATGAACCTTAGGAATAATTAAGATACATATGTCATGACATAGGATCCGATATGTGTTTTTGTGTAAGACCATGTCTAGGACATTGGCATCGACTTATGATTTACGTGTAAGACCATGTCTGGGACATCGGCATCGTAATTGATTTCGTGTAGGACCTTTTCTCGGATTGTGGTGTCGATATTTGATTACATGTAAGACCACGTCCGGGACGTTGGCATTATACGAGCTTTTCAAGCTATCCGAGTATCCTTATTGACTTTGAACGGTTCAACGGGAAACCCGAGAAAAGAATGAATATATGAAATATGTATCCGAATTAGGTATGTTTGAAATGTGTACTATGTTTGAGAATGAAAGGTAAGTATGTGTATATATATATGAACATATGAAATAAGTATGAACTACTAAGAGGATAAGATGTGTTATATGTGCAAGTGGATTATGAACCATTGAGCCATATGAGACATATAAATGTTTGAATGTATTTTTCCATGAGCTATATGAATGAATTGGCTTAGAATTGTTTATGTGATAAGTTTATTTGTATATGGCTTACTAAGCTTTTGAAAGCTTATTTTGTGTGTGTTTGCATTGTTTTTTTTAGATATCGTAGCTATCGGGAGCATAGGGATCATCGAGGATCATCACCACACTACCGAACAATATTTTGGTACCTTTTGAAAATGTATGTATTGAAGTATGGCATGTATAGGCTAGAAGTTTGTGAATATGTTTGGTAATGTGTATATCTAGCCATGTGATATGGCTTGGTTTTGGTTGTGTTATGTATAATTTTTGAGTAATAACTATGTGATGCAATATTGCCAATATGATGTGTTTTTGGATGGCCAATAGTAATGGTCAATTTGGTAAGTTTATAATATGTGCTTATTTGAAGAATTGGTAAGTTCATGGTATGAGATTGAATGAAGTGTTTAAGGTTATGAAACATATATTTTGGTATGATTTTTGGCTTAAGATTTGATATGATTTGGTAGGGATTACAAGCATGAAATTTGTTGATAATGATATGTCATGATTGGTGTATGTTTTGATTATAAATTGGTTGAAAATTTGGTACAAAATGTGATTTGTATTATGCTTGTAGGAATGACCTTATTTGAGTGGCAATTTGGCTTTGTAAATAGCCTATTTTCGTCACACGGGGGTGTGTCGAAGCCATGTTCGACACACGGTTATGTTACATGGCCATGTGTTCCCTGAGGCACCCTACGATTTAAAGTCAGTATACCCAATAGTTTTGGCATGGCCTAGACACACAGGCGTGTCTATTGGTTGTGTGTGGCACATGGGCTGGCAAATGGGCATGTGGTCAGCCGTGTGACCCAAGTCAGTAATCTCCTTAATTTTTACACGGCCTGGCACACGGCGCGTCTTGTGGCCATGTAGACAAGTCAATATGTATGCCCTATTTTCCCACGGCTTAGACACATGGGCGGATCTAATGCCGTGTGAGACACACGACCTACTCACACGGGCATGTGGCCTTTATAACTTTGAAAAATGTTTAAGTTTCAAAAAATTTTGTATGAGCTCGGTTTAGTCTCGACCTCTTTCTAAGCATGTTTATGGCCGTATTAACCTAGATAAGGGACTCTATAATGATGTGTGAATTTTATGCTATGTTGATTATGAAATGAATGCAAATCATTCTGATATGTCCGATAATGCCTCTTAACCCTAGTCTGACAACGGAAATGGGTTAGGGGTGTTACACTAAAGAAAGCACAAATCAAATAAAAATGATTTTAGATGTTCTCGTGCATCTTCATGTGGCAGTCCAACATATTTCCTATTAGAATTCAACATTTGAAACATTATTGGCTTGAGTTCAAAATTTCCAACTTGGATTGCTAACAGAACAACTCCTGGTTGTAAGTCATCAAAGATAGGTACTACAAAATCTCGTATAGTCTTATTTTGTATTTGAGCGTCTTGCAACAACGGTGGGTCATTAGCATTTTGGTTCTGCATTGGGGGTATGACTTCATAGTTTATTGGTAAAGCCATATTCCTTTATTCTCAAAGTCTCCTCCAAACAGTTCTTTCAATTTCTAAATCAAAATCAGCAATAAACTCCAAATTGCTTTAGGTCATACAACTCCTAAAATAAAATGTGAAAATAGAGACAAAAAGAAAACAAGTTAGTAATAACTAAATATTATGAAATAAAAATAAACAAAAATAAACATTAAATGAATGCCATCCCCGGCAACAGTGCCAAAACTTGATCGGCTATTTAATGTCACAGCAATAATATACAAGCATTCACTATCGATGCAAGTATAGTAGACAAATATGTAACACCCCGAACCCGGCCCAGACGTTATGGCCGAATCTGATGTGCCATATTGAAGTTAAAAACCCATGTTTCATTTTAGTGCTTTAAAAACCACTTTTGTTAAGCTAACAAAGTGAATGGGAGCTGGGCACCAGGTAGGAATCTGTAACAGAGGAGGTGAGCCTTGAAGGCAGCTTAAGTACCAAGCTCTTCTAATGGATCCAATCCTAGACATGCCCACAACCATTGCCACACTTGGTTAAATCGAGTTGTAATTTATTTAAGTTGAAATCTTTGATAAATCGGATAATCGTGGTGTGGTGTTATTTTGAAAACAATTATCATTTTGAAAACACGCCCTAAGTCTAGCCCATTTATTAACAAATGCATTAAAGTTATTAAAAATAAAATAATCCCGAAAAATAATTAAAATGGTCTTATTACAACCCAAAACCAAACAATAATATTAATAAGATAAAACTTATAAAGAAATAAATCGGCTACTTATTGCAATTAAAAGAAACAGAAACAGTAGTGTGGCCATCTCCGAGTCCCTTATAGCTCCAAACCTTCTAAGCTTAGGGATTCCCTGCACAGTTAGAAATGGGGTGAGTTTACGAAAACTCAGTGTGTAATCCCCATAACAAACAAACAGTGAAAACACAGTATCAGTACAATCTGGGCCAAAGCCTTATTTAGTCTTGACATATACTGGGCCAAAGCCTTTCGTTTAACGGTTACTGGGCCGAAGCCTTTTAATAAATTATATCACTGGGCCGAAGCCTTTTCATAAATCATATCATTGGGCCGAAGCCTTTACTGTAAACGTTATGGCCCTTAGGCCCATTTCAATATCACATGTAATGTCAATGGATGTATGGAAGCCCATTTCAATATCACATGAAATACCAATGAATGTATGCAAGCCCATTTGGGGAGACTACTCAACCCACCATTCGCTACTCTCCACCCGTACCAACCAACACACCATGTGGGGAATAACTCAACCCACCCAACCAACACATCGCTGGCAACATAGCTGCTTTATCATATATCTGGAGGCCTAGCCTCTTTAATAACTGGGGCAAAGCCCTTTTCGGTAAACTGGGGCAAAGCCCTTTTCGGTAAACTAGGGCAAAGCCCTTTTCAATAAACTAGGGCATAAGCCCCTTTCGGTAAACTGGGGCATAAGCCATTTCCAATAAACTGGGGCATAAGCCCTTTTGCACTTCCTCCATCCATATAAAAACCCAACCCAATGCAACATGTCATGTATGCAGAATGTCATGCCCATATTTGAATTAAACAATCACAGTCAAGTCATTCATATCACCAACATATATTCACAATCAAATCCACAACCACACAAATCCAAGTCACTTGCCCACAAGGGCAAAATAGTCATTTTTCATATTATAAGGGTATTTTCGTAATTTTACCAAATATCAGGGTTTTCCATGTTCATTACAATTATCAATATTTTCAAGTGTTTAAACAATGATCTTTAACCCACTTTATCAAATTCGGGCTTTTGGGCCCAAAACCCCTAATGGGGCCTACGAATGCTGATTTAGCCTACTTAACCCAAATTTTACAACAATACTAACCGTGTTAACGTGCAACTTTTCCAAATTCCATTTTCTATCAATTCTACCCAAATGGGTCTGAAAGCCCATTGGGCCCAATTTTAGCCCATTGAGGCCCAACTTACCATCGTGCACAAAATTGAGTTCTTACCTGTTCCATCGATCCAAACACCTATCTTATCGTATTTATCGCATCTATACCCAAACGCAACATTACAAGTTCCCGAAATATCGGTATTTTAGCATTTCGGCTTCTCAAAGAAATATTAATCTAAGCTATTACGAGGTTAGTACACACATTACGGGTTGAAGTTGAAACGTTTCCAAAATCAATCGCCTACGATAACCACCACCATCCACTCAAACTTAACTAATCCAATATCAATATATGTAAATCCTAAGCACATCACCATACGTAACATAAGGGCATATTCGTCATTTTACCATACAGGGGTATTACGGTCACTTTACCCTACAGGGGCTTTACGGTCACTTTACCCTAAAGGGCTTTACGGTCTTTTTACCTAATAGGGTATTTTAGTCATTTCATCCTATAAGGGTGTTTTGATAAATCTACAAACCAATGGTATTTCAGTAATTTTGTAAACTAATGGTATTTCCATAATTTTTAGAAAGTCAAGGGTATTTCTGTAACTTTGTAAATCAGGGGTATTTTGGTAATTTTAAAAATTAAGGGTATTTCGATAATTTCACAAACCAGTGGTATTTTGGTAATTTTACAAACCAGTGGTATTTTAGCAATTTTACAGACTAGGGTATTTTGGTAATTTTACTGATCGAGGGTATTTTGGTAATTTTGTAAACCAAGGGTATTTTACTAATTTTGTAAATCGAGGGTAAAATAGTAATTCTGTAAATCAAGGGTAAAATAGTAATTCTATAAATCGAGGGTAAAACGGTAATTCTGTAAATCGAGGGTAAAACGGTAATTCTATAAATCGAGGGTACTTTGGTAATTTTACAATTTGAGGGCATTTCAGTAATTTGGTAAACTAAAGTATTCTAAACAGGGATAACAATACGAATGGGCCTAAAGCCCTTCTCATTAAATGGGCCCACACGCGCTCGTGTGGCCCTTTTAGCCCAAATCTAGCCACAGATATGAGATTCACCTAGCCTAGTCCAATATTTACTACACAATCAAACAACTTATCCAATTGGGCCCGTAGGCCCATTAGGCCCACATGGCCCCTTTTTGCCCATCGCGGCCCGAAGTAGCCATCTTACAGCTAGAGTAGTAAGAAATACACACCTGATTGGCGACTGGAGTTAATCCAAGCTCCGAGCACTCTTAGTGACGCCTAACCCAAACGAGCACGCCATACAAATGAAAGGATCACCAAGAAAGGTACTTTTACTCTCCTCATGGTTCCCCTATTTAAAGCCGACAGATCCACTCTTATGTTAGCTTCCCGATGTGGGATCCTTCCAACATCAGAGTTTAAATTCAACACCAACTCTTGCCGCCCCCTGTTAGCAAAATAAATGCTCCTTACTTGCCGTGGGATTCGAACCCATGCCTCCCCTCAGATGCTCCACACGCTTCTTGCCACTAAGCCACAAGGCTTTTTGTGTCATATTTTATCCCCAATTAATTATAAGGTCTAAAGGCCAAAGTCCAGGTTCCCTTAAAAAACCAAAATAAATTGCAAGACCCAAGACTTGAACCCAGGCTCCCATAGAACCTTAATGACGCCACAACCACTAGACTACATGCTTCCTTATGTCATTTATTTACCACAATAATTTAAAAGGCCCTCATCCAAGCATCCAGGTTTTTTTCACTTAATACCAAAATTTTTGCTAAAGCCCAAGTTTGAACCCATGATTTCTCCAACACTTCTCAAAGCCATTAACCACTAAGGAAAACATTTAATTGTGTTATTTCATTGCACAATTAAATACCTATATACAACCTCCTTACAGACCCGCACTCAAGGCCCAATATTTCTAGGCCCAAATTCGGGGTGTTACAAAATATGAGTCTATCGGATATCGATCCCATGAGGAAGGTTGTCTTTTGTCTATCAATGTCAGTGCAATAAATAGATAGAAATGAGATAAATTGTGAAAGTAGTTGTCGAAGTAATAACTTGAAAATAATAAGATAGAATATGATAATGATAAACTGGGATCCCCAACATGAATATTCATAGAATACTAGTGCTCCCATGGTATAAATGGATAAGTGATGGTTGATGCATTAAATTGCAATGAATATCTTATCAAGCTTAAATTCTATATTTAATCTAAGACTTAAACATGCACATTAGCCACACCTTTTGATGATGACAATGGAACACTATTAAGAACAAGTGGATTAAATTCCTCTAATCCTCAAGCAACTCCCATTGTCATTCTTGTTAGCTTGAACTGTCGCTGTACTTTTCAGTGTCAGTGATTGCAATAACACTTCCATGCTAAAAACATTCAAACCTAAGGATTAAACAGTAGAAGCAAGACTGAATAAATTAACATTTAACCCAAAAATCATGTATACTTCCGTACAAACATGAAATAGAAAGTAATCACCATCATTTAGAAAAAAATATAAAAGAAACAAGTTGTAACACCCCTAATCTGTATTCATAGCCGGAATAAGGTTATGATGCATTACCAATCAATCACAACATAAATCGTACATTTTCAGATAAACATCAATCAAATATAATGTCAATGTCCCTTATAAGGCTCTACGAGACCTTAAAACATGGTTACAAGTGATTCGGGACTAAACTGATAACATTTGCAACCTTTGGGAAAGTTATAAAATTTTCAAACATTCAAGGGTCACTCGCCCGTGTGAACAGGCCGTGTGCTTCACACAGCTACCAGACACTCCCGTGTCATAGACCGTATGAAAACAGGGCATACATACTTACTTGCACCACACGACCAAGGACACGTCCATGCCATGTGAAATCTAAAGGGGTTACTGACTTGGGTCACACGGCCAGCCACAGGCCCATGTACCAACCCGTGTGCCACACACGACCAGTAGAGACGCCCATGTAACGCTCCGATTTTTGGGGCCTAGAAAGTTGGGCTTTGAGTCTGGGATTCGGATAGAAGGAAACCTGAATAATTAAGAAGTTTTAAATATTACCGTTTAAGAAAAAATTTTGAATTACTACTAGAAAAGTTTTCTATATTTATTATTACGGATATTGTAAATTTTATGAAATTTTAATTAATATTATGAGATAAAATTATTATTAGAAAATATTACTATATGTATGTTTGAAAATTTTATGAAAATTATTATTATTTGTCAGTATTATTGGTATTTGAAATTTTATTATTAGATATGTTTATGAAATTATTATTATTATTATTATTATTATTATTATTATTATTATTATTATTATTATTATTATTATTATTATTATTAATTAAATATGTAACGAAGGGGTATAATGTGGGGAAAGGTCGGGGCTCGGCCCATAGCTTTAGCAAAATTCTTGAATCTTGCCTCTTAAGGGAATCAGGCGAGAGGCTTCATTAATAAATTAGGGCTGAGTTTTAGCACAAGCGCATCTGCCCAAGGGCTAAGGACGCTAGGAGGACGCTAGGAGGTGCACTGGTTCAAGGTGCGGCGTCATGCATTTAGTTTCTTTTAATATGCATATCGCGGCTAGAATAAGGGTTAAGAGGAGTTGTGAGTATAATTTAACACAAAGAGTGCCTTGGCGCAGTGGCAGCAGCGCGTTAAGGAGACCCAGTGGTCAGGAGTTCAAATGCAGGGGACATCGAAACATGTTTTATTTCTTTTAAGTAGCCCGTGACTGAAGCGAATAAGGCTTATAAGTAAATGCAGTCATATTATAACAAAAGCGAGGTTGTGTCGCAGTGGCAAGCAGTGTCGTTGAGTGTTTTGGAGGTTGAAGGTTCAAGTGGCATGGAAGGCGAAATTTCCTTTTTATTTTTAAGCGGACTGGAGCTTCAGCAAGTAAGGTTTAAAATTAACTGTGACCGTATATTAGTAAGGAAGAAAGCATGGTGCAGTGGCTAGCAACACAGGCGTAGGTGCAAGGGCAGACTGAGGTCTAGAGTTCAAGCTATTGTACGTGTAATGGGCTACCAATTTTGCTGCTCACGTGGGGGGAGTTAGAGTTTAACCGAAACTCTTCTTAGCAGCATGATGAAGCGATGGATAAGGCTACAGATCAACGGTTAGGAGTTTGAATGAAATTCAAACTTTGAATTTGGCCAGGAATTAGGGAGCTAAGGAAGGAATTAAAATTGGAAAAGGACTTTATTTTATTCTAATCTTATCTTATTTCTTTTTCTCATATTCTTTTCTATTTTTCCCAAAAGCTGAACAATTCTCTCCTTTTCTATTTTCTGTCCTCAAAGCCAAATTCTTTTTAAAACAACTTTTTCTTCTCAAATATTGGTTGCCGATTACTCCTTTGGTTGAAACCATATCTCCTTTCCTTTTAATTTTTCAAAAGACCGAACCTCTAATCTTACATCTCTTCCTCTACTGATTGTCTCTTCGATGGTGAACATATCGTCACCTATTTTTTCTTTTAGATCGCAATAGCCATATTCTAGGATAGATCCAAAAGCCCGAATTTGATAAAGTGCGTTAAAATCATTGTTTAAACACTTGGAGTTATTGATAATTGTTAATGAACATGTAAAACCCTAATATTTGGTAAAATTACGAAATTACCCTTATAATGTGAAAATGACTGTTTTGCCCCTAGGTAAAAAATGACCATTACACCCCTAGGGTTTAATACTGAGTTTGATGCATGAGACCTTGATATACATGATTTGACATGATATGCACATGATATGTATGATATGTATATGATGTATTCATTTATGCATGGGTTGGGTTTTATATGGATGGAGGAAGTGCAAAAGGGCTTTTGTCCTAGTTTACCGAAAAGGGCTTTTGCCCCAATTTACCGAAAAGGGCTTTTGCCCTAGTTTATCAAAAAGGGCTTTGCCCCAGTTATTAAAAGAGGCTAGGCCTCCAATTATATGATAAAGCAGCTATGCTGCCAGTGGAGAGTTTGGTTGGGTGGGTTGAGTGATTCCCTACATGGAGAGCTTGGTTGGTACGGGTGGAGAGTAGCGGTTGGAGGGTTGAGTAGTCTCCCCAAACGGGCTTGCATACATCTATTAATAGTGCATGTGGTTTTGATTTGGGCCTATGGGCCATACCGTTTATAGTAAAGGCTTCGGCCCAGTGACATGAATAATGTAAAGGCTTTAGCCTAGTATATGTTGAGATTGAAGTTGGGCTTAGGCCCCGCGGGCTGATATTGTTTTGGGCTCTGAAAGGGGCTTTCTGTACACTGAGTTTCCAAACTCACCCCCTTCCTCAACCTTGCAGGCGAGCCTTGATGTGGGGGCTTGGAGTCAGAGGGGATTCAGAGTGGCCACGGTGATCGCTTTTGGGCTTTTGAAATAAGTGATTGGTTTTCTTTAGTTTACCTTATTTATTATTTATTTTTGGGTTATAATAAGGCCATTTTAACTTTATTTTCTTTTTTGAGATTATTTTATTTTTAATAACTTTAAACTGGTTGATAATAATTCAAATGGGCTAGACTTAGGACACGTTTTTAAAATGATACTTGTTTTCAAAATAACACAACGTCACGATTATTCGATTTATCAAAGATATCTACGCAAAGAAATTTCAACTCGTTATAACCAAATGTGGCAATGGTTGTGGGCATGTCTAGGATTGGATCCAATCGAAGAGCTAGGTACTTAAGCAGCCTTCATGGCTCACCCCCTCTGTTACGGATTCCTACCTGGTGCCCAGCTTCCATTCACTTGGCTAAGCTTAACAAAAGTTGGTTTTAAAGCACTAAAACGAAGCGTGGATTTTTAACTTCAATGTGGCACGTAGGATTCAGCCGTAACGTCTGGGTCGGGTTTGGGGTGTTACAGCCCATGTCTCTAGGCTGTGCCAAACCTATAGGGTATACTAACTTAATTCGAAAGGGTACCCCAGGGGACACACAGCCATGTGGCATGACCATGTGTCACACACGGCTGAGACACACACCCGTGTCTCTGCCTGTGTGGACAAAAATAGGCCATTTGTAAGGCCAATTTGCCACCTTTTTTCTCATGCACACCTAACAACCAAAGTGATACCATTTCATCATATAATAGGCAACCCAAAATCATCATTCATTGCATCATTTATACAATATCTAATTCACCCAAATTCAATAATCGATCAATACCAAATAACTATCCAAAGCTTATATCATAAGGATCTATTAACAAGCACATAACTTCTTAACTTCTTTACTATAATCATACCATAAAGATAATTTACCAAACTCAAAATATAACCATTTATCAACTATGAAACCTTGGCCACATTTATACCAAAACATACCAGAATAAGCCATCATTCATGACTATACATACTATTCCAAACATAAACATTTATAAGCCAAATCTCATAGCCATATTCACAACCAAAGTACCTTAACTAGCCTATACATGCCATATACCGTATATACATATCTCAAAAGTACCAACTTAGGTGTTTGATAGTGCGATGATGTTCCCAACGACTCCCGGATCTAAACTAGCTTTAATTATCTATAAAATATAGACAAATAACACACAGTAAGCTTCTTAGCTTAATAAGTTCGTAAGTGATTAATTCAATTCATCAAATAATTGTAATTCAACTATTAACACATTACCAAATCGAAATCACATTAACCACAAACCTTTCTCATGTCTCAAAACATGATCCAATACCATCTCATTAAACTTCCTCAATGTAATACTCAATAGGTTCTGTACGTACTTGTACCACCTCGTACTAACCTCTTTCTCAAATACGTTATTCTTTACCCGTTGAACCATTTGGAATAGAAGTCGGATACTCAAGATCTCAATCGATAAGTACCTATACCATGGCCCATAGCCAAATCAAGGTAACTTATCCCGGAGTACCTATACCATGGCTCGTAGCCAAATCAAGGTAACTCTTCGTTGAATACCAATACCATGGCCTATAGCCAAATTAAGGTATTATTCACACTCGAAGTGCCGATATCATGGCCCGAAGCCAATACATTAACCTAATGACATGTCATTAGCATCCTAAACTATTCCTAAGGTTCAATCGGGAGTTTCACTTGTCGATTTCATCGTCGAACACATCCGTTTAGTCGTATTCACAATTCAAACATTATCCGTAATCTCACAATCACATTTTTATGCAATACCAAAGCATATAACATACATTTATAATGAAATTATCACATACAAACTTACCTCGTACTCGGAATTGACAAATCAGATCGATTACTCGATAACTTTTAATTTCCCTCGATCTAAATCTGAATTCTTTCTTTCTTGATCTATATGTATTCAAAATTAATCCATTTAGTCAACCACTCATTCAAATTAATCCTTAAACACATATTTGGGTATTTTTACACTTTAGCCCTAAACTTTCACATTTCTTATAATTTAATCCTCAATTCATAAAATCACAATTTACACAATTTCTTTCTAATTTCGTGCTAGCCTAATTCTTCATAGACTCCTAGTAGCCCATTATTTTCATTTATTTCACATTTAAACCCCTCAATTTGCACATTTCACAAATTAATCCTTATTTGGCATTTTTGTCAAAAATCACTTTACAAAACATTAAAATCTATCAACAATTATTCATTTTCCATCATTAACATTCAAAAACATCAAGCTATCATCCATGGTAACTCACAAATTCATCAACCAATTCAGAAATTAGGGTACGGGCTAGCTAGTATACGAAGCAATGATCTCGAAAACGTAAAAATCATCAAAAATAAAGCTCAAAACATACCTCAATCAATAACAACAAAGAGCCAAACCTGAAAATGCTTCCTAGGCTATTTATTTTCTTTATATTCAGTGGAAGATGAAGGAAAATAAAATGATTTTGGCTTTTATTTTATTTATTTTACATTAATACATAGTTTACCATTCTACCCTTTAGTTAAAACATTAATAATCACATCATACATGCCCATTTATGACCATTCCTACTATCCATGGTCTAATAACATCATAAGGACCTCACATTTAATCAACCATAGCAACTAAACACATTTAACATATAGAATGCCACTTTTTCATTTTACGCGATTTAGCCCCTTTTCTCAAATTGAGCTATTAAACGATAAAATTAACTCACGAAATTTTCACACATATATAATCACATGTTATAAACACCAAAAATAATATTAAAATAATTTTATAACCTTGGATTTGTGGTTCTGAAACCATTGTTCTGATTTAACTAAAATCGGGTTGTTACACAAGTGGAGAGTACTATTCCAAGAAAATCTCAATTTGATCTCTCAACTCCCTCTTGTGTCACACTCAGGGCTCCTCATCATTAGCTAATTTGCATCCCTTTCGTGTTGGTTCAGCCGTAGGAGGTTTAAGCTACCATCGCCGAAAAGCTTCAAAAGATAGGTTGAAGAAGATAATCCCCCTTTCTCTCTCCTTTTTACATCAATATTAATAGTTATCCCAATAGTACAGGTGTCCTTTCATCAGAATCATGCTCCCTCTATATGTACAAGTTGGTTGTACCAGACTAAACATGTCATACCCTTTTGTTATTATCTGGACAGCTGTCAGGTGCGGCGACAATTCTGGGCGCAATATGAAAATACTCATGTAACGATATTGGTACCAAAACATGACAAAATTAAGGATAAATAGGCTAAGATCCACTGAGTTATAAAATGCAATTTACTGAACAAAAAATGCTAAAATATGTGCTAAAGATAATTAAATGGGTATAAATTAACCAATAAGTAGGGAGAAAACATATGTTCTTTCTAGTACTATCAATAGGTCTATTGGTACACCGTCAATTTCAAGAATTAGTAAGTTCACTTATATATAATATAAATGAATTTATCCATAGCATAAGTATATTTCTCATATACAAGCACATCATCTAATTTTTCAATCTCTTTTTACTTATATCATCATGTTGCATATGAGATTATCCATAACATATGAAATTTACCATCTATGACCATAACCTTTAATTCATCAACAACACTACAACTATCAACCTTTTCATAAAATTAGGAACCATTCCATTTACTTACTGACCATTCCCTTCCAAATGTTTAGCATAAGCCTAAACAGCATCATCAATACACAAGTTAGTGCATTTATACATAACTCATTTGGAATAACCACATGATAAGTCATTTCCATATGAAAATACATCATTTGAATCATTCATCCTTTCCATGAATATATGCATAATACCATTTGAAGACTTATCATTTCAATCCCTTTTCTTACCTGTTGAACCAAGTAGAATATCATCGAATACTCGGAAAAGATCACACGAAGTGTGCTTAGACATAAAACCATAATCGTTCCTATACATCATTGCTCACACAATCTATGAAATAGGCTTGCTCACACAAGTTATGGGTCAGGATGTAAGCTACACGATGTTGCTCACACGAGCTATGGAGTATCTGCAACAAAAGCAGGACCTCAGCCATCGGTAGGACATTTAAGACCAGCACCCAAAACATGAAATCTCTAATGACATGTCATTTGTATCCTAAGAATTCTTAAGGTTCATCCGGGACTCCTTATCCGTATAGTCATCATATTATTGATACATCTATAATCAAATTCATTTATATTCCAACAACATAGTAAATAGTTAATTTAACTAACTTTAAAATGATCATAGTTCATACGAACTTACCTCGATGACTAGGGCGTAGAAATGAAATCGACTAATTCGAGGCTTTAGCTTTTCCCCAATCTAGATCCGTACATGCTCTATCTTGATCTAAATAGAAAATTTTAATCCATTTCCCTAGCATTCAATTTAGTTCACATTTCATATTTTTGAAAAATTACTATTTTACCACTAACATTTTAACTTTTTACAATTCAGTCCTTAAGTTCATATCTTGCAATTTAACCATTTTAACTTAAATCCAACTTAACCAAAATCATAAGGGACCTAGGAACAACTCATACTTACAATAATTTCACAACAAAACTCATAGTTTCACATATTTAACAAATTAATCCCTAATTGTCATTTTCTTCAAAATCAGTTAGAAAAACTTATTTCATCCGAAACAAATATCAATATTCCATAAATTAACATCAAAACATATTAAAAAAATTCATGGTAAGTCCCTCAATATTTGAAAATTTTGCAAACTGATCCCTGGGCTAGCTAGATTAAGCTACAACGATTTCAAAAATGTAAAAATTATTAAAAATGGGACCGAAATCACTTACCATGCAAGAACCTTAGCTATTCGAACCTTCAACCCTAAAATGGCCATTTCTTTGCCCTCAAAATTAGTGGAGAAGACAACCATAAGGATTATACCATCTTTTGATTTCTTTTGTTTTAACTTATTTGTTAAATTACCATTTTAACCTTAATTTATAACTATACAAAACATTAAATTCATGTCCATATTTGTCCATTAATTCCTTAAATGGTATATTTACCATTTAAGTCCATTTACTTTCATTTCCATAGCCATTTAACTCTTTTAACGAATCAAACTCAACTTTTATGGTTTTTACGATTTAGTCCTTTTTACTTAATTGACAATTTACACGTCAAAATTTGTTAACGAAACTCTAATACGACCTGAATAATAATCCATAAACATTAATAAAATATTTACGGCTCGATTTATAGAAACAAGATCCTGATACCCCATTATCTAAAACCACTTGACTTTAAAGTCTTACCACTTAAACCAATTGTTCTTCCATTTAACATAAATCATTAAATCAATTTTTATTCATCACACTATATATTACTTGTAAATATTAAATAATAATATTTACGGACTCACATGTCGAACTTCTAGTCCTGAAACCACTATTCTGACATTACCAAGAAATGGCTTGTTATAGAAATATTTTTGATGGACTTGATAGAGTTGCCTTTAGTGAACTTTGACCTCATTCTGGATATGGACTGGTTGGTGGAACACCAAGTCAAATTGGGTTGAGCTTCAAAGAGGGTCACTCTGAAGACTTTTGTTTGTAAGAAAATAGTGAAGGTTGGGGTGTAGAGATTACTTATCAATGTGATCTCCGCTTTAGTGGTCGAAAAGTTGGTTCGTAAAGGGTGCAAGGCTTATCTGGCTTACATTCTGGATAAACCTATCAGTGAATCAGATGTGAAGAATATTTGTACAGTGAGGGAGTTTCCTAACGTCTTCCTGGAAAATTTGTAACACCCCAAACCTGATCCAATCGTTATGGCTAAATTCAGAAAGCTACATTGGCCACCAGAATGGCCCAGAAAAACTTTCTTGATTTCAAACGTACTTTTTTTAAACCATTTGCGCAGTTCGATCAAAACTAGTAAAATCGAATGTTCAATTTTATTTTAAATCTCATTTCAAAATTCATTTGTTCATGAAAATGGCCGAAATAAACTTTCAGAATTTTGAAAAAATATTTTAAACTATTGGCTTATCAATTCAAAACAAATGAAATAAAGCATTTATTTTAATTTCATAAAAACCGTGCAAATTTCAGGAACCAAAATAAATAATATCTCAATTGTAAACATCCACTCATTTATTCAAAACTATTTCAGATTTTCAATCATACTTCTAAATCAATTGTATTTTTATTCAAAATTTTAGAAATTGGTTATTCGTCATTATTTTGAAAAGAAAAACATATTAACTTCATAAATCAAATGTCTTCAGAAAACTCAATTGTAAACATTAATAATTTTGGAAACTAAGTCTAATTTTATTAAAAACTCATTTTTCAGAAATGCAACAGAAAAATGTATTATTGATAGATTCTATTTTAGAAACTGAGTTTCAAGCAAAATCTTATCAATACTAATTTATGCAGTTTTTAAAACTTAGTGCCATGCAAGCAAATTTATGCAAATCAAAATGAAAAATCCCCAAAATAAAGTCCCATAAAGTTATTAAAACAAACCCAAATCAAAGTCCATAAAAATCCATAAAATGATATAAAGTCCATAATTTATTAAAAATTCACATCCGAGAGCATAACCAAAAATCTGCATCCGAGTCCTAATTATGAGGATTACCTAAAACATACACATAAGATGGGTGAGCTTACAAACCCAGTGTGAGATCATCACAAATATAATCGCATACATATTAAAATATCAATCTCAACATATCAATCATCATAATAATCACAAGTTCTAACACCGATACTTATGCATGAACATGTCGATGCGTATTCTAAAATGATGCACGCTTTATAAAATTTCCTACCCATCTCCGGTACACACCAATATCGAGTTCCCCAGAACTTGTCCATCCAATAACACACCATTTGTGGACAAGCCACCACATAATTTCCGATAAACTACCACATAACACATTATGGACAAGCCACTACATAATTACCAATAATGACCACATAATAATAGATAAACTACCACATAACTCCCACCTTTCCTAAAACCCACCCTATGCATGTGATATGACCATTTTCAAATTTAACACAGATAATCACTTTTCGCATTTCTTATTTAGTCATGCTTATAGTTGCATATTTCTCAATTTTACACATTTGCATGTAAACATGCTCATATTTTCATATATCACATAATATTCACTTTTTATTCACTTTAGCATGCATTAATATATTTTCATATTAAATCATGGGTCTCATCACACACATATTATAACACATATTTAGATCATCACATATCAATAAAGCCATGTATCACATAACATAAAATTGAGATTTGCACACATATCATCATCACATACATCAACACATCACAAATCATAGTTTTCATGAACTAATAATTTTAGGAAAAACTTACTTGGAGTTTCCCTATGATGAGTTTCTCAACTTCACTTTGAGTACTTAGTGTACTCTTAAATAATTATTTAATAGAATTTTATTAAAAATAAAAGTAGCAAATTATACTCAAATCAAATATTTAGATCCCACACTTTATATCGAAGGTCTGATTGCCACAATGATATTAGAATGGGTTTTGCTTGGATATAAACCTGGTAGATGAATTCCTCACATCAAACACATATTTTAGTTATAGATCTATCAGATGTATCTTATAACTTAAAGATTAATCATTGAAATAATTCTCACCAATTATGTAACAACTCGTTTTCAGTGAAATTGGAACAATGGTTTTGGGACCACAAATTCGACATCAAAATATTTATTTTATTATTTTATGGTATACAGCAAGATAGTAGTACCGTATAAAATTTTCGTTAAGAAATTTTACCGTTTGCATGCTTAATTCGATAAAAATGACTAAATCGCATAAAGTGTAAAAGTTGTGTTCTAGTAGCTAAAGGTATTAAATAGCTATAGAGCCTTAAAGTATAAGTCCTTATATGGTAATTAGATCATTCATGTTGATAGTGGAATTTGATGACTTGGTATAAGTGAAATTATGAATGTTTTTAAATGTTATGATAATAAATTAGTAAATAAATGATAAATAAAACAAAACCAAGTTATCATTTTTAGCTCTTTCTTCAACCGAAAATACAAAGTAAAAGAAGCCATGGAAGCTTGCTAGTTCAGCCATGGAGTTTTGAGTGCATGGTATGTATTTTAGTCTTGTTTTTAATGATTTCTATGTTTTCAAGATCGTTGTAGCTTAATCTAGCTAGCCCGGGGACTAATTTGTAAAACTATTAAAAGGTTAGGGTTTTGCTATGAATGAATGTGACTGAATTTTGATGTTTTATTAAAGAAAATGGTTAGTTGTTAATAGATAAATAACTTTTGTTAAGTGTTTTTTGGTGAAATTGAAAAATAGAAAATTATACATGGTGAAATTGTGAAATAAATGAAATATAGGGCTTGCTAGGGACCTATATGAGATTCAGCTATGATGGGTTTTGGGAAAATTACATGAATTCCCAATTTTTATGAGCTAGGGACTAAATTGAAAAGAAATCAAAAGTATAAGGGCAAAATTATAATTTTTCTAAAATATGAAATTGGATTAAATTGAATAGAATAATTATTGAACTGAGCTAAATTTATCCTTTTAGATCAAGACAAACCTCGTACGGCTTTGAATCGAGGCAAAGTTAAAGTTTCAGATTAGTCGCCTTCATATCTACGTTTAATCATTAAGGTAAGTTGGTGTCATTAAATTGTATTTATATGTTTTGAATTGAATTATACATGTATTGTGAACTGCAATATATATATATATATATATATATATATATATCAATCACATATCTAATGATATTACGACGACTACTGAGCCCTGTTTAAACCTTAGGAGATCGTTGGATACAAATGACATTCAGTTATTGGTCCTAAACATCCTATCGATGGCTGAGGTCCGGCATATGTCATAGATACTCCACAACTCGTGTGTGCAGCATCATGTAGATACGTTCTAACCTACAACTCGTATGAGCAGGCCCATTTTTACAGCTCATGTAAGCATTCTAATTTACAGCTTGTGTGAGCATACATGTACACGAATTGATGAATTACAGTTATATGAGTTAGCACACTATGTGTGAACTATCCCGGGCATCCAAAAATATTCTAAATGGTTCAACGGGCATTATTTAGAAAGAAAATAGTAAGAGTTCGATATGAACTAAGACATGCACACATGTAAATTTCATTGAAATGGTGATACATGGTATACTGAGAGTTGAAATGGATGATATATGCATATGATACATGATTAAATGTTGTGTTCATCCATGATTATATTGCCTATGTTATATGATTAAATGGCTAACATGTTTGGTGTATATGCTTAGGCTTTGGCCAAATTGTGGTTGAATTATGCCATGTTTAACTTACTTATTATGTGTTGAAATGGTAAGTTGTGTTTTATTTTAAACGAACTTACTAAGAATTTGTGCTTACTCTATGTTATTTTTTATGTTTTATAGTGAATCGAAAGCTCGTTCAGGTTGGTAGCTTGTCAAAGTTATATCACACTATCCATCGACTGTATTAGTACTTTTGGTGTTTTAAGTTTTTGTTATCCTGGCATGTATAGGTATTTTGGATGTTGAAGCAGGCATGTGTTTTGGCTTGTATTATGGTATTTTGGGGAGTGATATGAACTAGTTTTGGCATGTAAATATTTGGTCTTAAATTGGTTGATATTTTGGTTCTTGATGCTTGAATGATTAAAGATGGAATGGTGATTTAAAATGCATGTTATAAATGTTTTCTGATATGTTTGAATGTAGTAATTTGGTACAATTGTTATAAATGACATAAATGGCTATTAGTGCTAGTTGATGAATGGCACATTTGGTATCATTTGGTGTGAATTGGATAGTTAAATCAAATGGTATGTTTTGGCATAAACTTAGATAGAAGTTAGTTGAACAATATGGCCAATTTGAGTATATGGTTATACATGTTTAGGTGTTGAGATTGAGGTGCCTTTGGGCATATTGGTTGTATCTGTATTGTACCATATTTGTATAGCTTGTTTATGGATGGTCTTGATACATTTGGAAGGCTTGTTTATATTGCAAAACTGATTGTAGGTGTATGCATTGAATGGGTGAGAAAAATGGTTTGAAAATGGCTTATTTTTTTACCACACGGACAGAGACACAGGCATGTGTCTTAGCCGTGTGTGACCTCGTGTGTCCCCTATAACTTTCAAAGGGTTGCAAGTCAGGTTGTTACATAGCCTAGCACATGACCTGGCACACAGGCATGTGAGGTCATTTCGAAGGGTAAATGGCCTAGCACACGGGCATGTGGTTTGGCCTTGTGACCCAAGTTAGTGAGTTACCCGGGCACAGACACGAGCTGGGATAGGGCCATGTGTCCTTACTTTGAATGTCCATATGGCTTGAGACACAGGAGTGTCTCTTGGCCATGTGTGTCACATGGTTGGCCACACGGCAATGTGACCCCTACAGTTTTAAAAAGATTTCATTGTTTTCTAAAAAATTCTATAAGTTTTCGATTTAGTCCTGACTTGTTTCTAATGTGTTTTAAGGGGCTCGAAGGCTAGTAAAAGGGATGATATGCATGTTATCGATTGGTTTTGCTATAATTATTGATATGATTAAAATGTTTAAACTTTTTATTTGTTTTGAAATGAAAACTCTAGGAATACTCTGTAACCCTATTCCATCATCGGATATGGGTTAGGGGTGTTACAAATTACTTACCCTTAAATCGAGACTTAGATTCGATGTCTTCATTATCACAAGATTTGGTGTCTTTGTTATCAGACTAAGGATCTCTTGGATTGGCATTGTTTGGTCCTTCAAAGAATATAGGAACAAAATGTTAACACATGAAAAACAAATGTGTCTTAATACCATTCAACTATAAGGAAAAACAATATAGACGAAAGAATGTTTTGAACACCCATCATGCACTTACAGTACTCAACAATACTATTAGATCATTGATAAGTCTTGTCGAAAGAGCGAAGAGATTTAACGATCTACAAAAATATATGATTGACTTAAACAGAAAATAATTAAAATAGGATGAATTAATCATTAGAAGAGAAAAAATGGTCCAATCAGAAAGAGAAATAAAAAGGGGGAAATTGAAACTCGACGAAAAAATGGTGTTGGCGGTAGTAGTCTAGTGATGGCCCAATCAGGTGAGAAAAAAATATAAAATGAGTGGGAGGGTTCGGTCACAATATTGAGAGAAAAGAGAAATGTAACCTCCTAAATCCAGCACAGACGTTATGGCTGAATCTTGAAGATCACATTGGCCATATTGATGGCATAGAAAATCATTTAGCTATTTTTTCTTAAAAAACATTGTTGCTAAAAATGTCCTTGTTGAGAAAACTGAAGTTTGTTTGAAATTGTTTATCTTTAGAAAACTCAAGTTTTGATATTTTTCAGAAAATGTCGTATTTCAATTAAAACATCGCAACGGATAATTTGCATATCTAAAACTCGTTTGACATTTTCAAAATGTAGATCTAATATATATATCTCATAAAAT
The DNA here is from genome assembly GCF_025698485.1 of Gossypium arboreum. NCBI lineage: Eukaryota > Viridiplantae > Streptophyta > Magnoliopsida > Malvales > Malvaceae > Gossypium > Gossypium arboreum. The sequence goes on from NC_069080.1 coordinate 78,382,175, forward strand.
ATCAATTTTGTGTGCAAATAGTGTTGAGTTTCGAAAACAAAGTATGGAATTTTGAAAACACGCTTGTTGTAACACCCCAAACCCAGCCCAGACGTTATGGCCGGATCCGACGTGTCACATTGAAGTTTTTAAGAAAACCCATGCCTCTTTCAACGTCCTTCTTAGTGTTTTAAAAGATAGTCTTTGCTAAGTTAATAAAGTGAATGGAAGGTGTGCACCAGGTAGGTATCCAAATCGAGGAGGTGAGCCATGAAGGTCGCTAAGTACCAAGCTCTTGATTGGATCCAATCCTAGACATGCCCACAACCATTGCCACACTTTGGTGCTAGGTTAGGTTTTGAGAAAAACGAGTTGGAATTCATTTAAGTAGATATTTTTGATAAACCAATTAATTGTATCGTTGCGTTATTTTGAAAACAATTATCATTTTGGAAACGCGCCCTAGGTTTAACTCATATTGTTATCAGAAAAATATAGGGTATAAAATAAAATAATCCAGAAAATTAATTAAAATGGCCTTATTACAACCCAAAACCAAATAATAATATTAATAAGATAAAACTTATAAAGAAATAAATCGGCTATTTATTGCAATTAAAAGAAACAGAAACAGTAGTGTGGCCATCTGCGAGTCCCTCACAGTTCCAAACCATCTAAGCTTAGGGATTACCTGCACAGTTAGAAACGGGGTGAGTTTACGAAAACTCATTGCGTAATCCCCAACAAAAAAACAAACAGTGAATAACACGATGTCAAGACAATCGGGCCAAAGCCCTATTCAAGAATAAGATCACGGGCCTTAGCCCTTAAACAAGAGTAATATGGGCCTAAGCCCTAATTGATCTCGACATATCTTTGGTCAAGCCTTTTCATAAATCATATCACTGGGCCGAAGCCTTTTCATAAATCATATCACTGGCCTAAGCCTTTACTGATACGATCCGCCTTGGGGTGAGTCGAGTCGTATGTGAGTTTGCCCGATGGTCTACAAAGAAGTAGCGTTCGATTTGTTCAAAAGGATGTTTTAACGTAAATAATGGCAGAAGCTATGTAAAAGGATTCAAAGATGGGTTTATGGATATGAAGTTTATGTAGATGGGGTTATGGATAAAGTTTTTGTAGGTTTGGTTATAATGAAACGAAAAGATGGAATGGAATGGAAATGAAAATGATCTCAAAAACAAACACGAACCAATATTAGAAAATATTGACCCAAATGTTATAAGTTTTCAAGGTGGTCGGATGGAGAATATGAGAACCTCAACCCGCTACTTAGCAAAGTAGGAACCTTGGTATGTTTGAACGCCACACTACGAGTAGTGATAAGTTCGGTTTTCAACAAAGAAAATGGATGACACAACTAGAACACTAGGTAGCCAACAAATCTTTGAACGAAAAGAGAAAAGTTTGCCTTACAAATTTGGCGAATATCATTAACAAAATATTCCAAAAGTAGTGTCAAAAAGGCTTGGTTACAAGAATTTATAAGGCTAAAATGAGCTAGCCAAATGGTCACATAGTAAAGTGCTATTAAAAAGGCTAATTATAAATCAAAGACTTTTGAAATTCTAGAGTCAATAACTTCTCTCTTTAACTAGCTAAATTAATGTCCTTAAAGGCTTGAAAAATGACTCTTGATTTTCCCTTTGGCTAGTTGAATAGACTCCAGTCACTTTAATGAAATTTGCAATGCATAAATTGTCCATTAAGTGGCAAAAAAACGTTGGGGTATTTGAACAAGCTACTACCAGATTTTAAAGGACATGAAATGCTCCTTTAAACTCTCTTTTAATGATGCTTAATGCTTCCTTTATAACAGCCCCTTCTTTTGTAACCAAAATAACTTGAAAAGTCTCCTTTATTGAATGCGTAACAGCCTTTGTGAATTGAAAAGTCACTGAAATTAGTTTGCAAAATGTTGCAAGGACACTTTATTAAGCTGGTCCCAACTCGATCTATTTCTCCAACCAAAGCCTCGCCCCACACTTGATTAACTAAGGCCGAAATGGCCTCCTTGAATTGCTTAGCTCGAGCTCGCGTAATTGGTCCTTGAGGCATCACCATTGAGTCCTTGCTCGAACTTGATGCACTCCAGGTCGCGATCGTATCATTCCCCCCCTCTTTTAGGTGACTTGTCCTCAAGTCAAGCCATTTTTCCATGGGAGAACTTCGACTCATGCATGGTTTTCCTCGGTCAAATGGGATGGAAGATGTCACACAAACCTGAAAAATTCTTACCACAGCCAATAAAAAGAAACTCAAAAGAGTCAGATTCAAATGTGTTCGATAGTTCATAAAAAATTCATTCAATCGAACTTATGCCAAAAATCTCAATTGGTCAAAGCAAGCATACGTAAATTTATCAAAGAGTTTCGTTAGACCAACGTTGCAAACATGAAGACTAAGTTGGATCAAGGTATAATTGGTTGTAAACGATGGCAGGCATTTAAACACATTATTCCTCATCCAAAACATTTCAATATGTTTATTCAAAAATAACAATTCATGGGAATGTACACGCAAAGTGTACCATGGCCAATTGGAAACTAAATCACTCTTTCGCTTATTAACAACATGATTTGTGTAATCACTTTCCAACACAAACGGATCACTACTAGGCCAAAGACAACAATCAATCACAACAAGGTACAAACAATTTCCAAACATCAAACCATCAAAAAGATTTTCAACAACATTCGAATAGAGTAAAGGTATTTGAAAATTTTCAGAACTTTACCTTGTCGATCTTGAAGAGAAGAAAATTTATGTTCGTTTTACCTTTTTCAAACAAGATGAATCTTCTCTCTTGAGATAGATAATGTAAAACAAACCTTTATCTCGATCAACTTGGGTGGGTGACGAAGCACCATGACACTCGTGCTTTTTAAAGGGTTACATTCACAAAATGTAAAAGGTTAGTTTCAATAGGAGATATGGATGAAAAGAAAAAAATAAATCATCATTGAAATTTGATTCAAGTCCCAAAGCATAAGTCGATCTTACCTTCTCAAAATGGAACGAAAATTTTAGATGTGGCCAAACAAGGTAATTAGTAAACGAATCAAAATTGAAACCCAAATCATTGAATTTTACCTTCTTATCAAAAGTTCAAACATCACGCAAACATAATTTGAATGCAAATGATGCAAAGTGCTTAATGTTTCCATAAAATGAATTCATGTAGCAAATACCAGGCTTGAACACACGAACTTGGTCATTTGATTTAGCAGGCAACATGTTAAATAAGGAAAATATAATCAACTCATCGCATGATTCAAATTTCACTTGTTCAATTAGACTTGAAAAATTGGCACAACCAAGCATATTCATTTTATCACCAAAGAAACGATGCAACATGTTATCATGGAAGTAAATCAAAGGAAACTTAAACATGCAAATACTCAAACAATCTTGCATCGTAATTTCTACTCGAACAGATAGATCAAAGCATGGAAATCTCGCACAAAATTTCAGAGATTTATCTTGAAGAACAAAGTCAAACAGATCAATTATTTCATGCAAAAAACTTTTAACGCATATATCGAGCAAAGAAGTTGTGAACATGCGACCTTTCAAAAATTCAAATCCATCACAAATCATTTGAATAGGCACGTTTAAACAGAAAGATGAATTCAAAGAATTTTTATAATCAAACAGATCAAAACGTGAAAAACTACTATCACACACATTCACAATTTGCACAGGATGAACCAATCCAACAGAATCAACAGAATTGTCGTTATAAAACATGTCATAAGACGGAATCTTCATGGCATCTTTTGAATCAACATCGTTAACATTAATATATGAACAACAATTAGCCAAATCAAAAGATGGAAATTTTTCAAAAATTATGCCATCAAAACCTTTATGAGTAATTTTAAATCAGTGCCTTGACTCGATAAACAAAGATTCCTTACCTTCCTTACCTTCGATTTCCAATGGGTGGCGATCGTCCACGAACTTACCTTTTTCAAACAATTGAAAACGCCTCTCATTTTGAAGGTATCGGAGTTGGATTTGGTCGCACAGACTTTTAGGAACCTGAAAAGAAAGATCACAAAAAGATCAAGCAGAAGTGTTAGTAGAAAGAATCCTCGCTTGCTCACTAACATCTTTTTCACTCGATTCTATTTCTTCTGAATCACTCATTTATTTTATCTCAATTTCTTTTTCCACTTTTTTTTCTTGTTCACATTCTTTCTCTCTCTCAAACTCTTTTTCATTCTCTTTTTTAATCTCATTTTCTTTTTCACTCTCAATCTCTTTTTCTTTTTCTTTCATTTCTTTGTTTCTTTTCTCGATTTCATTCAAGATTCTCTCATTTTCTCTCATAATCTTTTCTTGCCTCTCTTTTCTATTGATCTCTTTTTGTTCATTTTCTTTTTCAACGGCTTTTTCAATGACTTTCTCAATCTCTTTCAAGAATCTCTCATTTTCTCTCTTACTCGCCTCTTGCCTCTCTTTCATTTCTTTTTCTCTCATTTTTTCTTTACAACTTGAAGATAATACAAGTGAATCAGCATGATAAGTATTTTGTTCGAAAGATGTGAAATCATTTAGATAGAGTTCACGATCAATTCTTCGAGAATGAGTCTTCGTGGATGCATACGAAGAGTTACTTGGGCTCCCTCGTTCGTTATCTCGAAAGACCTTAGACTCGAAGCTTTCTTTCTTTCTACTCGAATTTCTTGTTGAATAGGTATCACGATAGAAATCTCTTCTCGAGTAGTCATCAGATGTGTGTCTCCGTGATGTTCTTGACTCCTTTTTCTGACTTGGAACAATTTGCTTTCGTTGAACTCTTGCTCGATGGTCTAGCTTTTCTTGGACAGGCTTGATTTTTCGATCGAGCATGCACTCCATCTCTTTCAACAAATATTGAAATTCAAAGGCTGAAAACTCTTCTCGAGACATGATTAATAGATGAAAAGAAAAATGAATAAAACAAAACAGAAAATGAATACCTTACCACAAACCTCACTAGTCACTCACAATAAAATTTGAATGGCACTCACACTCGTGTTTGCACTCAAGATCGGCTTTTTCAACACTCTAATGCTCTCACAACACTCGTGCCTTTTACCTCTCTTTACCTTTCTCGTGATTTCGTAAGCAGATTCGCCAAGGCTTAACCTTAGTCTAGGTGGTCGGTTTCAAATGGGTAACAAAGGATGATTTGATTTAAAACTGGGTAGGCTTATAAGAAAGAAATTAATTCGGGTATAGTGTGGCGAAAAGGTCAAGGATGGAAGTGGATGAGAGGGTAAAAGTTTCAGGATTGAAAAATGGAGAAGGAGTAAAACTATGTTCAAATTTTCAGATTTTGTTTTTTTTTTTGAATTTTTTTTTGAATTTTTTTTTTAGACTTACTTGATGAGTCACAGACTATTCCTGGAGTAATTTTGAATGCTCGTACTCCTCATTTTTGTAGCTCTGATACCAAATGATAAGATCGGCCTCGGGGTGAGTCGAGTCGTATGTGAGTTTGTCCGATCGTCTACGAAGAAGTAGCGTTCAATTTGTTCAAAAGGATGTTTTAACGTAAATAATGGCGGAAGCTATGTAAAAGCATTCAAAGATGGGTTTATGGATATGAAGTTTATGTAGATGGGTTTATGGATATAAAGTTTTTGTAGGTTTGGTTATAATGAAACGAAAAGATGGAATGGAATGGAAATGAAAATGATCTCAAAAACAAACACGAACCAATATTAGAAAATATTGACCCAAATGTTTATAAGTTTTCAAGGTGGTCGGATGGAGAATATGAGAACCTCGACCCGCTACTTAGCAAAGTAGGAACCTTGGTATGTTTGAACGCCACACTACGAGTAGTGATAAGTTCGGTTTTCAACAAAGAAAATGGATGACACAACTAGAACACTAGGTAGCCAACAAATCTTTGAACGAAAACAGAGAAAAGTTTGCCTTACAAATTTGGCAGAATATCAAATATTCCAAAAAGTAGTGTCAAAAAGGCTTGGTTACAAGAATTTATAAGGCTAAAATGAGCTAGCCAAATGGTCACATAGTAAAGTGCTATTAAAAAGGCTAATTATAAATCAAAGACTTTTGAAATTCTAGAGTCAATAACTCCTCTCTTTAACTAGTTGAATTAATGTCCTTAAAGGCTTGAAAAATGACTCTTGATTTTCCCTTTGGCTAGTTGAATAGACTCCAGTCACTTTAATGAAATTTGCAATGCATAAATTGTCCATTAAGTGGCAAAAAAAACGTTGGGGTATTTGAACAAGCTGCTACCAGATTTTAAAGGACATGAAATGCTCCTTTAAACTCTCTTTTAATGATGCTTAATGCTTTCTTTATAACAGCCCCCTCTTTTGTAACCAAAATAACTTGAAAAGTCTCCTTTATTGAATGCGTAACAGCCTTTGTGAATTGAAAAGTCATTGAAATTAGTTTGCAAAATGTTGCAAGGACACTTTATTAAGCTTGTAACACCCCAAACCCGGCCTGGACGTTATGACCGGATCTGATGCGCCACATTGATGCGTTCAAACATTCTGTATTACTTAGTTTGGAAAAGCTGAGTTGGGGTTGTAAAAGACACTTTTAAAGGCAGGTTAAAGTGAATAGAAGCTGTGCACCAGGTAGGAAACCAGGAAAAAGAGGAGGTGAGTCCGTCGGAGTGCTTAAGTACCAAGCTCTTCCCGGATCCAATCCTAGACATGCACACCACCATTGCCACACTCTAACATCTCGTATAATTTTGAGAAAATCGTTTGATTATGTTCGTCTTAAGAAAATGTTTAAGTTGAAAACGTTTGTTTAAAATATTTATTTCCTTGGAAAAACATTTACTTTGCGAAAACTTTGCGCGTCATCGTGATCTTTTAAAAATCAAGTAGTTTTTATAAAACGAACCCTAGTGCTAACCAGTTTAATAATCCCCAAAATAAAAATAATTAAAAAGAGCGGCCTTATTACAACTTTAAACATAATAAAAATAAAATAATCCAAATTAAATGCTAAACTTATTTAAAATTGGCAATCCATCTTCATGGCCACTCAATCCCGCCACCCAAGTCCACCAACTAGGGCTCACCGCAAGGAGGGAAGAGGAAGGGGTGAGTTTGGAAAACTCAAGGTATACTGAAACCCATCCAAAGCCCAATTCAGCTCGAGCCCATTGGGCCTAAGCCCTATTCAGATAACAGATACACGAGGTCAAGCCCTTTTCGAATCACATAGCAAGGCCTTAGCCCTTTTACATAATAGTGTGGCCCATAGGCCCGCTTCAAGAATATGAGTATCAACAGAAACAATGAATGCAAGCCCATCCGGGAGACTACTCAACCCACCAACCGCTACACCGCCTGCACCAGCCCTACACACCATGTGGGAATATCTCAACCCACCCACCCTACACACAGTTGCGACAGAACGCTGCTCAAATTTCAGTCGATTGAGGCAAAGCCTCCAAGACGTGGATGAACCACTTTCATACTTCCTCCATTAATACCCCAATCCCATGCAATGAGATATTAATAAATGTATATCATGCAAAATACAGAGTAATCAATCAAGCGCTTCACCAACTTAAAACCCTAGGGTATATCGGTAATTTTGCTCTTTAGGGTAATTTGGTAATTTTGCTCTTTAGGGTAATTTCGTGATCTACGCTCTGCACAAGCTAATTCAGTAATTTTTATCAGTTTTATGCAATTTGATTCCACCATCTACCTAACAGCTAATTAGCCCATCTCTTACCCATATTGGTCCGTAAGCCCATTGGGCCCAATTTTGGCCCATCAAGCCCTTTTTTGAAATACGCTAAAGCATCACGCTGAACGTGCTTACCACCTTACGGTGCCGATCTAACAATTCCTCTATGACTTGAGAGCATTCACATACTTACATGACCATGAAATGCCGGAATTTGACATTTCGCTTTTGCTTAATTGAACTAAGAAAGGGTGTTCTAGACACACCGATTCATGACGATCGCTTCGAGATCCCTTTTGATGTCCTACAATTTATTAGCACAGTTCTTATTTACAAACCATAATCACTAAACCCCAAAACTTACTTATCCATGATCGAACCATATCCCTAAAAACCTTTGAAACCTTACCTTTTGCCAAAATCGATAGTTAGCTCAAATCCGATTTCTCCAATGAACCACGCCTTAGATTCAACGCTAAGAAGACTCTAGTCACCGGAAGAAAACATCGCTTAAAGACTCTTAGAGCCATATGCCCAAATCGACACCGCCTAATTTTAGGGACTTGACTTTTCTTAACTTTGCAAAATAAGAACAGATCCGAGATGATACGTACTTACCCCTTACTCCCACTTGATTTCCACGCAATCTAGTGTAGATTTATCTATCAAACGACGGTAGAACTCGATTCCCCAAAGTCTTGAAGTTTCGCTATAAGCCCCAAATCTATAGTTTTTCGCTTTTGTATGATGAAGAAGATGATAATGTGGGGCTACAACCTTGAAGTAGAATTATGGTCGAGATCTAGGATTAAGAAAAGATACTTGCAAATTAATAAAAACAAAAGAACATAGGAGAACTCGGCTTTGAAGAAATCGGCACAAGCAATGATCACGAGATTTCGGCTTTTATGGATTCGCAAAAGTATTGATGAATAGCAGGTATGATGAATAGTTTTGAAGAAGAAGAAAGAAAAATAGAAGAAGAGGAATAGGGAGGTGGTAGTTTGACTAGAGAGGAAAAAGAGAGGAAAAACAACCCTAAGGTGTTAAAGCGAGAAGAAAAACGGCACCACTCAATACCCTAAGTGCCAAATACTAACAACATAGCCCCCCGATTTTTCCCTCTTCAATTCCCATAATTCGCCAACTCCTAGCCTCATCCAAATCCCTTAAATCTCTCCCTTATCCCTCCTTAATCCAAGCATTTAAACTGATCCAACTCTCCTTTAGCGAATCCACCGAACTCCAACACTTACCCTCCCGCACTAAAAAATAAATGCATCTATTTGCCAACACAGGAATCGATCCCTTGCCTTCCCAAAGCTCCACACGCCACTTTTCTAGGAGCCTAGTGGCGTCACCCTTGCCACTTAACCAAGGCTCTTTTTGTGATGCAATTTACCCATCACTCCACTTAAGGCCACTTAGCCAGAACCCCTAACTCCTAAGTCTAAAATTCCAAAAATTCAACTGGGTTTTGGCCAATTCATGGGCCTTCTATAAGCCCATTTACCTACTCAAAATACTAATTCTGTAACACCCCTAACTCGTGACCGACGCCGGTGTCGGACACGAGGGGTTAACGAGACAAATCCTCTTAAAGTACCGACCAATTTGGCATTTCTGGACAGGCTGGAAAACTGCGTCACCGTCGCCTTAAAAATCATATCTCGAGTTCCAAAACTCGGAAACTGGTTTCGTAAATTTTCCCTGAATTTAGACTCATATATCCATCCATGGATTTATTTTTAGAATTTTTGGTTGGGCCAATTGGTACAGTTTATTAGTTAAAGTCACCCATGTTACAGGGATCGACTGCTCTGACCTCCGCGCGTTACAACTTGAATATCTTTCTGTACAGGGCTTTAATACTGGTGCCGTTTGTTTCTAATGAAACTAGACTCAAAATGGAATCTGTACATATAAGGCATGACTCCTAATTCTTTCTGGATAATTTATGGTAAATTTTCAAAGTCACGACAGGGGACCCAGAAATCGTTCTGGCCCTGTCTCACGAGAACTTTAATATCTCCCAGTATACTGCTCATATGGTCGTTTCGTTTCGTCCATATAAAAATAGATTCATCAAGGATCAGTTCCATAATTTACTCACTATTTAATTCTACTTATACTATTTTTAGTGATTTTTCAATCTCATCTCACTGCTGCTGTCCGCAACAGTTACTGCAGTAGACTATGCCAATTTCATGAATTTTTCCTTGGCCTTAATCATCCATCATACATGACACAAATTATGGCCACCTTAACAAAATTTGAGTTTCTAAGACTCGTGGCTATAGGTTCTAGCATCCCACTCGACGCGACCACATAGGCCATTTTCACATGGCTTAAAGTTTACAACCCACAATTCGACAAAATATAATAGCCTATACATGCCAAATGTTCTTCAACAACAAAAAACAATACCACAAGATTTCAGCCGGTGTGATGACTTCAACGACGGTTCCGAGCATGCAACAATACGAGTCCAAGAGACCTAAAATGGGTGACAAGAAAACACCGAGTGAGTTTACAACTCAGTAAGTCATAAGCATTCGTCAATCCACTGATAAAGTTACTACTACATGTACAACAAATGAGGCTAGGTACTCGTCCATATCGAATCTATACCATAATACCTCGGACCTTTTGGTCCAATCTCGTACCAATTCATACATCCACATTTCATATTCTACACAACAAGATAATCAAGCATTTTACACATTAACTCATTTTCCAGCACAACCATACAATTTCAATCATCACATAGATTTAAGGCTTACCAAATTCAACCCCAAGCATGAACGTATTACCTATTCGTCATGAGCTCAAGGTACTTACCCGATCCGCTGTCCATACTCACTCGATGGAGACACACCCTCCATATAATTGTTCGATTGGAGATATTTATATATATATAGAGTACGCACACACAGTGCTTAATACTCGATTTCGCACACTTAGTGCCATGCGATTTAGGCCCGCACACACATTGCCATGCCCTTCGAGCTCGCACACTTAGTGCCATATATTTCCAGCATGCACACTTAGTGCCATATATTTCCAGCACGCACACTTAGTGCCAATCTCGCCACCGTACACACGTATTGCCGCAGACACTTAGTGCCGAAAGCAAACTTTCTACACATTTCACTATTTCTTTTACATTCAACAATTGTCATCACTCCATACACATACATTTTCATTTATATATATATATCATCCCATTAAACACAATTGCAGAAATTTTACAATCATTTAAGCAATATCAAATCGTGCTTAATGACTTACCTCGTGTTGGGTAAAATAGTTCCAAGTCGGCTACTCGATGACCTTCGCTCTTTCCCTTGCTTGATTCTCCTTCTTTAACTCCTTGAGCTTAATCAATAAATCACTAGTTTAACCATCTTGCTAAACATTCATAATTCAACTACACATGCATATGTATGCTTGTATATTCGGCAACCATTCTTACTAATCGTCCATTTGGTCGATTATACACCTAACCGAATATGCACCAAAAACTTGATTCAACATTACCTACATACTCACTTTAATGGCCGAATATATATATATATGTACAATGTCAACTAACATCTTTTAATCACCTAATTTCATCTCATGAACATTTAATCAAATTTTCCCAATCTAGCATATTTTCACATCCATTTGTAACATCATGTACAAACACATATACACATATATCAAAACACAAATTTTACCTATAATGCAACAAGCATAAATCGCACTTATGAGCATGCCATGGCGAATACATCCCACACCATCCCCTTTCAATTTTTGGTCATGGTTAAACAAAGAAAACTCCATGTCTTACTCAAGAATGCTAAAAGAAATTTCAAGAGTAGTCAATCCATCATTACATGTATCATCAACAAGCTTCACATTTAGCATGCAATGGCTTTAACACAATATCAACCTTGGCCAAATACCATTTCCATGGCATAACAAGGATTTGAACCATGGGCTAACATGAACATCAAGTTAGCAACTAAAACATGCATGAATCTCATGACACAACCTCAAACATACCTTAATCTTGACACAAGTATGACCAAATCTCCTTCTAGTTCTCTTCTAAACCAAGCATGAAGCAAAAATCCTTCCTTTTTCCCTTAGTATTTTCAGCCAAGATTTTGAGAATGGATGAACAATTTTTTTTCCTTTCTTTTTCCTCTACTCACGGCAACAAAGGGGGGGGCATCCATGCTCATTTTTTTTTCATTTCTTTATTTTTTTCTACATAATCCACTAACTAAACATGTTGGAAACATGTTCCCTTGCCCATATTCTTGTCATGGCCTACCACTCACCTTAGGAAGTGGGTTATTTGACATGCAAGGACAACTATTTTCCCACATGTATTAATAGGCCACCTTACAATTGCCTAGCACATTTCTAAATTTTCTCACATAAGTCCTATTTGATAAAAATTCACTTACTATTAACAAAATCCAAACACGAAATTTTCACACATGCATATATACATATAATGAGCATCAATTATGATGGTTAATTATTATTATGACTCGGTTTGGTGGTCCCGAAACCACTTTCCGACTAGGGTCGATTTAGGGATGTCACAACTCTCCCCACTTAGAAATTTTCGTCCCAAAAATCTTACCGTAAATAGGCTCGGTATCGCTCTTTCATAGAGTCCTCAAGTTCCCAAGTGGCTTCTTCCATTCCGTGTTTATGCCACAACACCTTCACTAACGGGATTTTCCTATTGCGCAACTCTTTTACTTCACGCCTCATAATGCGAACCGGTTCCTCTTCATAGCTCAAATTAGGTGAATCTCAATCTCGGATGGAGCAATTACGTGCGATGGATCAGACCTATATCGTCAAGCATCGAGACATGAAAACGCTTGTGAATCCTTTCGAGCTCAAGGGCAAAATTAATCGATATGCGATCGCCCAACTCGTTCGGATACTTCATATGGCCCGATAAACCTCGGACTCAATTTGCCCTTACGACCAAATCTAAGCACCTTCTTCCAAGGTGAAACTTTGAGAAAGACCTTGTCTCCAACCCGATATTCAATATCTTTTCTTTTCAAATCCGCATACGACTTTTGGCGATCCGGCGACTTTCAAACTTTCACGAATTACTCGAACTTTTTGCTCGGCATCCTTAACCAAATCAACCTCAAGAATTTACCTTCACTAAGTTCACCAGAATAATGGGGTACGGCATTTACGATCGTATAAAGCCTCGTAAGGCGCCATCTTAATACTTGATTGAAAGCTATTGTTGTAGGCGAATTCAATCAAAGGTAAATACCGCTCCATGAACCACTAAACTCAAGGATGCAACATCTCAACATATCCTCGAGTATTTGAATTATCCGTTCGGATTGACCATCGGTTTGGGGATGAAAAGCGGTGCTAAAATGCGCTTGGTACCCAAAGCATCTTGCAATTTCTTCCAAAATCGCGACGTAAATCTTGGGTCTCTATCCGACACGATAGAAATAGGCACCCGTGTAATCTCACAACTCGAAAAACGTACAATTCCGCTAATTTGTCCATTGAAAATCCGTGCGACGGGATAAAGTGAGCCGACTTAGTTAGTTTATCGACAACGACCCAAATCGCATCCTTCTTACTCATCGACAATGGCGGTCCGGATACAAAGTCCATTGTGACTCGATCCCATTTCCATTCGGGTATCATGATCGGTGAAGTAATCCCGATGGCACTTGATGTTCCGCTTTCACTTGTTGACATATCGACACCTTGAAACAAATTCGAAATGTCTCGTTTCATCTTAAGGCCACCAAAATTGGCGTTTGGTCATTGTACATTTTAGTACTACCCGGTGGATTGACATTCGACTACAATGGGCTTCATTTAGAATTATCGAAATAAGTTCAATTCTTTGGAACACACAGACGACTTCTAAACCTTAAACAATCGTCATCATCAATTTGAAACTCGATTCCTTGCTCGTAACACACTCAAATTTGCTTTTGCAAGCAACTCCTCATCAACTTTCCGAGCTTCCCGAATTTGATGAGCCAACAATGGTTTGGCCTTCAATTCGCTACTAACACATTGTCGGGTAGAATAGACAAGTGTACATTCATCGCTCGTAAAGCAAACAGTGATTTCCGACTTAAGGCATCCGCAACCACATTGGCCTTTCCCGGGTGATAATCAATAACGAGTTCATAATCTTTTAACAACTCGAGCCATCGTCTTTGTCGCAGATTTAAGTCTCTTTGAGTCATCAAATATTTGAGACTTTTGTGATCCGAATACACATGGCACTTCTCACCAAATAAGTAATGTCGCCATATCTTTAAGGCGAATACGATGGCAGCCAATTCGAGATCATGGGTCGGATAATTTTTCTCATGTGGCTTTAATTGTCTCGACGCATAGGCCACAACTCGCCCTTCTTGCATCAATACGCAACCCAACCCAAGTAGGGATGCGTCACTATAAATGACAAACTCTTTGCCCGATTCGGGTTGCACTAGAATTGGGGCTTCACCAAATAAGCTTTCATTGATCGAAACTTTTCGACATTTCTCCGTCCATTCGAACTTAACATCCTTTTGGAGTAGCCGTCATTGGCGTGGCTATCGTCGAGAAACCTTTACAAATCGTCGGTAATAACCGCAAGCCCCAAAAAGCTCCTAACTTCGGTAACATTCCTTGGTGGTTTCCAATCGACTATGGCGAAATTTTGTTCGGGTCCACCGACACCGATCGCGACATCACGTGCCCCAAAAGCTAACCTCTTTCAACCAAAATTCACATTTATGAACTTTGCGATAATCGCTTATCTCGTAAGATTTGCAACACTAGCCTCGGTGTTCAAAGATGTTCGATTTCATCTCTCGAATAGACCAAAATGTCATCGATAAATACAACTACGAACCGATCCAAGTATGGCCTGAAAATTCTATTCATTAAATCCATAAACACCGCGAGGGCATTAGTGAGCCCAAACGGCATCACCAAGAATTCGTAGTGACCGCACCTCGCTCTAAAAGCGGTTTTGGGTATGTCCGATTCTCGGACCCTCAACCGATAGTACCCGACCTCAAATCTATCTTTGAAAACACCGAGGCTCCCTTTAATTGATCAAACAAATCGTCAATTCGTGGCAATGGATATTTATTCTTTATCGTCACTTTATTGAGTTGACGATAGTCGATGCACAACCTCATGGTTCCGTCCTTCTTCTTCACAAACAATACAAAGCCCCATGGAGAAAAACTCGGTCGAGCGAAACCTCTATCCGTCAATTCTTGCAATTGAACCTTCAATTCCTTTAATTCCGTTAATGCCATACGATACGGGGCTATTGAAATCGGCGTAGTACCGGTACAACCGATGCGAATTCCACTTCTCGAACCGGTGGCAATCCCAGTAACTCCTCGGAAAAACATCCAATACTCACAAACCACGGTACCGATTCGAGTTTCCTTTCCGTCTCTTTACTCCCAAACACATACGCAAGGTATGTTTCACACCTTTTTCACATATCTTCGACGGTCATAGAAGATATTATTGTCGGCACTCCCTTTAAATCAAGAGACTCGACTCGGACTACCTCATTATTTGCACTCCTCAAATTAATGGTTTTCCTTTTGCGATCCACCATCGCATCATGTACGGTCACCAATCCATACCAAGAATAACATCGAATTCATGAAATGGTAGAAGCATCGATCGGTAGGAAACAGATTCTCGAATTATTAGGGGCATCTCTTGCACACTTTATCAACAAGCACGTATTGACCCAAAGGGTTTGACACTCGAATTACGAACTCAAGAGACTCAACGGTAGAGTCTTCTTTGGATGCTAAGGTTTCACATACATATGAGTGAGTAGAGCCGGGTCAATCAATGCAATCACAATAGTATCAAAGAGAGTAAAAGTACCGGTGATAACGTCGGGAGGATGCCTCCTCTCGTGCTGGATGGCATATGCTCTAGCAGAGCACGGGTCTCGGATCGGACGGCCGTATTAGAGGCTCCTCTCGATTACCACCCCTACCTCCAGAGATTCTGGGGCCTACCTCCACCGTCGTTCCACTAGGTCTTGCACCTTGCGTCTTATTCCTCTCATCTAGCTCCGTGCAATCTCTAATGAAGTGGTCCTTGAACCGCATCCATAACAGCCCTATTAATGGACTTACCCCAACATTCACCTAGGTGTCGTCTTCCACATTGGGGCATTCAGTCTCTCTTGGCGATTATTGCCCACACTAGCTATGAAGTAGCTCTAGAGTCCGTCAATGGTCGGGCTCTAATGGAAATTCCCGCATCGTCCTCGACTTCATGGTGTCCTCCACGAACCTCTTTACAGCCGAGAACGGAGCTTTACTCGTCGATCTTTTACGGTAATCTCTTGCTTCAAATTCAGCCTTCTTCTTCTCCTCCCAAGTTCTTCCGCCTTGCAGTGCTCGTTCGACTAGTGTCACGAACTCCTTTATCTCCAAAATTCCCACTAGTAACTTTAACTCTTCATTCAATCCTTCTTCAAATCTTTTGCACATCGCAACCTCATCAGCCACACACTCCCGAGCATACCGACTAAGTCTTACGAACTCATGTTCAGATTCGATCTGATCATCCCGCCTTGCTTGAGTTCCAAGAATTCCTTACGCTTCGATCGATGAACCGTTGACTAATGTATTTCTTTCGAAATTGGATTGGAAGAAATCCCAAGTAACTCGTTCATTTGGGACTATGGAAATTAAAGTCCTCCACCAATAGTAAGTCGAGTCTCTTAACAAGGATATAGCACACTTAAGACATTCGTCGGTGTGCATGATGATCATCTAACACTCTAATGGTGTTATCGAGCGTAACTTCGGCCTTTTCGGCATCATCAAGAACTATGGCCTTGAACTCCTCGGCCCCACGCTTCCTAATCAAGTCCACGGTGGTTTACTCACCTCACGGGATCGATGAATCGGAGGCATTGCGGAGTCTTGGGGTGGAGTATTTAAATTCGGGAATGGTTGGACAGTAGGGTTGGTTCGGGCATATTATGCGACCCACTCATTCATCATAGTGAAGAAGGCTTGTTTCGCCTTTCATTTTGATTATTCATGGATGATGAGGCTCAACAGGCGGTGTCCCTTGCGCAGAGCAGCCGCTACACTTTCAACGTCATCCGCCAAGGGTCTCTCTACCCGGGTTCCATCGCTAATCAAAACAAAAATTTCAACCGTCGAAGTCATCACATTATTAAGCACTATCAATTTGGCATGTATAGCTAGACTCACACGCGCTATGGTAGTCCTAGAACCGACTAAACCATAGCTCTGATACCAATAAAATTGTAACACCCTAACTCGTGACCGGCGCCGTGTCGGACACGAGGGGTTAACGAGACAAATCCTCTTAAAGTACCGACCAATTTGGCATTTCTGGACAGGCTGGAAAACTGCGTCACCGTCTCCTTAAAATCATATCTCGAGTTCCAAAACTCGGAAACTGGTTTCGTAAATTTTCCCTGAATTTAGACTCATATATCCATCCATGGATTTATTTTTAGAATTTTTGGTTGGGCCAATTGGTACAGTTTATTAGTTAAAGTCACCCATGTTACAGGGATCGACTGCTCTGACCTCCGCGCGTTACAACTTGAATATCTTTCTGTACAGGGCTTTAATACTGGTGCCGTTTGTTTCTAATGAAACTAGACTCAAAATGGAATCTGTACATATAAGGCATGACTCCTAATTCTTTCTGGATAATTTATGGTAAATTTTCAAAGTCACGACAGGGGACCCAGAAATCGTTCTGGCCCTGTCTCACGAGAACTTTAATATCTCCCAGTATACTGCTCATATGGTCGTTTCGTTTCGTCCATATAAAATAGATTCATCAAGGATCAGTTCCATAATTTACTCACTATTTAATTCTACTTATACTATTTTTAGTGATTTTTCAATCTCATCTCACTGCTGCTGTCCGCAACAGTTACTGCAGTAGACTATGCCAATTTCATGAATTTTCCTTGGCCTTAATCATCCATCATACATGACACAAATTATGGCCACCTTAACAAAATTTGAGTTTCTAAGACTCGTGGCTATAGGTTCTAGCATCCCACTCGACGACCACATAGGCCATTTTCACATGGCTTAAAGTTTACAACCCACAATTCGACAAAATATAATAGCCTATACATGCCAAATGTTCTTCAACAACAAAAAACAATACCACAAGATTTCAGCCGGTGTGATGACTTCAACGACGGTTCCGAGCATGCAACAATACGAGTCCAAGAGACCTAAAATGGGTGACAAGAAAACACCGAGTGAGTTTACAACTCAGTAAGTCATAAGCATTCGTCAATCCAATCGATAAAGTTACTACTACATGTACAACAAATGAGGCTAGGTACTCGTCCATATCGAATCTATACCATAATACCTCGGACCTTTTGGTCCAATCTCGCACCAATTCATACATCCACATTTCATATTCTACACAACAAGATAATCGAAGCATTTTTACACATTAACTCATTTTCCAGCACAACCATACAATTTCAATCATCACATAGATTTAAGGCTTACCAAATTCAACCCCAAGCATGAACGTATTACCTATTCGTCATGAGCTCAAGGTACTTACCCGATCCGCTGTCCATACTCACTCGATGGAGACACACCTCCATATAATTGTTCGATTGGAGATATTTATATATATATAGAGTACGCACACACGATGCTTAATACTCGATTTCGCACACTTAGTGCCATGCGATTTAGGCCCGCACACACAGTGCCATGCCCTTCGAGCTCGCACACTTAGTGCCATATATTTCCAGCATGCACACTTAGTGCCATATATTTCCAGCACGCACACTTAGTGCCAATCTCGCCACCGTACACACGTATTGCCAAGACACTTAGTGCCGAAAGCAAACTTTCTACACATTTCACTATTTCTTTTACATTCAACAATTGTCATCACTCCATACACATACATTTTCATTTATATATATATATCATCCCATTAAACACAATTGCAGAAATTTTACAATCATTTAAGCAATATCAAATACGTGCTTAATGACTTACCTCGTGTTGGGTAAAATAGTTCCAAGTCGGCTACTCGATGACCTTCGTCTTTCCCTTGCTTGATTCTCCTTCTTTAACTCCTTGAGCTTAATCAATAAATCACTAGTTTAACCATCTTGCTAAACATTCATAATTCAACTACACATGCATATGTATGCTTGTATATTCGCAACCATTCTTACTAATCGTCCATTTGGTCGATTATACACCTAACCGAATATGCACCAAAAACTTGATTCAACATTACCTACATACTCACTTTAATGGCGAATATATATATATATGTACAATGTCAACTAACATCTTTTAATCACCTAATTTCATCTCATGAACATTTAATCAAATTTTCCCAATCTAGCATATTTTCACATCCATTTGTAACATCATGTACAAACACATATACACATATATCAAAACACAAATTTTTACCTATAATGCAACAAGCATAAATCGCACTTATGAGCATGCCATGGCGAATACATCCCACACCATCCCCTTTCAATTTTTGGTCATGGTTAAACAAAGAAAACTCCATGTCTTACTCAAGAATGCTAAAAGAAATTTCAAGAGTAGTCAATCCATCATTACATGTATCATCAACAAGCTTCACATTTAGCATGCAATGGCTTTAACACAATATCAACCTTGGCCAAATACCATTTCCATGGCATAACAAGGATTTGAACCATGGGCTAACATGAACATCAAGTTAGCAACTAAAACATGCATGAATCTCATGACACAACCTCAAACATACCTTAATCTTGACACAAGTATGACCAAATCTCCTTCTAGTTCTCTTCTAAACCAAGCATGAAGCAAAAATCCTTCCTTTTCCCTTAGTATTTTCAGCCAAGATTTTGAGAATGGATGAACAATTTTTTCCTTTCTTTTCCTCTACTCACGGCAACAAAGGGGGCATCCATGCTCATTTTTTTTCATTTCTTTATTTTTCTACATAATCCACTAACTAAACATGTTGGAAACATGTTCCCTTGCCCATATTCTTGTCATGGCCGGCCACTCACCTTAGGAAGTGGGTTATTTGACATGCAAGGACAACTATTTTCCCACATGTATTAATAGGCCACCTTACAATTGCCTAGCACATTTCTAAATTTTCTCACATAAGTCCTATTTGATAAAAATTCACTTACTATTAACAAAATCCAAACACGAAATTTTCACACATGCATATATACATATAATGAGCATCAATTATGATGGTTAATTATTATTATGACTCGGTTTGGTGGTCCCGAAACCACTTTCCGACTAGGGTCGATTTAGGGATGTCACAAATTCCACATCCAAATACAAAATTTTAAAAATCTTTACAAAATATTGAAAATCGCGAATAAACCCGAAAATCAGGATGTTACAACTCTACCTCCTTAAAGAAATTTCGACCTCGAAATTTTACCTTATCGAAACGATTGAGGGTATTGTTGCCGCATAGCCTCCTCGCCTCCCGGTAGCTTCCTCCTTGCCATGGTTTCTCCAAAGTACTTTCACTAGTGGAATTGATTTCCTTCTCAACATCTTGACGTCACGACCAAGTATTTGCACGTGTTCCTCTTGAAGGTTAAATCTGGTCAGTATTTCAATTTCAAAGAATCGGTATGATATGAGTTGGGTCGATCGATCCGCCTCAACATGGATACATGAAAACGTCGTGGATACGATGCGCTTCTAGTGGCAACTCTAGTGATAAGCCACCGGTCCAACCCGCTAACAACTCGGTAAGGCCCAATAAACCGTGGGCTCATTAACCCTTCTTACCAAATCTCAAAATTTTCTTCCAAGGGATACCTTCAAGAAAACCATATCCCCACAAATAACTCAATCTCTTTGCGCTTCAAATCAGCATACGACTTACGCTATCGGACGCCTCCTTTAACCGACCCTTATCGCCTTAACCTTGCTTTCATTATTCCGCCACCAATTTCGGTCCAAGCACTCGTCGTTCACCCAACTCGTCCAACACGTCGGCGCATTTACATCTTCGCCCATAAAGCGCTTCATATGGTGCCATCTGAATACTTGCTTGATAGTCATTATTGTACGCAAACTCCACCAATGGTAAGTAGTCCTCCCAACTTCCACAAAAATCGATGATACAACCTCTCAACATATCTTCCGAACTCGAATAACCCTTTCTCGATCGTCCATCTGCGTGGGTGAAAAGCGGTGCTAAAATCCAATCGTGTTCCCAACGCTTGCAACTTCCGCCAAAACGAGACGTAAACCTAGGGTCTCGATCGAGATTATTGACACTGCACCCCATGCGGTCGCACTACCTCCGCCACATATAGCTTAGCCAACTTTTGTAGTGAGTAGTCGGTGCGAGCAGTATGAAATGAGCAGATTTTGTTAACCTATCCACAACTACCCACACCGAATCTTTCTTGGTGGGTGTCAAAGGTAACCCACTCACAAAGTCCATTGTTACTCTTTCCCACTTCCATAGTGGAATTTTCACCGGTTGCGATAATCCCGACGGCGGCTTGGTGCTCGACTTTAACTTTCCGGGCACGCCGACATTTCCCAACAAATTCAACACCTCTCATTTTAATCCGCCACCAAGACACCTCTCGCAAATCTCGGTATAACTTATTCCCTCCAGATGCATGGCACGAGTCCACCATGAGCCTCTTTTAGAATTAAGCGCCTCAATTCAGGATCCTTTGGAATACAAACCCTTCCACGAAAACACGTAACTCCTTCACTGTTCAACCCAAAATCCTCGTTCTCACCACTCTTAACTTCTTTGGAACCAAGAGCTAATGAATCGCCCTTCAACTATTTTTCCTTAATCTGTTCACCAAGTAGGCCTTACTTGCGCTTCGCCAACAAGCTTCCATCATCGAATAGACTTAATCGTGCGAACAAGGCTCTCAAATCCGTAACAACCCTTCGACTCAATGCATCCGCCACCACATTAGCCTTTCTGGGTGGTACTCTATCGAACGATCGTAGTCTTTAAGCAACTCCACCCACCTTCGTTGCCTAAGGTTCAACTCCTTCGAGTCAACAAATACTTTAAGCTCTTATGATCCGTGTATATGATGCACTTCTCCCCATATAAGTAATGTCTCCAAATTTTGACGAAAAATCACCGCCGCTAGCTCCAAATCATGCATAGGGTAATTCACCTCATGAGCCTTAAGCTGTCGTGATGCATAAGTGACCACCTTGCCCTCTTGCATCAGTACGCAACCTAACCCCACATGCGACGCATCGCTATATACGGTGAAGTCCTTCCCAGACACCGGTTGAATCAACACCGGCGCTTGGTCAATACCTTTTTCAACCGATCAAAAGCTTTTTGCTATTTCTCGGTCCGCACAAATGGTACTCCTTTCCTTATGAGTTTTGTCAAGGCGCCGCCATCACCGAGAAACCCTCCACAAACCTTCAGAGTAACTCGCCAACCCTAGAAACTCCGAATTTCCAATCTCGACCTAGGTGGCTTCCATTCCGAAATCGCTTCAATTTTACGAGGATCCACCTTAATCCCCGGCGAAACCACATGTCCTAGGAAGGTTACCTCCCTCAACCGTAATTCACACTTGCTAAATTTTGCATAGAGCTCCTTTTCCCTTAACACTTGCAAAGACAATACGGAGATGCTCATCATGCTTCGCCTCCGTTTGAGTATACCAAGATATCGCCGATAAAGACGACTACAAACCGATCCAAGTAAGGTTGGAATACTCGATTCATCGATCCATAAAAGCCGCAGTGCGTTCGTTAGCCCAAACGGCATGACCACAAACTCATAATGTCCATATCGAGTTCAAATGTCAGTCTTATGAATATCCCTTCTTTACCCTTAGGCGATGGTATCCGAGCGAAGATCGATTTTGGAGAATACCGAAGCTCCCTAAATTGATCGAACAGTCATCAATCCTTGGTAGTGGATACTTATTCTTAATCGTCGGTTGTTCAATGGCGATAATCGATGCACATGCACATCGTTCGTCCTTCTTCTTTACAACAGACCGGTGCTCCCCAAGGAGACACACTAGGCCTAATGAAGCCTCTATCTAATAGCTCTTGAATTTGAGCCTTGATTCCACCAACTCCTTGGTGCCATCCTATAGGGTGCAATAGAGACCGGAGTCGTCCCCAGTAACAAATCGATTCCAAACTCAACTTCCCGATTGGGAGGTAATCCGAAGCTCTTCCGAGAAAACATCCAGAATTCCCTAACAGCTTCGATGGTCTCCACAATCGGATCCTCGGGCCACTTGACTTACCAAAGCCGATATGCCTCGCATCCCTTGCGCATCGGTTTCTCACCCTCAACGCCGATACTACATTGGATAAGTAATCCTTCGTTCTCCAATGATCATAACCTCTTCATCATTGATGCTTCTTAACACCATCCTCTTAGTTGCACAATCCAAAGTTGCCTTATGCTTGGTCAACCAATCCATCCCTAGGATCAGATCGAATTCTTCAAACGGTAACTCCATCAAATCCCCACAGAAAACCTTGCCTTGAATCTCCAGAGGCACCTCCTTGAAGAGTTTCTCTACCTTAACCGAATGACCTAAAGGACTTATCACGGACACCCCACATACGGTCTCCTCAAGTGCACGCCCGAGGCCCCGAAATGTTATATGCCACATACGAATGGGTTGATCCCACATCAATCGAGCAAAGTATAAGGTACACCATAGATAAAAACGTGCAGTTATGACATCAAAAGTCACCCTCCTCAAGGGCGATGACGGCAAAGATACACCAAAGTCGGGCCGACGAGCATCCGCGTTACCAATACCTACTGCCGGTGCCCCACGTCCACTGGCCATTACCTCCGCGACCTTGTCCACGACCTCTGGCATGCGGTGGTCCATCCTCACAAGTTGAGCCGGTCGCTCGGCCCCTTGTTCGCCACTTGAGTGGAGTGGCCCTCCTAGACAATCCTTAATCCTATGCTCCTTAGACCCACAACGAAAACAAGCCCCAGAACGCTTCCAGCACTCTCCTTGATGCATTCTGCCACAATCTCCACAAGCTTGCAGTCTACCTATGTTCACCGGAACTACTCGAACCGGTTCCCCCATCCTAGCTCTCTTAACATTTCGATTTACAGCACCCGCTGGTCTAGCATCCCTCCTGAACCGATTCCGGTCCTTATCACGATTCCTCCATTTGGTTTGCTTCACTTCCTCGGCTATCTTAGCCTTCTCTACCAGTGCAGCGAAATCTCGCTCCCTCTGCGGAGCTATGAGCACCCTTAACTCATCTCTAAGGCCATCCTCAAAACATACGCTGCGCTCATATTCAGTGGAAACGATGCCATTAGCATACCGACTCAATCGTAGAAACTCCACCTCATATTCAGCAATGGTCTTATTTTCCTGAGTCAGATTCAGGAACTCCTTTCTGCGTGCATCTACATAGCTAGCTCCAACATATTTCGCCTTAAAGGTGCTGCTTTGAACAGCTCCCATGTTACCCTCTCACCGGGGTACCTTCTCTCACAAGAATCCACCATCGACACGCTTCATCCCGCAAAGAACGACATTGCCTTTTCAACTTCGCTCTCTGAGCGGTCCAGGTCGCCATGATCCGCTCTGTGGCTTCCAACCAAGATTTCGGCCATATTTGGGGCCACTCAGATCGCCCTAAAATCTCAAATTCAGGGTTCAAGTCGTTCGAAATGGACCCCTATTCATGGGCTGACGTTAGCTCCGGCCACCCTTTCCAAAACCCTCAACATGGCACGAGACAAAGCGTCATCCCTCGCAGCCGGTCATACACCCATTTTCATTAATCGGTGGTGGGCGTACCGCCACCGGCACGTGTTCGAGATGACGCCGATCCAGACTTGAGTGCTACCTCGGCCTCGACCACGGCCTCTTCCTCGAGTAGCCCTTGTACTCATAACGATTTATCTGATTACAAATTTTATGACATTAGTTTACTGGTTTCACTGTTTAATACCGAATGTCTTATGAACAGATAAAGTTTTAAAGTTATTTCGCGCAATCATAATTTAGCTATGGTTCCAGTCTTGTAGTCCTAATACTACATCATCAATAGCTCTATCTCTAAGGCTCAAGATTATCTACGATATTATTTACAAAGACAAGACAATATATATAGAAGCGAAAGATACTTACAGACTTGGTGCTTAGGGATTCATGTGCCACTCATTTATCACCTATTTAAAATTTCAAATACCATGTTTTTGTTTACCGAAAATAAAAAGATTTTATTTGAAAACACTTTTATTTTAAAATGATTGATTTAACCCCGTTTAACAAATAGAAAAAAAACTTGAACATCTTCGAAAAACTTACCATTTCTAAAAAATACCCTTCTTAGGCCCAAGTTTTTGAAAAGATTTTCGGACCCGATCCACAGCCGAGTTGTTGCAACCAGGCTCTGATACCACTAAATGTAACACCCCAAACCCGGCCTGGACGTTATGACCGGATCTGATGCGCCACATTGATGCGTTCAAAACATTCTGTATTACTTAGTTTGGAAAAGCTGAGTTGGGGTTGTAAAAGACACTTTTAAAGGCAGGTTAAAGTGAATAGAAGCTGTGCACCAGGTAGGAAACCAGGAAAAAGAGGAGGTGAGTCCGTCGGAGTGTTTAAGTACCAAGCTCTTCCCGGATCCAATCCTAGACATGCACACCACCATTGCCACACTCTAACATCTCGTATAATTTTGAGAAAATCGTTTGATTATGTCCGTCTTAAGAAAATGTTTAAGTTGAAAACATTTGTTTAAAATATTTATTTCCTTGGAAAAACATTTACTTTATGGAAACTTTATGCGTCATCGTGATCTTTTAAAAATCAAGTAGTTTTTATAAAACGAACCCTAGTGCTAACCAGTTTAATAATCCCCAAAATAAAAATAATTAAAAAGAGCGGCCTTATTACAACTTTAAACATAATAAAATAAAATAATCCAAATTAAATGCTAAACTTATTTAAAATTGGCAATCCATCTTCATGGCCACTCAATCCCGCCCACTCCAAGTCCACCAACTAGGGCTCACCGCAAGGAGGGAAGAGGAAGGGTGAGTTTGGAAAACTCAGGTATACAGAAACCCATCCAAAGCCCAATTCACTGAGCCCATTGGGCCTAAGCCCTATTCAGATAACAAGACACACGAGGTCAAGCCCTTTTGAATACAATAGCAAGGCCTTAGCCCTTTTACATAACAAAGGTGGCCCATAGGCCCGGTTCAAGAAACATGAGTATCAATGAAACAATGAATGCAAGCCCATCTGGGAGACTACTCAACCCACCAACCGCTACACCGCCTGCACCAGCCCTACACACCATGTGGGAATATCTCAACCCACCCACCCTACACACCACACAGCTTGCAAAGAACGCACTCAAATTCGGTCGATTGAGGCAAAGCCTCCAAGACGTGGATGAACCACTTTCAAGATTCCTCCATTAATACCCCAATCCCATGCAATGATATTAATAAATGTATATCATGCAAAATACAAGAGTAATCAATCAAGCGGTTCACCAACTTAAAACCCTAGGGGTATATCGGTAATTTTGCTCTTTAGGGTAATTTCGGTAATTTTTTTCTTTAGAGGTAATTTCGTGATCTACGCTACTGCACAAGCTAATTCAAGAATTTTTATTAGTTTTATGCAATTTGATTCCACCATCTACCTAACAGCTAATTCGCCCATCTCTTACCCATATTGGTCCGTAAGCCCATTGGGCCCGCTTTTGGCCCATCAAGCCCTTTTTTCGAATACGCTAAAGCATCACGCTGAACGTGCTTACCACCTTGCGGTGCGCTGATCTAAAATTCCTCTATGACTTGAGAGCATTCACATACTTACATGACCATGAAATGCCGAAATTTCAGCATTTCGCTTTTGCTTTTAATTGAACTAAGAAAGGGTGTTCTAGACACACCGATTCGCGTTGATCGCTTCGAGATCCCTTTGATGTCCTACAATTTATTAGCACAGTTCTTATTTACAAACCATAATCACTAAACCCCAAAACTTACTTATCCGTGATCGAACCATATCCCTAAAACCTTTGAAACCTTACCTTTTTGCCAAAATCGATAGTTAGCTCCGAATCCGATTGCTCCAATGAACCACGCCTTAGATTCAACGCTTAAGAAGACTCTAGTCACCGAAAGAAAACATCGCTTAAAGACTCTTAGAGCCATATGCCCAAATCGATGACCTCCCTAATTTTAGGGACTTGACTTTTCTTAACTTTGCAAAATAAAACAGATCCGAGATGATACGTACTTACCCCTTACTCCCACTTGATTTCCACACAATCTAGTGTAGATTTATCTATCAAACGACGGTAGAACTCGATTCCCCAAAGTCTTGAAGTTTCGGCTATAAGCCCCCAAATCTATGGTTTTTCGGCTTTTGTATGATGAAGAAAATGATAATGTGGGGCTACAACCTTGAAGTAGAATTGCGGTCGAGATCTAGGATTAAGAAAAGATACTTGCAAATTAATAAAAACAAAAGAACATAGGAGAACACGGCTTTGAAGAAATCGGCACAAGCAATGATCACAGATTTCGGCTTTTATGGATTCGCAAAAGTATTGATGAATAGCGGTATGATGAATAGTTTTGAAGAAGAAGAAAGAAAAATAGAAGAAGAGGAATAGGGAGGTGGTAGTTTCGGCTAGAGAGGAAAAAGAGAGGAAAACAACCCTAAGGTGTTAAAGCGAAGAAAACGGCACCACTCAATACCCTAAGTGCCAAATACTAACAACATAGCCCCCGCCGATTTTTCCCTCTTCAATTCCCATAATTACGCCAACTCCTAGCCTCATCCAAATCCTTAAATCTCTCCCTTATCCCTCCTTAATCCAAGCATTTAAACCGATCCAACTCTCCTTTAGCAGAATCCACCAACTCCAACACTTACCCCTCCCCGCACTAAAAAATAAATGCATCTATTTGCCAACACAGGAATCGATCCCTTGCCTTCCCAAAGCTCCACACGCCACTTTTCTAGGAGCCTAGTGGCGTCACCCTTGCCACTTAACCAAGGCTCTTTTGTGATGCAATTTACCCACCACTCCACTTAAGGCCACTTAGCCGTAACCCCTAACTCCTAAGTCTAAAATTCCAAAAATTCAACTGGGTTTTGGCCAACTCATGGGCCTTCTATAAGCCCATTTACCTACTCAAAATACTAATTCCACATCCAAATACAAAATTTTAAAAATCTTTACAAAATATTGAAAATCGCGAATAAACCCGAAAATCAGGATGTTACAAAGCTGGTCCCAACTCGATCTATTTCTCCAACCAAAGCCTCACCCCACACTTGATTAACTAAGGCCGAAATGGCCTCCTTGAATTGCTTAGCTCGAGCTCGCGTAATTGGTCCTTGAGGCAGCACCATTGAGTCCTTGCTCGAACTTGATGCACTCCAAGTCGCGATCGTATCATTTACTGTAAGCAGTATGGCCCATAGGCCCATTTTAATATCACATGTAATATCAATGAATGTATGCAAGCCCATTTGGGTAGACTACTCAACCCACCATCCGCTACTCTCCACCTGCACCAACCAACACACCATGTGGGGAATAACTCAACCCACCCAACCAAACTCTCCACTGGCAGCATAGCTGCTTTATAATATAACTGGAGGCTTAGCCTCTTTTAATAACTGGGGCAAATCCCTCTTTGATAAACTAGGGCAAAGCCCTTTTCGGTAAACTAGGGCATAGCCCTTTTAGCACTTCCTCCATTTATAAAACCCAACCCATGCAACATGTCATGTATGCAGAATGTCATGCCCATATTTGAATCAAACAATCACAGTCAAGTCATTCATATCACTAACATATATTCACAATCAAATCCATCAACCACACAGTCCAAGTCAGTCACTTGCCCACAAGGGCAAAATAGTCATTTTTCATATTATAAGGGTAATTTCGTAATTTTACCAAATATCAGGGTTTTCCATGTTCATTAACAATTATCAATATTTTCGAGTGTTTAAACAATGATCTTTAACCCGCTTTATCAAATTCGAGCTTTTGGGCCCAAAACCACTAAAGGGTCCTACGAATGCTGATTTAGCCCACTAAGCCTGCTTAATCCAAATTTTACAACAGTACTAACCGTGTTAACATGTAACTTTTACAGATTTCATTTTCTATCAGTTTTACCCAAATGGGCCCAAAAGCCTATTGGGCCCGATTCCAGCCCATTGAGGCCCAACTTACCATCGTGCACAACATTGCGCTCTTACCTGCTCCATCGATCCAAACACCGATCATATCGTATCTATCGCATCTTTAAGTAAAGGTAAAATCACAAGTTCCCAAAATACCAGAATTTTAGCATTTCGGCTTTTCGGCGAATATTAATCTAAGCTACTGCGAGGGTTATTACACACCTGTTATGGGTTGAAGTTGAAACGTTTCCAAAATCAATCGCCTACGATAACCACCACCTATCACTCAAACTTAACTAATCCAATATCAATATATGTAAATCCTAAGCACATCACCATACGGAACATAAGGGCATATTCGTCATTTTACCATACAGGGTATTCTATCACTTTACCCTACAGGGGCTTTACGGTCTTTTTACCAATTAGGGGTATTTTAATCATTTCATCCTATAAGGGTGTTTTGGTAAATCTAAAAACCAAGGGTATTTCAGTAATTTTGTAAATCAATGGTATTTCTATAATTTTTAGAAAGTCAAGGGTATTTCTGTAATTTTGTAAATCAGGGGTATTTTGGCAATTTTACAAATTGAGGGTATTTCAGTAATTTCACAAACTAGTGGTATTTTGGTAATTTTACAAACTAGGGGTATTTTGGTAATTCTACCCTATAAAGGTATTTCAGTAATTTCACAATCGAGGGTAAAACTATAATTTCACAATCGAGGGTAAAACAGTAATTCTGTAAATCAATGGTAAAACAGTAATTCTATAAATCGAGGGTACTTTGGTAATTTTACAAGTCGAGGGCATTTTTGTAATATGGTAAACTAAAGTATTCTAAACAGGGATAACAATACGAATGGCCCTAAAGCCCATTCTCAGCCCAAATAGGCCCACACGCTCGTGTGGCCCTTTTAGCCCAAATCTAGCCACAAATATAAGGTTCACCTAGCCTAGTCCAATATTTACAATCAAACAACTTATCCAATTGGGCCCGTAGGCCCATTGGGCCAACATAGCCGCTTTCGGCCTATCGCGGCCCGAAGTAGCCATCCTACAGCTAGAGTAGTGAGAAATACACACCTGATAGGAGACTGGAGTTAATCCACACTCCAAGCACTCTTAGCCAACGCCCAACCCAAACGAGCACGCCATACAGGGAAAGGGATCAGCCAAGAAAGATACCTTTACTCTCCTCATGGTTCCCTCTATTTAAAGCCAGCTTCGCATCCACTCTTATGTTAGCTTCCCGATGTGGGATCCCTCCAACATCAGAGTTTAAATTCAACACCAACTCTTGCCGCCCCCTGTTAGAAAAATAAATGCTCCTTGCTTGCCATGGGATTCAAACCCATGCCTCCCCTCAGATGCTCCACACGCTACTTGCCACTAAGCCACAAGGATTTTTGTGTCATATTTTATCCCCAATTAATTATAAGGTCTAAAGGCCAAAGTCTAGGTTCCCTTAAAAAAACCAAAATGAATTGCAAGAGCCAAGGCTTGAACCCAGGCTCCCATACAACCTTAATGATGCCACAACCACTAGACTACAAGCTTCCTTGTGTCATTTATTTAACAAAATAATTTAAAAGCCCTCATCCAAGCATCCAGGTTTTTTTCTCTTAATACCAAAATTTTTGCTAAAGCCCAAGTTTGAACCCAAGATTTCTCTAACACTTCTTAGGGCCATTAACCACCAAAGCAGACATTTAATTGTGTCATTTCATTCCACAATTAAATACCTATATACAACCTCCTTACGGACCCACACTCAAGGACCAATACTTCTAGGCCCAAATTCGGGGTGTTACACTTGTTGTGCCTTGTTTGACTTAGTTATGAAAATTCCATCATAAATTGTCAATTTCATAATATTTTAAATGATAATTTTAAAACCTAAATCATGCAGGAAACTCTAAAATCGAAAGAATCCGAAATCTAAAAGAAAATCCCCAGCAAAATTCCATAGTAACAAAAACACGTTCCCAAAATATCGAGTACCAAAATAATATATTATTCTAAAAATGACCGAGAGCACCTTCAGAAGCCGTGACCATCCTAACCTCGATTATTATCTGAAAAGTTAGAATTAAAAAGGGGTGAGCTTTAAAAGGCTAATGTGAGATCAACACAAATATAATCACACACATATCCAAAATTTCAATCTCATCATATCAATCATCATAAAAATCACAAGTTCTAATACTGATACTTATGCATGAACATGTCGATGCATACTTTAAAAACGATGCACTTCACTACACACCATATATCGAGTTCCCCACTCATCCATCTGAAACACCGTTTGTGGACAAGCCACCACTGATTTTGAGATAAATTGCCACTGATTTGTAAATAAACTGCGACTAATAACAGTGATGTGGACAAGCCACCACTGATTTTGAGATAAATTGCCACTGATTTGTAGATAAACTGCCACTAATAACATTGATATGGACAGGCCACCACTGAATTGCATATATACTACCATAGCTTCCATCTTTCACAAAATCCCACCCCATGCATGTGATATTGCGATTTTCACTTATAATATATATAGATCACTTATACACTTATGCATGTAAACATGCCCTCATAATCACTCATCACATAATAATCACTTTTAGCATGTTTAACATGCTTTTCACAATAGATCATTGATCTTGATTTGTCATGCATATATACACATAAATCACACATTTTTAAATCATCACATATAACACATGAGCCATACATCACATGTCGTGAGCATGAGATCTACACAATATCATAACCACAACCATAAGCATATCACTTGTGATGTAAATCATAGATCCACTTGGTTAGAACACTTACTTGGTATCCATCTCGATAAGTTATACAACTCTTCATAAATATTTAGCATATTCATATATTTTAATATAATTAATTATTAATGTAATAAAATAACTATATCATACAAACAAATTGTAACGATCCCACAAATTATACCGTAGATCCAATATTCCACAATCCTTAATAATGACCTCACTTTGATCTAACTCGAAAGATGAATCTAACACATGAATAATGCTTATTAGTTAAGATCTGTTTGAAAAATATTCATCACTAATAGATCGGTTACCAAAGTCCTCACCAACACTTACCCCACGATTTTGGACTCTTGAAAAGATGATTACCAATGTGAAACTAAAGGTCTCCCCTACGATTATTGTTTGGTACTTCAAGATGGCAAGGAGTAGTACTAGTATGATAATAAATAAATGATAACAAAATGTAACATTGTCCCTATGGTCACTATACCATTTGACCATGATATGAAACCACTAAGAGAAGGATTTTGTGATCCAAATAACCACACTTACAACTTGATTCAATACAGAATGGTCGATAAATCGAGAAAGGAACGAAGTTGATGAATCAAGTGATCTAAAAAGATTGATTGAATGAAGGGAATATGTAAGTTTAATCAATTAAGAATTTTCAAATGAAAGAGGAACAGAAAAGAAAAATTTTCGATCATTGACAGTGGCGGCGACAGTGGTCTGACGACGGTGACTCAGTGGCGGTCTGACGATGATGGAGTGGTGCTCTGACAGTTGAGGGCTATGGGGTTTTGGCGTAATGGAGGAGGATAAATGAGACCCACAGAGGCAATCATGGTATTGATGAGAGGAGAAAAAGAGGAGGAGAGGAGGTGTGTAGCCACAAGGTGTGGTGAGCAGTGGTGAAGGGTTTGGTCACAGTGGAGGAAATGAGTAAAGATTAAAAGAATAGGTAGTGGTTATTTTGCAAAATGTAGAGAAAATGGATGAGAACAGAAATGAAAAAGAGAGAAAATAGGAGTAAGAGGGAGATAGGGATGGTAAAATGAGGTTGGGAGAATGGGAATAAGTTGGTCAACTAGGTCTAGGTTCAATAAACCTCTTGTTCGGTAAAGATAAGAAGTTTTGGCAAGGGAGGGAGACATGGAGTAAAAAAGGGGATCATGCACCCTCAACTTATGGTATGTTTGACCTATATTGGAGAAAGGAATCCT
Source organism: Gossypium arboreum (assembly GCF_025698485.1). Taxonomy (NCBI): domain Eukaryota; kingdom Viridiplantae; phylum Streptophyta; class Magnoliopsida; order Malvales; family Malvaceae; genus Gossypium; species Gossypium arboreum. The sequence goes on from NC_069080.1 coordinate 78,415,150, forward strand.
CATATTTATGGTGAAAAAGGGGTGGACGGCAAGCACTTAAATCACGTGGAAAAATTGTAAAAAAATTTAAATAAAAGAGTGTGAACATTAGGACTTGAACCTTGGACCACCAGGATAGCTAAAGAGTTAATAAACCACTAGACTACACACTTTTTTGTTCTCAAACTTACACAAATAAAAATAAAAATATGGGATGACATTTACTAAGGGTTTGAAACAAATTTGCACAAAAAATAAATTAATAAGAGCGAAGGGATTCGAACTCAGATCATCAAGGATAGCCCCACCACTACTCAATCACTATAATTGATATTTATTTATTATTAAATAATCAAAATATTATTTAAATAAAAATTTGGTCGTGACCACTCTTGGTTCATTAACCCAATTTCTACAAACCCAGTTTTTGGGATGTGAGAATAAAAGAAAAGGAATGGAAGTGGAATGTTTTCCCATGATGGTTTGTGGCAGTTCACGATGGCGATGGTGGCAGTGAAAGGCAATAATAAAAAAAAGGATGAGGAGAAGAGAACCTTGGATGGTGGTGTGGAGGTGGTGAAGCTATAGCCCACGGTGGAGGAATTTTAGCTAGTGGTTGTTTGTCAAAAAGGAGAGAAAATGAAAAGGAAGAAATGAAAAAAATGAAAATATGAGAGCAAATGAGTGGTATAGACGGCAAGGAAGTGGGGTAACCTTGGTCAACTATGACCAGGTTCATTGAACCAGAACAAAAGGCAAGATATGAAGTTTTGGCAAGTGAGGGAAACATGGAGAGAAAAGGGGATCATGTTACCCCAACATATGGTAAGTTTGACTAATAAGAAGGGAAAAGAATCCTCCTAAACATGGTAACAATGGGGTGGACGACAAGCACATTATACACATGGAAATTGTGTTAAAAAATATTAAATAAAAATACGAGAATAATGGGACTTGAACTTAGGACCTCTAAGATAGCTTAGAAGCACTTAACCACTTGACCGCTTCACCTCCTTGTTTTAATTCCTACCACATTTATTTAAAAACATGGTGTGACCTTTGCTAAGGTCTAAGGTAAAATTGCACCACAAGGAAATAGTGTGAGGGAAGGGATTCGAACACAAGTCATTATAGACAGCTCCACCTCTACTCAACCACTATACTTGATATTTATTAATATCAAAAGATCATCTAAAATAAATAATAAATAAATAAACAAACTTCAGGCAACCACTGTCTCGGTTCATTAACCCAATTTCTACAAACCTAATTTTTAGGATGTGACAAGAGATACAAGGATTAGTGAGGTTGATTTTGGGATAAAACTATGGCCTGGGATAGCTCCAGTGTCCATCACTCCCTATCGCATGGCAACTAAGGAGCTTTTGGAGCTTAAGGTACCACTACAGGAACTTCTGGACCATGCACTCATAAAAATGAATGTATCACCTTGGGGAGCTCATGACTTATTTGTAAAGAATAAGGATGGATCTATAAGGCTCTGCATTGATTATTGGCAATTGAAGAAGTTAACCATGAAGAACAAGTACCCCTTGCTGAGGATAGATGATTTTTTCGATGAATTCAGAGGTGCTAAGGTATTCTCCAAAATTGATTTAAGTTTTAGATACTATCAGTTGAAAGTGAATGAAGCAAATGTATCTAAGACTACATTTAGGACTTAGTATGGTCACTACGAGTTCCTAGTGATGCCCTTCGATCTTACGATTGCTCTGGTGACTTTTATGGAACTAATAAATTAGGTTTTCCAACCTTATCTTGATCAATTTGTTGTGGTCTTTATATAACACCCCTAAACTGTATCCATTGCCAGATTAGGGTTACAAGGCATTACAAACCAAAACACAGCTCAAAACAGTCTTTCAATTTAAATCATGCACAAAATTATATTAACTTAATCACGAAATTTTTAAAACTTGAATAGTAACCAGCAGCTCAATAATATAAATTACATTCACACATATGAACCATTTAACCAACTAAAAACCAAACATATCATCCTATATACTTATACACATTCTCTCATTAAGTCAAACATGACATACCATTCAACTTATTAAACATCCAAACATGAAACATTAGCAAACATTACCAAATGGTCAAATAATAATATTTCATTTATTACAAATTCATATGCATTTTACTATAATATTATTAATCATATTCGGCCACAAATAGGCAAATCATATTACACCCAATTCACATGCTCAAACCGATCCAAATTTCATATACTTAGCCATTCATCTCATCATCTATTCGGTTAGCAAATTAACCTATAAAATTTATACCCATTTCATCAAAATAAAATTTACCCTTTTGAGCACAATTGACGATTCAAGCATACCTATTTCGCATGCAAATTATCATATTTAAACCTCATATGCCAACCGTTCAAACAACCACCTATTCGGTCATCAATACAACATCCAAAAATTCATACCATTTCCATCTTTCAATCTTAAGCTTTACATACTATCTCAAAATTATAATATCAAAATAAGCATGTCACTGACTACTGTTCAAATTACCATCAAACATACTTCAAATATAATCATCATTTTCCATCATGAACCGTACCTAAAAACCCAACCATTCAAGTAATAATATATGTGTATATTTTTCCATCACAAACTGAATCAACATAACCAATACACAATCAAATATATATATTCATCATTTTACCTTATTACCAAGCCAAATTATACCACTTTTCATACTTCCAAAATAAGCTAACTATAAAACCGATTATACATCATACTTACCGTTTCTCATTTCCTAATAATATAACCAACATCACAAACACATTTACCATGAAATATACTTCCAAAATAAGTGACCGAATACACACAAGCATTAACATCATGTTCGAGGCATTTTCGTATGGCTATATATGTACATAATTTCAAAACAATTTATATTAAAAACTATTCTATACATGCCATATGCCATAAAGTCAAGCTTTCAAAGTACCGAAATAGTGATCGATAGGGTGACGATGTTCCAAGACGATCCCCGAGCTCATAGCTAGCTTCCAAAATTTATAAAACATCGAGTAAACACACAAAGTAAGCTTGAAAAGCTTAGTAAGCCATAAGCAAATAAATCATCAAAAGAAAATTTACATTTTAATTCTAATTGGCCGAATATAACCAATCTCACATACATATAATTACCTTTTTATCATGTAAAATTCATATTACCACATCAAGTACTATAGTTACCTTAATCTTTTAGCTCAATTTCACATTGATCTCGACTCGACATTGCCCGTTGAACCATTCGGAATCATAAAGGATATACAAAAATCATATAAGCTCATACAATGCCATATCCCGGATATGGTCTTACATGCTATCACATATCGATGCCACTATCTCAGATAGGGTCTTACACGTATTATATACGATGCCAATGTCCCAAACATGGTCTTACACATTTTCTCACTTGGATACCAAATTCCCAGACATGATCTTACACGAATCACACATCGGAAGTCCTAATGTCATGACATACGTATCTTATATTATTCCTATAGTCTGTACGGGGCTTTCGAATGTCGTAATTCAATTAATTCAATCTTGAACAAGTCCTTCAATGCTCAATTCAATTCGGAACATACATATTTATTTAAAATTCAATTCGGCACATATAAAAATGTATACATATAAATTTAATAACATTATTTACTTATGAACTTACCTTGTATAGAACGAATGGACCGGAATGACTATTCAACAACTTTCGACTTCCCCTGATCCAAATCTGATTTCTTCCTTTCTTGATCTAAATTAATACAAATTTAGCTTATTAAATTATATATTCATTAAATTTTCATCCAAAACACATAAATGGGTATTTTACACTTTAGCCCCTAATATTTCACATTTTTTCAATTTAGTCCCTATTTCAAAACAACACAAAATACACAAAATTTCAATAAACTCATGTTAGGCTAAATTCTCTGTGACAGCCCAAAATTGACCCTAGTCGGAAAGTGGTTTCGGGACCACAAAACCGAGTCATAAAAATAATTAATTGTTATATTCTATGCTTATTGTGTGTGTACATGCACATGTGGAAGTTTCATTCTCTAATTTTACCAATTGTATGAGAAATTATTAAATAGGGATCAATGTGAGACATGGTGAAATATGATAGGCTAATTTTAAATGGCTTATTAGTGCATGTTAACACAAAGGTGGACTTGCATGTCAAATTGCCCAATTTATTAATGGTGGTAAGCCAAGATAGGATATTGATGGGCAATACATATGTTTAATTAGATTTTGTAATAAGGAATGGGTCATTGGAGATAAAATAATGTTAGTAAAGAAAGAAAAGAAAAGAAAAAAAAGAATGCTCATCCTTTCCCCATTGCCGTGAATTGAGCAAAGAAAACCAAAAAAAAAGTTGAAATTTGAAGAGGAGAAACTAAGGTATTTCTACCATGGCTATCCTAGTCTAAGGTATGCATGGTGATTTTTCTTTTTAATTGACTATGAGACTAAATGGATAAGTACATAGCTTAGTTGACCTATGGTTTAATTTCATGAGTCCATAGCTCAATATCCATTCGGCAAGTGCTAAATTAGTGTCATTTTGATAAGTTTCTTTGGGATGTTAATTACTTGTTAAGTAGCTTAATTGATGCTTGGATGAGTAGGATTCATGGTCGTAAGAGTGTATATACATTGTAGAAAGAAAAAAAGAAAATGTTGTTGTTAGTTGAGTTGCATTTGATATTCATTCGGTCAAATGGGAGAAGAACAAGATGAATTTAAATGTTGTGGTTTATTATTTAGTTGGTTAAATGATGTGGTCATTGCCAATGCAATGGTGTTAAAGGAAATAGGGTCAAATGTTGGTTTGATGAACTAATTGCTAGTGGGCAATGTGTTGTATTGAGAATGTTTGAGTGAATTCAAAGATGTTTATATGATGAATTCGGTTGTAGATGTACATGCCTAAATAAAATGCTCACTAATGATTTTGAAATTAAGTTTTATTATGTTGTGAAAGGAGTGGCGAAAGAGCTATAGACTATTGCGGATGTATGATGGGTTAGTAGAGTCTCTAAATTGATATGTGGTAAATGTAAGTGTTAAACGAAATGGAAATGGTGTTATATTGGAACATGCACATTCGGCCACATGATTGAATGCATAGATGGGTGATTTCGTGTATTCGCCATAAGTGAGCATATTGGTGGCTTAATCTTGACTTAGAAAAATCGGCTAAAGGAAAATATGGGCTAATATGTGGAATTTGATTCATGATTGCATACATATATGACTCTAATGCCTAATATATATAAGGGCTAAGTACCTTGAATTTCCCCTTTGATATTCAAAATGATTGAATCAATTTATTTGTTAATATTAAGCTCAAGAGCAAAGGGAACTAGATCCGATAAAGGAAAGGAAAAAGTAATTGAATAGCCGTTGAAGACGATGCGACAACATCCGAGGTAAGTCATTAAGCGCATATATTTGATATTGCTTAAATGATTGGAAAATCTATGCAATTGTGTTTAATGGAATGCTATATATATATGTATAAATGAAATTGTATGTGTATGGAATGAGGATAATTGTTGAATGTAAAAGAAATAGTGGAATGTGTAGAAAGTTTGCTTTCGGCACTATGTGTCGGGCAATACTGGTGTATGGTGTCGAGATTGGCACTAAGTGTGCGTGCTGGAAATATATGGCACTAAGTGTGCGTGCTGGAAATATTTGGCACTAAGTGTGCAAGCTGGAAAAAATATGGCACTTGTGTGTGCGAGCTTAAATTACGTGGCACTAAGTGTGCGAAATCGAGTAGTAAGCACTGTGTGCGAACTCTATATAAATGGAGGGTGTGTCTCCATTGAATTGAGTATGGACAGCGGATCGGGTAAGTACCTCGAGCTCATGACGAATAGGTAATACTTTCATGCTTGGGGTTGAATTTGGTAAGCCTTAAATCTATGTGATGATTGAAATTGTATGGTTGTGCTGGAAAATGAGTTAATGTGTAAAAATGCTTGATTATCTTGTTGTGTAGAATATGAAATGTGGATGTATGAATTGGTACGAGATTGGACCGAAAGGTCCGAGGTATTATGGTATAGATTCGATATGGACGAGTACCTAGCCTCATTTGTTGTACATGTAGTAGTAACTTTATCGATGGATTGACGAATGCTTATGACTTACTGAGTTGTAAACTCACTCGGTGTTTTCTTGTCACCCATTTTAGGTCTCTTGGACTCGTATTGTTGCGTGCTCGGAACCGTCGTTGAAGTCATCACACCGGCTGAAATCTTGTGGTATTGCTTTTTGTTGTTGAAGAACATTTGGCATGTATAGGCTATTATATTTTGTCGAATTGTGGGTTGTAAACTTTAAGCCATGTGAAAATGGCCTATGTGGTCGTCGAGTGGGATGTTAGAACCTATAGCCACGAGTCTTAGAAACTCAAATTTTGTTAAGGTGGCCATAATTTGTGTCATGTATGATGGATGATTAAGGCCAAGGAAAAATTCATGAAATTGGCATAGTCTACTGCAGTAACTGTTGCGGACTGCAGCAGTGAGATGAGATTGAAAAATCACTAAAAATAGTATAAGTAGAATTAAATAGTGAGTAAATTATGGAACTGATCCTTGATGAATCTATTTTATATGGACGAAACGAAACGACCATATGAGCAGTATACTGGGAGATATTAAAGTTCTCGTGAGACAGGGCCAGAACAATTTCTGGGTCCCCTGTCGCGACTTTGAAAATTTACCATAAATTATCCAGAAAGAATTAGGAGTCATGCCTTATATGTACAGATTCCATTTTGAGTCTAGTTTCATTAGAAACAAACGGCACCAGTATTAAATCCCTGTACAGAAAGATATTCAAGTTGTAACGCGCGGAGGTCAGAGCAGTCGATCCCTGTAACATGGGTGACTTTAACAAATAAACTGTACCAATTGGCCCAACCAAAATTCTAAAATAAATCCATGGATGGTTATATGAGTCTAAATTCAGGGAAAATTTACGAAACCAGTTTCCGAGTTTTAGAACTCGAGATATGATTTTTAAGGCGACGGTGACGCAGTTTTCCAGCCTGTCCAGAATTGCCAAATTGGTCGGTACTTTAAGAGGATTTGTCTCGTTAACCCCTCGTGTCCGACACCGGCGTCGGTCACGAGTTAGGGGTGTTACAATTTTATTGGTATCAGAGCTATGGTTTAGTCGGTTCTAGGACTACCATAGCGCGTGTGAGTCTAGCTATACATGCCAAATTGATAGTGCTTAATAATGTGATGACTTCGACGGTTGAAATTTTTGTTTTGATTAGCGATGGAACCCGGTAGAGAGACCCTTGGCGGATGACGTTGAAAGTGTAGCGGCTGCTCCTGCGCAAGGGACACCGCTGTTGAGCCTCGGTCATCCGCGAATAATCAAAATGAAGGCGAAACAAGCCTTCTTCACTATGATGAATGAGTGGGTCGCGAATATGCCCGAACCAACCCGGCTGTCCAACCATTCCGAATTTAAACACTCCACCCCAAGAGCCCGCAATGCCTCCGATTCATCGATCCTGTGAGGCTGAGTAAACCACCGTGGACTTGATTAGGAAGCGTGGGGCGAGGAGTTCAAGGCCATAGTTACCGATGATGCCGAAAAGGCCGAGTTCGCTCGATAACACCATTAGAGTGTTAGATGAATATCATGCACACCGACGAATGTCTTAAGTGTGCTATATCCTTGTTAAGAGACTCGACTTACTATTGGTGGAGGACTTTAATTTCCATAGTCCCAAATGAACGAGTTACTTGGGATTTCTTCCAATCCAATTTCGAAAGAAATACATTAGTCAACGGTTCATCGATCGAAGCGTAAGGAATTCTTGGAACTCAAGCAAGGCGGATGATCAGATCTGAATCTGAACATGAGTTCGTAAGACTTAGTCGGTATGCTCGGGAGTGTGTGGCTGATGAGGTTGCGATGTGCAAAAGATTTGAAGAAGGATTGAATGAAGAGTTAAAGTTACTAGTGGGAATTTTGGAGATAAAGGAGTTCGTGACACTAGTCGAACGAGCACGCAAGGCGGAAGAACTTGGGAGGAGAAGAAGAAGGCTGAATTTGAAGCAAGAGATTACCGTAAAAGATCGACGAGTAAAGCTCCGTTCTCGGCTGTAAAGAGGTTCGGGGAGGACACCAGAAGTCGAGGACGATTGCATGGAATTTCCATTAGAGCCCCACCATTGACGGACTCCGAGCTACTTGAGAGCTAGTGTGGGCAATAATCGTCAAGAGAGACCTGAATGCCCCCAATGTGGAAGACGACACCTAGGTGAATGTTGGGGTAAGTCTGTAATAGGGCTGTTATGGATGCGGTTCAAGGACCACTTCATTAGAGATTGCACGGAGCTAGATGAGAGGAATAAGACGCAAGGTGCAAGACCTAGTGGAACGACGGTGGAGGTAGGCCCCGAGAATCTCTGGAGGTAGGGGTGGTAATCGAGAGGAGCCTCTAATACTGACCGTCCGATCCGAGACCCGTGCTCTGCTAGAGCATATGCCATCCGAGCACGAGAGGAGGCATCCTCCCCGACGTTATCACTGGTACTTTTACTCTCTTTGATACTATTGTGATTGCATTGATTGACCCGGCTCTACTCACTCATATGTATGTGAAACCTTAGCATCCAAAGAAGACTCTACCGTTGAGTCTCTCGAGTTTGTAATTCAGTGTCAAACCCTTTGGGTCAATACGTGCTTGTTGATAAAGTGTGCAAGGATGCCCCTAATAATTCGAGAATCTGTTTTTCGCCGATCGATGCTTCTACCATTTCATGAATTGATGTTATTCTTGGTATGGATTGGTGACCGTGCATGATGCAAAGGTGGATCGCAAAAGGAAAACCATTGATTTGAGGAGTGCAAATAATGAGGTAGTCCGAGTCGAGTCTCTTGATTTAAAAGGAGTGCCAGCAATAATATCTTCTATGACCGTCAAGATATGTGAAAAGGGTGTGAAACATACCTTGCATATGTGTTTGGGAGTAAAGAGACGGAAAGGAAACTCGAATCGGTACCGTGGTTTGTGAGTATTCGATGTTTTTCCCGAGGAGTTACCGGATTGCCACCGGTTCGAGAAGTGGAATTCGCATCGGTTGTACCGGTACTACGCCGATTTCAATAGCCCCGTATCGTATGGCATTAACGGAATTAAAGGAATTGAAGGTTCAATTGCAAGAATTGACGGATAGAGGTTTCGCTCGACCGAAGTTTTTCTCCATGGGCGCTTTGTATTGTTTGTGAAAAGAAGGACGGAACCATGAGGTTGTGCATCGACTATCGTCAACTCAATAAAGTGACGATAAAGAATAAATATCCATTGCCACGAATTGACGATTTGTTTGATCAATTAAAGGGAGCCTCGGTGTTTTCAAAGATAGATTTGAGGTCGGGTACTATCGGTTGAGGGTCCGAGAATCGGACATACCCAAAACCGCTTTTAGAACGAGGTACGGTCACTACGAATTCTTGGTGATGCCGTTTGGGCTCACTAATGCCCTCGGTGTTTATGGATTTAATGAATAGAATTTTCAGGCCATACTTGGATCGGTTCGTAGTTGTATTTATCGATGACATTTTGGTCTATTCGAAAGATGAAACCGAACATGCTGAACACCGAGGCTAGTGTTGCAAATCTTACGAGATAAGCGATTATACGCAAAGTTCAAGAAATGTGAATTTTGGTTGAAAGAGGTTAGCTTTTTGGGGCACGTGGTGTCCGCATCGGTGTCGGGTGGACTGAACAAAATTTCGCCATAGTCAATTGGAAACCTCCAAGGAATGTTACCAAGTCGAGCTTTTTGGGGCTTGCGGTTACTACCGACGGTTTGTGAAAGGATTCTCGATGATAGCCACACCCATGACAAACCGCTTGTAAAGATGTCAAATTTGAATGGACGGAAAAGTGTCGAAAAGTTTCACCAATTGAAAACCCATTTGACGAAAGCTCCAGTTCTAGTACACCCGAATCGGCAAAGAGTTTGTCATCTATAGTGATGCCTCCCTACTTGGGTTAGGTTGCGTATTGATGCAAGAAGGTCGAGTTGTGGCCTATCGTCGAGACAATTAAAGCCACATGAGAAAAATTATCCAACCCATGACCTCGAATTGGTGCCATCGTATTCGCCTTTAAAGATATGGCGACATTACTTATTTGGTGAGAAGTGCCAAGTGTATTCGGATCACAAAAGTCTCAAATATTTGATGACTCAAAGAGACTTAAATCTGCGACAAAGACGATGGCTCGAGTTGTTAAAAGATTATGAACTCGTTATTGATTATCACCCGGAAAGGCCAATGTGGTTGCGGATGCCTTAAGTCGAAATCACCGCTTGCTTTACGACGATGAATGTACACTTGTCTATTCTACCCGACAATGTGTTAGTAGCCGAATTGAAGGCCAAACCATTGTTGGCTCATCAAATTCGGGAAGCTCGAAAAGTTGATGAGGAGTTGCTTGCAAAACGGGCCGAGTGTGTTCGAACAAGGAATCGAGTTTCAAATTGATGATGACGATTGTTTGAGGTTCGAAGTCGTCTGTGTTCCAAAGAATTGAACTTATTTCGATAATTCTAAATGAAGCCCATTGTAGTCGAATGTCAATCCACCCGGGTAGTACTAAAATGTACAATGACCAAACGCCAATTTTGGTGGCCGGTATGAAACGAGACATTTCAATTTGTTTCAAGGTGTCGATATGTCAACAAGTGAAAGCGGAACATCAAGTGCCATCGGGATTACTTCAGCCGATCATGATACCCGAATGGAAATGGGATCGAGTCACAATGGACTTTGTATCCGGACTGCCATTGTCAGTGAGTAAGAAGGATGCGATTTGGGTCGTTGTCGATAGACTAACTAAGTCGGCTCACCTTATCCCCGTACGCACGGATTTTTCAATGGACAAATTAGCGGAATTGTACGTTTCTCAGATTGTGAGATTACACGGGGTGCCTATTTCTATCGTGTCGGATAGAGACCCAAGATTTACGTCGCGATTTTGGAAGAAATTGCAAGATGCTTTGGGTACCAAGCTGCATTTTAGCACCGCTTTTCATCCCCAAACCGATGGTCAATCCGAACGGATAATTCAAATACTCGAGGATATGTTGAGATGTTGCATCCTTGAGTTTAGTGGTTCATGGGAACGGTATTTACCTTTGATTGAATTCGCCACAACAATAGCTTTCAATCAAGTATTAAGATGGCGCCTTACGAGGCTTTATACGGTCGTAAATGCCGTACCCCATTATTCGGACTGAACTTAGTGAAGGTAAATTCTTGAGGTTGATTTGGTTAAGGATACCGAGCAAAAGTTCGAGTAATTCGTGAAAGTTTGAAAGTCGCTTCGGATCGCCAAAAGTCGTATGCGGATTTGAAAAGAAAAGATGTTGAATATCAGGTTGGAGACAAGGTCTTTCTCAAAGTTTCACCCTGGAAGAAGGTGCTTAGATTTGGCCGTAAGGGCAAATTGAGTCCGAGGTTCATCGGTCCATACGAAGTATCTGAACGAGTTGGGCCAGTAGCGTATCGATTAATATTACCCCCTGAGCTCGAAAAGATTCACAACGTCTTCCATGTTTCGATGCTTCGACGATATAGGTCTGACCCGACACACGTAATTACTCCATCTGAGGTCGAGGTTCAGCCTAATTTGAGCTATGAAGAAGAGCCGGTTCGCATTCTGATGCGTGAAGTAAAAGAGTTACTGAAACAAGAAAATTCCATTGGTAAAGGTGTTGTGGCATAAACACGAATTGAAGAAGCCACTTGGGAACTCGAGGACTCTATGAAAGAGCGATACCCGAGCCTATTTACCGGTAAGATTTTCGGGGACGAAAATTCCTTAAGTGGGGGAGAGTTGTGACAGCCCAAAATTGACCCTAGTCGGAAAGTGGTTTCGGGACCACAAAACCGAGTCATAAAAATAATTAATTGTTATATTCTATGCTTATTGTGTGTGTACATGCACATGTGGAAGTTTCATTCTCTAATTTTACCAATTGTATGAGAAATTATTAAATAGGGATCAATGTGAGACATGGTGAAATATGATAGGCTAATTTTAAATGGCTTATTAGTGCATGTTAACACAAAGGTGGACTTGCATGTCAAATTGCCCAATTTATTAATGGTGGCCGCCAAGATAGGATATTGATGGGCAATACATATGTTTAATTAGATTTTGTAATAAGGAATGGGTCATTGGAGATAAAATAATGTTAGTAAAGAAAGAAAAGAAAAGAAAAAAAAGAATGCTCATCCTTTCCCCATTGCCGTGAATTGAGCAAAGAAAACCAAAAAAAAGTTGAAATTTGAAGAGGAGAAACTAAGGTATTTCGCCATGGCTATCCTAGTCTAAGGTATGCATGGTGATTTTTCTTTTTAATTGACTATGAGACTAAATGGATAAGTACATAGCTTAGTTGACCTATGGTTTAATTTCATGAGTCCATAGCTCAATATCCATTCGGCAAGTGCTAAATTAGTGTCATTTTGATAAGTTTCTTTGGGATGTTAATTACTTGTTAAGTAGCTTAATTGATGCTTGGATGAGTAGGATTCATGGTCGTAAGAGTGTATATACATTGTAGAAAGAAAAAAAAGAAAATGTTGTTGTTAGTTGAGTTGCATTTGATATTCATTCGGTCAAATGGGAGAAGAACAAGATGAATTTAAATGTTGTGGTTTATTATTTAGTTGGTTAAATGATGTGGTCATTGCGAATGCAATGGTGTTAAAGGAAATAGGGTCAAATGTTGGTTTGATGAACTAATTGCTAGTGGGCAATGTGTTGTATTGAGAATGTTTGAGTGAATTCAAAGATGTTTATATGATGAATTCGGTTGTAGATGTACATGCCTAAATAAAATGCTCACTAATGATTTTGAAATTAAGTTTTATTATGTTGTGAAAGGAGTGGCGAAAGAGCTATAGACTATTGCGGATGTATGATGGGTTAGTAGAGTCTCTAAATTGATATGTGGTAAATGTAAGTGTTAAACGAAATGGAAATGGTGTTATATTGGAACATGCACATTCGGCCACATGATTGAATGCATAGATGGGTGATTTCGTGTATTCGCCATAAGTAAGCATATTGGTGGCTTAATCTTGACTTAGAAAAATCGGCTAAAGGAAAATATGGGCTAATATGTGGAATTTGATTCATGATTGCATACATATATGACTCTAATGCCTAATATATATAAGGGCTAAGTACCTTGAATTTCCCTTTGATATTCAAAATGATTGAATCAATTTATTTGTTAATATTAAGCTCAAGAGCAAAGGGAACTAGATCCGATAAAGGAAAGGAAAAGTAATTGAATAGCCGTTGAAGACGTGCGACAACATCCGAGGTAAGTCATTAAGCGCATATATTTGATATTGCTTAAATGATTGGAAAATCTATGCAATTGTGTTTAATGGAATGCTATATATTTATGTATAAATGAAATTGTATGTGTATGGAATGAGGATAATTGTTGAATGTAAAAGAAATAGTGGAATGTGTAGAAAGTTTGCTTTCGGCACTATGTGTGCGGGCAATACGGGTGTATGGTGTCGAGATTGGCACTAAGTGTGCATGCTGGAAATATATGGCACTAAGTGTGCGTGCTGGAAATATTTGGCACTAAGTGTGCAAGCTGGAAAAAAATATGGCACTGTGTGTGCGAGCTTAAATTACGTGGCACTAAGTGTGCGAAATCGAGTAGTAAGCACTGTGTGTGCGAACTCTATATAAATGGAGGGTGTGTCTCCATTGAATTGAGTATGGACAGCGGATCGGGTAAGTACCTCGAGCTCATGACGAATAGGTAATACTTTCATGCTTGGGGTTGAATTTGGTAAGCCTTAAATCTATGTGATGATTGAAATTGTATGGTTGTGCTGGAAAATGAGTTAATGTGTAAAAATGCTTCGATTATCTTGTTGTGTAGAATATGAAATGTGGATGTATGAATTGGTACGAGATTGGACCGAAAGGTCCGAGGTATTATGGTATAGATTCGATATGGACGAGTACCTAGCCTCATTTGTTGTACATGTAGTAGTAACTTTATCGTGGATTGACGAATGCTTATGACTTACTGAGTTGTAAACTCACTCGGTGTTTTCTTGTCACCCATTTTAGGTCTCTTGGACTCGTATTGTTGCGTGCTCGAACCGTCGTTGAAGTCATCACACCGGCTGAAATCTTGTGGTATTGCTTTTTGTTGTTGAAGAACATTTGGCATGTATAGGCTATTATATTTTGTCGAATTGTGGGTTGTAAACTTTAAGCCATGTGAAAATGGCCTATGTGGTCGCCGAGTGGGATGTTAGAACCTATAGCCACGAGTCTTAGAAACTCAAATTTTGTTAAGGTGGCCATAATTTGTGTCATGTATGATGGATGATTAAGGCCAAGGAAAAATTCATGAAATTGGCATAGTCTACTGCAGTAACTGTTGCGGACTGCAGCAGTGAGATGAGATTGAAAAATCACTAAAAATAGTATAAGTAGAATTAAATAGTGAGTAAATTATGGAACTGATCCTTGATGAATCTATTTTATATGGACGAAACGAAACGACCATATGAGCAGTATACTGGGAGATATTAAAGTTCTCGTGAGACAGGGACAGAACAATTTCTGGGTCCCCTGTCGCGACTTTGAAAATTTACCATAAATTATACAGAAAGAATTAGGAGTCATGCCTTATATGTACAGATTCCATTTTGAGTCTAGTTTCATTAGAAACAAACGGCACCAGTATTAAATCCCTGTACAGAAAGATATTCAAGTTGTAACGCGCGGAGGTCAGAGCAGTCGATCCCTGTAACATGGGTGACTTTAACAAATAAACTGTACCAATTGGCCCAACCAAAAATTCTAAAAATAAATCCATGGATGGTTATATGAGTCTAAATTCAGGGAAAATTTACGAAACCAGTTTCCGAGTTTTAGAACTCGAGATATGATTTTTAAGGCGACGGTGACGCAGTTTTCCAGCCTGTCCAGAATTGCCAAATTGGTCGGTACTTTAAGAGGATTTGTCTCGTTAACCCCTCGTGTCCGACACCGGCGTCGGTCACGAGTTAGGGGTGTTACATTCTCCCTAGGTCCCTAGTATCCCATTAATTTCATTTATTTCATATTTTGACCCCTAAATTTTCAAATTTTACAATTTAATCCTAAATAAGATTTTTATCAAAAATCACTTAATTAAACATAATAATCTATCAACAAATATTTATTTTTTCATCATCAAACAATAAAAACATTAAGCAATCATCAATGCCAAATCATGAATACATCAACAAATTCGAAAATTCAAGAATGTGCTAGCTAGTATTTGAAGCAACGATCTCAAAAACGTAAAAATCATCAAAAATCGGGCTCAAAACATACCTAAATCAAGCTCTCAAGTGTGCCAAACCTTAAAGCCTTCAAATTTTTTCTTTTTCTTTAAGTTTTAGCCAAAAATAAGATGAAGATGCATGGTTTTTACTTTATGTTTTATTTTATCGATATTTATTAATCATTTACCAAATTAACCTTTATAATTTAATTATAAAACCATATAATGCACGCCATTACTGTCCATTAACTTTAATAGTGGCCTAATTTCATTTTAAGGACTTAAAAATTAATAAACCATATCAAATTAGTACTTTAACAAATAGAATGCCACTTTTACATTTTACGCGATTAAGTCTTTTTTTATCAAATTAAGCATAGAAACGGTAAAATTAAATTACAAAATTTTCACACATATCAATTAACATGCTGTAAGCACCAAAAATAATATTAAAATAATTCTACAACTTCAAATTTGTGGTTCTGAAACTACTATTTTGATTTAGCTAAAATCGAGCTGTTACACTTTATCTAAGACATCTTGATTACTCCAAGTCTGAATCTGAGAACAATGAGAAGTAGAGAGTTGTTTTACAGATTCTCCGTGAGAAATAGATTTATGCTAAGCTAAGTAAGAGTGAGTTCTTGCTCCGTGAAGTGATATTTTTTGGGTCACGTGGTACTAGTCGTGGGTATTCATGTTGATCTAAAGAAGATTGAGGTTGTTCTGGACTATAAGTAGCACAAGAATGTTAGCAAAATCTAGAGTTTCCTTGAAATAACTAGATATTATAGGAGGTTCCTGCAGGGGTTTTCTTTGATTGTAGCTTCAATGACTAAGCTATTGAGGAAGAGTGCACCTTTTAAATGGATTGATGAGCAACAAGCAAGTTTTAAGAAGCTTAAGTCTGTGCTGACTCAAGCACCTATTTGATTTAGCATGAGTTTGGGAAAGATTATGTGGTATATAGTGATACATCTTGATTTGCTACAAATCATGATACGAACCGCCTCGGAAGAGTCGAGTCGTATTAGTGTGCCCGATCGTCAACAAGAAGTTACGTTAGGTTTAATTGAAAAGGTCAGATGAAGGAAAGAAGGGTATTGGTTTTGGGTTCGGATTAGAATAGGTAAGAAGAGTTTGAAAATTCGGGTTTGGAGTCCTAATAGGTATGGATGAAGGAATTGGTTCAATTAGGTAAATGGAGAATGGGGTTGAACAAAAGTGCAAACAAGAACCAATACCGATTTGGTATCGACCGTTGTTTATAAGCTCTTTTAGTTCAGTTTGGAATTGGTAAAGGAAAAACCTCGACCCACTATCTAACAAGATAGGAACCTCGGTATGTTTGAACGCCACACTACGAGTAGTGATAAGTTCGGTTTCGACAAAGAGCAACGGTGACACACTAGAACGCTAGGAAGCCAATCGAATCTTTGAACGAAATTTGAGAAAAGTTTTGCCTAACAAATTTCGCAGCATAACATTAACAAAAGTCCAAAAGTTCTTTACAAAGTAACACAAGCCACAATTTATAGTGAATGCAAGGGATAGCCGAATAGGCTCTTGAGGTAGCTAAATGGTTTCGAAAATTCCAGAATTTTGATGAAGCTTCCTTGAAGTTTCTTGTGCATGGAGAACGGTAAGGGCAGCTTCTAGATGCCTTGATTCAATAGAAAATTGAATGAATTGTTTGGGAGCTGAAATGCCATCAATAGGTTCGCCAAATGCTTGAATTTGGAATTAATGTCACGCTTGATTCAGCCGAATGTTCATGTGATTAAGGAGCTGTCTAGAGCACTTCAATAGTCTTGAATGTGAACAAACCGATTTGAACAGCCACACATGTGTGAACAAACAAAACCGAACAGCCCTTGGTGTGAAAGGAATAATCGTGGGTGTGAACACCTTAATTTGTCTTGGGCACCAATCGGTCTTCTTGAAGAGTTGTAAGGTTTGGCTGAATGGTCACTTAGGGAACACCAAAGATCAGCACACCAATTTTAAATCATCCATGCACCTATGCCGTCCAAGGGTAATGTACCTACAACATTTAATTCAGCAAATTAAATCCCTTTTAGACACATTAAATTCGCAACATAAATAAAACTTGCACCATAAATTAGGTGGACATAATTAATCTTTGTAATAGTTAAGACATATTTAATTGGTCTTAATTAATTAAGTACTTAATTTAGAACATAATTAAAACATGTCCAGATTATGACAAATTAATTATTAAAACAAATAACTAATAAAACTAACAGCAACTTAAATGATTTATTCCAAGATAATAAACGCAATAATGAAATGAGTCAAACGAGCTCGTTGAGCTAAGTTAAGTTGAAGTTGAGCTGATTTGAGCTTGAAGGAGTATGCATGGTTTGCTTGGCTTGCTGGTCAAAGAGCTTTCAAGAAGTCCAGCAACGGTTTCACCCCAAACTCTATCAACTAAGGTTGTTGTTGCATCTTTGAATCTCTTTGCTCGAGCTCGGGTGATCGGTCCTACGGGCAATTCGAGAGGATCTTCATTGGCAGCCGACAACTCGGGAGGTGTGGTTGTATCAAATCAATATGGAAAATTAGGCTTTTCTGATGCATTGAAGGAGCTTTTGCTCGAGCAAAATAGAGCTTTTGGCATAATATTTTGTTATTTTCCTATTTTTGGGTAACAAGTGAAAATGTCTCATTTTATCTATTTTATTACCGAAAGTGGCTGATAGTGCCACTAGGAGGTCCAACGTGTGTTTGAGTGATGTAGGGATGTGTCGGAAACAAAAAATAAGCAAGAACGACACCAAGGGTAATGGTATTACGATATCTAACCCTTGAAATCGTGATACCCCCGACAGTATTGAAGACCAAGGATTCCCTTTAGTGGTATAGCAATATCCATCTCCCAAGAAAGACCCCAAGTTTCAACACTTCTTGAGATACCGCGATATTCTTTTCTAGGTATTGTGATACCACCTTCGTTAGGGGGACAAACTTGGACAAAAAGGTCAACCTTCATCTACCCGGCCCACCCATCACACAAGGCTAGTGTAGGGCATTTTTGGCATCTAAAATTCATCATAATACACTTCAAAACAACCAAAAATTACTAAAGAAAAGAGACACCCACATTAGCTTAGTTTTAGGTTTAGTTTTCTCTAAGTTTTCTTTAGTTTTATTTACACTTTTTCTAGGGTTTTTTTTATTTTCCTCTTCTTTTATCGTAGATTAGAGTTTATTTTTCTGCATTTACTTCTTGTTCTATTGTGCTTTATGTTAGTTAAGTTAGTTAACACTGTTACTACGGTTTATTCACATTTCTAGCCCTTGTACTTTGCTTTCAAGACTCTTTAAGCTTTAGTCTTTTTAGTTTATTTACATTAAATCTATCAAAGCATTTTCCTTTTATGTTTCTGGCTTTATATTTCTATGTTAAATGCTTTTCGTTTCATGATATTTAACTTTTCTTGTATAAAATCTCAACTTTTTAACTTTTCTCAAGCTTCACTTTCATGGTTGCCTTGTTTTTTGTGACAGCCCTAATTAGACCCTAGTCGGAATGTGGTTTCGGGACCACAAAATCAAGTCACAAAAATGTATTTTTATTTTAATTGTATATATTTATGTGTGATAGTGTATGTGTGAAAAAAAATTAATTAAATGTTTTAAAATTAGTCTTAGGAATGTGAATTTTCTTGAAAGGACTTGTTGAGAAACTTAGAAAAGATGATAGGTAAATTGTAAGAATCAAATGACAACAAGGTGAGAAAGCATGGATTTGCATGTCAAAATGCCCTTAATGCATGAAGTGGCCAGCCATGTGATGATGTTCCTCCACTAAGTCTAATTAAATATATATTATAATGGTAAATGACAAAATAATCTAAATAGAAAAATAGATTAATAAGAAAAAGATGAATAAAAGAAGAAATGGAAGGAGAGAGAAGTGTTCGTCTTCTTTTTGCAAAGCCGAACCTAAGTGAAGAAAGAAAGAAAAATTGTTAAAAGCATTCGGTCAATTTAAGGGTTAATCAAGGTAAGATTTCATGTTTTTTTCATTAAATTTTATGAAATTTAGTTAGTAGACAAATCTATATTATAACCCATAGGTTGATTTTTCTACTTGGTGACAAAATGTGCATTCGGTTGTGATGTTTAGATGTTATGAGGATAGTGTTTGATCCTTTGGATGGAATATTAGAAAGATGATGAATGAACTAGTTAATAGATATATGAACATTGGTATGAACTTATGAATAGATGTGGAGTTTTTATTTTATTTTTAGTTAGAAACATTTTGTCAAATTGTTATGTGGAGGAACTAAGTGTTTAAATGAAATAAAAATGATATTACATTTGAAATTGTATATTCGGCCATATAATTAAGTACATAGGTAATTTTAAATTTGGTCTTGCATATTTGGCTAAATAGTATGCACATTTGTGAAATAATTTTTGATTCTATATGATCGACCCAATGAGGGAGGTTGGCTTACAAAGTTGAGTTTGATTCATAATTATGTATATTTGAATGTAAACATATTTGACATAATATTATTTTGGAAGTGTTAATGCATTCGGCTTAGAGACATAATATAAGCATTAGTTGAGGTTTGATGTCTTGAACAAGGACGGTTGTAAGAAGAAGTGGAATCATTAAATTCACATATATGAATATCTTGCAAGGTAATTAAACTACTAAATTTATTTATTCTAGCTCAAGAACCCAAAGGAGGGGAAACAAGCAAAGGCAAAGCAAAGAATATTGAGTAGACGATTGGGAATTATATCATCCGACATAAGGTAAGTCTATAAGCATTTGTAGGTTGATTAATTTATACATAATTTGAATGTCAATTTGAATGTCAATAAATGAGTGAATTTCCTAAGCACTATGTGTGTGGTTTAGCATGGCACTATGTGTGCGAATTTGATTAGCACTATGTGTGCGAAATCAGTTGAAGATATAATGTGTGCCAGAAAAGAATAAAGTGCTAGGGCTATTAACGGAGCCATCTAGTTTATCATTGTTTTATACTTCGAGGAAAGGATCTAAACTATCTAGTGGTTTTGATATTTAATCGGATAGCAAGACTTGGCTTGTGGTTGAATCAATAATTTAAGTAATTGTGGCATAATTCAGTATGGTTAAATGGTTGATCTTACAATATTTTTAATATGATCTCATGTTAATGGTCTGTATTATATTGCTTACGACTTACTGAGTTGAATACTCATTTGGTGTGTTTACTTGTCTCCTATTTAGATTCCTTTGATCCATTTTGTGTGTTAGGGACCATCGTCGAAGTCATCACATCAACCTACAACGTTTTGGTACCCTCTTCTTAGTTGGTCTAAGTGAACATTACGGCATGTATAGGCTAATATGTATTTTGTTTGAACTTTGATATGTATACTTCCAGCCATGCGAATATGGCCTAAATACTAAGTTTGAACTTGGTTATGTTTAATCATGGTATAATTTGTCTTGGTTATAATGTTTAATGCTATTAATGAAAGATATATATATATATAATATACATATGTTTGAGGGTTGAAAATGCTAAGAAATTTTGACTATGTGTTTTTGGGGTGGTTCGATTATGACACATTTATATAAGTAATTAATTGCAATTTGGCTATTGTATATGATCTTAGTATTTAAATTGAGATAGCATAATGGGTCGTCTGGTTATGTCTGAACATAACATAAAATCGTATGATATGGTTGTTATATGATGTAAACTTATGTAATGGTTTTGATTGAACTTGATAATGATTAATTATGTGTTCCGGCTATGTATGAATAAGGATCGTATATGGTAGTATAATGAATTATGCATTATTAAAGATGAACTTAATGAAATGAAGATGATAGAAGAAGATGCATGAAACTTTTGCGAATAAGTATTTGGTTTGGTAATATCTCGTAACCCATTCCAACGATAGAAATAGGTTAGGGGTGTTACATTTTATTGGTATCAGAGCTACGGTTTAGTCAGTTCTAGGACTACCATAGCGCATATGAGTCGCTTACATGCCTTAATGTTAGTATATGATAGTGTGATGACTTCTGACGGTTGAAATTATTGTTTTGATTAGTAAATGGAACCCAATTTAGAGAGAGCCTTAGCGGATGATGTTGAGAGTGTAACGGCTGCTCCTGTGCAAGGGACACCGCCTGTTGAACCTCAATCATCTGCGAATAATCAAGATGATGGGGCAAAAAAAGCCTTCTTTACCATGATGAACGAGTGGGTCGCACAATATGCCCGAACTAACCCGGCTGCTCAACCATTCCCGAATTTAAATAATCCGCCTTAGGTGCCTATAATACCACCAACTACTGATCCTTTGAGGCCGAGTAAACCTCCTGTGGATTTGATTAGGAAGCGCGGGGCCGAGGAATTCCGAGCCACAGCTACTGATGATGCTGAAAGGGCTGAGTTTTGGCTTGATAACACCATCCGGGTTTTTGATGAGTTGTCTTGCACACCTGATGAGTGTTTAAAGTGTGCCATATCTTTATTACTAGACTCGGCCTACTATTGCTGGAGAACCTTGATTTCTATTGTTCCAAAGGAACGAGTTACTTGGGATTTCTTTCAGACGGGGTTTCGAAAAAAGTATATCAGTCAACGATTTATTGATCAAAAGCGCAAGGAATTTTTAGAGCTTAAACAAGGCCGTTTGACGGTATCTGAATATGAGCGTGAGTTTGTAAGACTCAACCGTTATGCTCAGGAGTGTGTATCTGATGAAGTTGCCATGTGTAAAAGATTTGAGGAGGGATTGAATGAAGATTTAAAGCTACTAGTGGGTATTTTAGAACTAAAAGAATTCATAACCCTAGTTGAACGAGCTTGCAAGGCTGAAGAACTTGGAAAGGAGAAAAAGAAAGCTGAATTTGAAGCTAGAGACTTTCATAAAAGATCGGCTAGTAAAACTTCTTTCTCGGCTGCAAAGAAGTTCAGAGATGATACTAATAGATCAAAGATGACTGCAGGAATTTCTAATAGGGAGCGACCATCAACGGACTCTCGAGCTACTTCGGTTGCTAGTGTTGGTAACAACCAACAAGAAAAACCTGAATGTCCACAATGTGGAAGACGACATGTAGGTGAATGTTGGGGTAAGTCTATTAATAGGGCCTATTATAGATACAGATCACGGGATCATTTTATTCGAGATTGCACAAAATTTGATGAAAATAATAAGATACAAGGTACGAGAACGAGTGGTACAACGACTAGAGGTAGACCACCGAGAAATACAGTAGGCAGGGGTGGTAGTTAGAGAAGGACTCCCAATATGGCTGTTCAATCTGGAACACGTGCTCCTGCCAGAGCTTATACCATCCGTGCACGAGAGGAGGCATCTTCCCCTGATGTTATCACTGGTACTTTCACTCTCTTTGATAATAATAACGTGATTGCATTGATTGACCCTGGTTCTACTCATTCATATGTATGTGAGACTTTAGCATCCAGTAAGACTCTACCTATTGAGTCTACTGAGTTCGTAATTTGAGTGTCAAATCCCTTGGATCGATATGTACTTGTTGATAAAGTGTGTAAGAAATGCCACATGATAATCCGAGATTCCTGTTTTTCGGCCGATTTGATGCTTTTACCGTTTGATGAATTTGATGTTATTCTCAGTATGGATTGGTTGACCGTACATGATGCAGTTGTGAATTGCAAAAGAAAGACCTTTGATTTGAGGTGTGCAAATAATGAGATAGTCTGAGTTGAGTCCACTGACTTGAACGGAGTGCCAGCAATACTATCCTCGATGATCGCTCAGAAATATGTGAGAAAGGGGTGTGAAGCATATCTTGCGTATGTACTTGATAGCAAAGAGTCAGAAAAGAAACTTGAATCAGTACCAGTGGTTTGTGAGTATTCAGATGTTTTTCCTGAGGAGTTACCGGGATTACCACCCATTCGGGAGGTAGAATTCGGCATCGAACTTGCACCTGGTACCACACCAATTTCGATAGCTCCGTATCGTATGGCACCAACGAAATTGAAGGAATTGAAAACTCAGTTCCAAGAGTTGACGGATAGAGGTTTTGCTCGACCGAGTTTCTCACCTTGGGGTGCACCAGTATTATTCGTGAAAAAGAAAGATGGAACCATGAGGATGTGCATCGATTATCGTCAATTGAATAAAGTGAAAATAAAGAATAAATATCTGTTACCGCGTATTGATGACTTGTTTGATCAGTTGAAGGGAGCCTCAGTGTTCTCAAAGATAGATTTGAGATCGGGTTATTATCAGTTGCGAGTTCGAGACTCAGATATACCTAAAACTGCTTTCAGAATGAGATACGGTCACTACGAGTTCTTAGTGATGCCGTTTGGACTCACTAATGCTCCTGCAGTATTTATGGACTTGATGAATCGAATCTTTAGACAGTGTTTGGACCAATTTGTAGTTGTGTTTATCGACGACATTTTGGTCTATTCGCGAGACGAAACTGAACATGCCATAGTGTTGCAGACTTTATGGGATAAACAGTTATATGCTAAGTTTAGAAAATGTGAGTTCTGGTTAAGGGAAGTTATCTTTTTGGGACATGTGGTATCCGCATCGGGTATTCGAGTTGATCCAAGCAAAATTTCTGCCGTACTTGACTGGAAACCTCCAAGGAATGTTACTGAAGTTAGGAGCTTTTTGGGACTTCCCGGTTACTATAGACAGTTTGTAAAGGGTTTTTTGATGATAGCCACACCGATGACGAAACCACTTCAAAAAGATGTTGAGTTTGAATGGTCAGAAGAATGTCAGAAAAGTTTTGACCGATTGAAAACCTATTTAACTGAAGCTCTAGTGCTAGTACAACCAGAATCCAGTAAAGAGTTTGTTATTTACAGTGATGCATCCTTACTTACGCTGGGTTGTGTGTTGATGCAAGAAGGTCGAGTTGTGGCTTACGCGTCGAGGCAATTAAAGCCACATGAGAAAAACTATCCGACCCATGATCTTGAATTAGCGGCCATTGTATTCTCCTTGAAAATATGGCGACACTACTTGTTTGAAAAGAGGTGTCATATTTATTCGGACCACAAAAGCCTCAAATATTTGATGACCCAAAGATATTTGAATATGCGACAAAGACGTTGGCTTGAGTTGTTGAAAGATTATGCACTCGTCATTGATTATCACCCGGGAAAGGCTAACGTGGTTGCCGATGTTTTAAGTCGTAAATCACTGTTTGCTTTGAGAGCAATGAATGTTCACCTGTCCGTTTCATCCGATAATATGTTAGTAGCAGAATTAAAGGCCAAACCATTATTGATTCATCAA
The DNA here is from genome assembly GCF_025698485.1 of Gossypium arboreum. Taxonomy (NCBI): domain Eukaryota; kingdom Viridiplantae; phylum Streptophyta; class Magnoliopsida; order Malvales; family Malvaceae; genus Gossypium; species Gossypium arboreum. The sequence goes on from NC_069080.1 coordinate 78,439,865, forward strand.
ATACTTGAATCCCAGAAAGTCGACGAGGAATTGGTTGCTAAACAAGCTGAATGTGTTTCAAATGTGGAATCAGAGTTTCAGATTGACGACAATGATTGTTTGACGTTCAAGAGTCGATTATGTGTTCTAAGAAATTCAGAACTTATTTCGATGATTTTAAGCGAGGCTCATAGTAGTCGAATGTCAGTCCACCCGGGTAGTACAAAAATGTACAACGATTTGAAACGTCAATTTTGGTGGCCTGGTATGAAATGAGACATTTCTGACTTTGTTTCAAGGTGTTTGATATGTCAACAAGTGAAAGCAGAACATCAAGTGCCTTCGGGATTACTTCAGCCGATCATGATACCCGAATGGAAATGGGATCGAGTAACGATGGACTTTATATCTGGTTTACCGTTGACACAGAGTAAGAAAGACTCAATCTGGGTTATTGTTGATAGATTGACGAAGTCTGCTCATTTTATCCCTGTCCGTACGGATTTCTCGCTCGATAAATTGGCAGAATTATATGTCTCCCAAATTGTTCGATTACATGGAGTACCTATTTCTGTTGTGTCGGATAGAGATCCGAGATTTACATCGCGATTTTGGAAGAAATTGCAAGAAGCATTGGGTACCAAGTTGTATTTTAGCACCGCTTTTCATCCCCAGACTGATGGTCAATCTGAGCGGATAATTCAGATAATCGAGGATATGTTGAGATGTTGTATCCTAGAGTTTTGTGGTTCATGGGAAAGGTATTTGCCTTTGATTGAATTCGCTTACAACAATAGTTTTCAATCAAGCATTAAGATGGCACCTTACGAGGCTTTGTACGGTCGTAAATACCGTACACCGTTGTTTTGGACCGAACTTTGTGAAAGTAAAATCTTCGGGTTGATTTGATTAAAGATGCTGAACAGAAAGTAAAAGTGATCCGCGAAAGTCTGAAAGCAGCTTCGGATCATCAGAAGTCGTATGAGGATTTAAAAAGAAAAGACATTGAATATCAGGTTGGAGACAAAGTGTTTCTTAAAGTCTCACCTTGGAAAAAGGTGCTCAGATTTGGCCGTAAGGGCAAATTGAGTCTGAGATTCATTGGGCCGTATGAAATATCTGAATGAATTGGGCTAGTCGCATATAGATTGATTTTACCCCCTGAACTTGAAAAGATTCACAACGTTTTTCATGTTTCGATGCTTCGACATTATAGATCCGATCCATCGCACGTAATTAATCCATCAGAGGTTGGGATTCAATCTGATTTGAGTTACGAAGAAGAACCGATTCATATTTTGGCTCGTGAAGTAAAAGAACTATGAAATAAGAAAATCTCATTAGTGAAGGTACTGTGGCTTAAACATGGGGTCGAAAAAGCTACTTAGGAACTTGAAGACACTATGAAGGATCGATATCCTAACTTATTCGCTGGTAAGATTTTCGGGGACGAAAATTCCTTATGTGGGGGAGAGTTGTGACAGCCCTAATTAGACCCTAGTCGGAATGTGGTTTCGGGACCACAAAACCGAGTCACAAAAATTTATTTTTATTTTAATTGCATATATTTATGTGTGATAGTGTATGTGCGAAAAAAAGTAATTAAATGTTTAAAAATTAGTCTTAGGAATGTGAATTTTCTTGAAATGACTTAGTTGAGAAACTTAGAAAAGATGATAGGTAAACTGTAAGGATCAAATAACAACAAGGTGAGAAAGCATGGATTTGCATGTCAAAATGCCCTTAATGCATGAAGTGGCCGGCCATGTGATGATGTTCCTCCACTAAGTCTAATTAAATATATATTATAATGGTAAATGACAAAATAATCTAAATAGAAAAATAGATTAATAAGAAAAAGATGAATAAAAGAAGAAATGGAAGGAGAGAGAAGTGTTAGTCTTCTTCTTGCAAAGCCAAACCTAAGTGAAGAAAGAAAGAAAAATTGTTAAAAGCATTCGGTCAATTTAAGGCTTAATCAAGGTAAGATTTCATGTTTTTTTCATTAAATTTTATGAAATTTAGTTAGTAGACAAATCTATAATATAACCCATAGGTTGATTTTTCTATTTGATGACAAAATGTGCATTCGGTTGTGATGTTTAGATGTTATGAGGATAGTGTTTGATCCTTTGGATGGAATATTAGAAAGATGAAGAATGAACTAGTTAATAGATATATGAACATTGGCATGAACTTATGAATAGATGTGGAGTTTTTATTTTTTTTTTAGTTAGAAACATTTTGTCAAATTGTTATGTGGAGGAACTAAGTGTTTAAATGAAATAAAAATGATATTACATTTGAAATTGTATATTCGGCCATATAATTAAGTACATAGGTAATGTTAAATTTGGTCTTGCATATTCGGCTAAATAGTATGCACATTTGTGAAATAATTTTTGATTCTATATGATCGACCCAATGAAGGAGGTTGGCTTACAAAGTTGAGTTTGATTCATAATTATGTATATTTGAATGTAAACATATTTGACATAATATTATTTTGGAAGTGTTAATGCATTCGGCTTAGAGACATAATATAAGCATTAGTTGAGGTTTGATGTCTTGAACAAGGATGGTTGTAAGAAGAAGTGGAATCATTAAATTCATATATATGAATATCTTGCAAGGTAATTAAACTACTAAATTTATTTATTCTAGCTCAAGAACCCAAAGGAGGGGAAACAAGCAAAGGCAAATCAAAGAATATTGAGTAGACAATTGGGAATCATATCATCCGACATAAGGTAAGTCTATAAGCATTTGTAGGCTGATTAATTTATACATAATTAATACTAACGTATCATAAAAGAATTTCTTGGGGTAGGTATTTATTTGGAGTGATATACGTATTTATAAATGTGGTTGTATGTGCTATTTGATTTAAATAAATTGCCTTATTATAATGAGCCAACATTAGCACTAAGTGTGCGGATTTGAATGGCACTATGTGTGTGAAATCGATTGGCACTATGTATGCTAGTTTGAATGTCAATAAATGAGTGAATTTCCAAAGCACTATGTGTGTGGTTTAGTGATACGAGCACGCCCCGCGAACTTCATCGAACAAGCCTGTCAAGCCGAGCATTGACATGTTGGCAAGCTGATCCAAGCTCGTTTCCAGCTCCACTAGCTCCGTCCAGCTCAAATCCAGCTTATTCGAGCTCAATCCAACTTGCCTGAGCTAAACCGAGCTCACTCCTAGCTCATATTCAGCTCACGAGCTAAACCTTGCTCAGCTTCAGCTTAGGAGTTTAATCTCAGCTCAACTTTAGCTCACGAGCTAAAGCTTAGCTCATTTTAGTTTAACTCGGTTTTGTCTTTAATGCATTAAATAAAATTTGCACATATTTATTTAAGCATTAAACTTGTCTTATATTAATATTTGTTATTGATATGTCATAGATATCACATAACTTAAATGTGTTCACATTGTGCTGAATTTATGTGTGTTCACATGATATCTTATGAATTGTTTTATTTCTTGTAGGTACAATGCTCATGGACGGCGCAATGAATGCTTGAAGAAACATCTCTTTTGGACATCCCACATGCATGAATGAACAACATTTAATTAGGTGCATGTATGACCAGATTCAAGTGTTTACAAGTTCATGTATTTGCCAAATACATGAATGCACAAAATACATGAATGCTTGGGTTCAAATGCACATTCGGTTACATGAATGATGAAGATTCATGCATGAATGTATCTAGAAGATCCAATCCCTTTGGACGGTACACATGCATGCATGGAAGGAAATTAATGCAAGTTCATGTAGGGCTTGGTGCAATGTATGAAGAGGTGCATGTAGAATTGAGGTTCAATGGACGGCATTTAAGGGAGTACATGTAATTGGAGACGTTCATACAAGTAGGGGCTATTTAATGTTCATGTTTTGAAGGTTCATGGACCGAATTTATGGAGGAACATACATTGGGACGTTTCATGCATGATCCATGCATTTTCAAGCTAACCATTCAAGTATTCAAGGTGCATTAAAGCTTCATTCGACCAAGGGGGATGATGGAACATCAAAGGGCTGCACATTCATGGATATTCATGATTTTTCTTCTAGAATTATCTAGGTGTTTATGGCCGAATTTCTTAGCTTCTAAGCTTGTCCATTCAGCTACTTTTATTTAGGCTATAAATATATGTTATTTCATTTGTAAGAGGTTAGACTTTTCACTTAATGAAACTTTGTTAAACTTTTATGGAATTTGTGAGATTTCTTTCTCTCATATTTCATTGAGGACTTCGTTGGCTTATCTAGGAAGCCTAGTGGCGTCAACCCTGTTCTTCACTATCCCGAACTTATCACTATCAAATAGTGTGGCGTTCACCCATATACCGAGGTTCCTACTTTGCTAAGTAGCGGGTCGAGGTTTATCACTTTCATCCTTCACCTTGAAAGCCTATAAGCATTTTGGGCCGATATTTTCTAATATTGGTTCGTGCTTGCTTTTAAGAACCCTTTTCTTCCATATCCATCATCTATTTACTTCTTTCACTTTCCCATCCAATTTAGCTGAATATTCATATTATTCTTATCCATAAACCATCATAGAACCATTATACATAGTTTCCGTCCTATTTTTTTCCATCAACTTCATTTCAAAAGTGAATTGAACGATACTTTCTCGTAGACGATCGGGCAACTCAGCATACGACTCGACTCTCCCCAAGGCGGTTCGTACCATTTGGTATTAGAGCTACCTAAAACGAGAAGCTTAGACGTTCGAAGCGAAGCATTCCCGAGGTAGGTTCAAAAAAAAAGAGTATAGAAAAAAAAATTTTGTATACCGAAGTTTTCTTATTTTGATTAGTTTGTTATTGTTGCTATAAAAGCAAAAAACTACGCAGCCGAAAAAAAAAATCGTGTACAAAAGTGATTTTATTGTATTTAGCTTGTCGATATAGTACAACAAAAAAAAGTTATACAAGTTAAAAAAAATCAAAAAAAATTCGAAAAAAAAATTCGAAAAAAAAAGAAAAAGAGTGATTTATGCAAATCAATTGATACTTGATCGTCAAGCTTTGATCTGATATAGTTACCGACCCTTCTTCTATTCTACTCTCCTTAATTCGCCACATTTTTTTTCTTGCCCAATTCCCTGTTCTTTCAGCCAACCTTAAACCTATACGCGTCTCCCTTGTTACCCTATTGAAACCGACCCCTAAGCCTACGATAAAGACTTGGCAAGTCCGACTACGAAGTTGCGAGAGAAAAGATTGAGAGGTAAAAGGCACGAGCGAGTGAGATCATTCGAGCAGAGGTAAAAGCCAAACGAGTGTAAACACGAGCGGGAGTGACACCTTTTCCTTCTTCTTTCCGAGCGAAATTGTGAGGTTTGTGGTGAGGTACTTAAATTTTTTTTTATTTTGTTTTGTGATCTAACATTTTCTTTTTAGCAACAAAAATCATGTCACGCGAAGAGTTCACCGAATCGGAATACCAATACTTGGTTCAAGAAATGCGAAGAATGGCGACTAAACGAGACCAAAGTGATCGAGTTTCTTCAAGTCGTAAAACGGAACCAAGAAACCCACGGAGATATACCCCCGACTACTACCTGAAAAAAAGTTCCAATCGTGATTCCTTTTCGCCATCTACGTCGAGACAAAGAGATTCATACTATGACTCATATTCATCAGCGAATTCGAGAAGTGACTTCGATCGAAAGTCCTTTTCATCAAGAAATTCGAGAAGACGAAAGCCGATTACGATTTTGATTCATTCCAAGATGTCGTTCGGAGAGAAAGACATACTCCTAGTATATCTTCAAAGAAATCATTCAAGGAGTATTCTTCACGAAGTTTTGATTGTGAATCATACGCAAATAGTTCTTCATCTTTCGAACAAGATTTGTATTCTGATCGTTCTTTTGTACATTCTTGTAAAGAGAAACAAAGAAAAGAAAAGAAAAGCAAAAGAAGAAAAGAAAATGAAATAAAAAGAAAAGAGAGGCAAGAGGCAAGTAAGAGAGAAAATGAGTGAATCTTGAGAGAACTTGAAAAAGCCTTTGAAAAAGTCTTTGAAAAGCAAAAAGAAAATGAAAAAGAAAATGAGATTGAAAAAGAGAACGAAAAGAAATTTGAGAGTGAAAAAGAAGATGAAAAAGAAATTGAAACAAAAGAATCGAGTGAGAAAACAAGTGAGCAAGTGAGGATTATTTCTACTAACCCACTGCTCGATCTTCTTGTGAATCAACTTTTAGGTTCCCGGAAGTTTATGCGACCAATTCCATCTACATTACCTTCCAAACGAGAGGTGCTTTAGGTTGTTCAAAAAGGTAAGTTCACGAATGACACTACCCACTTCCAATTGAAGGTAAGAAAGGTAAGGATTCCTTATTTATTGATTCGAGGCCGTTTGAATACAAAGTTGCTCATATAGATTTTTATGGCCTTATTTTGAAAATCTTCCATCTTTTGATTTGGTTAATTCTGTTCACATACTAATGTTAACGATGTTGTTTCAAAAGATGTCATGAAGATTCCGTCTTATGACATGTTTTATAATGACAATTTTGTTGATTCTCATTGGATTGGTTCATCCTGTGCAAATTGAGAATGTGTGTGATAGCAGCTTTTTCACGTTTTGATTTGTTTGATTATAAAAATTCTTTGAATTCATCTTTCTGCTTAAACGTGCCTATTCAAATGATTTGTGATGGATTTGAATTTCGAAAGGTTGCATGAACACAACTTCTTTGCTCGATATATGCGTTAAAAGATTTTTGCATGAAGTAATTGATCTGTTTGACTTTGTTCTTCAAGATAAATCTCTGAAATTTTGTGCAAGATTTCCATGCTTTGATCTATCTATTCGAGTAGAAATTACGATGCAAAATTGTTCGAGTATTTGCATATTTAAGTTTCCTTTGATTTACTTGCATGATAACATGTTGCATCGTTTCTTTGGTGATAAAATGAATATGCTTGGTTGTGCCAATTTTTCAAGTCTAATTGAACGAGTGAAATTTGAATCATGCGATGAGTTGATTATATTTTCCTTATTTAACATGTTGCTGCTAAATCAAATGATCAAGTTCATGTGTTCAAGCCTGGTATTTGCTACATGAATTCATTTTATGGAAACATTAAGCACTTTGCATCATTTGCAATCAAAATATGTTTGCTTGATGTTCAAAATTTTGATAAGAAGGTGAAATTCAATGATTTGGGTTTCAATTTTGATTCATTTATTAATCACCTTGTTTGGCCACATCTGAAATTTTCGTTTTATTTCGAGAAGGTAAGGCCAAGCTATGTTTTCGGAATTGAATCAAATTTCCATGGTAACTTTCCTTTTCCATTTAAGTCCATAGTTTTGGATAATACTAACCATTCTCATTTTTGTGAATTCCACCCCTCGAGGAGCAAGACATGTCATGGTGCGTCACCACCTATTCAAATTTATCGGAGTAATAGGTTTGTCTTACGTTATCTATCCAACGAGAGAAGATTCATTTTGACCGAGAAAGGTAAACCCAATCCTCAATTGTCTTCTCTTCATATTCGTCAAGGTAAGTCATCTGAAAATTTTCAAATATCTTTGCTCAATTCAATTGAAGTTGAAAATTCCATTGATTTGTTGTTTGGAAATTATTTATACTGTGATGTGATGGATTTTTCCTTTTGGCATTGTAATGATGTGATTATTATGTTGGAATTTGGAGACAACCCTTATGTTGTTCAAAAACGAAAGAAAGAGTTAGCATACCTTTGGCCATGGCATACCTTGCATGAGCAAGACAAAGGACCAAATGAGTTGCTATATTCAATTAAAGAAATTAAAAGGTTTTGGATGAGGAATAATGTGTTTAAGTGCCTGCCATCATTTTCAACCAATTATCCCTTGATCCAACTTAGTTTTCATGTTTGCAACGATGGTCTAACGAAACTCTTCGATAAATTTACGTATGCTTGCTTTGACCAATTGAGATTTTTGGCATATGTTCGATTGAATGAATTTTTTATGAACTATCGAACACATTTGAATCTGACTCCTTTGAGTTTCTTTTTACTGGCTGTGGTAAGAATTTTTCATGTTTGTGTGACATCTTCCATCCCATTTGATCGTGGAAAGCCATGCACGAGTCAAAGTTCTCCCATGGACAAACAAATGACTTGAGGACAAGTCGCCTAAAAGAGGGGTGGATGATACGAGCACGCCCATGAACTTCATCGAACAAGCCTGTCTAGCCGAGCATTGACATGTTGGCAAGCTGATCCAAGCTCGCTTCAGCTCCACTAGCTCGGCCCAGCTCAAATCCAAATTATTCGAGCTCAATCCAACTTGCTCGAGCTAAACCGAGCTCACTCCTAGCTCATATTCAGCTCATGAGCTAAACCTTGCTCACTTCACTTAGGAGTTTAATCTCACTCAACTTTAGCTTACGAGCTAAAGCTTAGCTCATTTTAGTTTAACTTCGGTTTTGTCTTTAATGCATTAAATAAAATTTGCACATATTTATTTAAGCATTAAACTTGTCTTATATTAATATTTGTTATTGATATGTCATAGATATCACATAACTTAAATGTGTTCACATTGTGCTGAATTTATGTGTGTTCACATGATATCTTATGAATTGTTTTATTTCTTGTAGGTACAATGCTCATGGACGGCATAATGAATGCTTGAAGAAACATCTCTTTTGGACATCCCACATGCATGAATGAACAACATTTAATTAGGTGCATGTATGACCAGATTCAAGGTGTTTACAAGTTCATGTATTTGCCAAATACATGAATGCACAAAATACATGAATGCTTGGGTTCAAATGCACATTCGGTTACATGAATGATGAAGATTCATGCATGAATGTATCTAGAAGATCCAATCTCTTTCGACGGTACACATGCATGCATGGAAGGAAATTAATGCAAGTTCATGTAGGGCTTGGTGCAATGTATGAAGAGGTGCATGTAGAATTGAGGTTCAATGGATGGCATTTAAGGGAGTACATGTACTGGAGACGTTCATGCAAGTAGGGGCTATTTAATGTTCATGTTTTGAAGGTTCATGGACCGAATTTATGGAGGAACATACATTGGGACGTTTCATGCATGATCCATGCATTTTCAAGCTAACCATTCAAGTATTCAAGGTGCATTAAAGCTTCATTCGACCAAGGGGGATGATGGAACATTAAAGGGCTGCACATTCATGGATATTCATGATTTTTCTTCTAGAATTATCTAGGTGTTTATGGGCCGAATTTCTTAGCTTCTAAGCTTGTCCATTCAGCTACTTTTATTTAGGCTATAAATATATGTTATTTCATTTGTAAGAGGTTAGACTTTTCACTTAATGAAACTTTGTTAAACTTTTATGGAATTTGTGAGATTTCTTTCTCTCATATTTCGTTGAGGACTTCGTTGGCTTATCTAGGAAGCCTAGTGGCGTCAACCTGTTCTTCACTATCCGAACTTATCACTATCAAATAGTGTGGCGTTCACCCATATACCGAGGTTCCTACTTTGCTAGTAGCGGTCGAGGTTTATCACTTTCATCCTTCACCTTGAAAGCCTATAAGCATTTTGGGCGATATTTTCTAATATTGGTTCGTGCTTGCTTTAAGAACCCTTTTCTTCCATATCCATCATCTATTTACTTCTTTCACTTTCCCATCCAATTTAGCCGAATATTCATATTATTCTTATCCATAAACCATCATAGAACCATTATACATAGTTTCCGTCCTATTTTTTTCCATCAACTTCATTTCAAAAGTGAATTGAACGATACTTTCTCGTAGACGATCGGGTAACTCAGCATACGACTCGACTCTCCCCGAGGCAGTTCGTACCATTTAGCATGGCACTATGTGTGCGAATTTGATTAGCACTATGTGTGCGAAATCAGTTGAAGATATAATGTGTGCCGGAAAAGAATAAAGTGCTAGGGCTATTAACGGAGCCATCTAGTTTATCATTGTTTTATACTTCGAGGAAAGGATCTAAACTATCTAGTGGTTTTGATATTTAATTGGATAGCAAGACTTGGCTTGTGGTTGAATCAATAATTTAAGTAATTGTGGCATAATTCAGTATGGTTAAATGGTTGATCTTACAATATTTTTATTATGATCTCATGTTAATGGTCTGTATTATATTGCTTATGACTTACTGAGTTGAATACTCATTTGGTGTGTTTACTTGTCTCCTATTTAGATTCCTTTGATCCATTTTGTGTGTTCGGGACCTTCGTCGAAGTTATCACATCAGCCTGCAACATTTTGGTACCCTCTTCTTAGTTGGTCTAAGTGAACATTACGACATGTATAGGCTAATATGTATTTTGTTTAAACTTTGATATGTATACTTCCAGCTATGCGAATATGGCCTAAATACTAAGTTTGAACTTGGTTATGTTTAATCATGGTATAATTTGTCTTGGTTATAATGTTTAATGCTATTAATGAATGATATATATATATATATAAATATACATATGTTTGAGGGTTGAAAATGCTAAGAAATTTTGACTATGTGTTTTTGGGGTGGTTCGATTATGACACATCTATATATGTGATTACTTGCAATTTGGCTATTGTATATGATCTTAGTATTTAAATTGAGATAGCGTAATGGGTCGTCTGGTTATGTCTGAACATAACATAAAATCATATGATATGGTTGTTATATGATGTAAACTTATGTAATGGTTTTGATTGAAATTGATAATGATTAATTATGTGTTCCGGCTATGTATGAATAAGGATCGTATATGGTAGTATAATGAATTATGCATTATTAAAGATGAACTTAACGAAATGAAGATGATAGAAGAAGATGCATGAAAATTTTACAAATAAGTATTTGGTTCGGTAATATCTCGTAACCTATTCCAGCGATGGAAACGGGTTAGGGGTGTTACATTTTCGATTACTTTGTTTAGTTTATTTACTTTGAGCATGTGTAGCTACACTTGTATGGAGGTTGGTGACCGACACCGGACGTACCAACGTACAGAGTAGAAATTTTTCACAGAATATATTAAAAAGGTGATTTCCACAAGTATACAGGTCACGACGAATTAAGTGAGTACCCCAAGGATCGTATCCAAGGGTGGAAGCATTAAGCTAACTCTGACCTAAGCAAAAATAGATCTAATTAGTACTTTAAATGATTATGTTACGATGAAAAATAAAGAAAGATTTTTGGGATTTTTAATAATAATAGTAAAAAGAAAAGAAACAAATAAATAACAAGAAATCAAATAGCAGAGTCTATCAATTCTCAGCATGAGTGATTAGCTCACTTCAGTAATCATAACCAACTGTCTCTTTGAGTTTTCTTGTTCAATCAACTAGTCGATACCCAGTAGGATCTTCCAATCTTCCACTAGAATAATGAGTAGGCAAGAACTACTTATCTCTTGACCTCATAATCTAGACCGGTTTAAAGCTAAGGTGTTCATGGATAAGCCGTACCAATTTTGGGTTAATTTCCACCTTAATGACTTCTTAGGGTTATCAAGCATAGGGTTTAAATTCTTCCTTCCCTGAACAGTTGGTCTGCTAAGAGAACCCTACAGAGCAGTTAATTAATCATACCTCCACTCGTTAATCCCCTACAAGAGGATTAGTTCGTAATAGATCTCATAAATAGTATAAACTCGATATATAAAATAAACATGAATAACAAATTAAGAATATAAAGTTTAGAAGAAGCCTAGAGAATGTCAAATCTTCATAGAGTTTGATCAAGTTCACAAATTTGGTCTCTTCCAGAAAAGCAAAGAACAAAATTGAAAAAAACCTAAAGCCTAAGAAAAGAGAAAGACAAAAGACTAAAACTAGGAAGAAAATTATACAATATGAAAAGCCATCCATAACATGTTTTAAATAAGCCTATTTATAGACTTAAAGTGGTCATCATCTTTAATTTTAGGTCAGCTACCATCCTTGTGCTTAATTTTTTATTGTGTTGACCAAAACGCCCCTGGCTTGTAATTATTTCCCGTACAGAGGTGATGTTACGACACACTAGGTCTTGTGTCGTGACATTGAAGGTAGTATGCTTCATCTTCAGGATATTCAGGGGGTGTCGCAACATCGTCAGGCTATGTCCCAACACCGAAGGTAGTCTTGAAATTCTTCTATTATGCTCTTATGTTGTGTCATCCAACTCCCCGTGTTGAAAAGTATCGACCAGTATCAAGTTAGCATACCTTGTAATGGTCTCCTACACGCTCACAAAGCATATTAGCTCACCCTTAAGCCTCAGTTGGCCCCTACGGTCAATAAAAGAATCAATTTACACATTTTCTTGATGTAAATAGAATTAGTAAAACTTAACTAAAACTTAACCAAAGTGCTTATATTCAAGCTTCTAAAGTGTGAAAACTAGTTTAATTTGCTACAACGAATTACAACAGATTAAACTCCCCCACACTTAAGTCATTGCTTGTCCTCAAGCAAAGTAAAAAAAATAGTAAATGAAAAGATCACCCTTGTGCAAGTATGGTACAAATGTTAGCTTTGAAACACATGAATAAATATTTCATATTTACACATAATCTTGGCATGATATATAGTTGACTTACCAGTTTTGATATCAAACACTTAAGTTTAGTATATTACAAAGCATTTAAGCATTAAGGGTTTCAAATGTAGGGATCTATGAATAAGTTATACCAATAATTTGATTATCCTAGTAGAATACAAATAGTCATAAATGCATTTTTTTACTATGACGTCAAGTTGTAAATAAGTTTACCTGGATCACATAGAGATTTTCGGCTTGTAACATTTTGAGGCTTGATATAGGTAAGGAATTCAAGAGCAATAAGCATCAAATAGTTTCAAGCACGAAAATGGTAACGCCCTGAATTCTGGGCCTAGAAGAATTAGGCATTGGGCGTGGGAGCGTTAAAATTTTTGGGAACAAGGAAACTGCTCATATGCATGTTAGAACTATGGGGTTATTGATTTTGGAATGGTAGGGGGGTCTCTAGAAAGTTCGGGGTTCAAGTTTTGGTATAGGAAAAATTTTGGTTTTTAGCCTTAAGGGAACCCTGACTCTTGGTGTGAAGACTTTTAATTAATTGAGGCTAAATGGTGGCACAATGAGCCTTGTGGTGTAGTGGCAAGGTGGCGTCACAAGGGTGCCAAGGAGGTCCAGGGTTCGAGTATTGGCATGGGATATTGATGAGTATTTATTTTGCACTTCTGGATGGCAAGTGGTTGAATTGGAGTAGAATTAATGTGGTAGAAGGTTGATTTGGTCTTGGAATTTGAATGTGAGGTGGGAGTAAGTTGAGAAGGGGATTATGGAGAGAATTAAGGAGTGAATCAAGGAGATTTGAGTTGTTGGGAGGATGGAATCGAAATGGGACTCTTATTGTGCATAGAATTTTGGCGGGGGGAAATTTGGGTTCACTTTTCATCTTTGGTGAATATTTTGTCTTCCTTTTTGGTTTTTTCCTAGTTTGCATTGGTGGGAGCCAAAATTTTTACCACTCAAGTCTTGGTTTTCTGCCTTTCAATTTCTTTCAGGGCATTTCCTTTCTCTCCATTCTCTGTGTGCCGAATTTATTTTGAAAGTGACCTATCAGGTTTTTGGTTTCCTTCTTTGTTGTTTGGTCGATTTCACCTCTCTTCTTTTTCTTCTTGCTTGTACCGATTGTCTTTTTCTTTCTCTTTTAAATAGTGACCTTGATTTTCTACTTTATTTCTCTACATGGGCAAGACACCCCCTTCTTTTATTTTTTCTCTATTAAACTTCTCATAGCCGAATACCCTGCTCTTTCTCTGTCAACTACTGTTTTCTTCATAAAGTAGCAGTTTCTTCTCCTCCTTTTTGCTGATATTAAGTGTAAGTGATGGTGTTTGGTCTTGATGGTATTGCCATTGCTATTAATATTCATTTTCTCTTCTATCGAATCTCCCCTTCCCTTTCTTAAACAATTTGCTTCTTGACTCCATGCGTCTTCTTTCCCTTTTCAATACTTTTTGGTGGTAACGGTTCCTCTTTTCCATATTCCAATATTGGTTGATACCTAGGTTCTCTCGGGGTTTGATAGAGGGACAAGCTGCTTGAACTAATCGACTCTCTACTCTCAATTCTTGACCAAGGTGAGTGTTCTTGCCTTGTTTGGTTGAGGTCAAATATTCTTGTTGGTGTGTAAACTTTTAAGTGTGGTTTTAATCACATGATTACTCAACTTCTTTTAATAAGGCTCATTGTGATGCAGAAGTCGTCTAGGGGTTTAACTTCTGCTAACGATTAGAGAGGGTTTGACAAGGTTTGATTGATTAAGTTTAGTAAAGTATGATTTCAGCTTTTGATTGGATAAATGAGTTTTTTTTGTATTGATCTAGTGGCTAACTGTCAGTCTTGATTGCGATAGGTTGGGTGCTGGGGATTCATTGCACACTTTGTATCAAGGTGTGTACACACACCACTCCAACCATAGACTGGCAAAAAGCCGAAATCCTAAAATGTCGAAACACCAAAAAGCCGAAAATTAGGTTTTTGGCCACATAGGCGTGCAAACGCCCATGTGATTTTTTGAGTTCACGGAGTGTGGGCTTACATTGAGGAACGGCTACCATGATCGATTTCATGGGCTTGGGCCAGAAAGGGCCATATTGGCCCAATGGGCCCATGGGCCCCACACGTGTAAAGCTTAAACGTGCACAGCTGAGGCCAATTTTGGGCTTGGTGGGCCACACGATCGTGTGGGTCCACATTGGCCTACTCAGTGGGCTTTGGCCCATTCAACAATTTTTGTACTATTTTCGGTTGCACGTGTCGCTAGACGACCATGAGTTTACTGATGGTCCTAAAAGTACTTAGGCCCAAACTGGTAAAAATGTTTGCTTTGACCCTATAGGATAGATGGATAACTATGTATGCCATAAGATGATTTGTATATGTATACTTGTTTTGTTTACATGCATGATAAAATTTCATGTTTCGGGTGTTGGTCTTGAATGTTCTACTGATGGCTGAAGTCTTGAATTTGTTGCGAATTCTCCACAGCTAGTGTGAGTAGCATCTTGTAGCTTACATTCTGATCCACAGCTCATGTGAGTAGGCGCATTTCACAACTTGTGTGAGCAATGATGTAAAGGAAATGTTACAATTATATGTAAAGGCACACTTCGTATAAGCTTTCTCGAGTATCTGATAAAATTCTAAATGGTTCAATGGGCAAGAAAAGGAAAAGGAAACAGTAAGTACATAAATACAATGAATCATGATATTATGGAACATTGAAGGTGCAAAATGTTATGTTTATAAGTGATGAACCACATATCCTACGGATGATCTCATATATATATGAACAAGTGTACTAACTTGTGAAATTGATGTTGTATAGGCTTATGTCAAGCTTATGGTTATCATTGATTTTATGCTTATGCTTTATATTATCCAAATGAAATTGTAAGTTAAGTTTGGTTTATATGAGCTTACTAAGCATTCATTGCTTACGTAGTTGTTTTTCGTTTGTTTTATAGATTATTGAAAGCTCGATTAGTTTGGAAGCTCGTCAGAGATCTATCACACTATCCAGAAGTCAATTTGGTAGATTTTGAGCATTTTGGAAAAGGTTTATAATGGCATGTATAGGGTGGTTTATATGGTATTTTGATGAATATGTAAATGGTAACTCCGTACGTTTGTGCATTGATGTCCATGTATGCTTGATGGACTTCTAATGCTTGTGTAGGTAAGTCCTTTCGGTCACTTTTGAGAATTGTTGTGTATGGCACTTTGGGTACAAAATGTTGTTTTGGAAATGGTCAATTATGATGTGTTTTAGACACATAATAGAATGATGTAACACCCCTAACCCGTAACCGTCACCGGAATAGGATCACAAGGTATTACCATTCATATTACAATTTGTAACAACTTTCACAACAAAGTAAATCATCTATTTTTTTTTTAAAAAAAAGAAGAAAATCAAACCACCCGTTTTAATACACTATTTAACTAATTATTTGAATCTGTTAATTCAATTCAAACAAATAAACATAGTAATCTAATGCTTAACTTAAAACCCAATACAATTCATTTCATATCCGAATGAAAAATACAAACTTGACATGCAAAACATACAAATGGTTTACATATATAAATGTGTTTGTCAACTTGCAATTTATACTCACTAACTTAAATTAATAATATCACATATCATAATGCTATATAAAAATAACACATATATCTCAATGTCCATTTCATTTATCAAATATTACCTAACATTATAACATACCGTATTTGACCACAATTATTATAATGCATAATTATAACATGAGCATATAAACAGATATTTAGTGACCAAATCTTATCACATTAGCTGAACCATTTAAGTAATGCATAAATAAGTCGAGTTAATATACCCAACTTGTCTTCACTTAGCCAAATCACTACATTAGTAATTATGACCTATGTATATATATATACTCATACTTTGCTTTTATAACCGAATTACAACAGCTAATACCTGATCACAATTAGATACATTTTATATTCATTTCATATCAATGCTAACCGAAATTAGTGTCCTATTTTCAAACACAAACATATCATATAATATATACACCATAATAACCCTAATCACATTAAAATATAGTCGAATACTTCTTAGTACCAAATCATAATATAAAATGTATATTCCAAAGGTAAAACATTCACTAATTATAAATATATATATACATACAAGACACCAATTTTGACGAATCATTTGAAAAACTATACAAAATATCTTCATTCATATTCGGTCATTACAATACATCTTTTATTACCAAATCAATTATATCACCTTAATCTAATATATTAACTAAAATTTTACATATAATACTTTACTTAACATAAACGCATTCAAATTGAACAAACATGCTTATGTATATATATATATATTGACCAACTTATTCCTACCACATCCGAATCACCAATCAACTTCAATGCACAACAAGGCACATATCACACTTAATAATCATCCTTAGCATAAAATACCATAACCACAACAAACTCAACCAAAAGTAAACATAACCGAAATCATCTATGGGGAAATTAAGCCATTTTCGCATGGCTCAAATTATACAAACTAAAATCTATCATTTCAAGACGCAACCCAGCCTATACATTCCATAATTCAGATTTGACTTATAAAGGTACCAAAATAGCTGATAGTGTGATGAAACTTTGCTGACAGTTCCCCGAGCTTATAGCTTGACTCCAAAATCTCGGACAATGTAAAACTGAACAGGACAGCTAGTCGACAACTTTAGTTTTCTCCCGATCCAAATTCGATTTCTTTGGTTCTTGATCTTGATTGAGCTTTACGAAGTGTCGAACCCTAGTTTCTTTTTCTTTTCTTTCTTACTTTGTTATTTCGACAAGAACATGTTAATATGAAAGCATATTTTAATTTTTTGTTTTATTATTTACTTATTATCACATAGTTTACCTTTTTAACCTTAGTTTAAATTATTTATAATCCACCTACTAATGGCCGAATGTGCCCATGCAAAGATTCAAAGGTATAATTGCATTATAAATACTCCATATTGAAAGAACAAAGCAATTAGACACTTCAATAATTAGCATGCAAATTTTGCATTTTACGCGATTAAGTCCTTTTATTATCAGACACTCAAACGACAAAATTAAATCACGAAAATTTCACAGATATAAATTCACACATAAATAATTTTTAAATATTTTTTGACTCAGATTCGTGGTCCCTAAACCACCATTTCGATTAGGGTCTAAATCAGGCTGTTACAAATAAAGTCTTTATGTATGAAATTAGGTAATGTTCATATGTTTTGGTAAATTTTGTGTTGTTATAAATATGGTGCCTTTGAACGACATATTGGTTAGTCGATTTCAGATCTTGAAATGGCATATTGATGTAAGTTTGGAAGATGTTTAGGCCCCTTTTAAAGTGTGCTTATATAGGTTTAATGGTTATACATGTAATGGATTTGAAATGGCTTGGTTTCAGGTAAATTTTGGGTCCACACGGCCTGGGACAGAGGTGTGTGGCTCAGTTGTGTGAGACACACGGCCTGGCAACACGGCTGTGTGTCATCTGATGAGTTCTTTAGGGTACAAATCAGTGAGTTTCACGGCCTAACACAAGGCCTGACACATGGTAGTGTGACCCTACTCAGAGAGTTACACGTGAGGACACAGGCTGGGATACGACCGTGTGTCCCTAGTTCGAAAGTACACGACCTGAGACGCAAGCGTGTGTCTCAGCCTGTGACCCTTGTTTTGCAAATTTTGCATGTTTTTCTTAAACTTTCCAAATTGTTTCAAATTAGTCCCAACTTTCTTCTAAGATATTTTTAGGGCCTTGAGGGCTCGATTTAGGGACAGTATATATATATGAATGATTTATAATATGATTAAATTATTGAATAATATTAAGTTTAAAATTTTTTTATTGTACGATAATATTCTGTAACCCTAATTTGACAATGAATATGTGTTAGACGTGTTACATTTAGTGGTATCAGAGCTACGATTTAGTCGTTTCTCGAACTAAATGTAGCATGTGTGGAGTCTAAAAATAATTTTATTGTATAATCTTTGATACTGTGATAGCTCTTGACTCAAATTGAATTTTATTTTAATATATATAAGATATCATCCAACTGAGTCAATTCTGATGAGGTTGGGAGTAACTCGCAAGCCTCCGTTCACGGAGCAACTTCTAGTGATAATATACTCTTGACTGAGGGCTAGAGAGGTGAGGCTAAGTAAGCCTTCTTCTAGATGATGACTGAATGGTTTACAGAGTTCATGAGAACGAACCCATTGGCTCAACAACCTCCACCCTCACCTGTACCCCAACCTGTACCCGTAGTTCCTCAGGGTTTGGAACAAATACGTACAAGCAAGCCTCCAGTTGATAAATTTTGAAAGTATGGGGCTGAAGAATTCTGCGGTTTAGTCGAAGATGATCCAGAAATAAATGAGTTCTGGTTGGAAAACATAGCGAAATTTTTCGATGAATTATCCTTTACACCTGTAGAACACTTAAAATGTGTTGTTTTTCTATTGAAAGACTCAGTAATCACTGGTGGAACACTTTGATTATGGTAGTTCCTAAATACCGTGTGGATTGGGAATTCTTCCAGATAGAGTTTAGAAAAAAATATATTAGCCAGCGGTATCTCGACAAGAAACACAAAGAATTTCTTGAATTGAAACAGGGTTGTATGACAGTGGTCGAGTATGAGAGAGAATTTGTATGACTCAATAAATATGCTTGAGAATGCATACCATCAGATGTTGTTATGTGTACACGGTTCAAAGATAGATTAAATGAAGACATCAAGTTGTTAGTTGGAATTCTAGAATTGAAAGAATTCGGAGTTCTAGTTGATAGAGCACACAACTCTAAGAAACTCAATAAAGCTAAAAGAAAAGCAGATTCTGAGGCTCGTGATACGAAAAAAAGACCTATATAGAAATCAGTCTCATCTCCATCAAAGAAATTAAAAGAATTTCACAGTGGTTCATCAGCTTTGAGAGGTTACTCTTGGAGTGATATAGGAAAGCAACATTCGAGTTCGAAACCACAGGCTTTGATCATCAGCTTCTGATTTGATCATGGTAATTTGGTAATCTTAGTATTTGGATGTCTCTAAATTTCCGTATAAGGATTTAACATTGGCAAAGGCTTAAGTGGTAAAATATTCATTTTGTGAAATTAATGGCTTAATTCATGATTGGCAAAATTTGGACGGATAAGAATATTGTTAACCGAAGCCTTTGAACTGGTCTAGTCTGCGTTGAGCAAAGACTTCTTGATTTTCAGTGATGTATTGTTGTTTGAATGGTGATGTGTTTTAAGACAACAAGGCAAGTGATAGCTTAAAGTATCTGATGTCATAGAAAGACCTGAGTTTGCTATAGTGCAAATGACTTGGGTATTAAAAAATGATGAGATAGTTATTTTATGATCCTTGTGTAAGAATATTTGAAATGTTAATGGGGCTAAACCTGAGCATCAGGTTCTACCGGAGTCATCTCTGCCAGTATTGACATTAGAATGGAAATAGAGAAAGTTAATATGGATTTTCTTGTCAAGATTATTCCTATTCTTGAAAGAGGAAAGTGATATGTAGCGTGTTGTTCAATGTTATGAGATTTGTAAATTATGTTGGTATATTCGAATGCCTGCTAACCAAATTCATGGAATTCCATGTCTTTATGATTGATGGATTTCTTGGAATACTAGCCTCCACTAATTGGATTGAGATCTGGGTTTCATATTGTGATGTCTTGGGAAAGCCAAAGCAGGCTTTGAAATTATAGAGAGTATAAGGCCGGGATGAACTGCCTAGTTTCACTATTCAAAATTCAAAAAAGATTCAAGTATGAATGTATATGTAACATAATGGTATGGATCGGACTTTTGAATACATGAACTTTCTGATAGAGATTAAGTTGCAGTGAAAGTGTTGTAAAGCGAAAATTGCTCATGATTCTTGTTTGTGCAATTTAAAGAGATATGTAGTAAAAGTTCAGCCTTGAGTGAAAGTTCCTTGACATCGATTATAGGATTGAGGAATCCAAGTGAAAAACCAAAACACTTTTATGGTAAGATTTTCGGGGACGAAAATCCCTAAAGGGGGAAAAATGTAACATCTTGATTTTGGGCCTAGTCGGAATAGTGGTTTTGGAACCATAACTTCAATGTAAGAAAATTTATTTTTATTATATTTTTATGGTCTAAAATTTCACGGGATGATTTCGTGAAAATTTCGTTCGAAAATTTTGACGTTTGGGCACTCAATTTAGTCAAAAGAACTAAATTGTAAAAAGTGCAAAAGTTGAGATCCACATGTTAGAAGGGTTAAATTGTTATGAGTTTTTAAATTAAAGGTCCTTAGATGGCAATTAGACCATTAGTTAGTGATGGACAAAAATAGACATGAAATGGGTGCAATAAAATATTTTTAAGTTAGGGGACATTTTGATAATCTAATAATTAAAAGAATTAAAAAGGGAAAATAAGCCAAAATTGGCCGTCATCTTCTCCATTCAGCCGAAACTTGCATGGAAACCATGGCTAGGTTTGGTTTAACCTTCCAAGCTCATTTGTAAGTTGTCCCGAGCCCCATTTTTAATATTCTTTACATTTTTAAAGTTTTGATAACTCGATTCACCTATTTCTACCATTAATTTGAGATAGGGTTCATGTTTAAAAATTGACTCATATGTGACATGCATGCATTTTGATGTCTAATGGTAGAAAATGAGTGTTGGGTGTTAAATAAATGACTTTTACTAAGCGATTTTTGATTAAAACGTCCGACAAGACCATCTTTGTAAAAGTTGTAAAAATGGCATAAAAGGGTGTTTTGATGAGAATTGTAGTTTGCTATAGTTATGAAACTGGTTCGACTAGGCCTATAGAGTGAGAAAATTGAATAAAAATCACTTTACAAGCCTAGGGGCAAAAGTATAATTTTGACAAAGTTCAGGGGAAAAAACATAATATTTTCAAAATATGATTTTTGGATCACATTAAATAATGTGACTAATAATTAGACTAAATGTGATATTATAGATCAAGGAAAACGAGGATTGGACCTAGATCGGGTGAAAAATGGAAAATCGATGGTTAGATTCCTTTTGCTATTTTGGTGATGAGGTAAGTTCGTGTATCAATAATATTGCAATGCTATATTTGATTTGAAAATTCTATATTATTATTGCACCAATGACATGATTTAATATATATTGAAAAGTGATGAAAGAATGACATGATTTAATATATATTGAAAAGTGATGAAAGAATGGTAAATAAAATTTGTGAAAACAATGATATATGTCTAGTAGCACATGAAATGTTTGATGGTTCAATCATTGATGGCTTGCTATATAACAGCTGAATATATTGAGAATTTGATATAACATAATGTTTTATTAAGTTGGATAACTTGTGAAAGAGTGAAAAGGAAGGTAAGTCCATTTGTAAGTAAAAACAATGTGTGAGGTATGTTAATTGCTCAAATGATGATTACATGATAAATGTACGCTCTTGACAAGGATATGATTTGAATGCTCAATGTATGAAAATTTATAAAACATTAACATGATTAATAATAAGAGGAAAAAAATCTCGGTTGAATGAAATAGGATATTCGATGGATTCTTGAAAAGGAATTGATGGTCAAAAGGATCTAGCCCGGACGGGTGATCCAATCCCTATAATTGTGTGAACGGATTTAGCCCTGACGGGTAATCCGAATTAAGTTCTGAATTTAGACTGGACAGATAATTCAGATTCGATCTCATTTGAGTATATGTCATTGTAGGGGATTTAGCCTGGACTGGAATCTTGACAATACTCTATGAGTTTATATTACAGGGGATTTAGCCTGGACTGGTAATCCCGCTGTAAGAAAGGAGGTTCGCGAGAGTGTGCTTTTTAGAAAGGGAAAATACGAATTGACAGACATGAACTTGTAAAGTGATCTAGCCTCTCGAAGAATATGTGTGCAATATGGATTTAGCTCAGACGGGTAATCCGATTAGGGTTTGAATTTAGCCTGGACTGGTAATTCAGATCCGAGCTCATGAGAGTAATTGTCGTTACAGGGGATTTATTATGGGCATGTTGATGGCACACGGGCGTGCCCTTGTGTCCACACAGGCGTGTGACTCTGTTTCATGAGAAAAGTTTCTAAGTTTTTCTTAGAGCTTTCCAAAGTTCTCAGTTTAGTCCTGAACCCTCTCTAAAGTATGTTTTGGGCTTTGTAAACCCAAATAAGGGACTATGTGCATGTGATTGAATGTTTTAAAATATGAATGAAATTTTATGGCCCAGTTTGCATGATTGTTTGTGTTTAAGTTCGGTAATGTCTCGTACCTTGTCCCAGCGTAGGACACGTGCAAGAGGTGTTACAATTATATAGTTTTCATGTAGAAAATGGTTTATTTTTTATTAATTTGAGCATATTATATTTTCAAGATATAAAGTGGGCCATGCATGATTAAATTAAATAATAAAATATAAAGTTATATTTATTAATTTATTTTAATATGTTTCATTAATAAATTGGGTTTTAATTAATTAAGTAAATTGATTAATTAAAGTGGTTAAATTACATTCTCTGGTCCTCTAAATTATCTACTATTTTTGGACAGGTCTGAGAGCTTTATGTTGATTACAAAACCATCCAAATGGAGGACCAAGTCAACCCAAAATTTGGTTGTATGTGGATGTTCATAAAGTAAATTTTGGTTTAATTGCACAAGGCCCTTGAAGAGTTGAAGAAATCGGAGATTTACCCGGAGATTTGTAATTGACTGAGTCTTGATCCTGATGATGTGTATACTTAAATCCAGCAAAAATCAGCCACATTTCCATAAATCATGGTCCGCCACCCTTGGAGGAATTCCCAAAAGATGGACACTCCTATTTTTAGCAAACTAGCTCCCTTGCCTCACCTATAAATAAGACCCCATTTCTCACTTTTCTTGTGACAGCCCAAAATTGACCCTAGTCGGAAGGTGGTCTCGGGACCACAAAACCGAGGCATAAAAATAATTAAAATTTATTTTGATGCCTATAATATGTGTGCTCATGTATGACATTTTATGATGATTGATTTAGTGTTATAAGGGTGAATTCCACAAGAAAGGACTTAGTAATGAACTTTGAAAGTATGATAGGGAAATGTGTGATGACTAATTAAAGCATGCATGCAAAATAATGGACTTGCATGTCAAATTCCCCCTTTATAGGTGGTGGCCGGCCATGACAAGGAGGATGGGCTAAACATGTCATGAAACATGTTTTGTTGGTGCATTAGGGTGAAATAATAAACAAAGGTGTATGGGTGATAAAAAATGAAAAAAAATGTGTGTGAGTGTGGTAATCCCCCATTGCCGTGAGTTGTAGAGAAGGAAAGAAAAATTTTGTTCATCCTTTCTTTGAGCCAAAACTAAGGAAGAAGGAGGATTTTTGCTTCATGCTTGGTTTGGAAGAGATCTAGAAGGAGATTTGGCCAAGTTTGCATCAAGATTAAGGTATGTATGAGGTTGTGTTAGGAGTTTCATGCATGTTTTGGTTGCTAACTTGATGTGCATGTTAGCCATGGCTCAAATCTTTGTTAAGCCATGGAAATGGTATTTGGCCAAAGTTGTTATGGTGATAAAGCCATTGCATGCTAAGTGTGAAGCTTGATGATGATGCATGCAATGATGGATTGTCTACTCTTGAGCAAGATTTTGAGCCTTCTTTTGATTTATCATGATTGAAGTTGAAAAGGAGCATGATTGTCATATTCGGCCATTCATGAGCATGGTTCATGCTTCTTGCATGTTAGTTAAAATTTGTATTTTGGATGGCTATGGACACCTTGAAAATTCGCCATGCTCATATTGTATATATATGTTTGCACATGATGTTTTGGCTATGAAGTAAGTGATGAATAAGTTGGTTTAAAGAAGAAGATGTTGAAGAATAATTGTGAAATTTCAAGCACAATTCGCCTAGCACACATATAAGTGCTTGATGCTATATTATAAGTTTTGAGCCACAATATGCAAAGCATTAACTAGTAAAATGCATGCTGTTTTTGTGAGGTATTAAGTGCATAATTGGCCTCAACATGTACATGAATATTCGCCTTGGGTAGCCTATTGAAGGCCTTAGCATTTCCTTGATGCTCAAATAAATTGTATTGAATTGCTTGATGTAGTATAAAATGTGCATGACCATTGTGTATTCAAGCTAAAGAGTGGCCATATGACCATTTAAAATCCTTGTCATATTCGCCATAAGCAAGCACAATGAGGTTTTAATAAATTGAATTTGTTTGAATTAGCTCAAGAGCTAAGAGGGCCACAATTGGACAAGGGAAGGAAAAGGTGATCGAATAGCCGAAAAAGCCGTTCGACAACATCCGAGGTAAGTCCTCAAGAAGTGATCTTACTTGAATTACGTAAGATGAAACATGGATGTGTATGATTATTGATCATGTGTGTATGAGTATTTGAATTCCACCGGGCTAAGTCCCGAAGGCGAATATGCTAATGATTATAATTGTGTTTGAGCCTTAGTAACGAAAATGAAATATGTATGTCCAATGATTATTGATGTATGTGTGCATGAGAAATTGAATGATATCCGGCTAAGCCCCAAGACAATTATGCTGAAATTTATATCCGGTTAAGACCAAGGCAATTGTGCTAGTAGCTATATCCGGGCTAAGACCGAAGGCATTCGTGCAAGTTGTTAAATCCGGGCTAAGACCAAGGCATTTGTGCAAATCGTGATATCCGGGTAAAGTCCGTTGGCCTTGGTGCGGGTTACCATAACCGGCTATGTCCCGGCGATTGAGCAGTACCGACATCCGGATAAACTCGAAGGTATGTGATTTGAAAATTATGAGCTTGCTGGAAAATTTCAGCTAATGCACTTGTGAAATTTCCCAATGATAAGGTAAGTGCGGTGTGTGCTTTGCTGGCGCTAGGAGTAAGAGCGTATGAATATCCGCTCCTATGATGGAGCGAGTTATCGGCCTTAATGAAGCCGTTATTTGTGTATGAACATAAGAGTTGGGATGGTAAAGTAAGTATGATTATGTGAATGCGCATTAATGAAATGATGCATTTAACTATGTGAATGTATTGCTGTAATTAGAGTTGATTATATTCCTTGAGACTTACTAAGCATAAAATGCTTACTCATTGCTTTGGCTCTCGTTTTCTAGATTTAGCTCGATAGCAATCGGATTCGGGATCGTTGAAGTCAAGTCATCCACACTATCAAGCCCCCATTTTGGTATAAATTCTTGGTTGAACTTGAAATGGCATGTATAGGACTACCCTTGTTTGTTAAATATGTGGTGATGTAAGTATGTACGGCCATGCGAAAATGGCTCGAAAAGGAACATGAACTTAGAATAATTGTGGTTTGTATGTATATATTTGGTGTCATGATGTGGCTATGGCTTGGAAATGGGAATGTTGGTCATATGATCAGCCATTGGCATGGTTAAAATGATCATATATGAACCTATGTATGGCAAAGACTAGTTGGTTCATGGAGACTACCAAATAGGTAAGACCTACCTTAAAACAGATGCTGCCAGCTGCAGTGACGTGAATGTGAAAAATCACCAAAATTCGTAGAAATGGAATTAAATAGTGAATAAGCTATGTAAATGAACCTTGATGAGTCTATTTTCATATGGAAGAAACGAAATGGTCATAGGAGTTACATGTTAAGAGATATTAATGCTATTGTGAGACAGGGCCAGAACGGTTTCTGGGTTCCCTGTCGCAACTTTAAAATTTACTATAAATTATCCAGAAAGAATTAGGCAACATACCTTATATGTACAGATTCCATTTTGAGTCTAGTTTCATTAGAAACAAACGACACCAGCATTAAAGCCCTGTACAGAGAGATATTCAAGTTATACCGCGCGAAGGTCAGAGCAGTCGATCCCTGTAACATGGGTGACTTTAACTAATAAACTGTACCAATTGGCCCATCCAAAATTCTAGAAATAAATCCATGGATGGATATATGAGTCTAAATTCAGGAAAATTTACAAAACCAGTTTTCGAGTTTTGAAACTCGAGATATGATTTTAAGGCGACGGTGATGCAGTCTTCCAGCCTGACTGGAAATGTCAAATTGGTGGGCAAACCATGTGAACTTGGCTTGTTAACCCCTCGTGTCCGACACCAGCAATGGTCTCGGGTTCGGGTGTTACAACTTTATGGTATCGAGCCACGGTTTAGTCGATTCTAGGACTACCGTGAGGTGTTTGGGGTCTAGCTATACATGCCATTAAATGATGAATCGATAGTGTGGTGATTTCGACAATTTGACTTTGAGTTTGTTTATAGCAATGGGTCCCGATCCCAACCGAGCAATAGCTGATGATGTGGAGAGAGGGCGCTGCTCCCTTTACAAGGGACAGCGCCGCGGACTCTCAACCTATGGCCAGCAATCCGAATGATGAGGCTAGGCAAGCCTTTTATAGTGTGATGAGCGAATGGTTTAATCAATACATTCGAACTAACACGGTGTCCCACGACCTCCATTCCCGACAAATGCAACCCCGCACCTACAATACCTCCGTGAATCGACCAAATAAGGTCAAGTAAGCCCCGATCGATAGGATTCGAAAACATGGGGCCACTGAATTTAAAGCTACGGATGATGATGATGCCGAACGAGCTAAATTTCGGTTGGACAACACTATCCGGTGCTCGATGAGCTATCTTGTACACCCGATGAATGCTTAAAGTGTACCATCTCCTTGCTACGTGATTCCACCTACTATTGGTGGAGTACTCGACTTCGTGGTACCTAGAGAGCAAGTGACTTGGGAATTTCTTGATCTTAAGCAAGGTTCTATGTCGGTTACCGACTATGAACGAAAATTTGTGAGGCTTAGCCGATACACGAGAATGCATTTCGTCCAAGCTATTATGTGTAAATGCTTCGAGGATGGGCTGAATGATGATATAAGGATGTTCGTTGGCATTCTCGAAATACGAGAGATCGTAGTACTTGTTGAGCGAGCTTGTAAAGTCGAAGAGCTTAGAAAGGAGAAACAAAAAGTCGATGTGGGAACCGGAGAATTCGAAGAGGTCCTCGGAAAGTCTCTTCAACAGCAATCAAGAGATTTCGAGATGATGTGAACCGGTCTAGAGGCGCTTTGGGCTTTTTAGGCGAGGACGCGATCGACCCCTGTGACCACACGAGTCACTTGATCGCCATGGTGGAAATGATCGTAGAGAGGGCGAGTGTCAACATTGTGGCAAATGGCATTCGGGGAGCTGTTGGTTTCGTGATCACTCCTGCTATAAGTGTGGATCGGCCGACCACTTTAGGAAGGATTGCAGGAAGCTTGAGCAGAATGTGAGTCGAGTGGAAACTCGGGTGCTACCATTTGCTCGAGGTAGGCCACCTAGAAATATGGGCAATGTCGATTGGCGGTCGAGAGGATCTAGAGATGCTACCATCGGATCCGAGGCTCGTGCTCCTGCGAGGACTTATGCCATCTGCGCACGCCGAGGATCTTGCCTCTCGGATGTCATTACGGTGCTTTCACCCTTTTCAATACTAAAGTGATTGCGTTGATTGACCTGGTTCTACTCAATCTTATATATGTGAAACCTTAGCATCCAAGAAGACTTTGCCTATTGAGTCTCTTGAGTTTGTAATCCGGTGTCAAACCCTTGGGTCATTACGTGCTTGTCAACAAAGTGTGCAAGAAAAGTCTCCTAGTGTTCGAGGTTCTTGTTTCCGGCGGACTTGATGCTTTTGCCGTTCGATGAATTGACGTTATTCTTGGTTTGGATGGGTTGACCATGCACGATGCGGTCGTAAATTGCAAAAGCAAGACTATCGATTTGAGGTCTTGAATAACGAGATAATTCGGGTTAAGTCTACGGACTTAAAGGGTTGCCACCGTAATATCGGCAATGTTGGCCCGAAAGTATGTAAGAAAAGAGTCTGAAGCGTACACAGCGTCGTGCTCGATGACAAGGAATCGAAAAAGAAACCCGAATCTGTGCGTGGTTTGCGAATACGGATGTTTTCCACGAAGAATTGCCGGGTTTACCACTGTTCGGAAATAGAATTTGGCATCGAATTGGTACCGGTACCACTCAATTCGATAGCTCCGTGTCGTATGGCACCAACGAATTAAAGGAGTTGGAAGCTCGGTTGCAAGAATTGGTGGATAGAGGTTTTGCTCGCCTGAGTTTTTCGCCTTAGGGTGCGCCGGTGTTGTTCGTGAAAAGAAGGATGGAACCATGCGGTACGTGCATCGACTATCGTCGACTTAATAAAGCGACGATAAAGAACAAATATCCGTTGCCGCGTATTGACGACTTGTTCGACCAAGCGAAGGAGCCTCGGTGTTCTCGAAAATAGATTTGAGATCGGGCTACTATCAATTGCGAATCCGAGATTGGACGTGCCCAAGACCGCCTTGAGCGAGATATGGTCACTATGAGTTCCTAGTGATGCCGTTTGGGCTCACTAATGCCCTACGGTATTTATGGATTTAATGAATCGGATCTTTAGACCATATTTGGATCGATTCGTAGTCGTGTTCATTGATGACATCTTGGTCTATTCAAGAAATGAGACCGAACATCTTGAACACTGCGGTTAGTCTTGCAAATTTTACGGACAAGCAATTATATGCTAAGTTCAAGAAGTGTGAGTTACGGTTAAGAGAGGTTAGCTTATTGGGTCATGTGGTATCTGCATGGGTATTCGAGTCGACCGAATAAAATTTCAGCCATACTTAATTGGAAGCCTCAGAAATATTCTGAGGTTCGGAGCTTTTGGGGCTTCTTGGTTATTACCGACGATTTGTAAAAGGCTTCTCAACGATAGCCACGCCGATGACGGCTACTCCAAAAGGACGTTAAGTTCGAATGGACGGAGAAATGCCAAAAAGTTTCGATCAATGAAAACTTATTTGACTGAAGCCCCAATTCTAGTGCAACCCGAGTCCGCAAGGAGTTTGTCATCTATAGCGACGCCTCTCTACTTGGGTTAGGTTGCGTATTAATGCAAGAAGGTCGAGTTGTGGCCTATCGTCGAGGCAATTAAAGCCACATGAGAAAATTATCCGACTCATGATCTCGAGTGGCCGCCATCGTATTCGCCTTAAAGATTTGGCGACATTACTTATTTGGTGAAAGGTGCCATGTATACTCGGATCACAAAAGTCTCAAATATTTGATGACCCAAAGAGACTTAAATCTGCGACAAAGACGTTGGCTCGAGTATTAAAGGATTATGAGTGATCATTGACTATCACCCGGAAAGGCGAATATGGTTGCGGATGCCTTGAGTCGTAAATCGTTATTCACTTTACGACGATGAATGTGCACTTATCCGTCCGATCCGACGGTGTGTTAGTGGCTGAATTGAAAGCCAAACCATTATTGACACACCAAATTCGAGAAGCTCGAGAAAGTCGACGACGAGTTGGTTGCAAAAGCGGGCTGCGTGTGTTCGAACAAGGACTCGGAGTTTCAAATCGACGATGACGATTGTTTGAGGTTCAAAAGTCGTCGGTGTGTCCCAAAGAATTCAGAACTCATTTCGATAATTCGAAGGAAGCCCATTGTAGCCGAATGGCAATCCACGGAGTACGAAGATGTACAATGAGTTGAAGCGTCGATTTTGGTGGCATGGTATGAAGCGAGACATCTCCGACTTTGTTTCAAGATGTTTGATATGTCAACAAGTGAAAGCGGAACATCGGTGCCTTGAGATTACTTGACCAATCACGATACCCGAGTGGAAAGGGATCGAGTCACAATGGACTTTGTATCCGGACCGCCATTGTCGACAAGTAAGAAGGATGCGGTTTGGGTCGTGGTAGATCGATTGACTAAGTCGGCCCACTTTGTCCCCGTCGTCTGGATTTTTCAATGGACAAATTAGCGGAATTGTCGTTTCTCGGTTGTGAGATTACATGGGGTGCCTATTTCCATCGTGTGGGATAGAGATCCGAGATTTACCTCGCGATTTTGGAAAAAGTTGCAAGAAGCTTTGGGTACCAAGTTGCATTTCAAAGACCGCCTTTCACCCCCAAACCGATGGTCAATCCGGCGGATAATTCGGATACTTGAGGATATGTTAAGATGTTGCGTCCTCGAGTTTAGTGGTTCATGGGAGCGGTATTTGCCGTTGATTGAATTCGCTTACAACAACACTTTCAATCAAGTATTAAAATGGCACCCTACGAGGCCTTATACGGTCGTAAATGCCGTACACCATTGTTTTGGATGAGCTCGGTGAAAGCAAGATTTTCGGTGGATTTGATTAGGGATGCTGAGCAGAAGTGAAAGTAATCCGTGAAAGTCTGAAGATAACCTCCGATCGTCAGAAGTCGTACGCGGATCTGAAGCGTAAGGATATCGAGTATCAGGTGGGTGATAAAGTGTTCCTCAAGGTATCGCCTTGGAAAAAGATACTCAGATTCGGCCGTAAGGGCAAGTTGAGCCCGAGGTTCGTTGGGCCATATGAGATATCCGGCGAGTCGATCCAAAGTGGCATATCGTTTGACTTTGCCCCCGAACTCGAAAAGGTTCACGATGTCTTTCACGTTTGATGCTTGACGCTATAGATCCGATCCATCACACGTGATTAGTCCATCAGAAATTGAAATTCAAGCTAATATGAGTTATGAGGAAGAACCGATTCATATCCTATCACGAGAAGTGAAAGAGTTGTGAAACAAGCGGGTTCCGCTAGTAAAAGTGTTATGGCTCAAGCACGGGATAGAAGAAGCTACTTGGGAGACCGAGAACTCTATGAAAGAGCGATATCCAAACCTATTTACCGGTAAGATTTTCGGGGACGAAAATTTCTTAAGTGGGGGAGAGTTGTGACAGCCCAAAATTGACCCTAGTCGGAAGGTGGTCTCGGGACCACAAAACCGAGGCATAAAAATAATTAAAAATTTATTTTGATGCCTATAATATGTGTGTGCTCATGTATGACATTTTATGATGATTGATTTAGTGTTATAAGGGTGAATTCCACAAGAAAGGACTTAGTAATGAACTTTGAAAGTATGATAGGGAAATGTGTGATGACTAATTAAAGCATGCATGCAAAATAATGGACTTGCATGTCAAATTCCCCTTTATAGGTGGTGGCCGGCCATGACAAGGAGGATGGGCTAAACATGTCATGAAACATGTTTTGTTGGTGCATTAGGGTGAAATAATAAACAAAGGTGTATGGGTGATAAAAAATGAAAAAAAAAATGTGTGTGAGTGTGGTAATCCCCCATTGCCGTGAGTTGTAGAGAAGGAAAGAAAAATTTTGTTCATCCTTTCTTTGAGCCAAAACTAAGGAAGAAGGAGGATTTTGCTTCATGCTTGGTTTGGAAGAGATCTAGAAGGAGATTTGGCCAAGTTTGCATCAAGATTAAGGTATGTATGAGGTTGTGTTAGGAGTTTCATGCATGTTTTGGTTGCTAACTTGATGTGCATGTTAGCCATGGCTCAAATCTTTGTTAAGCCATGGAAATGGTATTTGGCCAAAGTTGTTATGGTGATAAAGCCATTGCATGCTAAGTGTGAAGCTTGATGATGATGCATGCAATGATGGATTGTCTACTCTTGAGCAAGATTTTGAGCCTTCTTTTGATTTATCATGATTGAAGTTGAAAAGGAGCATGATTGTCATATTCGCCATTCATGAGCATGGTTCATGCTTCTTGCATGTTAGTTAAAATTTGTATTTTGGATGGCTATGGACACCTTGAAAATTCGCCATGCTCATATTGTATATATATGTTTGCACATGATGTTTTGGCTATGAAGTAAGTGATGAATAAGTTGGTTTAAAGAAGAAGATGTTGAAGAATAATTGTGAAATTTCAAGCACAATTAGGCCTAGCACACATATAAGTGCTTGATGCTATATTATAAGTTTTGAGCCACAATATGCAAAGCATTAACTAGTAAAATGCATGCTGTTTTTGTGAGGTATTAAGTGCATAATTGGCCTCAACATGTACATGAATATTCGCCTTGGGTAGCCTATTGAAGGCCTTAGCATTTCCTTGATGCTCAAATAAATTGTATTGAATTGCTTGATGTAGTATAAAATGTGCATGACCATTGTGTATTCAAGCTAAAGAGTGGCCATATGACCATTTAAAATCCTTGTCATATTCGCCATAAGCAAGCACAATGAGGTTTTAATAAATTGAATTTGTTTGAATTAGCTCAAGAGCTAAGAGGGCCACAATTGGACAAGGGAAGGAAAAGGTGATCGAATAGCCGAAAAAGCCGTTCGACAACATCCGAGGTAAGTCCTCAAGAAGTGATCTTACTTGAATTACGTAAGATGAAACATGGATGTGTATGATTATTGATCATGTGTGTATGAGTATTTGAATTCCACCGGGCTAAGTCCCAAGGCGAATATGCTAATGATTATAATTGTGTTTGAGCCTTAATAACTGAAAATGAAATATGTATGTCCAATGATTATTGATGTATGTGTGCATGAGAAATTGAATGATATCCGGGCTAAGCCCGAAGACAATTATGCTGAAATTTATATCCGGTTAAGACCAAGGCAATTGTGCTAGTAGCTATATCCGGGCTAAGACCGAAGGCATTCGTGCAAGTTGTTAAATCCGGGCTAAGACCGAAGGCATTTGTGCAAATCGTGATATCCGGTAAAGTCCGTTGGCCTTGGTGCGGGTTACCATAACCGGGCTATGTCCCGGCGATTGAGCGAGTACCGACATCCGGATAAACTCGAAGGTATGTGATTTGAAAATTATGAGCTTGCTGGAAAATTTCAGCTAATGCACTTGTGAAATTTCCCAATGATAAGGTAAGTGCGGTGTGTGCTTTGCGCGCTAGGAGTAAGAGCGTATGAATATCCGCTCCTATGATGGAGCGAGTTATCGGCCTTAATGAAGCCGTTATTTGTGTATGAACATAAGAGTTGGGATGGTAAAGTAAGTATGATTATGTGAATGCGCATTAATGAAATGATGCATTTAACTATGTGAATGTATTGCTGTAATTAGAGTTGATTATATTCCTTGAGACTTACTAAGCATAAAAATGCTTACTCCGTTGCTTTGGCTCTCAGTTTTCTAGATTTCGCTCGATAGCAATCGGATTCGGGATCGTTGAAGTCGAAGTCATCCACACTATCAAGCCCCCATTTTGGTATAAATTCTTGGTTGAACTTGAAATGGCATGTATAGGACTACCCTTGTTTGTTAAATATGTGGTGATGTAAGTATGTACGGCCATGCGAAAATGGCTCGAAAAGGAACATGAACTTAGAATAATTGTGGTTTGTATGTATATATTTGGTGTCATGATGTGGCTATGGCTTGGAAATGGGAATGTTGGTCATATGATCAGCCATTGGCATGGTTAAAATGATCATATATGAACCTATGTATGGCAAAGACTAGTTGGTTCATGGAGACTACCAAATAGGTAAGACCTACCTTAAAACAGATGCTGCCAGCTGCAGTGACGTGAATGTGAAAAATCACCAAAATTCGTAGAAATGGAATTAAATAGTGAATAAGCTATGTAAATGAACCTTGATGAGTCTATTTTCATATGGAAGAAACGAAATGGTCATAGGAGTTACATGTTAAGAGATATTAATGCTATTGTGAGACAGGGCCAGAACGGTTTCTGGGTTCCCTGTCGCAACTTTAAAATTTACTATAAATTATCCAGAAAGAATTAGGCAACATACCTTATATGTACAGATTCCATTTTGAGTCTAGTTTCATTAGAAACAAACGACACCAACATTAAAGCCCTGTACAGAGAGATATTCAAGTTATACCGCGCGAAGGTCAGAGCAGTCGATCCCTGTAATATGGGTGACTTTAACTAATAAACTGTACCAATTGGCCCATCCAAAAATTCTAGAAATAAATCCATGGATGGATATATGAGTCTAAATTCAGGGAAAATTTACAAAACCAGTTTTCGAGTTTTGAAACTCGAGATATGATTTTTAAGGCGACGGTGATGCAGTCTTCCAGCCTGACTGGAAATGTCAAATTGGTGGGCAAACCATGTGAACTTGGCTTGTTAACCCCTCGTGTCCGACACCGGCAATGGTCTCGGGTTCGGGGTGTTACATTTCTAATCATCCCCCACTCATTCATCATTCTCTCCTCTCTTAACTCTCTTAGCCCTCTGGCCTATCATCATCTATGCATAAAGATTTTCAGCAAGTTAGCCTTTTAAAGAACCCTTGGTCGGCCACCTTGGAGAGCCATCAACAAAGGAGCGAAGCGAAGGCACGAAGAAGCCCTTGTCAGTCATAGTTTTGGTGACAGCCACTTTGATTTAGGTTTAATCTTTCTTTTCTTTAACTTAATTCAAGAATGTTTGTAATGTGTTTACTGTTCTTGTTTACAACAATGATAGCTTAATTTTATTTAAGCTAGGATGATTATTTTGATTGAATAATATTTATTTGATTCTTGCTTATAATATTTGTGCCTCAGTCAATCATGTTTTCAATTAAAATCAAGTATGTATTTCGTTCATACGTGATTGAAATGCACCTAAATTAGTTGAGCGATCCTAACCAGACAATGGCTAATGGGCACATAATTGAAATGTGCATGCTCAATTTAGATCCAAACCTGATTAAATTGCAGGTTGCATAACAACCATAACCAGGCTCTGTTATCTGCATAGTTTTTAGATTTGTGTGATTAAACTATTTCAAACCTAACACATCCCTGTTACCTCACATGAATACTAAGAAACCCTTAGTAAATAAGGATTAGTAAAATGCATATTTACTAAGTAAAGGATTCCGAAAGGACCTAATGTGGTTTCCAAACTCATGAAAGATCGAGTTGCCATGGAATGTTTTTTCGAATATTAATAAGCATGTTGATAATAATTTGATTTTAATTAAAGTAATTGTCCTAGCTTATTTATGTTATAATTGTTGCTTATTGTGTTAATTCTACTAAAATCTATTTCATACATATAGTTTGCATATTTAGGATAAATTCCATTGCATTTAGTTTCATATACTTAATTTTTCATCACGTCTCAATTATATTGCTTTTTATTTATCAAATTGTTAATATAATTTTACAAATTAATTGGTTTAGCACAAATACAATCCTTATGGAGACGATAACTCGATACTTACTTATTACTTGATAACGACTGTGTACACTTGCACAAACCCGAGCGTACCAAGTTTTTGGCACCATTGCCAGGGATTGTCAACTTGTAACACCCCAAACCCGGCCTAGACGTTATGACCGGATCCAGTGCGCCACATCGATGCGTTCAAAACGTTCCGTATTACTTAGTTTGGAAAACTTAGTTGGTGTTGTAAAGATACTTTTAAAAGTAGGTTAAAGTGAATAGAAGTCATGCACCGGTAGGAAACCGGAAAAGAGGAGGTGAGTCCGTCGATCGCTTAAGTACCAAGCTCCTTCGGATCCAATCCTAGACATGCACACCACCATTGCCACACCTTAACGACTCGTATAATTTTGAGAAAAACCGTCTGGTTATGTCTATCTTAAGAAAATGATTAAGTTTAAAAACGTTTGCTTAGCTGAAGTCTTACTTGTAATTGTGTTATTTTAAAATCACTTAATGTTTTTGGAAACGAACCCTAGATCTAGCCCATTTTGATAGTTAATATAATTTAAGATCATCATGATAAGTTATAGATCAAAACCCAAATAAGAATAATCATAAGCGGCCTTATTACATAACAAAACCCAAAACCATAAATGAAATTAAAAGGACGTCCCGTTCACCAAAAAGAAACCAGGCTCGTAAAAACATGTGGCCAGTCCGAATCCCTCGCAGCTCCAAGCCCACTATGGTCGATGATTACCTGGGAGGATGAAAATAAGGGGTGAGTTTTGGGAAACTCAGTGTGTAATTCAACCCAACCATAGCCTAAATCGGTTCAAACCACGAGAGGCGAGAATAAGTTGGCCTTAGCCCAGAACAGATTTCAGAATAAAGCCCATAGGCCCAGAACAAATCAGAACAGATATATCATGCTTATGCAGAAACCCAACCATATCCAACCATGTGCACCCCCATACCATCCTTTCGCCATGTGGGGAGACTACTCGACCCACCCAACCGCTACACGCCACAGAAATATGCAGCATGTCGCGGATCTGAAAAATGTGACAGAGTCACGGATCTGAATATTTTGTGGCGGTGCCACCAGAGCAGAATAATTGTGGCATAGCCACCAGGACGCTTCCTCCATAATATAACCCATGTCCCCATGCAACAGATATACATTCATGGCGTACATCATACAGATTTAATTCATCATGCTTTTCAGACAAAATTAACCCTAGGGGTATAAAGGTCATTTTGCATACATAGGGGTATAATGGTAATTTTGCATACATAGGGGTATTCTAGTACATCTAACTATTTCCAAGGTTTTCATGCATATCGTTGCCATTACGTTTAGCCAGAAACACTTACCGAGTGTTCTTACCGAATTGGGCCCGTTGGCCCATTAACCTAGTTTTGGCCCATTAAGCCCAAAATATCAAAACGCACAAAATAGAGCGTACTGCAGTTTTAACACTTTTGATTTCTAGTAATAATTACCCATACGTCTTACGAGCATTCGCACACTCGTAAGTGCCCAAAATACCAGTTTTTTGGCTTTTGCCGATCTAGCCTATGAGAGGGTGTCAGTTACACACCTGTTTTGGGATTTCCTCGACGAGATCTACACACGAACTGCCTACAATTGCATCACTTAATATTACTCCAAATATCAAAATAAGATTGAGTATATAGTCCCCTACCACATTCGGCCAAACATGCCTAAAACCCTTATTGCTCTTACCTTACTGCTGAAAGATGGTTAACTCCAAAGATCCGATCGTTCCACCTGTCCAAGCCCTTGATCAAACACCTCTAAATCACGCTATTACCAAAACAAAATAGTTACTACGACCCCTCAGGATTACAAGTCCAAATCGACAACCTCCCTAACTTTTAGGGATTTCAATTTTTCCTAAAATATGCAAGAAGACTGAGTTTTGGAGAAGACTTACCACCGATTCCTTAGTGAATGCTTCCAATGAGTTTCCCACTCGATCCCGATGTAGATCTAAGCCCTCAGATGATAACAAAAGTCGAGCTTTCAGTGACTTCAGTATTCGGCCAAGTCCCTTTTAATGTGGGGTTTTCGGCTTTTTGCAACTTGTGTTTAGAAAGGTAAAACGAGAGGGTTTTTGATATGGTCTTGTCGTCAAAACTTAAGGTTTTAGAGGGCTGGTGAATCGGCCATAAATGATGAGAGAAGAGATGTGGTTTTGGTTAAAAGAAATTGGCACAAACAGAATCAAGCTTTCGGGATTTCGGCTTTTTATGGCCAAAGGCTATGAAGGTTTTGAAACAGTTGAAGGGAAAAATGGAGATGAACAAGATGGTAGGTGTAACACCCCGAACCCGAGACCATCGCCGGTGTCGGACACGAGGGGTTAGCAAGCCAAGTTCACTTGTTTTGCCCATCCATTGGACATTTCCAGTCAGGCTGGAAAAACTGCGTCACTGTCGCCTTAAAAATCATATCTCGAGTTTCAAACCTCGGAAACTGGTTTCGTAAATTTTCCCTGAATTTAGACTCATATATCCATCCATGGATTTATTTCTAGAATTTTTGGTCGGGCCAATTGGTACAGTTTATTAGTTAAAGTCACCCATGTTACAGGGATTGACTGCTCTGACCTTCGCGCGGTATAACTTGAATATCTCTCTGTACATGGATTTAATGCTGGTGCCGTTTGTTTCTAATGAAACTAGACTCAAAATGGAATCTGTAAATATAAGGTATTTCTCCTAATTCTTTCTGGATAATTTATAGTAAATTTTTAAAGTTGCAACAGGGAACCCAGAAACCGTTCTGGCCCTGTCTCACAATAGCTTTAATATCTCTTAACATGTAACTCCTATGACCATTTCGTTTCTTCCATATGAAAATAGACTCATCAATGTTCATTTACATAGCTGATTCACTATTTAATACCATTCCTACAAATTTTGGTGATTTTCACATTCACGTTACTGCAGCTGGCAGCATCTGTTTTTAAGGTAGGTCTTACCTATTTTGTAGTCTCCATGAACCAACTAGTCTTGCCTTACATAGGTCCACATATGATCATTTTAACCATGCCAATGGCTGATCATGTGACCAACATTCCCATTTCAATTCATAGTCACATCATGACACCATATATATATATACAAACCGCAAATAGTTTAAGTTGATACTTCACTATTACGAGCCATTTTCGCATGGCCGTACACATATACATCATAACATATTTAAACCAACAAGGGTAGTCCTATACATGCCATTTCAAGTTCAACCAAGAGTTTATACCAAAATGGGGGCTTGATAGTGTGGATGACTTCGACTTCAACGATCCCGAATCCGATTGCTATCGAGCGAAATCTAGAAAACTGAGAGCCAAAGCGGTGGAGTAAGCATTTTTATGCTTAGTAAGTCTCAAGGAATATAATCAACTCTAATTACAGCAATACATTCACATAGTTAAATGCATCATTTCATTAATGCACATTCACATAATCATAGTTAGTTAAATGCATCATTTCATTAATGCACATTCACATAATCATACTTACTTCACCATCCCAACTCTTATGTTCATACACAAATAACGGCTTCATTAAGGCCGATAACTCGTTCCATCATAGGGCGGATATTCACACGCTCTTACTCCTAGCGCATAAAGCACACACCGCACTTACCTTGTCATTGGGAAATTTCACAAGTGCATTAGCTGAAATTTTCCAGCAAGCTTATAATTTTCAAATCACATACCTTCGAGTTTAACCGGATGTCGCTACTCGATCAATCGCCTTGGGACATAGCCGGTTATGGTAACCCGCACCAAGGCCTACGGGACTTAACCCGGATATCACGATTTGCACAAATGCCTTGGCTCTTAGCCGGATAGAATGACTCGCACGAATGCCTTGGTCTTAGCCGGATGTAGCCACTAGCACAATTGCCTTGGTCTTAACCGGTTATAATTTCCAGCATAATTGTCTTGGGCTTAGCCCGGATATCATTCAATTTCTCATGCACACATACATCAATAATCATTGGACATACATATTTATTTTCGTTACTAAGGCTCAAACACAATTATAATCACTAACATAATCGCCTTCGGGACTTAGCCCGGGTATCATTCAATACTCATACACACATAAATCAATAATCAATACATCCATATTTCATTCCACATAATTCAAGTAAGGTCACTTCTTGAGGACTTACCTCGGATGTTGTCGAACGGCTTTTACGGCTATTCGATTACTTTTCCTTCCCTTGTCCAATTGTGGCCCTCTTAGCTCTTGAGCTAATTCAAACAAATTCAATTTATCAAAACCTCATTGTGCTAGCTTATGGCGAATATGACAAGGAATTTAAATGGTCATATGGCCACCCTTTAGCTTGAATACACAATGGTCATGCACATTTTATACTACATCAAGCAATTCAATACAATTTATTCGAGCATCAAGGAAAAGCTAAGGCCTTCAATAGGCTACCCAAGGCGAATATACTTGTCCATGTTGAGGCCAATTATGCACTTAATACCACACAAAACAGCATGCATTTTACTAGTTAATGCTTTGCATATTGTAGCTCAAAACTTACAATATAGCATCAAGCACTCATATGTGTGCTAGGCCGAATGTGCTTACAATTTCACAATTATTCTTCAACATCTTCTTCTTTAAACAAACTTATTCATCACTTCCTTCATAACCAAAACATCATGTGCAAACATATATATACATATATGAGCATGGCGAATTTCAAGGTGTCCATAGCCATCCAAAACACAAATTTTAACTAACATGCAAGAAGCAAGAACCATGCTCATGAATGCATCATGGCGAATATGACAATCATGCTCCTTTTCAACTTCAATCATGATAAAACAAAAGGAAAGCTCAAAATCTTACTCAAGAGTAGACAATCCATCATTGCATGCATCATCATCAAGCTTCACACTTAGCATGCAATGGCTTTATCACCATAACAACTTTGGCCAAATACCATTTCCATGGCTTAACAAAGATTTGAGCCATGGCTAACATGCACATCAAGTTAGCAACCAAAACATGCATGAAACTCCTAACACAACCTCATACATACCTTAATCTTGATGCAAACTTAGCCAAATCTCCTTCTAGATCTCTTCCAAACCAAGCATGAAGCAAAAATCCTCCTTCTTCCTTAGTTTTGGCTCAAAGAAAGGATAAACAAAATTTTTTTCTTTCCTTCTCTAC
This sequence comes from Gossypium arboreum, assembly GCF_025698485.1. Classification (NCBI taxonomy): domain Eukaryota; kingdom Viridiplantae; phylum Streptophyta; class Magnoliopsida; order Malvales; family Malvaceae; genus Gossypium; species Gossypium arboreum. The sequence goes on from NC_069080.1 coordinate 78,480,714, forward strand.
AACTCACGGCAATGGGGGATTACCACACTCACACACATTTTTTTTTTTTTTATCACCCATACACCTTTGTTTATTATTTCACCCTAATGCACCAACAAAACATGTTTCATAACATGTTTAGCCCATCCTCCCTTGTCATGGCCAGCCACCACCTATAAAAGGGGGAATTTGACATGCAAGTCCATTATTTTGCATGCATGCTTTAATTAGTCATCACACATTTCCCTATCATACTTTCAAAGTTCATTACTAAGTCCTTTCTTGTGGAATTCACCCTTATAACACTAAATCAATCATCATAAAATGTCATACATGAGCACACACATATTATAGGCATCAAAATAAATTTTTAATTATTTTTATGCCTCGGTTTTGTGGTCCCGAGACCACCTTCCGACTAGGGTCAATTTTGGGCTGTCACAGTAGGGAGGTTCGGCAATGGAGGAAAGGAGAAGGAAGATAGATGAAGAGAAAAAAAGAAAAGAAAAGAAAGGAAAAGAATGGTCAGAAAAAAAAACGGCACAACACTCCCAAATGCCGAATTTATACCTAGCTTTTGACCTAGCTGAAATTTACCCCCTTAAAGAATCCCTTGGCCGGCCACCTCTTGCTCTTTAAAAGTCCAACATTCAGCCAACACATCTCTCCTAATCAGCTCCTAATTTCTCTCCTTATCCCTCCTTCCTCCATCTCTGAGCAACTCAAACTCTTGTTAATGATCTTTCACTTCATTTCCATTACCTACCTTTTACATTCATAAAATTAATCCCTTGTTTTGCTATCAATGTGACTTGAACACAGGTCCTCCTAGCTTCCACACGCCACTTATAGCCTTCCCTGTGGCGTCACATGCCACTTCACCACTTGCTTCCTTGTGATCTATTTTACACAATTAATTCCTCAAAGCCTAATTTACCAGAACCCCTTTCCCTTATGGAATTAAAATTAATTAAAACTATCGGGTTTTATCCTAAGATTGGGCCTTCTAGAGGCCCACTATCACAATTAAACCTACACTTAACAAGCAGAACACAAAAATTTTTAATTTTACAAACTTTTTTCAGAATTCCCAAAAATTTGGGGCGTTACACAACTGTTGGCATAGTCATTTTTTTGTGAAATTATTTATTTTCAATTTGGTTACTTCTAACATTACTAACTTATTCTTTTTAATTTTGTGATTTTCTTTTTAGGGGTCATCATGCCCCTTATGCCCTGGGCGGCATACGTGCTACAATGGATGGGACAAAGGGTCGCGATCCCGCGATATGAACATAGATTGAATTATCAATTTACTCCCAGTAGACCCTAAAATTGAGCAAACTTTCAGACAAAGAAGACGTAAACGAACAGCTGAAAGACAAGTCAAGATGGACCTTGGAAATTAGAATCAAGACCAAGGTAATGAAGCTAATCATGTCCGAAATCCCATCCTCATTGCCGATGATAGGGATCGACGCCTCAGACAATATGCTATGCAATTTTTCAATGAGTTAAATCCGGGAATTTGAAGGCCAAATATTAAGGCAACCCAATTCAAATTGAAACCAGTGATGTTTCAAATGCTATAAACGGTGGGCCAATTTAGTGGTATGCCCATGAAAGAACCACATCTCCACCTTCAATTGTTTATGAAGGTGAGTGATTCATTCAAGATAGCCGGTGTGACTGAAGACGCATTGAGGTTGAAATTATTTTCGTACTCGTTGCGAGATCAAGCACGAGCATGGCTCAATTCATTGCCCCCAAGTTCCATATCTACATGGCAAGAATTAGCAGAGAGATTTTTGGTTAAGTATTTCCTGCCTAGCAAGAATGCTAAGTTGAGGAGCGAGATCACAACTTTCCAACAATTGGATGAGGTGTCTTTGTATGAGGCTTGGGAGCGATTCAAGGAGTTACTTCGTAGGTGTCCTCATCATGGGATTTCTTATTGTATCCAGTTGGAGACATTATATAATGGTCTCAATGTAGATACAAGATTGATGGTAGATGCTTCTGCAAATGGTAAAATTTTGTCTAAGTCTTATAATGAGGCTTATGAGATCATCGAGAGGATTGCAAGTAATAACTATCAATGGCCAACAAATCAAACAACTTTAGGAAGACGTGTAGCTGGAGTTCATGAAGTTGATGCTCTCACTTCATTTTCAGCTCAGGTATCCTCTATTTCCTCTATGTTAAAGCAGTTTACCGTTAATAGTGCTAATAATTTTGTAGCTCAGCCACCAAGTCTATTTGAAGTAGTTTCTTGTGTGTACTGTGGGGAAGGTCATTCTTTCAAGAATTGCCCATTGAATCCCGAGTTAGTGTACTATGTGGGGAACCAACATCAAAATAGGATTGGACAAGGTCCCCAGTCCAACTTCTATAATCCTTCATGGCGTAATTATCCTAACTTTTCTTGGAGCAATCAACTTTATGCAGCATTGACCCAACCAATCTCAATGGTTTAATCAGCAAGCTCCAAAACCACCTCAAGCTGAGGCATCAAACAGTTTGGAGAACTTGTTGAAAGCATACATGGTGAAGAATGACACTTTGATCTAGAGCCAAGCAGCAACACTAAAAAATTTAGAAAACCAAATGGGTCAGTTAGCTACAGAGCTTCGTAATAGACCGCAAGAAACCTTGCCGAGCGATACTGAGAATCCAAGAAACTTGGGTAAAGAACATATCAAGGCAGTGGCATTGCGAAGTGGTAAAATTCTGGAACCCCAATTGATTGATGTCGAAGACGAGCTTGTTGAAAAAGAGGAAAGTCAACCAGCTATTGAAAGTCCTATACCAAAAGAATCAGAAACTGCAAAGACTGACAAGGTAAATCCTAACTTAGTAAATTCAGATAATTTAACATCTTCTTTGGATGTAGATTTACCTACTCAAAAGAGTTTTCCGGTTCAACCGAAAGTTCCATCACCTCCATATTCACAAAGATTGCAGTAACACAAGCAGAAATAGGAGGTGCAATTCAAGAAGTTTTTGGATGTTTTGAAGCAATTACACATCAATATTCCATTAGTGGAGGCTTTAGAACAAATACCGAATGACGTGAAGTTTATGAAGGATGTACTATCCAAAAAGAAATGACTGAGTGAGTATGAGACTGTCGCCTTGAAAAAGGAGTACAGTGCGTTCCTGCAGAACAAGCTACCATCGAAATTGAAGGATCTAGGAAGCTTTACGATACCTTGTAACATTAGTGAATCTTACTGTGGTAAAGCTTTGTGTGACTTAGGAGCGAGTATCAACTTGATGCCTAAGTCTATTTTCAAAATGCTAGGGATAGGAGAAGTAAGACCTACAACTATGACGCTTTAGCTAACGGATCGATCTTTAGCATACCCCAAAGGAAAGATTGAGGATGTTTTGGTAAGAGTTGATAAATTTATTTTTCCTGCTGATTTCATTATTCTAGTTTTTGAAGCAGATAAAGAACTGCCAACTATCCTTGGGAGACCTTTCTTAGCCATGGGAAGAATGTTAATTGATGTGCAGAAAGGCGAACTCACCATGCGAGTTCAAGATGATCAGGTAACTTTTAACATTCTTAAAGCGATGAAATTTCTCGATCCGACAGAAGAGTGTTCAGTTATGGAAGAGTCGAAACCTTGATTTCTATGGAAAGCAATTTTGAAGAAGATCCATTGGAGTAAGGTTTGACCCTTTGGAGGATGAAGAAAGTGAAGTACACATGGTTCTGGTGGAAGCCAATCTGAGAAATTTTATTCAATCCACACGATTTGAACAATTAGAGTTAGAAGGCAGAGAATTTGTGCAACCCAAATTGTTAATAGAAGAACCACCCACACTCGAACTAAATGTACTTCCTTCACATTTAAAATACGTTTATTTAGGTGACTGTTCCACTTTGCATGTGATTATTTCAGCAGAACTAAGAAAAAATCAAGAGGAGCAATTAATTTCTATTTTAAAGAAATTTAATAAAGCAATTGGTTGGACCATAGCTAATATTTGAGGTATAAGCCCTTCATTTTGCATGCAAAAAATTATTCTAGAGGAAGGTGAAAGAGCTCGAATTGATGGGCAAAGGAGGCTCAATCCTATTATGAAGGAAGTTGTGAGAAAGGAAGTGATCAAATGGTTGGATGCAGGAATCATCTATCCTATTTCAGATAGTTCGTGGGTAAGTCCGGTACAGTGTGTACCAAAGAAAGGTGGAATTACGATTGTTGAGAATGAGCGTAATGAACTGATCCCAACAAGAACTGTTACTGGTTGGAGAATTTGTGTTGACTACAGAAAGCTAAATAAAGCCACTCGAAAGGACCATTTTTCATTGCCTTTTATGGATCAGATGTTAGATCGTCTGGTAGGTAATGAATTCTATTATTTTTTAGATGGTTACTCGGGATATAACCAAATAGTTGCAGCCCCAGAAAACCAACATAAAACAACCTTTACTTGTTCGGACGGTACATTTGCTTTTAGGCAAATGCCTTTTGGATTATACAATGCACCTGTAACATTCCAACAATGCATGCTGGCAATATTCACTGATATGGTTGAAAATTTTGTTGAGGTTTTCATGGATGATTTTTCTATTTTTGGTAACACTTATGATATTTGTTTGAGTAATTTGGCTAAGGTACTGAAGAGATGCGAAGAGATTAATCTTGTCTTTAACTGGGAGAAATGCCATTTTATGGTTAAAAAAAAGAATTGAAGTCGACAAAGCAAAGGTGGACATAATTGAAAGATTACCTGCCCCAATGAATGTGAAAGGAGCCAGAAGATTATTAGGCCATGCCAGTTTTTATTGAAGCTTTATCAAAGATTTTTTCAAAAATTTCTAAACTGTTGTGTTTGTTGTTAGAGAAAGATGTAGGGTTTGATTTTAAAAAAACATGTTTAGAAGCTTTTGAAGAGCTGAAAAGACGGTTAATCTCAGCTCCCATAATCATTACACCCGATTGGAGCACACCTTTTCAGTTGATGTGCGATGCAAGTGATTATGCTGTTGGAGCTGTGATGGGTTAAAGAAAAAATAAAGTGTACCACCCCATTTACAATGCAAGTAGAACCTTGACAGGAGCCCAAATCAATTATACGGTAACTAAAAATGAACTATTTGCTATAGTATTTGCTTTTGAAAACTTCCGCTCATATCTTATAGGTACCAAAGTTACAATATTTACTGACCATGCTACCATTAAACACTTGCTCACAAAAAAGATGCAAAACCGAGGCTAATTTATTGGATACTTCTACTCCAAGAATTTGAGCTTGAGATCCAAGATAGAAAGGGTGTTGAAAATCAAGTAGCTGATCATCTGTCGAGGTTGGAGCAAGATGAGGTAACTTGATCACATGTACCTCTCAATGAGAATTTCCTAGATGAACACTTATTTAAAGTAAGTCGAATTCATGAAATACCTTGGTTTGCAGATTTTGCCAATTATCTTGCATGTGGAATAATTCCTCAAGAAATAACATACCAACAAAGGAAGAAATTCCTTCATGATAGTCGGTATTATTTTTGGGAAGACTCATTCTTGTTTAAACATGTGCAGATAATACAATCCGAAAGTGTGTAGCTGAAAGTGAGATTGCTGAGATCTTATATCATTACCATTCATCCCCAAGTGGAGGACACTTTAGTGGTGCACGTACTACAGCTAAGGTTTTGCAAGCAAGTTTCTTTTGGCCTACACTTTAAAGATGCTTATGCCTATGTGAAGAAATGTGATAGATGCCAAAGGAGCGGAAACATATCAAGGAGAAATGAATGCCTTTAACAAATATTTTAGAGATTGAATTATTCGACTATGGGGTATTAACTTCTTAAGACCGTTTCCTTCTCCGTATGGGAACAAATACATCTTAGTTGCTATGGACTATGTATCCAAGTGGGTTGAAGCTGAAGCGTACCCTACAAATGATGCTAAGGTAGTCATGCGATTCCTACATAAGCACGTGTTTACAAGATTTTGGACACTAAGAGCTATTATTAGTGATGAAGGTTCTCATTTTGTGAACAAATGGCTTAAGTGGTTGCTTGACAAATATGATGTGAAGCACAAGATTGCTACTGTTTATCACCCCCAGTCCAATGGGCAAGTTGAAAGAGTGAACCGTGAAATCAAAGGTATCCTTGAAAACGTAGTACGCCTAGCAGAAAAGATTGGTCTCGAAGGCTCGGTGATGCATTATGGGCATATCGAATAACATTTAAGACACCGTTAGGAATGACTCATTATCGGTTGTGTTTTGGGAAGGCATGTCATTTTCCATTAAAGTTGGAGAACACAACTCACTGGGCTTTGAAGAAGTTAAATTTTGATCTTAAGCAAGCTGGTGAGAGAAGGATGTTACAATTGGATGAGTTGGAAGAGCTGAGGTTGTTATTCTATGAGACTGCCAAAATGTATAAAGAAAGATAAAAAAGATTGCATGATAGTCATATAAGACCTCGCGAGTTTAAAGAAGGTCAGAAGGTTTTGTTGTTTAATTCAAGGCTGAATTATTTCTTGGGAAGCTAAAATCCCGATAGAAAGTACCTTATACCATCTATCGAGTTTATCCTTATGGAGCTATTGAATTATACGACAATTACGGAGGTACGTTTAAAGTCAATGGTTAATGTCTCAAACATTATTGGGATGGTGACATTGAGCGAGTTGAATCCTCGTTCAAATTAACAGACCCTTGATTTTTCATAAACTTGTTTTGTAAATAAATAAATAATTAGGATTTATTTTCTTAATTTTGTACATTTAATTAATTCTGTCTAAGGAGATTGGAACTTAAGCGGGACCACTGTGACCCCTCTAACCTTTCCTGGGAATTAATTTAATATAATTTATTGAGAAGAAATTTGCTAATTAATATTTAAATTTTTTTTCATTTGTTTTGTTTAAATTTTAAATTTTTATGTCAATAAATGGGGTCAAATTTGGCCCAAGTACTAATCAGTTTTTTTAATAAGATACAGTTTGAATTTGAGGCCCAAGACAGCGAAAAAAGGGAAAACTCCACACCTATTATCGCCACTTCCATTGCTTGCCACCCAAGTAACCTTAATGTACCTAAGTTTTTGCTACATGTAGCCCTAATTTTTCCCTATATAAACCCCTCTTCGTTCTACTATTTTTCATATCCCTCAAAGCTATTTGCTTAAACCCCAAAATCCTTAAACTTTTCTCTTGTGCCGTCAACCTCAAATCTCGAAAGAAACCCTAGTTTCTTTTCCCCTGTGCCGAAATCATCTAGTGCCGCTGCAAAGAGATTGCCAAAGTGCCACCGCTATTATTGCAAGTCATTGTCGCTGCTGCACATTACTGTCGTCACCACCGCACACTGACATTACTGTCGCACACCGCGTCGCTCCATTCTTACTGTTGCAAGATTGTTGTCGTAGCAAGTTCTACCCACCTTGCTAATTTCACTTTTTCCTCTGTAAGTAGAAATTTGCCGAATCTTCGAGAAAATACCATGTCTTGCAAAAGAACTAGATCATCGAAGACTACTCCTGAAAACCCGATTGTGATTGATTAAGAAGTGAAAGAGAGATTTGATTCAATTTTCAAGCCTCAACCTATGATGCCGGAAAAGGTTTTAACTTGAAGAGTAATGATCTGATGGTTGTCCTATGCCAATTAGAAAGACGATCAATACTCTCAAGTGGGTACGATTTTGTGATGCTCGTTAACTTCCTGATGATGAACTAGTTTGAGAGTTCTATGCAAGTTTGACCATAAAAGATGCGACTGAGGTCATCGTTCGAAAGAAAAAGGTACCTCTTACTTTTAAGTCCATCAATAATTTGTTTAACTTACCCGATGTTGAAGAAGATGAGTACTACCCTATGATGAACAACATAAATTGGGATTTTCTTCAACAAGTACTTAATGTTGTGACAAATTCGAGATCCCAATGGATTATAAGAAAGTATGGAAGCCATTCTTGCCGAAGGGAATACCTCAAACCAGTAGCAAAGGTATGGTTTTATTTTGTTCGCTACAGTTTTATGCCTATCCCACATGGTTCCACCATCTCAATGGAACGAATGCTCTTATTATATGCAATCTTGACAGAAAAGTCCATTAATGTTGGGAAAATTTTTCTCAAGGAGATTTATGGCTGTGTTAAAAAGAAGACAGGAAGTGCTTATTTCCCATCATTAATCACTTCACTTTGCTTAAGGGCCCGTGTTAAAGCACAAGTGAATTTGAAGGGGCAATATGTCCAAGGGTGCATTACAAGTCATGATCTTGAAAGATTAGTAGAGAAGGTGCATGAGCTGAATCAAGGTGAACAAGAAGAACCAAGTGAGCCAGATACTGAGGAGTCAAAAAATGAAACTGAAACTGAATCAGTTACACCACTGAAAAAGAAGAATCTGACAAGGAACCAAACAGTCCTAAACAAGTTCCTGAACCAAGGGTTGAGCTAGAAGAAGAACCAGTCAAGCTAAGTGTTGAACCTGAATATACAAGTCTCATGCCAACTTTTGCAAGTACTTCAAGGAAATTAGAGTTTTCAATATTTATGGATATGTTCAAGTTCATGCACAATCAACAACAAACTTACTGGAAATATGCAAAAATTAAAGATGATTCGATTCGAAATACTTTTAAGAATATCTCTAACACTTTTGTTCTTGAGATCCCAGATGTCATCTTTGAGATATGGATAGAAGATACTGATTATACAAGCGGAGATGGAGCTGAAAAAGAAAAGGGGAATAAGATAGAAGAATAAAAGGGGGGATTCTTGTCTTTTTATTTATTTATTTTAGGTCTTTAAAATTTGTTTCTTTAGTAATTAGGATTTAATTTCTGTATAATAAAACAAAGAAATTATGAATAAATGCTTCTTTAAAAAGAAAAAGACTAAGTGATGTGGAAATGGGAATGAACATGTCTTGGATTGGATTATGAGGAAAGACTCGGTATTTAAGCAGTCTTAATGACTCACCTTTCTTTCGTTTTAACCTTACCTGGTGTTTAGTTTTCATTTATTACTTTGTTCTCGCAATGAGGACATTGTTTCTTTTTAAAGGGGGTAAGGCAAATAATTGCTCAAAATTTTTAAAATCTTCAAGTATGTTTCAACCATTTCTTCCATGAGTATGTTTTATTAAATGAATGTTTAGAGAAATCCTTTGTTAATGAGATAGCTTGTATGTGACCATGAATGATGATTTTATCTGAGTGATTATTGTTATCATGAAGAATGGAATGATTGTATGATCTTAGTCTTAGGTAATGTTTGCCATGAAAACTTAGTTTCTTTTGAGATTAGACATGCATGAAGGTTTATATCTATAGAATTTACTTAGTAACTTTCTTGAGGCGAAATCCTAGGAGACATAAAAATCTAAAATGATATAGGCACTATTTCTTTGGATCGTTTGAGCTTTTTCAAACCCACCTTATGATATTAGACCCTTGAAACTATAATTTTGAGCTTAAAAACCTGTTTTATTGTAATGAACCTACATTACAAGCCATATCTCCATCTTTTACAGTTTTCCTAATTTTGTGCACCTATCTTAACTAAAGTTTTCTTTGTAAGCAATTTGTGAGGAAATTTTCATATATGTGCTTATTTGAGGAAATTTTCATAAGGATGTATGTGCTCATGCTGAAAAAAAAAAGAACGAAGAATAGTTTGTCAGTTTCCACGAAGAAAAAATGTATGAGCATGAGTTCAAAATAAGTTTGGGGTATTTCAAAGGATCACTTAAAGAAAAAGGTTGAATTTTGAGAAATTGAAAACAAAATTAAAGGTTAAGATTTTGAAACCGATATGTCTCATCTCTTAAAATCCCTACCTTTAACTGAGCCCTTTACAACCTTATAAAAGACCTATTGATTTGATGATTATGTCGCCTACATTAGTGGAGAGGGAGTTCTAAGTTCAACATATGAAGATTATAAATAAGCCTTATGATTGTTTTGCTTGATTGATGAGAAATTATGTTGAATGAAAGAATATTATCTATGGCTGTGATGTATATACATACTATGGTTCATGATAGCATATCTTGAAACTTAGTATAAAATTTTCAAAATGTTTGTGTATGATTTACTTGTTAATAAAGAAGATATATGTAACACCCCAAACCCGGCCTGGAAGTTCGGCTCAAATCTGGCGTGTCACATTGAAGTGTTTTTCGAAAAACATGTTTCCATTAAAAACCCTTCTTAATAATTAAAAACTTATACCCTTTTTAAACCTTGTTAGAAAACCTCACTGAATAACATTCTTAACAACTTTCTAAAAACCTTGGCAATTGCGAAAGCTTAATTTAAAAACAATTGCGGATACATGATGTTTTGAACAACAGTAGTTGCTTTGGAAAATCGTGTTCTAATACTAGCAATTATAACAACAATAAATAAAATTCCAAATTTGAAATCCAGAAAATTACAACGGCTTTACTACAACCCACATAAAAACATTTAAAAGTAATAATCAAAACTGTAACATAAACAGTGTGTGTGGCTTCCTCTGAGCACCTCGCAGCTTCGATCCATCTAAGGCTGGAAATTACCTGAAAGGTTAATAAACGGGGTGAGTTTATGAAAACCCAGTGTGAAATCCCCTACTATATAAAAGGAACAGTCAGTCATATAAAAGAATTAAAAGTTTGGCCCCAGCCCTACTTACAGTTTCAGTATCAATTGGGCCTTAGCCCATTTTAACAGACAGTACCAGATGGGCCTTAGCCCATTACAGAATAAGAAACATTATCAGAACTAGAATCAAAATGAGAATTATAATCGAAATCGGTGATGAAATTAGAATCGATGTCGTAATGTAATCGAAATCGAATGTAAATGCAATCCCAACCCAATCCAACCGTATACACCCCCGTACCAGCCTTACACCATGTAGAGAGACAACTCTACCCACCCATCCGCTACACACCATAGAATTTGCAGCATGGCTGCCAGAACAGATATTGTGACAAAGTCACCAGATACAGATATTGTAGCAGAGCCACCAGAACAGATAATGTGGCAAAGCCACTTAACAGAATACGTGGCACAAAGCCATCGATAACTGCAGTATGTTAGGCACATAGCCCTCAACTAGAGTAACATAACTGGCACACAGCCCTAAGTAAATGTGATCGACACAGAGTCGCCAATAATTATATGTTGGCACATAGCCTAAGGCAAATATGTTTGGCACACAGCCATAATCAGGTTGGCACAGAGCCATATTTAGGTTGGCGCAAAGCCATAATCAGAAGGCTTTAAGCCATCGATAGCTGTATCATGTTAGGCACATAGCCATCAGTGCTGGTAAATAGTCGGCACACAGCCTCGGGTAAATATGACCAGCACTCAGCCATTGATCGGTCCACAGTCATCTCGGGTGACCCGTGCGACCTTAACAAATCAGTAAGAATATACGGCTCTTAAGCCTTCGATGGATCCACAGTCGTCAAGCAACCATGCGATCCTAACAGATCAGATCTTCCTCCGTTCAAAATCCCAACCCATGCAACATGTCATGTATGTAGAATGTCATGCCCATATTTGAATCAAACAATCACAGTCAAGTCATTCATATCACCAACATATATTCACAATCAAATCCGTCAACCACAGTCCAAGTCAGTCACTTGCCCACAAGGGCAAAACAGTCATCTAACACCCTAAGGGCAAAATGGTAATTTTAACCCACAAGGGTATCTCGGTAATTCTACCCTACAGGGGTATTTCGGTATTTCTACCCTACAAGGGTATTTCAGTAATTCTATCCTACAGGGGTATTTCAGTAATTCTACCCTACAGGGGTATTTCGATATTTCTACCCTACAAGGGTGTTTCAGTATTTCTATCCTACAGGGGTATTTCAATAATTCTATCCTACAGGGGTATTTCGGTATTTTTACCCTACAAGGGTATTTCGGTATTTCTACCCTACAAGGGTATTTCGGTAATTCTACCTTACAAGGGTATTTCAGTAATTCTACCCTACAGGGGTATTTCGGTATTTCTACCCTATAAGGGTATTTCGGTAATTCTACCCTATAGGGGTATTTCAGTAATTCTACCATACAGGGGTATTTTGATATTTCTACCCTACAAGGGTATTTCGGTATTTCTTCCTTACAAGGGTATTTCAATAATTCTACCCTACAGGGGTATTTCAATAATTTTGTAAATCGAAGGTAAAACGGTAATTCTATAAATCGGGGGTACTTTGATAATTTTACAAGTCGAGGGTATTTCAGTAGTTTTGCAAACTGAGGGTATTTCGGTAAGTTTACAAATCGAGGGCATTTCAGTAATTTTACAATCGACGGTATTTCGATAATTTTACAAATCGAGGGTTTTTCAGTAATTTTACAATCGACGGTATTTCAGTAATTTTACAAATCAAGGATATTTGGGTAATTTTATAAACCGGGGGTACTTTGGTAATTTTACAAGTCAAGGGTATTTCAATAATTTTACAAATCAAGGGTATTTCAGTAATTTTGCAAACTGAGGGTATTTCAGTAATTTTACAAATCGAGGGTATTTTAGTAATTTTACAATCAATAGTATTTCGGTAATTTTATAAACCGGGGGTACTTAGGTAATTTTACAACTGGGGGTATTTCAATAATTTGGTAAACTAAAGTATTCTAAACAGGGATAACAATACGAATGGGCCTAAAGCCCTTCTCGGCCCAAATGGGCCCACACGCTTGTGTGGCCCTTTTAGCCCAAATCTAGCCACAGATATGAGATTCACCTAGCCTAGTCCAATATTTACTACACAATCAAACAACTTATCCAATTGGGCCCGTAGGCCTATTGGGCCCACATGGCCCCTTTCGGCCCATCGGGGCCCAAGTAGCCATCCTCAGGACTAGAGTAGTGAGAAATACACACCGATAGGAGACTGGAGTTAATCCGCTTGAGCACTCTTAGCCGACGCCCAACCCAAACGAAAGCACGCCATAAAGCGAAAGGGATCACCAAGAAAGGTACCTTTACTCTCCTCATGGTTCTCTCTATTTAAAGCGAGCTTCGCATCCACTCTTATGTTAGCTTCCCGATGTGGGATCCCTCAATCATCAGAGTTTAAATTCAACACCAACTCTTGCCGTCCGCTGTTAGCAAAATAAATGCTCTTTGATTGCCATGAGTTTCGAACCCTAGACGTCCTTGCCAACTCTATGACGCCACCTTCCTGCCTCTTATGTGGCGCTACTTTGCTACTAGACCACAAGGCTTTTTGTGGCACGATTTCTCCAACAATATTCTTAAGGCCTACCTACTACACCCAGGGTTTGATTCACCTTAAACCAAAATTTTTGCTAGAGTCCAGGTTTGAACCCAGGACTTCTCCAACACTTCTCAGCACACTTAACCACTAAAACAAGCCTTCATTAACGAAATTTACATGCACAACAAAATATTATAAGTTGCCTTCAACCGCTTCCATGCTTAAGGCCCAAAACTTCTAGGCCCAAATTCAAGGTGTTACAATATATGAGCATGAGGATATTAATGCATGATTATGGGATAAAGATTGATCCTGTTTGCACAAATTAGCAATTTTTGCTTTAGCAAGACCTTGTGCTGTGCATGAACATTACTCGGGACATAGAAATTATTAAAATTCGTCAACTTTTTACTTAATTTTTTTGTTAAAACGAAGTAATTGCTTAACAAATTAATGAAATATATGAAACTATGAAATTGGGACTTAGAAATTATTAAAATGTGATTTTATGCTTTATTATATAGTTTTCATGGAGAAAATGGCTTTTTTTATATTAATTTGAGCATATTTTCAAGCTATAAAGTACGCCATGCATGATTAAATTAAATAATAAAATATAAAGTTATATTTAATAATTTATTTTAATATGTTTCATTAATAAATTGGGTTTTAATTAATTAAGTAAATTGATTAATTAAAGTGGTTAAATTACATTCTTTGGCCCTATAAATTATCTACTATTTTTGGACAGGTCTGAGAGCTTTATGTTGATTACAAAACCATCCAAATGGAGGACCAAGTCAACCCAAAATTCGGCTGCATGTGGATGTTCATAAACCAAGTTTTGGTTTAATTGCACAAGGCCCTTGAAGAGTTGAAGAAATCAGAGATTTACCCGGAGATTTGCAATTGACCGAGTCCTGATCCTAATGAGGTGTGGCACTTAAATCAAGCAAAAATCAGCCACATTTCAACAAATCATGACCGGCCACCCTTGGAGGAATTCTCAAAAGATGGACACTCCTATTTTTAGCAAAATAACTCCCTTGCCTCACCTATAAATAAGACCCCATTTCTCACTTTTCTAATCATCCCTCACTCATTCATCATTCTCTCCTCTCTCAACTCTCTTAGCCCTCAGGCCTATCATCATCTTTGCATAAAGATTTTTAGTAAGTTAGCCCCTTAAAGAACCTTTGGTCGGCCACCTTCGAGAGCCATCAGCGAAGGAACGAAGGAGCCCTCGTCAGTTAGAGTTTTGGGTGATAGCCACTTTGATTTGGGTTTAATCTTTCTTTTCTTTAACTTAATTCAAGAATGTTTGCTATGTGTTTAATGTTCTTATTTACAACAATGATAGCTTAATTTTATTTAAGCTAGGATGATTATTTTGATTGAATATTATTTATTTGATTCATGCTTATAATATTTGTTCCTCAGTCGATCATGTTTTCTTTTCTTTAACTTAATTCAATAATGTTTGCTATGTGTTTACTGTTCTTGTTTACAACAATGATAGCTTAATTTTATTTAAGCTAGGATGATTATTTTGATTGAATAATATTTATTTGATTCATCCTTATAATATTTGTGCCACAGTCGATCATGTTTTCAATTAAAATCAAGTTTGTATTTCGTTCATACATGATTGAATGTTCCTGAATTAGCTAAGCGATCCTAACCAGACGACGGCTAATGGGCACATAATTGAAATGTGCATGCTCAATTTAGGTCCTAACCTGATTAAATTACAGGTTGCATAACAACCCTAACCAGGCTTTGTTATTTGCATAGTTTTTAGATTTGTGTGATTAAACTGTTTCAAACCTAACACATCCCTGCTACCTCACACGAATACTAAGAAACCCTTAAAAAAAGATCTATAAAATGCATATTTACCAAGTAAAGGATTCCAAAAGGATCTAATGTCGTTTCCAAACTCTTGAAAGATCAAGTTGCCATGGAATTTTTTTTGAATATTAATAAGCATGTTGATAATAATTTAAGTTTAATTAAAGTAGTTGTCCTAGCTTATTTATGTTATAATTGTTGCTTATTGTATTAATTCTGCTAAAATCTATTTCATTCATATAGTTTGCATACTTAGGATAAATTGCATTAAGGATCGTTGCATTTAGTTTCATATACTTAATTTTTCATCACGTCTCAATTATATTTTTTTTATCAAATTGTTAATATAATTTTACAAATTAATTGGCTTAGCACAAATACAATCTCTGTGGAGACGATAATTCGATGCTTACTTATTACTTAATAACGACTATGTACACTTGCACAAACCCGAGCGTTACAGTTACATCTGTAGCAAGTGTAGGTAGTGTCAAAAGCAACAAACTCGAATGTCAATAATGTAATAGATGGCATTTCAGGGAATGCAAATTGAAAGATGGGCCATGTTTTAAACGCGGCTCTTATGATCATTCTCTTAGAAATTGCCCTGAAAGATCAAATAAGTAGAAAGCTTAGAATACTCATTCGTGTAATACGGTTGCGAGAGGGAGACCACCCAGAAATAGTGGTAATACAGGCAATAGTCGAGGTGGAACGAAAGATTCTACTATTAGATCTAAGGCACGAGTACCAACTAGGATTTATGCAATTCGTGCTCGAGAGGAAGCTTTAGTACCTGATGTGATCACTAGTAAATTTTCTATTTTTGATACTAATGTTAATGTTTTGATTGACCTGAGGTCAATGCACTCATATGTATTGTAACACCCCAAACCCGGCCTAGACGCTATGGCCGAAATCTGGCATGTCACATTGAAGTGTTTTTCGAAAACCATGTTCTCATTGAAAACCCTTCTTGCTATTTAGAACCTCTGCCCATTTTAAAACTTTGTGAAAACCTCAGTTTCCGTTGGTTTATTAAAAGTCATTCTCTTGTAAAACATTATTACCTTTAAAACTTTATTTGCTGCGGAAGCTTAGTTTAAAGTTTTGCGGAAATGTGATATTTTGAAAAACAGTTATTGTTTTGGAAAAGAAAACCGTGTTCTACTCCAGCAATTATAAAACAGTATATAAAATTCCAAATTTAGAACCAGAAATTAAAAGAGGCCTTGCTACAGCCCAAATCAAATATAAGTACTTGTAAATAGATAACTTAAAAGAAAATCAGAAATAATAGCAGTTGTGTGACCACCTCCGACTCCTTCGCAAAGACTCGATCCTCCTAATGTTTGGGATTACACCTGATTAATAAGCGGGGTGAGTTTATGAAAACTCAGTGTAATCCCTCCTAAACTAAAACAGTTAGTAAGCGTAGACGAATTTAGAATCGATGCAGGCGAGCCCATTACGATGAATGAACAATGTGTGTAGGCCAAAGCCCAGTACAATTTCACTTAGATCTCAGCCTTCATCAGAATCAATTGGGCCTAGCCTATTCTCAAAATCAGTAACAGTTGGACCTAGCCCATTAATAGAATCAAGTGGGCCTAAGCCCAGTATAAAATCAGTATCAGATGCAGATATGTAAATAGATTCCCAGCCCAGTCCAACCAACACACCACCCGTACCAACCAACACACCATATGGGGATAAAATCGACCCACCCAGCAAACACACCAAGCTTAGCACTGGTTGTGGCACTAAGTCAACAGGACGGCTCAACGCCATAGACAGGACGGCTAAAGGTCGTAAATATTGCAGCAACGCTGCCAGTTAACAGAACGGCTATAAGCCATAAGTATCGCAGAAAGGCTAAAAGCCTTTTACAGAACGTCTACTGGCCGTACACTTCCTCCATCTATAATAACCCAATCATATATATAAATCATAGGCACATCAGTCATACAGAACATAAGGGCATAATCGTCATTCTACCATACACGGGTATTACAGTAATTTTACACTACAAGGGTATTTCGGTAATTTTACCAATATTGGGGTCTCCGCTTAGATAACTGTAACACCCTGAATTTGGGCCTAGAAGTTTTGGGCCTTGAGCATGGGAGCGGTTGAAGGCAGCTTTTAATATTTTGTTGTGCATGTAAATTTTGTTAATGAAGGCTTATTTTAGTGGTTAAGTGTACTGAGAAGTGTTGGAGAAGTCTTGCGTTCAAACCTGGACTCTAGTAAAAATTTAAGGTAGATCAAACCCTGGGTGTAGTAGGTAGGCCTTAAGAATATTGTTGGAGAAATTGTGACACAAAAAAGGAGTGTGGTCTAGTGGCAAAGTAGTGCCACATAAGAGGGAGGAAGGTTGCGTTATAGAGGTGGCAAGGAGGTCCGTGGTTGAAACTCATGGCAAGCGAAGAGCATTTATTTTGCTAACAAGGGGTGGCAAGAGTGGTGTTGAATTTAAACTCGATAATGGAGGATCCCACATCGGAAGCTAACATAAGAGTGGATGTGGTGGCTTTAAATAGAGGAACCATGAGGAGAGTAAAGGCACCTTTCTTGGCTGATCCTTTCATTGTATGGCGTGCTCGTTTGGGTTGGGCGTCGGCTAAGAGTGCTCGGGCGTGGATTAACTCCATCTCCTATCGTGTGTATTTCTTACTACTCTAGGCTGTAGGATGGCTACTTGGACGCGATGGTAGAAAGGGGTCATGTAGGCCTAATGGGCCTCTGAGCCCAATTGGATAAGTTATTTGATTGTGTAGTAAATATTGGGCTAGGCTAGGTAAATCTCATATTTGTGGCTAGATTTGGGCTAAAAGGGCCACACGAGTGTGGGCCCATTTGGGTCGAGAATAGGCTTTAGGCCCATTTGTATTGTTATCCATGTTTAGAATACTTTAGTTTACCAATTATTGAAATGCCCTCGACTTGTAAAATTACCATTTTACCCTCGATTCTGAAATTACCATTTTACCCTCGGTTCTGAAATTCTTGTTTTACCCTCGATTCTGAATTACTGTTTTACCCTCGGTTCTGAATTACTATTTTATCCTCGATTCTGAAATTCTTGTTTTCCCTCGGTTCTGAATTACTATTTTACCTCGATTTATAGAATTATCGTTTTACCCTCGGTTCTGTAATTACTGCTTTTACCTTCAATTTACGAATTACCAAAATACCCTTGGTTTATAAAATCACCAAAATACCTCGGTTTGTAAAATTACTAAAATACCCTTGGTTTACAAAATTACCAAAATACCCCTGGTTTGTAAAATTACTAAAATACCCTTTGTTTATAAAATTACCGAAATACCCCTGTAGGGTAGAATTACCATTTTGCCCCTAGGGTGTTAAATGACTATTTTGCCCTTGTGGGCAAGTGGCTGACTTGGACTGTGTGATATAGACAACTTTGGAGGAGCAATGAGGCTTGGAGTATCGACTTGGATAAGCTTGAATCGTATTATTGGACCCCGTGAAGGTAAGCAACTTATGGTCAATAAGGGTTCTTTGGTAGAATAAGGTAGGGTGGATTTTGAGTTTGTTAAGCATAACTTGTATGCTAAAAATGGTGATGAATAATTGTAGGACATCGTAAGGGATCTCAGTAGCAGTCGTCGCGAAACAGGTGTGTACCGAACACCCTTTCTTAGTTCAATTCGGCAAAAGCCGAAATGCTGAAATTCCGGCATTTCATGGTCATGTGAGTATGCGAATGCTCTCAAGGCATAGAGTAATTGTTAGATCTGGCACCGCAAGGTGGTAAGCACGTTCGCGTGACGTTTTGGCGTATTTCGAAAAAGGGGCTCGATGGGCCAAAATTGGGCCCAATGGGCTTCTGCACCAATATGGGTAAGAGATGGGCAAATTAGCTTTATTAGGTAGATGGTGGAATCACACCGCATAAAACGATAAAATTACTAATTTAGCTTGTGTAGTAGCGTAGATCACGAAATTACCCCTAAAGAGCAAAATTACCGATATACCCTAAGGGTTTAAATTGGCTGAACTGCATGATTGATCAATGTTGTATTTTACATGATATGCTTTTATTAATATCTGTTGCATGGGGTTGGGGTATTAATGGAGGAAGTACTGAAAGTGGTTCATCCACGTACTGGAGGCTTTGCCTCAACTGACTGAAATTTGAGCAGCGTTGCTGCAACTGTGGTGTGTAGGGTTGGGTGGGTTGAGATATTCCCTACATGGTGTGTAGGGTTGGTACGGGGCAGGCGATGTAGCGGTTGGTGGGTTGAGTAGTCTCCCGGATGGGCTTGCATTCATTATTTCATTGATACTCATGTTCTTGAATCGGGCCTATGGGCCACACTGTTATGTAAAAAGGGCTAAGGCCTTACTATCAGATACGAAAAGGGCTTGACCTCTTGTGTCTTGTTATCTGAATAGGGCTTAGGCCCAATGGGCTCGAGCTGAATTGGGCTTTGGATGGGTTTCTGATACATTGAGTTTTCCCAAACTCACCCCTTCCTCTTTCATCCTTGCGGTGAGCCCTAGAATTGGTGGACTTGGAGTGGGCGAGATTCGAGTGGCCATGAAGATTGATTGACGATTTTAAATAAGTTTAGCCTTTAATTTGGATTATTTTATTTTTATTATGCTTAAAGTTGTAATAAGGCCGCTATTTTTAATTAATTTTATTTTGGGGATTATTAAACTGGCTAGCACTAGGGTTCGTTTTATAAAATCTACTTGTTTTAAAAAGATCACGATGACGCATAAAGTTTCCATAAAGTAAATGTTTTCCCAAGAAAAATAAATAATTTAAGCAAACGTTTTGCAACCTTAATCATTTTCTTAAGATGGTCATAATCAAACGGTTTTCTCAAAATTATACAAGATGTTAGAGTGTGGCAATAGCGGTGTGCATGTCTAGGATTGGATCCAAGAGAGCTTGGTACTTAGCGGTCCGAAGCGGACTCACCTCCTCTTTTTCTGGTTTCCTACCCGGTGCACGACTTCCATTCACTTTAACCTTCTTTTAAAAGTATCTTTACAACACCAACTCAGCTTTTCCAAACTAAGTGTTTTGAACGCACCAATGTGGCGCATCGATCCGGTCATAACATCCAGCCGGGTTTGGGGTGTTACATTTAGTGGTATCGAGCACAGTTACAACAACTCGGTACTGTGGATCGGTCCGAAAATCTTTAAAAAAAAGTTTTTCCTATAGGTTTTTCAAAAATGTTCAAAGTTTTTCTATTGAACGAGGTTAAATCAATAGTTTTAAAAAAAGTGTTTTCAAATGAAATCTTTTATTTTCTAAACAAAAACATGGGTTTTATGGATGATAAAGAAGTGGCACAATGAATCCCGGCACCAAGTCTGTAAGTATTTACATTCCTCATATTACAATTGTATTAAGATATTATTGTAGATAGAACTGAGACCATATCATGACATTATAACTAGGGCAACCCTAAAAACTCTAGAATCTCGAGACCGTAGCTAGGCTATGATTACGTGAAAATAGAAACTTGAAAATACTATCTCTGCATAAGACATGTGAATAAATAGTAAAATTTTTGAGATCTTTGTAGTTAATTGATATGTGTCTTGGTAATGTAGAGTATTGATATGGATTTTGAGGGTAAGAAAAGTCCGCCAACTTGAAGCGCGGTAACTCGAGCTTGGTACCGAGGCAATGGCCGAGTTAGTAAGGAAAGTGGTAGAGGAAGTATTGGAGACCAAGGTTAAGGAAATTAGGAAATGTTTCAAGCGGGGTGCTTACGATTGTAAGAAGAGAAAGGATTCTAGTTCTCGAAGACCAAGCTTCGCTTCAGTGAAACATGTTAAGGCACGACCAAACTTTCCAACACGCAAAAGATCTGAAGCAGGCGTCATCTTGGTAAATGCCTTAGGAAGATGGGAGGATGCTTTAGATGTGGGTCCAAGGAGCATCGAGCTCGGGATTTCCAAGTTTATCCTATTTAAGTGTGTGTTACTGAATTGAATGCGTGCTTGATAAGCGTTTCTTTATTTGGTAATTAGATGTTCTGCGTCAGATTAAAATTATTTAGACCAGAGTGCTCAGTGGTAGCGTAGTGGGGTAGACGTTAGATGACTACTGTTAAATGGAAATTTCGAGGTCGAAATTTCTTTAAGGAGGTAGAGTTGTAACACCACAATTTGGGCCTAGAAGTTTTGGGCCTTGAGCATGGGAGCGGTTGAAGGCGACTTTTAATATTTTGTTGTGCATGTAAATTTTGTTAATGAAGGCTTATTTTAGTGGTTAAGTGTATGTTGAGAAGTGTTGGAGAAGTCTTGCATTCAAACCTGGACTCTAGTAAAAATTTAAGGTAGATCAAACCCTGGGTGTAGTAGGTAGGCCTTAAGAATATTGTTGGAGAAATTGTGACACAAAAAAGGAGTGTGGTCTAGTGGCAAAGTAGCGCCACATAAGAGGGAGGAAGGTTGCGTTATAGAGGTGGCAAGGAGGTCCAGGGTTCGAAACTCATGGCAAGCGAAGAGCATTTATTTTGCTAACAAGGGGTGGCAAGAGCTGGTGTTGAATTTAAACTCTGATAATGGAGGGATCCCACATCGGGAAGCTAACATAAGAGTGGATGTGAAGCTGGCTTTAAATAGAGGGAACCATGAGGAGAGTAAAGGCACCTTTCTTGGCTGATCCCTTTCGCTGTATGGCGTGCTCGTTTGGGTTGGGCGTCGGCTAAGAGTGCTCGGAGCGTGGATTAACTCCAGTCTCCTATCGGTGTGTATTTCTTACTACTCTAGTCAGTAGGATGGCTACTTGAGCGCGATGGTAGAAAGGGGTCATGTAGGCCTAATGGGCCTCTGAGCCCAATTGGATAAGTTATTTGATTGTGTAGTAAATATTGGGCTAGGCTAGGTAAATCTCATATTTGTGGCTAGATTTGGGCTAAAAGGGCCACACGAGTGTGGGCCCATTTGGGTCGAGAATAGGCTTTAGGCCCATTTGTATTGTTATCCATGTTTAGAATACTTTAGTTTACCAATTATTGAAATGCCTCGACTTGTAAAATTACCATTTTACCCTCGATTCTGAATTACCATTTTACCCTCGGTTTACTGAAATTCTTTGTTTTACCCTCGATTCTGAAATTCTGTTTTACCCTCGGTTCTGAATTACTATTTTATCCTCGATTCTGAATTCTGTTTTCCCTCGGTTCTGAATTACTATTTTACCCTCGATTTATAGAATTATCGTTTTACCCTCGGTTCTGAAATTACTGTTTTACCTTCAATTTACGAATTACCAAAATACCCTTGGTTTATAAAATCACCAAAATACCCCGGTTTGTAAAATTACTAAAATACCCTTGGTTTACAAAATTACCAAAATACCCATGGTTTGTAAAATTACTAAAATACCCTTTGTTTATAAAATTACCAAATACCCTATAGGGTAGAATTACCATTTGCCCCTAGGGTGTTAAATGACTATTTTGCCCTTGTGGGCAAGTGACTGACTTAGGCATGTGTGATATAGACAACTTTGGAGGAGCAATGAGGCTTGGAGTATCGACTTGGATAAGCTTGAATCGTATTATTGGACCTGTGAAGGTAAGCAACTTATGGTCAATAAGGGTTCTTTGGTAGAATAAGGTAGGGTGGATTTTGAGTTTGTTAAGCATAACTTGTATGCTAAAAATGGTGATGAATAATTGTAGGACATCGTAAGGGATCTCGATGGCGATCGTCATGAAGCAGTGTGTCTGAACACCCTTTCTTAGTTCAATTGGAAAAGCCAAATCTTTGAAATTCCGGCATTTCATGGTCATGTGAGTATCTGAATGCTCTCAAGGCATAGAGTAATTGTTAGATCTGCACGCAGCAGGTGGTAAGCACGTTCAGCGTGGCGTTTTGGCGTATTTCAAAAAGGGGCTCGATGGGCCAAAATTGGGCCCAATGGGCTTCTGGACCAATATGGGTAAGAGATGGGCAAATTAGCTTTATTAGGTAGATGGTGGAATCAAACCGCATAAAACCGATAAAATTACTAATTTAGCTTGTGTAGTAGCGTAGATCACGAAATTACCCTAAAGAGCAAAATTACCGATATACCCTAAGGGTTTAAATTGGTGAATCGCATGATTGATCAATGTTGTATTTTACATGATATGCTTTTATTAATATCTGCTGCATGGGGTTGGGGTATTAATGGAGGAAATCTTGAAAGTGGTTCATCCACGTCTTGGAGGCTTTGCCTCAATCGACCGAAATTGAGCGTTCTTTGCAACTGTGGTGTGTAGGGTTGGGTGGGTTGAGATATTCCTACATGGTGTGTAGGGTTGGTGCAGGCGATGTAGCGGTTGGTGGGTTGAGTAGTCTCCCGGATGGGCTTGCATTCATTATTTCGTTGATACTCATGTTCTTGAATCGGGCCTATGGGCCACACTTGTTATGTAAAAAGGGCTAAGGCCTTACTATCAGATTACGAAAAGGGCTTGACCTCTTGTCTTGTTATCTGAATAGGGCTTAGGCCCAATGGGCTCGAGTGAATTGGGCTTTGGATGGGTTTCAGATACATTGAGTTTTCCCAAACTCACCCCTTCCTCTTTCATCCTTGCGGTGAGCCCTAGAATTGGTGGACTTGGAGTGGGCGGGATTCAGAGTGGCCATGAAGATTGATTGACGATTTTAAATAAGTTTAGCCTTTAATTTGGATTATTTTATTTTATTATGCTTAAAGTTGTAATAAGGCCGCTATTTTTAATTAATTTTATTTTGGGGATTATTAAAGCGGCTAGCACTAGGGTTCGTTTTATAAAATCTACTTGTTTTTAAAAGATCACGATGACGCATAAAGTTTCCATAAAGTAAATGTTTTCCCAAGAAAAATAAATAATTTAAGCAAACGTTTTGCAACCTTAATCATTTTCTTAAGATGGTCATAATCAAACGGTTTTCTCAAAATTATACAAGATGTTAGAGTGTGGCAATAGCGGTGTGCATGTCTAGGATTGGATCCGAAGAGAGCTTGGTACTTAAGCAGTCCGACGGACTCACCTCCTCTTTTTCCTGGTTTCCTACCTGGTGCACAGCTTCCATTCACTTTAACCTTCTTTTAAAAGTATCTTTTACAACACCAACTCAGCTTTTCCAAACTAAGTGTTTTGAACGCACCAATGTGGCGCATCAGATCCGGTCATAACATCCAGGCCGGGTTTGGGGTGTTACATTTAGTGGTATCAGAGCCTGGTTACAACAACTCGGCTGTGGATCGGGTCCGAAAATCTTTAAAAAAAAAAGTTTTTTCCTATAGGTTTTTCAAAAATGTTCAAAGTTTTTCTATTGAACGAGGTTAAATCAATAGTTTTAAAAAAAAAGTGTTTTCAAATGAAATCTTTTTATTTTCGGTAAACAAAAACATGGGTTTTTATGGACTGATAAAGAAGTGGCACACTGAATCCCCGGCACCAAGTCTGTAAGTATTTCTGTTCCTCATATTACACTGTATTAAGATATTATTGTAGATAGAACTGAGACCATATCATGACATTATAACTAGGGCAACCCTAAAACTCTAGAATATCGAGGCGTAGCTAGGCTATGATTACGTGAAAATAGAAACTTGAAAATACTATCTCTGCATAAGACATGTGAATAAATAGTAAAATTTTGAGATCTTTGTAGTTAATTGATATGTGTCTTGGTAATGTAGAGTATTGATATGGATTTTGAGGGTAAGAAAAGTCCGCCAACTTGAGTAGCGGTAACTCGAGCTTAATCTTGAGGCAATGGCCGAGTTAGTAAGGAAAGTGGTAGAGGAAGTATTGGAGACCAAGGTTAAGGAAATTAGGAAATGTTTCAAGCGGGGTGCTTACGATGTAAGAAGAGAAAGGATTCTAGTTCTCGAAGACCAAGCTTAGATTCGTGAAACATGTTAAGGCACGACCAAACTTTCCAACCTGCAAAGACCTGCAGCAGGCGTCATCTTGGTAAATGCCTTAGGAAGATGGGAGGATGCTTTAGATGTGGGTCCAAGGAGCATCGAGCTCGGGATTTCCAAGTTTATCCTATTTAAGTGTGTGTTCTGAATTGAATGCGTGCTTGATAAGCGTTTCTTTATTTGATAATTAGATGTTCTGCGTCGTATTAAAATTATTTAGACCAGAGTCTTGTGATAGCGTAGTGGGGTAGATGTTAGATGACTACCTGTTAAATGGAAATTTCGAGGTCGAAATTTCTTTAAGGAGGTAGAGTTGTAACACCACGAATTTGGGCCTAGAAGTTTTGGGCCTTGAGCATGGGAGCGGTTGAAGGCGACTTTTAATATTTTGTTGTGCATGTAAATTTTGTTAATGAAGGCTTATTTTAGTGGTTAAGTGTCTTGAGAAGTGTTGGAGAAGTCTTGGGTTCAAACACGGACTCTAGTAAAAATTTAAGGTAGATCAAACCCTGGGTGTAGTAGGTAGGCCTTAAGAATATTGTTGGAGAAATTGTGACACAAAAAAGGAGTGTGGTCTAGTGGCAAAGTAGCGCCACATAAGAGGGAGGAAGGTTGCGTTATAGAGGTGGCAAGGAGGTCCAGGTTGAAACTCATGGCAAGCGAAGAGTATTTATTTTGCTAACAAGGGGTGGCAAGAGTGGTGTTGAATTTAAACTCGATAATGGAGGATCCCACATCGGAAGCTAACATAAGAGTGGATGTGAAGTGGCTTTAAATAGAGGAACCATGAGGAAAGTAAAGGCACCTTTCTTGGTGATCCCTTTCATTGTATGGCGTGCTCGTTTGGGTTGGGCGTCGGCTAAGAGTGCTCGGGCGTGGATTAACTCCAGATCTCCTATCGGTGTGTATTTCTTACTACTCTAGGCAGTAGGATGGCTACTTGGTATGATGGTAGAAAGGGGTCATGTGGGCCTAATGGGCCTCTGAGCCCAATTGGATAAGTTATTTGATTGTGTAGTAAATATTGGGCTAGGCTAGGTAAATCTCATATTTGTGGCTAGATTTGGGCTAAAAGGGCCACACGCGCGTGGGCCCATTTGGGTCGAGAATAGGCTTTAGGCCCATTTGTATTGTTATCCATGTTTAGAATACTTTAGTTTACCAATTATTGAAATGCCTCGACTTGTAAAATTACCATTTTACCCTCGATTCTGAAATTACCATTTTACCCTCGGTTCTGAAATTCTTGTTTTACCCTCGATTCTGAAATTACTGTTTTACCCTCGGTTCTGAATTACTATTTTATCCTCGATTTGAAATTCTTGTTTTCCCCTCGGTTCTGAAATTACTATTTTACCTCGATTTATAGAATTACCGTTTTACCCTCGGTTCTGAAATTACTGTTTTACCTTCAATTTACTGAATTACCAAAATACCCTTGGTTTATAAAATCACCAAAATACCCCTGGTTTGTAAAATTACTAAAATACCCTTGGTTTACAAAATTACCAAAATACCCACGGTTTGTAAAATTACTAAAATACCCTTTGTTTATAAAATTACCAAAATACCCTCAGTGGGGTAGAATTACCATTTTGCCCCTAGGGTGTTAAATGACTATTTTGCCCTTGTGGGCAAGTGACCGACTTGGACCGTGTGATATAGACAACTTTGGAGGAGCAATGAGGCTTGGAGTATCGACTTGGATAAGCTTGAATCGTATTATTGGGCCTGTGAAGGTAAGCAACTTATGGTCAATAAGGGTTCTTTGGTAGAATAAGGTAGGGTGGATTTTGAGTTTGTTAAGCATAACTTGTATGCTAAAAATGGTGATGAATAATTGTAGGACATCGTAAGGGATCTCGATGGCGATCGTCATGAAGCAGTGTGTCTGAACACCCTTTCTTAGTTCAATTCGGCAAAAGCCAAATCTTTGAAATCCGGCATTTCATGGTCATGTGAGTATCTGAATGCTCTCAAGGCATAGAGTAATTGTTAGATCTGGCACCGCAAGGTGGTAAGCACGTTCAGCGTGACGTTTTGGCGTATTTGAAAAAAGGGCTCGATGGGCCAAAATTGGGCCCAATGGGCTTCTGACCAATATGGGTAAGAGATGGGCAAATTAGCTTTATTAGGTAGATGGTGGAATCAAACGCATAAAACGATAAAAATTCTGATTTAGCTTATGTAGTAGCGTAGATCACGAAATTACCCTAAAGAGCAAAATTACTGATATACCCTAAGGGTTTAAATTGGCTGAACTGCATGATTGATCAATGTTGTATTTTACATGATATGCTTTTATTAATATCTGTTGCATGGGGTTGGGGTATTAGTGGAGGAAGTACTAAAAGTGGTTCATCCACGTACTGGAGGCTTTGCCTCAATGATTGAAATTTGAGTGCGTTGCTTTAAGCTGTGTGTGTGTAGTTTGGGTGGGTTGAGATATTCCCGACATGGTGTGTAGGGTTGGTGCAGGCGATGTAGCGGTTGGTGGGTTGAGTAGTCTCCCGGATGGGCTTGCATTCATTATTTCTGTTGATACTCATGTTCTTGAAGCGGGCCTATGGGCCACCTTGTTATGTAAAAGGGCTAAGGCCTTGCTCTTGTGATTCGAAAAGGGCTTGACCTCTTGTGTCTTGATATCTGAATAGGGCTTAGGCCCAATGGGCTCGAGCTGAATTAGGCTTTGGATGGGTTTACAGTATACATTGAGTTTTCCCAAACTCACCCCCTTCCTCTTTCATCCTTGCAGGTGAGCCCTAGAATTGGTGGACTTGGAGCTGGGCGGGATTCAGAGTGGCCATGAAGATTGATTGACGATTTTAAATAAGTTTAGCCTTTAATTTGGATTATTTTATTTTTATTATGCTTAAAGTTGTAATAAGGCCGCTATTTTTAATTAATTTTATTTTGGGGATTATTAAACTGGCTAGCACTAGGGTTCGTTTTATAAAATCTACTTGTTTTTAAAAAGATCACGATGACGCATAAAGTTTCCATAAAGTAAATGTTTTCCCAAGAAAATAAATAATTTAAGCAAGCGTTTTGCAACCTTAATCATTTTCTTAAGATGGTCATAATCAAGCGGTTTTCTCAAAATTATACAAGATGTTAGAGTGTGGCAATAGCGGTGTGCATGTCTAGGATTGGATCCAAGAGAGCTTGGTACTTAAGCGGTCAAGCGGACTCACCTCCTCTTTTTCCCGGTTTCCTACAGGTGCACGACTTCCATTCACTTTAACCTTCTTTTAAAAGTATCTTTTACAACACCAACTCACTTTTCCAAACTAAGTGTTTTGAACGCACCAATGTGGCGCATCAGATCCGGTCATAACATCCAGGCCGGGTTTGGGGTGTTACAATAACGACCTCTCCGAAGGTCTACAATTGCCTCAGTGACACAAATAACCTAAATGATCATAACAGTGTAAATGGGCCCAAGGCCCATTACTCGACCCAAGTGGGCCCACACCCTCGTGTGGTCGATTTAGCCCAAATTTAGATACGGGTATGTGACCTATATACCCCAGTCCAATAATTATCACAAATTGCAGATTCAATCTGTGTGGGGCCCACGAGCCCATTGGGCCCACATGGCCCATCTAGGCCTAACGTGGCCCAGAACTACCTAAGCCGTATGCATGACATGATAAGTCTATCTACATCCCACTTAACAGTAAAGTTTACACAAGCGGGCCCACTGGCCCATCGAGCCCATCGAGGCCTAGAACAGCCCCAGCACACGAAAACGCTCCTGGCGGCCTCTACAGTCTATTGCCCATGATTTGTGGGCTCGGTTCGCCCCTAGTGCTGTGACATCCCAAAATTGACCCTAGTCGGGATGTGGTTTCGGGACCACAAAACCGAGACACAAAATTAATTAATTACTATTTTCTATGTTTATTGTGCATGAATATACATATGTGAAAATTTAGTGCCTTAATTTCGTCATTTGTAGGTGAAATTTATTAGAAAGGACTTATGTGAGGAAATTGAGAAATGTGCTAGGCTAATGTAAGGTGGCCTATTAATACATGTGGGAAAATGGTTGTCCTTGCATGTCAAATAACCCACTTCCTAAGGTGAGTGGCCGCCATGACAAGATTATGGGCAAGGGAACATGTTTCCAACATGTTTAGTTAGTGGATTATGTAAGGAGAATAAAGAAATGGAAAAAAAAAGAAAATGATGAAAAAAATGTGTGTTGATGCTCTTTTGCCGTGAGAAACTAAGAAAAAAGGGAAGAAAATTTGTTGCTCATCCTTGGGTGCCTTGGCGAATAGAAGAAAGGAAATTGAAAAAAAAATTATTGGTGTTCATCTTCTACCTTAAGAGCCGAAAGTTAAAGAAGGAAGGGGGATATGGCATTCGATCATCTTAAGCTCAAAAACAAGGTTAGTAATTCATGTTAGATTTTGGGGATTTTAGCTTAACTTAAGTTAGTTACTAAGTTCTTCAATTAGCCCATGCTAAAATTTGGATTTGGGTGGTGAATGAAGCATTCGACCATGGTTGATAGTGAAGAAATTTGATTACCTTCTTCATGTTTGAATGAGTAATTGTGGGTGGGTGAAGTATGAGTTAGCTAAATGTTCATATAGGTGGTTTGGGTGGTAGGAAAAGAAATCGGCTTGTGTGTGTATGTGTAATCTGCGAATTTGAACTAGGAAGTTATTGAGTAATATTTGTATTTTAAGTGATAGAATAGAGTGAATGCTTGGAATGTGATGTAAATGAATTATAAGTTGAATTAAAGGTCATTATATTGTCTTATCATTTAGGGAATGTGCTTTGTCAAAGAAATTGAGGGTTGATGTTTAAGTAATGTAAGTATAGGTATATTCGGCTTGTAGTTTTATAAATGTGATATGAGTGTTAAGTCCGAATGATGTTTAAGTACGAATGTATTTGGATGGATGTGTTTATGAGTATGACTTGAGATAAAACGATATTAGTCATTATAAATAACCATAATTGTAGAATGTGTTAAATATATATATATTCGGCCTTAACATAGATATGCATATATCTATAAAGTTGTTAATGCCCAAGTAAGATGTTGGGTTGTGCATGACTAGAGAATATATGTATATATGCGTATGGTGTTTGATAGTTAACCAATAAGTCATATTTACCTCAACCCTATAATATACATGTGTTATATTAAATCGTCTATTTGAATTGGGATTAAATGAATTCAATTGTTCTTAAACAAGCTCAAGAGCTTAAAGGATCGAAGTTGGATAAGGGAAAGAAAAAGTAATTGAATAGCCGTTGAAGGCGTTCGACAACATCCGAGGTAAGTCACTAAGCATGTATTTGGTATTGATTTAAATAGACATAATGTCTATGTAATTATCTTTGAAAGGAATGATAAATTTATATACATGTATGTATGTGGTGATGAAAGTATTGAATGAAGAGAAAAGAGGTGTGATGTATTGAGTTGTTGATTTCGGCACTAAGTGTGCGAAGTAAATGTGTACGGTGATTTAGATTGGCACTTGAGTGTGCGAGCTTGAAATGTATGGCACTAAGTGTGCGAGTTTGGACTATATGGCATTATGTGTGCGGGCTTAAATCACATGGCACTAAGTGTGCGTGATAGAGTATTAAGCACTATGTGTGCAAACTCTATATATATATTTCCGATTGAATATTAATACGGAAGGGTGACTTTATCGAGTTGAGTACGGACAGCGGAAAAAGTAAGTACCTTGAGTTCATGGCTAATAGATGCTATGTTCATACTCGGGGTTGAGTTGGTAAGTTTTAAATCTATGTGATGATTTCAATTGCATTCCCGTAAATAAAGTATCGTGGAATAGATGAAAGTTCATTTGATTGTATGATTATTGCGGAAATGAGATGATGTATGGAAATCTTTTGGTATTGTCTTCGAAGTTGAACTAGGAGAACATTTGGCATGTATAGGCTATTTTGTTTTGTTGAATTGTGGGTTGTAAACTTTCAGCCATGTGAAAATGGCCTATGTGGTCGTCGAGTGGGATGCTAGAACCTATAGCCACGAGTCTTAGAAATTTTAATTTTGATAAGGTAGCCATAATTTGTGTCATGTATGATGGATGATTAGTAAGGCCAAGGAAAGATTCACGAAATTGGCATAGTCTATTGCAGTAACTGTTGCGGGCAGCAGCAGTGAGATGAGATTGAAAAATCACTAAAAATAGTAGAAGTAGAATTAAATAGTGAATAAATTATGAAATTTAACCTTGATGAATCTATTTTTATATGGACGAAACGAAACGACCATATGAGCAGTATACTGAGAGATATTAAAGTTCTCGTGAGACAGGGCCAGAACGGTTTCTGGGTCCCCTGTCTCGACTTTAAAAATTTACCATAAATTATCCAGAAGGAATTAGAAGTCTTGCCTTATATTTTCAGATTTCTCTTTGAGTCTAGTTTCATTAGAAATAAACGGCATGAGTATTGAAGCTCTGTACGAGAAGATATTCAGGTCGTAATGCGTGAAGGTCAGTGTAGTCGACCCCTGTAACATAGGCGACTTTAACTAATAAAATGTACCAATTGGCCCGACCAAAAATTCTCAAAATAAATCCATGGATGGACATATGAGTCTAAATTCAGGGAAAATTTACGGAATCAGTTTTCGAGTTTTGAAACTCGAGATATGATTTTAAGGAGACAGTGACGCAGTTAGCTAGCCTGCACTGGAACAGCAATCAATATTACAAAGAGAGAAATAAGGAAGTGAGCCCAGAACACCACGTGTTCAAATCCGGTGGCGATCTCGGGTTTGGGGTGTTACATTTCATTGGTATCGAGCTATGGTTTAGTCGGTTCTAGGACTACCATAGCGCGTGTGAGTCTAGCTATACATGCCAAA
Source organism: Gossypium arboreum (assembly GCF_025698485.1). Taxonomy (NCBI): domain Eukaryota; kingdom Viridiplantae; phylum Streptophyta; class Magnoliopsida; order Malvales; family Malvaceae; genus Gossypium; species Gossypium arboreum. Next base: position 78,512,549 of record NC_069080.1, read on the forward strand.
TTGTTAGTGCTTAAAATGTGATGACTTGACGGTTGAAGTTTTTGTTTTGATTAACAAATGGAACCCGGTAGAGAGACCCTTGGCGGATGACGTTGAAAGTGTAGCGGCTGCTCCGCGCAAGGGACACCGCCTGTTGAGCCTCGATCATCTGCGAATAATCAAAATGAAGGCGAAACAAGCCTTCTTCACCATGATGAATGAGTGGGTCGCGCAATATGCCCGAACCAATCCGGCTGTCCAACCATTCCCAAATTTAAATACTCCACCCAAAAGCCCACAATGCCTCCGATTCTCGATCCTGTGAGGTTTGAGTAAACCACCTGTGGACTTGATTAGGAAGCGTGGGGCGAGGAGTTCAAGGCCATAATTCTTGATGATGCCGAAAGGGCCGAATTCTGGCTCGATAACACCATTCGGGTGTTTGATGAACTATCATGCACACCCGATGAATGTCTTAAGTGTGCTATATCCTTGTTGCGGGACTCAGCCTACTATTGGTGGAGGACTTTGATTTCCATAGTCCCCAAAGGAACAAGTTACTTGGGATTTCTTTCAAACGGAATTTTGGAAGAAATATATTAGTCAACGGTTCATCGATCAGAAGCGTAAGGAATTCTTGGAGCTCAAGCAAGGCCGTATGACAGTATCTGAATACGAACATGAGTTCGTAAGACTTAGTCGGTATGCTCGGGAGTGTGTGGCTGATGAGGTTGCTATGTGCAAAAGATTTGAAGAAGGATTGAATGAAGAGTTAAAGCTCTTGGTGGGTATTTTGGAGATAAAAGAATTTGTAACACTAGTTGAGCGAGCACGCAAGGTGGAAGAACTCGGAAGGAGAAGAAGAAGGCTGAATTTGAAGCTAGAGATTATCGTAAAAGATCGACGGGCAAAGCTCCGTTCTCGTGATAAAGAAGTTCGGGAGGACACAAATAAGTCGAGGCGATCGCGGAATTTCCATCAGAGCCCGACCATTGACGGACTCCCGAGCTACTTCGATAGCTAGTGTGGGCAATAATCATCAAGAGAAACCTGAATGCCCCTAATGTGGAAGACGACACCTAGGTGAATGTTGGGGTAAGTCTGTTAATAGGGCCTGTTAGGGATGTGGTTCGAAGGACCACTTCATTAGAGATTGCACGGAGCTAGATGAGGAGAATAAGATGCAAGGTGCAAGATCTAGTGGGACGACGGCTAGAGGTAGACCCCCGAGGATTTCAGGAGGTAGGGGTGGTAATCAGAGAGGAGCCTCTGATACGGCTGTTCGATCCGAGACCCGTGCTCCTGCTAGAGCATATGCCATCCGCGCACGAGAGGAGGCATCCTCCCCTAATGTTATCACTGGTTCTTTTACTCTCTTTGATACCAGTGTGATTGCATTGATTGACCCCGGCTCTACTCATTCATATGTATGTGAAACATACTTTGCATCTGTGTTTGAAAGTAAAGAGATGGAAAGGAAACTCGAATCGGTACTAGTGGTTTGTGAGTATTCGGATGTTTTTCCTGAGGAGTTACCGGGATTGCCACCGGTTCGAGAAGTGGAATTCGGCATCGAAGTTGTACCGGGTACTACGCCGATTTCAATAGCCCCGTATCGTATGGCATTAATGGAATTAAAGGAATTGAAGGTTCAATTGCAAGAATTGATGGATAGAGGTTTCACTTGACCGAGTTTTTCTCCATGGGGCGTACCAGTATTGTTTGTGAAGAAGAAGGATGGAACTATGAGATTGTGCATCGACTATTGTCAGTTGAATAAAGTGACGATAAAGAATAAATATCCGTTGCCACGAATTGACGATTTGTTTGATCAATTAAAGGGAGCCTCAGTGTTTTCAAAGATAGATTTGAGGTCAGGGTACTATCGGTTGAGGGTCCGAGAATAGGACATACCCAAAACCGCTTTTAGAACGAGGTACGGTCACTACGAATTCTTGGTGATGACGTTTGGGCTCACTAATGCCCCTGCGGTATTTATGGATTTAATGAATCGGATTTTCGGACCATATTTGGATCGGTTCGTAGTTGTGTTCATTGATGACATTTTGGTCTATTCGAAAAATGAGACCGAACATGCTGAACACCTGAAGTTAGTGTTGCAAATTTTACGAGATAAGTAGTTATATGCTAAGTTCAGCAAGTGTGAGTTCTGGTTGAGGGAGGTTAGCTTCTTGGGTCATGTGGTATCTGCATCGGGTATTCGAGTACACCCGAACAAAATTTCAGCCATACTTAACTGGAAGCCTCAGGAATATTCTGAGGTTGAAGCTTTTGGGACTTGTCGGTTATTAGCGACGATTTGTAAAAGGTTTCTCGACGATAGCCACACCAATGACGGCTTACTCCAAAAGGATGTTAGGTTGAATGGACGGAGAAATGTCGAAAAGCTTCGATCAACTGAAAACTTATTTGGTGAAGCCCCAATTCTAGTGCAACCCGAATCGGCAAAGAGTTTGTCATCTATAGCGACGCCTCCCTACTTGGGTTAGGTTGCGTATTGATGCAAGAAGGTCAAGTTGTGGCCTATCGTCGAGACAATTAAAGCCACATGAGAAAAATTATCCGACCCATGATCTCGAATTGGTTGCCATCGTATTCGCCTTAAAGATATGGCGACATTACTTATTTGGTGAGAAGTGCCATGTGTATTCGGATCACAAAAGTCTCAAATATTTGATGACTCAAAGAGACTTAAATCTCGACAAAGGCGTTGGCTCGAGTTGTTAAAGATTTATGAGCTTGTCATTGATTATCACCCGGAAAGGCTAATGTGGTTGCGACGCCTTAAGCGAAAATCACTTTGTTTGCTTTACGAGCTATGAATGTACACTTGTCTATTCTACGACAATGTGTTAATAGCGAATTAAAGGCCAAACCATTATTGACTCATCAAATTCGTGAAGCTCGAGAAAGTTGACGATGAGTTGGTTGCAAAAGCAATTGAGTGTGTTCGAACAAGGAATCGGAGTTTCAAATCGATGATAGCGATTGTTTGAGGTTCGAAGTCGTCTGTGTGTTCCAAAGAATTGAACTTATTTCGATTATTCGAGCGAAGCCCATTGTAGCCGAATGGCAATCCACCCGAGAGTACGAAGATGTACAACGATTGAACGTCGGTTTTGGGTGGCATGGTATGAAACGAGACATCTCCAACTTTGTTTGAGATGTTTAATATGTCAACAAGTGAAAGTGGAACATCAAGTGCCTTGAGGATTACTTGACCGATCACGATACCCGAATGGAAATGGGATCGAGTCACAATGGACTTTGTATCCTAATGCCATTATCGTGAGTAAGAAGGATGCGATTTGGGTCGTTGTAGATAGATTGACTAAGTCGGCTCACTTTATCCCCGTGACGCACGGATTTTTCAATGGACAAACTAGCGAATTATCGTTTCTCGATTGTGAGATTGCACGGGTGCCTATTTCCATCGTGTCGGATAGAGATCCGAGATTTACCTCGCGATTTTGGAAGAAGTTGCAAGAAGCTTTGGGTACCAAGTTGCATTTCAGACCGCCTTTCACCCTAAACCGATGGTCAATCCGAACGGATAATTCAAATACTCGAGGATATGTTGAGATGTTGCATCCTTGAGTTTAGTGGTTCATGGGAGCGGTATTTGCCTTTGATTGAATTCGCACAACAATAGCTTTCAATCAAGTATTAAGATGGCGCCTTACGAGGCTTTATCTGATCGTAAATGCCGTACCCCATTATCTGGTGAACTTAGTGAAGGTAAATTCTTGAGGTTGATTTGGTTAAGGATGCCGAGCAAAAAGTTTGAGTAATTCGTGAAAGTTTGAAAGTCGCCGGATCGCCAAAAGTCGTATCTGGATTTGAAAAGAAAAGATATTGAATATCGGGTTGGAGACAAGGTCTTTCTCAAAGTTTCACCTTGGAAGAAGGTGCTTAGATTTGGTCGTAAGGGCAAATTGAGTCCGAGGTTCGTCGGGCCATATGAAGTATCCGAACGAGTTGGGCGATCGCATATCGATTAATTTTGCCCCGAGCTCGAAAAGATTCTAACGTTTTCATGTCTCGATGCTTGACGATATAGGTCTGATCCATCACACGTAATCGCTCCATCGAGATTGAGATTCACCTAATTTGAGCTATGAAGAGGAACCGGTTCGCATTATGAGGCGTGAAGTAAAAGAGTTGCGCGATAGGAAAATCCCGCTAGTGAAGGTGTTGTGGCATAAACACGGAATGGAAGAAGCCACTTGGGAACTTGAGGACTCTATGAAAGAGCGATACAGAGCCTATTTACGGTAAGATTTTCGGGGACGAAAATTTCCTAAGTGGGGGAGAGTTGTGACATCCCAAAATTGACCCTAGTCGGGATGTGGTTTCGGGACCACAAAACCGAGACACAAAATTAATTAATTACTATTTTCTATGTTTATTGTGCATGAATATACATATGTGAAAATTTAGTGCCTTAATTTAAGTCATTTGTAGGTGAAATTTATTAGAAAGGACTTATGTGAGGAAATTGAGAAATGTGCTAGGCTAATGTAAGGTGGCCTATTAATACATGTGGGAAAATGGTTGTCCTTGCATGTCAAATAACCCACTTCCTAAGGTGAGTGGCCGGCCATGACAAGATTATGGGCAAGGGAACATGTTTCCAACATGTTTAGTTAGTGGATTATGTAAGGGAGAATAAAGAAATGGAAAAAAAAAAAAATGATGAAAAAAATGTGTGTGGATGCTCTTTTGCCGTGAGAAACTAAGAAAAAAGGGAAGAAAATTTGTTGCTCATCCTTGGGTGCCTTGGCGAATAGAAGAAAGGAAATTGAAAAAAAAATTATTGGTGTTCATCTTCTACCTTAAGAGCGAAAGTTAAAGAAGGAAGGGGATATGGCATTCGGTCATCTTAAGCTCAAAAACAAGGTTAGTAATTCATGTTAGATTTTGGAGATTTTAGCTTAACTTAAGTTAGTTACTAAGTTCTTCAATTAGCCCATGCTAAAATTTGGATTTGGGTGGTGAATGAAGCATTCGACCATGGTTGATAGTGAAGAAATTTGATTACCTTCTTCATGTTTGAATGAGTAATTGTGGGTGGGTGAAGTATGAGTTAGCTAAATGTTCATATAGGTGGTTTGGGTGGTAGGAAAAGAAATCGGCTTGTGTGTGTATGTGTAATCTGCGAATTTGAACTAGGAAGTTATTGAGTAATGTTTGTATTTTAAATGATAGAATAGAGTGAATGCTTGGAATGTGATGTAAATGAATTATAAGTTGAATTAAAGGCATTATATTGTCTTATCATTTCCGGAATGTGCTTTGTCAAAGAAATTGAGGGTTGATGTTTAAGTAATGTAAGTATAGGTATATTCGGCATGTAGTTTTATAAATGTGATATGAGTGTTAAGTCCGAATGATGTTTAAGTACGAATGTATTTGGATGGATGTGTTTATGAGTATGACTTGAGATAAAACGATATTAGTCATTATAAATAACCATAATTGTAGAATGTGTTAAATATATATATATTCGGCCTTAACATAGATATGCATATATCTATAAAGTTGTTAATGCCCAAGTAAGATGTTGGGTTGTGCATGACTAGAGAATATATGTATATATGCGTATGGTGTTTGATAGTTAACCAATAAGTCATATGTACCTCAACCCTATAATATACATGTGTTATATTAAATCGTCTATTTGAATTGGGATTAAATGAATTCAATTGTTCTTAAACAAGCTCAAGAGCTTAAAGGATCGAAGTTGGATAAGGGGAAAGAAAAAGTAATTGAATAGCCGTTGAAGGCGTTCGACAACATCCGAGGTAAGTCACTAAGCATGTATTTGGTATTGATTTAAATAGACATAATGTCTATGTAATTATGCGAAAGGAATGATAAATTTATATACATGTATGTATGTGGTGATGAAAGTATTGAATGAAAAGAAAAGAGGTGTGATGTATTGAGTTGTTGATTTGGCACTAAGTGTGCGAGAAGTAAATGTGTACGGTGATGAGATTGGCACTTGAGTGTGCGAGCTTGAAATGTATGGCACTAAGTGTGCGAGTTTGGACTATATGGCACTATGTGTGTGGGCTTAAATCACATGGCACTAAGTGTGCGTGATCGAGTATTAAGCACTATGTGTGCGAACTCTATATATATATTTCCGATTGAATATTAATACGGAAGGGTGACTTTATCGAGTTGAGTACGGACAGCGGAAAAAGTAAGTACCTTGAGTTCATGGCTAATAGATGCTATGTTCATACTCGGGGTTGAGTTGGTAAGTTTTAAATCTATGTGATGATTTCAATTGCATTCCCGTAAATAAAGTATCGTGGAATAGATGAAAGTTCATTTGATTGTATGATTATTGCGAAAATGAGATGTTGTATGGAAATCTTTTAGTATTGTCTTCGAAGTTGAACTAGGAGAACATTTGGCATGTATAGGCTATTTTGTTTTGTTGAATTGTGGGTTGTAAACTTTCAGCCATGTGAAAATGGCCTATGTGGTCGTCGAGTGGGATGCTAGAACCTATAGCCACGAGTCTTAGAAATTTTAATTTTGATAAGGTGGCCATAATTTGTGTCATGTATGATGGATGATTAGTAAGGCCAAGGAAAGATTCACAAAATTGGCATAGTCTACTGCAGTAACTGTTGCGGGCAGCAGCAGTGAGATGAGATTGAAAAATCACTAAAAATAGTAGAAGTAGAATTAAATAGTGAATAAATTATTAAATTGAACCTTGATGAATCTATTTTTATATGGATGAAACGAAACGACCATATGAGCAGTATATTGAGAGATATTAAAGTTCTCGTGAGACAGGGCCAGAACAGTTTCTTGATCCCCTGTCTCGACTTTGAAAATTTACCATAAATTATCCAGAAGTAATTAGAAGTCGTGCCTTATATGTTCAGATTTCTATTTGAGTCTAGTTTCATTAGAAACAAACGGCATGAGTATTGAAGCTCTGTACGAGAAGATATTCAGGTCGTAATGCGTGAAGGTCAGTGTAGTCGACCCCTGTAACATGGGCGAATTTAACTAATAAACTGTACCAATTGGCCAGACCAAAAATTCTAGAAATAAATCCATGGATGGAGATATGAGTCTAAATTCAGGGAAAATTTACAGAATCAGTTTCCGAGTTTTGAAACTCGAGATATGATTTTTAAGGCGACAGTGACGCAGTTAGCTAGCCTGCCTGGAACAGCAATCAATATTACAAAGAGAGAAATAAGGGAAGTGAGCCCGGTAACACCACGTGTTCAAATCCGGTGACGATCTCGGGTTTGGGGTGTTAGAAGTGCATTCGCACACTCATGAGGCCCCGAATGCGGAGGTTTCAGCTTTTCGGCTTTTGCTGACTTCCAACAAAGAAGGGCGTGAATACACACCTGTTAATGAGAACGCGTCGAAGTCCACGATCACCAATCTTGGTTAAGCAAGTATGGAATAATCCCTCCTAAAACCAGTGATCACCAACTCATCTTGTTCGCTCTCTTTAAAGCCAGCTTCTCACCAATTCCCATGTTAGCTTCCCGATGTGGGGTTACTTTCAGCCATTAGGGAAATTCCTTATTTTTATATGACCACTTCAACCACAGAGTTCCAATCCAACTTCACCTCCTACACAGCTTAAACAGCAAAATAAATACCCCATTGCGCATCCTAAGACTTGAACCTTAGAGCTCAAGTTACACAACACGCCACCTTGCCACTACACCACAAGGCTCTTTGTGTCACCATTTTAGCCTCAATTAATTATAAGGTCTATAGGCCAAAGTCCATGTTCCTTTAAAAGAAAAACCAAAATAAATTGCAAGAGCCAAGACTTGAACCCAGGCTCCCTTGCGACCTTAATGACGCCACAACCACTAGACCACATGCTTCCTTGTGTCATTTATTTACCACAATAATTTAAAAGGCCTTCATCCAAGCACCCAGGGTTTTATTCACTTAAAAATTTTTTTTTTTGCTAAAGCCCAGGTTTGAACCCAAGATTTCTCCAACACTTCTCAGATCCATTAACCACCAAAGTAGACATTTAATTGTGTCATTTCCTTGCACAATTAAATGCTTATATACAACCTCCTTACGAACCCATACTCAAGGCCCAATACTTCTAGGCCTAAATTCAAGGCGTTACATGTATGCACAACTTTAGTGTTCGATAAGAAAATACATATTGAGGCTACTGAATTTGTGGTTAAAGTAATGAACCCTTTAGGTCAATATGTGTTAGTCAATAAAGTTTGTAAAAACTGTCCTGTGATGATTTGGAGTTGCAACTTTCTGGTTGATTTGATGTTGTTACCAATTGATGAGTTTGATGTGATTCTAGGTATGGACTAGTTAACTCTGCATGATGCTGTTGTTAGACGAAAGCATATTATGTTAAAATGTTAGAACAATGAAAGGATTTGAATTGAATCAGATAGATTGGATGGTACATCTAATGTTGTCTCAGCTATGACAACACAGAAATATATTAGAAAGGACTATGAGGCATATCTAGCTTACATATTCGATACTAAGGTTTCAGAGTTGAAATTAGAATTAGTTCTGATTGTATGTGAGTTCACTGATGTATTCTCAAACTAATTACCAGGGTTACCACCAGATAGAGAGGTTGAGTTTGCTATTGAGTTAGTGTCGAGAACATATCCGATATCGATAGCTCCGTATAGAATGGCACCTACAGAGTTAAAAGAGTTGAAAGCACAGTTATAAGAATTGACAGATAGGGACTTTGCTCAGCCCAGTTTCTCTCCTTGGGGTGCTCCTATTTTGTTTGTTCAAAAAAAAAGACGGGTCAATGAGTTGTGTATTGACTACCGACAATTAAATAAAGTCACGATCAATAACAATATCATTTGCCACGTATTGATGATTTGTTTAATCAGTTGAAAGGTGCGACGATATTTTCAAAGATCGACTTCCGTTCTGGATATTATCTATTATGGGTTAAAGACTTGGATGTGCCGAAGACTACTTGTAATGCCCCGAATTTGGGCCTAGAAGGAATGGGCCTTGAGTGTGGGAATGCATAAAAGGTTAGGTGTACGAGAAATATCACAAATTATGTGTAGCTTTACTGGCTAAGTATTTGGGCATATTTGGGAGTGCTTGAGAAGCCTGGGTTCAAGTCTGGGTGTTTGCAAAATTTTAAGTTTTGGGCCCTTAAGTGAACTTGGATGTTAGCTTATAAGACTTATAATAATTAGTGTTTGTTTTATGACACAAAGAGAGAAGGGATCTAGTGGCAAGGTGGTGTTATATGTGTGGCAAGGAGTTTGAGGTTTGAGGCATGGTGTGCGCAATTGTATGTTTATTTTGTTGCTTGAGCTGGGGAGGTGTTGGAACTGGACTAGAACTCTGTGGTTGAATTGGTCATAGGAATAGGAGTTTTAGGAGGAGATTGTGGAGAAAATCAAGGGGTTTGGAATGAGGGGGAAAAGCTAGTGCCGTTTTTGATCACTAATTCGGCTTTGAGGGAGAAGTTTCCCATTTTTTAGGATTATGAGCATTTTAGGAGTTCTCTGTTGCACTTCTTAATTGATTCTTTCTAGGGGTCTTTCAAGTTTTTTTTTTTAATTTTATTTTTGGAGTAGCTGAATTGTTACCATTCGGGTATTTTGTTCGTGTTGGCTTGTCACCTTTTCTTCCCTCTCTCAAGAGTTTCCTCGTGGATAGAATACCCTTCTTTCTCCTCCTCAATCCCTTCACATTTTTGATTGGCCGATTTTCTGCTCTCTTCTCCTTCTCTCAACCTAGCCGAATACATATTTCTTTACTCCTTCCCTGTTTCCTTTTTGGTTTTTCTTCTCCTAGTCGAATTTCTCTTCTTTATTTTCTCTATTTCCTTTCGGCTTTTAGTTCTTAATCCTTGTGACTGATTTCTGTATTCTTCTCCCCCTCTTTGTTCTATTTACAGTTTGGTAGTGGTTCCTTAACAATTGGAGAGTTACTTGATTACTACTTCTTTTCTCTATTCTTGCAATATGTTTAAGTCTATTCCTTCTTACACTTTTCTAAAGCCGGTTGCCCTTTTCTCCTTGTGTTCTCTTATAGCCAAACCTCTCTCTCCATTTCTGTTCTCGATTCGGCAAGTAATCTCTGTTAATCAAACTCACAATGAGCAAAGGGGGTTCTAGCAATAAAGTGATGACAGTGGTGCTGACTGGGAGTGGATGTGTAGCCTCTGCCCTCAAGTTTAAGCGACGTAGGGTATCGACAGTTTGGGACTTTCCACCAGATTGCAGAAGGGTGACTGCACCAAACTTTGGATTAAGTGGGCAAATCACAGTTGGTCGTTTGAGTCAAGGCAAGTGGTAGTCGATCCCTCGGCTAGGGGTTTTGTTAAGATTCTTTTAACTGTGTTGATAAGTGATTAACCGTTGTTTTGCTTGAATAGGTTCTGGCACTCGGGAATTCTTAGTACTCTACATGATCAGGTGTGTAACCGTATGCCTTGTTTTGATAATCAGTTGAAAAGTCAAAAATGTGTGTGTTGTTTACTCTGCTATGACTGTAGATCGGCAAAATGCTGAAAAGCCAAAAATATGGCGTAGGATTCCACACGAGCGTGCGATCGCGCCTGTGGTGAACCGAGCTCACGGAACTTGGGCGTACGAAAAGGAAGGCCACCATGAGTGAATTCGTGGGCTTAAGTCGAATAGGCCCAATAGGCCCGTGGGCCCGCTTGTGTCAAATCAGCTGCTAGGTGGAATATGGTTGGGCTTGTCATGTCACGTACATGGCATAGGCCGCTCTGGGCCACGTTGGGCCGGACTAGGTCATGTGGCCCCACACGAATAAAATGTATGTTATGTGGTAAGTTTTGGATTGGGCTACGTCATTTGTACAGCCGTGAATAGTTTTGGGTTAAGTGGTCGTACAGCCCAATAGGCCTGTGGGCCCCGCATGGGTAAATTTCGCTGTTAAGCAGGAAGTAGATAAACTTGTCATGTCGCGCACATGACTTAGGTTGTTTTGGGCCTCAATGGGCTCATGGGCCCACACGGATAAAATCTGCGGTAAGTGACTATTAGTGAACCGGGCTATGGTGTACACATGTCGTATCTAAATTTGGGCTAAATGGGCCACACGAGCGTGTGGGCCCACTTGGGCTGAGTAATGGGCCTTAGCCCCACTTGCACTGTTATGTCTGTTTTGGTTACTTAGGTCGCTCGAGGCGACAATAAACCCTCAGTTGGGTTGTTAATACCTCTGGGTTGTAGAATTACCGAAATACCTCTGATTTGTGAAATTATCGAAATACCTTCAATTTGTGAAATTACCGAAATGCCCCCGACTTATAAAATTATTGAAATACCCCCAGTTGGTAAATTACCAAAATACCCTTATAGTGTAAAATTATCGAAATACCCTTTTATGGTAAAATGATTGTTTTGCCCCTATGGGTAAATGATCAACTTAGACTATGAATTTGATCGATTTGACTGTGATCGTATGACTGGGTTTTAACTGACTTCATGGTGGTTGTACGACTGATATGCTTAAATGATTGTTACTGAGCATGGCCATTTTGCATACACGTGTGATAATTGAGCATGACATACATGACATATTGCATGGGGTTGGGACATTGATACAGAGGAAGTTTTGATAGGATCACACGGGTCGCACGAGACGACTGTGGATCCAATATTGATCTGCTAAGGTCGCAAGGGTCGCACGAGATGACTGTGGACCGACGAACGGCTTAGTGCTGCTTAATCTGATTCTGGCTCTGTGCCATCTTGACTATGGCTTTGTGCCAAACGTATTTACCAGTGGCTATGTGCCTATCATACTTATTGATGACTCTATGTCGATCATATTTACCCAAGGTTGTGTACCGTTTATATTACCGTCGCTAATGGCTATGTGCCAAACATACAGTTACCGATGGCTTTGTGCCAATTATAATACCGCTACTGAAGGCTTAGAGCCGCATATATACTAGCAGTTTTACTGCGATTTTGGTTTGTTGTAACACCTTTCGCCTGTATCCAACGCTGGGATAGGGTTCGAGGTGTTACCGGACTTAAACTCAACCAACTATATAAAACCGGGCTATAAAATTTTGATCAATTTAAAACTTTTCATATCACATACATTTTGTCCCTTAAACGGGCTCACGAGGCCCAAAACATGCATTAGAGGCGGTTCAGGACTAAACCAAGAACTTAAGAAAAACTTGAAAAATTTCATGCTTTAAAGCTCCACACGCTCGTGTGGATATAGACCGTGTAGTCACACATGCCCATGTGGCTTGGGACACACCCGTGCTCTTAGCCCGTGTACAACACTGACTTTAAAACACGGCCATGACACATGCCCATGGACGCAGACTGTGTGTCACACACGGTCTAGACACACGCCCGTTTGTCTACCCGTGTAGACAATTATATGGCTATTTTCCAAGCCATTTGTCACCCTCACAACATATGCACACATACTTATCCAATAACATACAACATGGCATAATGAGCTCTTAAACATCTACAAACATGTTATGCTCATGTTAATTTCTTATGCAATAAATATCATAGAATTTACTCACATCATTACCACATATTTGTCATAACTATCATTACGTCACAAACCTCATGTCTATCACTAGGCATGCATAACCATATTTACAAACCATTCATGAGGAATTATTAACTATTTACCAATCACTTAATCTTGCATTAGTTACTAACTCATCAATGAATCTCAATTCAATCTCTAGGCATACATGTTGTAAGCCACATCACAAGAGATAATAACATACATGCATAAGAATAATCATATAGGCCCATAACGTCATTAGCCGACATAGGCCAATTTACATGACTACATACTACCTTAATAACAAGCCAATGCTTTTGGCTAAATCATAATATCACATACTCAACATTAAAACCCTATACATGCCATAGACTCGAAACACTAGGATTTACTTACGCTGATAGCGTTAACTCAACAGTGTGATAATATCTCTGACGACCTCCAAACCGAGCTATCCTGGCAACCCTAGGAAACATGGGAAAGAAAGGGGGTAAGCTTTACGCTTAATAAGTTCATATGAAAACAATAAGCAACTCATTAACATGTTTTATCAATGTTTACAACATATTCTCAAGTTCACGACAAGCTATCTTCCTGAGCAATAGTCACTAAATTATTTATATCTAGAGTTACAAAACTCCAAATTAAATTCCGTTAATTTTCCTTGAAACTAGACTCATGTACCTTTCTAGATAAAATTTTTAGAATTTTTGGTTTAGCCAATTAGTACATTTTATTTCTCAAAGTTACCCCTGATTCACTGTCTGATAGTTCCGACCCTTCTGCACTAAAGTTCAATTATCTCATAGCACAGGACTCGAATAATGTTCTCGTATATTTCTATTGAAACTAGACTCATTTAGTATTTTAAAAATATAAATCATAACTCATAACCTATTTTTTAAAATTTATAATGATTTTCTCAAATCAGAACAGAGGATCTCGAAGTCATTCTGACTTTGTCCCACGCAACATCAAATATCTCATTATAGGAAATTCTTTTGCTTACATGGTTTCTTTTATGAGAAACTAGACTCAATAATATTTATTCACATATTTTATTCAGCTTCTAACTCATTTTTCACTATTTTTAGTGTATTTTCAAAATTACACTATTGCAGTAACTCAAATCTGTCAAGGCTAAGTTACTCATTCATGATCATTGTTCACAAAATTAATACAACATCATTTCATCCATCATGGTAAGAACACATATTTATGCATCATAGATCATTCACATATCAAGGCATTCTCATAGGCTTAGTGTACATACCTACACAACTCATAACATAACTCAAGTGCATACTCACCAATGACTTACCTCATTGGGACCATCATCAACTCTTTCCTCGGATTAGCCGTTGAACACTCAGAATACTAATTGGATACTCGAAAAAAACCTTTGCACATAATTGCCTCAATTGTAGCTAAAGCTACCTCATATCTCATGACATTTAAATGCTCACTCTCGAGCTAGTCATCTAGACTCATAATTCCTAGTGACATGTAAATCGTATCCTATTCTATTCCTAAGGTTCAAACAGGATTTTTCCTCACCTATTAAGGCATCGTCTCATCATATTTATATTAATCACATACACATTAATATTTGTACAATTCATGTAATGATAACATTTAAATACATGTATAGCATGGTATTGTTTACATACGAACTTACCTCGATACGACAAAGGTGAAAAAGACATAATCATCCCTTAATCGATTTCTTTTTGTTCTAAGTCCAAATCTCGATTTTCATCATTTATAACATCACATTCAACTTATTAAACAATGTACTAATCAAATTAGTCTATTGACACACTTGGGCAATTTTTACAATTTTGCCCCTATATTTTGCCAAAATTACCAAATTACCAAATTACCCCTAGGCTCGAAAAATGATTTTTATTCAATTTCTTTACTCTTTAAGACTAGATGAATCATTTTCATAATTATAGCGTAATATCAATTATTTCATACACTTACACTTATTATACTACTTTGCAAAATATCCCATTTTTTGGAGTTTTCATGCAATCTTCCTTCACAAAAAGTGTTTATAACACTATCAAGACTCATTTTCTTCCATAAAATCTCAGCAAAAAACACATATGATTTCATGGAAAAACCCTAGACTCTTAATGATTTTGCAAAATAGTCCCCTCTTATGAAAGCTCATGCTTTAGGGGTTACAAAAATGTAAAAATCTTCAAGAAAAAGCATTAAAATCACTTACTATAAAGGGAGTTTCTTTGCTGAAAGTTTCCAGCTTCTAAACCCTTTCTTTTCTGCCATTTTCAAACAAAGAAGAAGGAAGAAAATGAAAAAGTTGAAGCTAAGTCCTTAGGGTACCATTTTATCGCCTAATATGACATCACCTTACCAAATGCATTAACCATTTGAAATTTCTTGTCCCATGGCCAGCCTGTGACAGCCTTAAAATGACCCTAGCCGGAATGTGGTTTCGGGACCACAAAACCGAGGCATAAAAATAATTTAATATTCATTTTGATGCCTATAATATGTGTTAATTCGTGTGTGACATTTTTGATGTTTTGAATTAGAGTTATAAATGTGAATTTCACTAAAAAGGACCTAGTAGTAAACTTTGAAAGTAGGATAGGGAAATGTGTGATGACTAATTGAATCATGCATGCAAAACAATGGTTTTGCATGTCAAATACCCCTTCTTTTTATAAGTGGTGGCCGGCCATGATGGTCACATATATGTATTAAATCTTAATTAAATGACTATTATTTTATGCAAAAGAAAGGTAATAAATAAAAGAAAGAAAAAGAAAAAGGGTAATGAAAACAAAGCTTGTATCCTTGGTTCTAGCTTGGCCGAAACTTAAAGGAAGAAAGGGATATAGCATTCGGTTGTCTTAAGCTCAAAACAAGGTTAGTAATTCATGTTAGATTTTGGAATTTTAGCTTAATTTAAGTTAATTACTAAGTTCTTTAATTAGCCTATGTTAAAATTTTGGACTTGGGTGGTGAATGAAGCATTCGGCCATGGTTGTTAGTGAAGAAATTTGAATACCTTCTTCATGTTTTAATGAGTAAATGTGATATGGGTGTCAAGCCGGAATGATGTTTAAGTACGAATGTGTTTGGATGGATGTGCTTATGAGTATGACTTGAGATAAAATGGTGGTAATGTTGTATACACTTGATAAGTATGTTAGATGGTTTGAGATTTGAACTAGTTATCAAGTTCTTTAGGTAGCCCATGCTAGGAATTTTGATTTTGGCATGACTAGGACTTTCGGCCATAGTAGCTATTGAGGGTTTAGGTTTGTGATTCATGTTAAATTGGATGATAGGAAGAAAATCGGCTTGTGTATGTGTAGTTGCCGAATGTGAATTTAGGTAACATTTCTTGTAACATTGGCATTTTAAAAGTGATGGAATGGGGATTTAAGCTTGATAAGATTTTGTTAAGGATGAATGAAAAAAAATGTGTATTCGGCTAGGGATGATATGATTGATTGGTGAAGTGGCTAATAGGGATTTTTAATGAAATTATGCCAAGGCCGAATGTATCATGAAGTAAATAAAATGCTAAATGCGCATTATGTGCTTATACGTATAATCGGCTAGGAAGGTTTGATATGAAGCTTTGATAAGTTTGAGAGATGAATGACCGAATGAGCAATAGGTTATGTATGGATGAATTTTATGCATATGTTTGTGTGTAGCATTAGTAATTTAATAGCATTCGACATTGTTTAATTAAAATTTGAAATGAATGCTTGGAAGATTAAATAGGTCGCTCTAATGACCAAATATGCTAAAAGCTAAAATATGGACAAATGATACGAATGAATTGGTTTTTTTGAATTGTATATGGTAGCCGTATGGATGTGTTTGATTGAGAAGTAAATTTGTTTGAATTAGCTCCAGAGCTTAGAGTGTGACAGCCCAAAATTGACCCTAGTCGGAAGGTGGTCTCGGGACCACAAAACCGAGGCATAAAAATAATTAAAAATTTATTTTGATGCCTATAATATGTGTGTGCTCATGTATGACATTTTATGATGATTGATTTAGTGTTATAAGGGTGAATTCCACAAGAAAGGACTTAGTAATGAACTTTGAAAGTATGATAGGGAAATGTGTGATGACTAATTAAAGCATGCATGCAAAATAATGGACTTGCATGTCAAATTCCCCTTTATAGGTGGTGGCGGCCATGACAAGGAGGATGGGCTAAACATGTCATGAAACATGTTTTGTTGGTGCATTAGGGTGAAATAATAAACAAAGATGTATGGGTGATAAAAAATGAAAAAAAATGTGTGTGAGTGTGGTAATCCCCCATTGCCGTGAGTTGTAGAGAAGGAAAGAAAAAATTTTGTTCATCCTTTCTTTGAGCCAAAACTAAGGAAGAAGGAGGATTTTTGCTTCATGCTTGGTTTGGAAGAGATCTAGAAGGAGATTTGGCTAAGTTTGCATCAAGATTAAGGTATGTATGAGGTTGTGTTAGGAGTTTCATGCATGTTTTGGTTGCTAACTTGATGTGCATGTTAGCCATGGCTCAAATCTTTGTTAAGCCATGGAAATGGTATTTGGCCAAAGTTGTTATGGTGATAAAGCCATTGCATGCTAAGTGTGAAGCTTGATGATGATGCATGCAATGATGGATTGTCTACTCTTGAGTAAGATTTTGAGCTTTCTTTTGTTTTATCATGATTGAAGTTGAAAAGGAGCATGATTGTCATATTCGCCATGATGCATTCATGAGCATGGTTCATGCTTCTTGCATGTTAGTTAAAATTTGTGTTTTGGATGGCTATGGACACCTTGAAATTCGCCATGCTCATATATGTATATATATGTTTGCACATGATGTTTTGGTTATGAAGGAAGTGATGAATAAGTTTGTTTAAAGAAGAAGATGTTGAAGAATAATTGTGAAATTGTAAGCACATTCGGCCTAGCACACATATGAGTGCTTGATGCTATATTGTAAGTTTTGAGCTACAATATGCAAAGCATTAACTAGTAAAATGCATGCTATTTTTGTGTGGTATTAAGTGCATAATTGGCCTCAACATGGACAAGTATATTCGGCCTTGGGTAGCCTATTGAAGGCCTTAGTTTTTCCTTGATGCTCGAATAAATTGTATTGAATTGCTTGATGTAGTATAAAATGTGCATGACCATTGTGTATTCAAGCTAAAGGGTGGCCATATGACCATTTAAATTTCTTGTCATATTCGCCATAAGCTAGCACAATGAGGTTTTGATAAATTGAATTTGTTTGAATTAGCTCAAGAGCTAAGAGGGCCACAATTGGACAAGGGGAAGGAAAAAGTAATCGAATAGCCGTAAAAGCCGTTCGACAACATCCGAGGTAAGTCCTCAAGAAGTGACCTTACTTGAATTATGTGGAATGAAATATGGATGTATTGATTATTGATTTATGTGTGTATGAGTATTCGAATGATACCCGCTAAGTCCCAAGGCGATTATGTTAGTGATTATAATTGTGTTTGAGCCTTAGTAACGAAAATAAATATGTATGTCCAATGATTATTGATGTATGTGTGCATGAGAAATTGAATGATATCCGGCTAAGCCCCAAGACAATTATGCTGGAAATTATAACCGGTTAAGACCAAAGGCAATTGTGCTAGTGGCTACATCCGGCTAAGACCAAGGCATTCGTGCGAGTCATTCTATCCGGCTAAGACCAAGGCATTTGTGCAAATCGTGATATCCGGGTTAAGTCCCGTGAGGCCTTGGTGCGGGTTACCATAACCGGGCTATGTCCCAAGGCGATTGATCGAGTAGCGACATCCGGTTAAACTCCGAAGGTATGTGATTTGAAGATTATAAGCTTGCTGGAAAATTTCAGCTAATGCACTTGTGAAATTTCCCAATGACAAGGTAAGTGCGGTGTGTGCTTTGTGCGCTAGGAGTAAGAGCGTGTGAATATCCGCTCCTATGATGGAACGAGTTATCGGCCTTAATGAAGCCGTTATTTGTGTATGAACATAAGAGTTGGGATGGTGAAGTAAGTATGATTATGTGAATGTGCATTAATGAAATGATGCATTTAACTATGTGAATGTATTGCTGTAATTAGAGTTGATTATATTCCTTGAGACTTACTAAGCATAAAAATGCTTACTCCGCCGCTTTGGCTCTCGGTTTTCTAGATTTCGCCGATAGCAATCGGATTCGGGATCGTTGAAGTCGAAGTCATCCACACTATCAAGCCCCCATTTTGGTATAAATTCTTGGTTGAACTTGAAATGGCATGTATAGGACTACCCTTGTTGGTTTAAATATGTTATGATGTATATGTGTACGGCCATGCGAAAATGGCTCGTAATAGTGAAGTATCAACTTAAACTATTTGCGGTTTGTATATATATATATGGTGTCATGATGTGACTATGAATTGGAAATGGGAATGTTGGTCACATGATCAGCCATTGGCATGGTTAAAATGATCATATGTGGACCTATGTAAGGCACGACTAGTTGGTTCATGGAGACTACAAAATAGGTAAGACCTACCTTAAAACAGATGCTGCCAGCTGCAGTAACGTGAATGTGAAAAATCACCAAAATTTGTAGGAATGGTATTAAATAGTGAATCAGCTATGTAAATGAACATTGATGAGTCTATTTTCATATGGAAGAAACGAAATGGTCATAGGAGTTACATGTTAAGAGATATTAAAGCTATTGTGAGACAGGGCCAGAACGGTTTCTGGGTTCCCTGTCGCAACTTTAAAATTTACTATAAATTATCCAGAAATAATTAGGAGACATACCTTATATGTACAGATTCCATTTTGAGTCTAGTTTCATTAGAAACAAACGGCACCAGCATTAAAGCCCTGTACAGAGAGATATTCAAGTTATACCGCGCGAAGGTCAGAGCAGTCGATCCCTGTAACATGGGTGACTTTAACTAATAAACTGTACCAATTGGCCCAACCAAAATTCTAGAAATAAATCCATGGATGGATATATGAGTCTAAATTCAGGAAAATTTACAAAACCAGTTTCCGAGTTTTTAAACTCGAGATATGATTTTAAGACGACAGTGACGCAGTTTTTCCAGCCTGACTGAAATGTCCAATGGATGGGCAAAACAAGTGAACTTGGCTTGCTAACCCCTCGTGTCCGACACGGCGATGGTCTCGGTTCGGGTGTTACAATTTTATTGGTATCGAGCCACGGTTTAGTCGATTCTAGGACTACCGTGAGGTGTTTGGGGTCTAGCTATACATGCCATTAAATGATGAATCGATAGTGTGGTGATTTCTGACAATTTGACTTTGAGTTTGTTTATAGCAATGGATCCCGATCCCAACCGAGCAATAGCTGATGATGTGGAGAGTGTGGCGCCTGCTCCCGCACAAGGGACAGCGCCGGACTCTCAACCTATGGCCAGCAATCCGAATGATGAGGCTAGGCAAGCCTTTTATAGTGTGATGAACGAATGGTTTAATCAATACATTCGAACTAACACGGCTGTCCCACAACCTCCATTCCCGACAAATGCAACCCCAAGACCTACAATACCTCCGTAATCGACCAAATAAGGTCAAGTAAGCCCCAATCGATAGGATTCAAAACATGGGGCCACTGAATTTAAAGCTACGGATGATGATGATGCCGAACGAGCTGAATTTTGGTTGGACAACACTATCCGGTGCTCGATGAGCTATCTTGTACACCGATGAGTGCTTAAAGTGTACCATCTCCTTGCTACGCGAGTCCGCCTACTATTGGTGGAGTACTCTGACTTCTGTGGTGCCTAGAGAGCAAGTGACTTGGGAATTCTTTCAAACCAAGTTCCAAAAAAAAAAAAAGTATATCAGTCAGAGATTCATCGACCAAAAGCGAAGGGAATTTCTTGATCTTAAGCAAGGTTCTATGTCGGTTACCGACTATGAACGAAAATTTGTGAGGCTTAGCCGATACACGCGAGAATGCATTTCGTCCGAAGCTATTATGTGTAAACGCTTCGAGGATGGGCTGAATGATGATATAAGGATGTTCGTTGGCATTCTCGAAATACGAGAGATCGTAGTACTTGTTGAGCGAGCTTGTAAAGTCGAAGAGCTTAGAAAGGAGAAACAAAAAGCTGATGTGGGAACCGGAGAATTCGAAGAGGTCCTCGGAAAGTCTCTTCAACAGCAATCAAGAGATTTCGAGATGATGTGAACCGGTCTAGAGGCGCTTTGGGCTTTTCTAGACGAGGACGCGATCGACCCCGTGACCACACGAGTCACTTCGATCGCCAGATGGTGGGAATGATCGCCGAGAGAGGGCGGAGTGTCAACATTGTGGCAAATGGCATTCGGGGAGCTGTTGGTTTCGTGATCGCTCCTGCTATAAGTGTGGATCGGCCGACCACTTTAGGAAGGATTGCCCGAGGATGCTTGAGCAGAATGTGAGTCGAGTGGAAACTCGGGTGCTACCATCGCCGAGGTAGGCCACCTAGAAATATGGGCAATGTCGGTGGCGGTCGAGAGGATCTAGAGATGCTACCATCGATCTGAGGCTCGTGCTCCTGCGAGGACTTATGCCATCGCGCACGCCGAGGATGCTGCCTCTCGGATGTCATTACGGTGCTTTCACTCTTTTCAATACTAATGTGATTGCTTTGATTGACCCCGGTTCTACTCCATCTTATATATGTGAAACCTTAGCATCCAAAGAAGACTTTGCCTAGTGAGTCTCTCGAGTTTGTAATTCGGTGTCAAACCCCTTGGGTCATTACGTGCTTGTCAACAAAGTGTGCAAGAAAAGTCCCCTAGTGTTCCGAGGTTCTTGTTTCCGCGGACTTGATGCTTTTGCCGCTCGATGAATTCGACGTTACTCTTGGTTTGGATGGGTTGACCATGCACGATGCGGTCGTAAATTGCAAAAGCAAGACTATCGATTTGAGGTGCGCGAATAACGAGATAATTCGGGTTAAGTCTACGGACTTAAAGGGTTGCCACCGTAATATCGCAATGTTGGCCCGAAAATATGTAAGAAAAGAGTGCGGTTGTACCTTGCGTCGTGCTTTCGATGACAAGGAATCGAAAAAGAAACCCGAATCTGCGCGTGGTTTGTGAATACCGGATGTTTTCCTCAAGAATTGCCGGTTTACCACCGTTCGGAAATAGAATTTGGCATCGAATTGGTACCGGTACCACTCCAATTTCGATAGCTCCGTATCGTATGGCACCAACGGAATTAA
This sequence comes from Gossypium arboreum, assembly GCF_025698485.1. Classification (NCBI taxonomy): domain Eukaryota; kingdom Viridiplantae; phylum Streptophyta; class Magnoliopsida; order Malvales; family Malvaceae; genus Gossypium; species Gossypium arboreum. The sequence continues at coordinate 78,534,321 of NC_069080.1, forward strand.
AGGAGTTGGAAGCTCGATTGCAAGAATTGGTGGATAGAGGTTTTGCTCGCCGAGTTTTTCGCCTTGGGTGCGCCGGTGTTGTTCGTGAAAAGAAGGATGGAACCATGCGGTACAGCATCGATTATCGTCGACTTAATAAAGCGACAATAAAGAACAAATATCCGCTGCCACGTATCTATGACTTGTTCGATCAACTAAAGGGAGCCTCGGTGTTCTCGAAAATAGATTTGAGATCGGGCTATTATCAATTGCGAATCCGAGATTCGGACGCACCCAAGACCGCCTTGAATCGAGATATGGTCACTATGAGTTCCTAGTGATGCCGTTTGGGCTCACTAATGCCCTCGCGGTATTTATGGATTTAATGAATCGGATCTTTAGACCATATTTGGATCGATTCGTAGTCGTGTTCATTGATGACATCTTGGTCTATTCAAGAAATGAGACCGAACATCTTGAACACCGCGTTAGTGCTGCAAATTTTACGGGATAAGCAATTATATGCTAAGTTCAAAGAAGTGTGAGTTCGTTTAGAGAGGTTAGCTTCTTGGGTCATGTGGTATCTCAGACGGTATTCGAGTCGATTCAATAAAATTTCAGCCATACTTAATTGGAAGCCTCCAGAAATATTATCGAGGTTCGAGCTTTTTGGGGCTTGCTTAGGTTATTACCGACGATTTGTAAAGGCTTCTCAACAATAGCCACGCCGATGACGGCTACTCCAAAAGGATGTTAAGTTCGAATGGACGAGAAATGCCAAAAAGTTTCGATCAATGAAAACTTATTTGATGAAGCCCCAATTCTAGTGCAACTCGAGTCCCAAGAAAGAGTTTGTCATCTATAGCGACGCCTCTCTACTTGGGTTAGGTTGCGTATTAATGCAAGAAGGTCGAGTTGTGGCCTGTCGCGCCGAGGCAATTAAAGCCACATGAGAAAAATTATCCGACTCATGATCTCGAATTGGCGCCATCGTATTCGCCTTTAAAGATTTGGCGACATTACTTATTTGGTGAAAGGTGCCATGTATACCCGGATCACAAAAGTCTCAAATATTTGATGATCCAAAGAGACTTAAATCTGCGACAAAGACGTTGGCTCGAGTGTTAAAGGATTACGAGCTGGTCATTGACTATCACCCGGGAAAGGCGAATGTGGTTGCGATGCCTTGAGTCGTAAATCATTATTCGCTTTACGAGCGATGAACGTGCACTTGTCTGCTCGATCCGATAGTGTGTTAGTAGCTGAATTGAAAGCCAAACCACTATTGATACATCAAATTCGAGAAGCTCGTAAAGTCGACGACGAGTTGGCTACAAAACGGGCCGAGTGTGTTCAACAAGGATTCGAGTTTCAAATCGATGATGACGATTGTTTGAGGTTCAAAAGTCGTCTGTGTTCCAAAGAATTGAACTCATTTCGATAATTCTGAATGAAGCCCATTGTAGCCGAATGGCAATCCACCCGGAGTACGAAGATGTACAATGATTTGAAACGTCGGTTTTGGTGGCATGGTATGAAGCGAAACATCTCCGACTTTGTTTGAGATGTTTAATATGTCAACAAGTGAAAGCGGAACATCGTGCCTTCAGATTACTTCACCAATCACGATACCCGAGTGGAAATGGGATCGAGTCACAATGGACTTTGTATCCGGACCGCCATTGTCGACAAGTAAGAAGGATGCGGTTTGGGTCGTGGTAGATCGATTGACTAAGTCGGCCCACTTTGTCCCCGACGCACGGATTTTTCAATTGACAAATTAGCTGAATTGTACGTTTCTCGATTGTGAGATTACACGGGTGCCTATTTCCATCGTGTCGGATAGAGATCCGAGATTTACCTCGCGATTTTGGAAAAAGTTGCAAGAAGCTTTGGGTACCAAGTTGCATTTCAAAGACCGCTTTCACCCCCAAACCGATGGTCAATCCGAGCGGATAATTTAGATACTTGAGGATATGTTAAGATGTTGCGTCCTCGAGTTTAGTGGTTTATGGGAACGGTATTTGTCGTTGATTGAATTCGCTTAACAACAACTTTCAATCAAGTATTAAGATGGCACCCTACGAGGCCTTGTACGGTCGTAAATGCCGTACACCATTGTTTTGGACCGAGCTCGGTGAAAGCAAGATTTTCGGGTGGATTTGATTAGGGATGCCGAGCAGAAAGTGAAAGTAATCCGTGAAAGTCTCAAGATAGCCTCCGATCGTCGAAGTCGTGACGCGGACTGAAGCGTAAGGATATCGAGTATCGTGGGTGATAAAGTGTTTCTCAAGGTATCGCTTGGAAAAAGATACTCGATTCGGTAGTAAGGGCAAGTTGAGCCCGAGGTTCGTTGGGCCATATGAGATATCCGAGCGAGTCGATCCGGTGGCATATCGTTTGATTTTGCCCCCTGAACTCGAAAAGGTTCACGATGTCTTTCACGTTTCGATGCTTCGACGCTATAGATCCGATCCATCGCACATGATTAGTCCATCAGAAATTGAAATTCAAGCTAATATGAGTTATGAGGAAGAACCGATTCGTGTCCTATCACGAGAAGTGAAAGAGTTGTGAAACAAGCGGGTTCCGCTAGTAAAAGTGTTATGGCTCAAGCACGGGATAGAAGAAGCTACTTGGGAGACCGAGAACTCTAAGAAAGAGCGATATCCAAACCTATTTACGGTAAGATTTTCGGGACGAAAATTTCTTAAGTGGGGAGAGTTGTGACACCCAAAATTGACCCTAGTCGGAAGGTGGTCTCGGGACCACAAAACCGAGGCATAAAAATAATTAAAATTTATTTTGATGCCTATAATATGTGTGTGCTCATGTATGACATTTTATGATGATTGATTTAGTGTTATAAGGGTGAATTCCACAAGAAAGGACTTAGTAATGAACTTTGAAAGTATGATAGGAAATGTGTGATGACTAATTAAAGCATGCATGCAAAATAATGGACTTGCATGTCAAATTCCCCCTTTATAGGTGGTGGCGGCCATGACAAGGAGGATGGGCTAAACATGTCATGAAACATGTTTTGTTGGTGCATTAGGGTGAAATAATAAACAAAGATGTATGGGTGATAAAAAATGAAAAAAATGTGTGTGAGTGTGGTAATCCCCCCATTGCCGTGAGTTGTAGAGAAGGAAAGAAAAAATTTTGTTCATCCTTTCTTTGAGCCAAAACTAAGGAAGAAGGAGGATTTTGCTTCATGCTTGGTTTGGAAGAGATCTAGAAGGAGATTTGGCTAAGTTTGCATCAAGATTAAGGTATGTATGAGGTTGTGTTAGGAGTTTCATGCATGTTTTGGTTGCTAACTTGATGTGCATGTTAGCCATGGCTCAAATCTTTGTTAAGCCATGGAAATGGTATTTGGCCAAAGTTGTTATGGTGATAAAGCCATTGCATGCTAAGTGTGAAGCTTGATGATGATGCATGCAATGATGGATTGTCTACTCTTGAGTAAGATTTTGAGCTTTCTTTTGTTTTATCATGATTGAAGTTGAAAAGGAGCATGATTGTCATATTCGCCATGATGCATTCATGAGCATGGTTCATGCTTCTTGCATGTTAGTTAAAATTTGTGTTTTGGATGGCTATGGACACCTTGAAATTCGCCATGCTCATATATGTATATATATGTTTGCACATGATGTTTTGGTTATGAAGGAAGTGATGAATAAGTTTGTTTAAAGAAGAAGATGTTGAAGAATAATTGTGAAATTGTAAGCACATTCTGCCTAGCACACATATGAGTGCTTGATGCTATATTGTAAGTTTTGAGCTACAATATGCAAAGCATTAACTAGTAAAATGCATGCTATTTTTGTGTGGTATTAAGTGCATAATTGGCCTCAACATGGACAAGTATATTCGGCCTTGGGTAGCCTATTGAAGGCCTTAGTTTTTCCTTGATGCTCGAATAAATTGTATTGAATTGCTTGATGTAGTATAAAATGTGCATGACCATTGTGTATTCAAGCTAAAGGGTGGCCATATGACCATTTAAATTTCTTGTCATATTCGCCATAAGCTAGCACAATGAGGTTTTGATAAATTGAATTTGTTTGAATTAGCTCAAGAGCTAAGAGGGCCACAATTGGACAAGGGAAGGAAAAAGTAATCGAATAGCCGTAAAAGCCGTTCGACAACATCCGAGGTAAGTCCTCAAGAAGTGACCTTACTTGAATTATGTGGAATGAAATATGGATGTATTGATTATTGATTTATGTGTGTATGAGTATTCGAATGATACCCGGCTAAGTCCCAAGGCGATTATGTTAGTGATTATAATTGTGTTTGAGCCTTAGTAACGAAAATAAATATGTATGTCCAATGATTATTGATGTATGTGTGCATGAGAAATTGAATGATATCCGGCTAAGCCCGAAGACAATTATGCTGGAAATTATAACCGGGTTAAGACCGAAGGCAATTGTGCTAGTGGCTACATCCGGCTAAGACCAAGGCATTCGTGCGAGTCATTCTATCCGGCTAAGACCAAGGCATTTGTGCAAATCGTGATATCCGGGTTAAGTCCCGTGAGGCCTTGGTGCGGGTTACCATAACCGGGCTATGTCCCAAGGCGATTGATCGAGTAGCGACATCCGGTTAAACTCCGAAGGTATGTGATTTGAAGATTATAAGCTTGCTGGAAAATTTCAGCTAATGCACTTGTGAAATTTCCCAATGACAAGGTAAGTGCGGTGTGTGCTTTGTGCGCTAGGAGTAAGAGCGTGTGAATATCCGCTCCTATGATGGAACGAGTTATCGGCCTTAATGAAGCCGTTATTTGTGTATGAACATAAGAGTTGGGATGGTGAAGTAAGTATGATTATGTGAATGTGCATTAATGAAATGATGCATTTAACTATGTGAATGTATTGCTGTAATTAGAGTTGATTATATTCCTTGAGACTTACTAAGCATAAAAATGCTTACTCCGCCGCTTTGGCTCTCGCTTTTCTAGATTTCGCCGATAGCAATCGGATTCGGGATCGTTGAAGTCGAAGTCATCCACACTATCAAGCCCCCATTTTGGTATAAATTCTTGGTTGAACTTGAAATGGCATGTATAGGACTACCCCTTGTTGGTTTAAATATGTTATGATGTATATGTATACGGCCATGCGAAAATGGCTCGTAATAGTGAAGTATCAACTTAAACTATTTGCGGTTTGTATATATATATATGGTGTCATGATGTGACTATGAATTGGAAATGGGAATGTTGGTCACATGATCAGCCATTGGCATGGTTAAAATGATCATATGTGGACCTATGTAAGGCACGACTAGTTGGTTCATGGAGACTACAAAATAGGTAAGACCTACCTTAAAAACAGATGCTGCCAGCTGCAGTAACGTGAATGTGAAAAATCACCAAAATTTGTAGGAATGGTATTAAATAGTGAATCAGCTATGTAAATGAACATTGATGAGTCTATTTTCATATGGAAGAAACGAAATGGTCATAGGAGTTACATGTTAAGAGATATTAAAGCTATTGTGAGACAGGGCCAGAACGGTTTCTGGGTTCCTGTCGCAACTTTAAAATTTACTATAAATTATCCAGAAATAATTAGGAGACATACCTTATATGTACAGATTCCATTTTGAGTCTAGTTTCATTAGAAACAAACGGCACCAGCATTAAAGCCCTGTACAGAGAGATATTCAAGTTATACCGCGCGAAGGTCAGAGCAGTCGATCCCTGTAACATGGGTGACTTTAACTAATAAACTGTACCAATTGGCCCAACCAAAAATTCTAGAAATAAATCCATGGATGGATATATGAGTCTAAATTCAGGGAAAATTTACAAAACCAGTTTCCGAGTTTTTAAACTCGAGATATGATTTTTAAGACGACAGTGACGCAGTTTTTCCAGCCTGACTGGAAATGTCCAATGGATGGGCAAAACAAGTGAACTTGGCTTGCTAACCCCTCGTGTCCGACACCGGCGATGGTCTCGGGTTCGGGGTGTTACATAGAGGACCAAAGTTGGATAAAGGGAAGGAAAAAGTGATCGAATAGCCGTCGAAAACGTTCAACAACATCCGAGGTAAGTCTTCGAGTAATGACCCTACTTGAATTATATTGAAATTATTTGTCATATTATGGCGGATAGCCGAATGTGCGTAGGGACTACGTTATAAAGTCAATTGAAATCATGCTCTTTGTGTGTGGCTATTGAGCCGAAATTGGAAAGGTTTGATAAATGTTTTGTGTTTGAGCCTTAGTAACGAAAATGAAATATGGATGTGTCATGATTATTGATACATGTGTGCATGAGCATTTGAATGATACCCTGCTAAGTCCCAAGGCATTTATGCTAGTGATTATATCCGGCTAAGACCAAGGCATTTGTGCGAGTTGTTATATCCGGGCTAAGACCCAAAGGCATTTGTGCGAGTTGTTATATCTGGGCTAAGACCCGAAGGCATTTGTGCGAAGTTGTTATATCCGGCTAAGACCAAGGCATTTGTGCGAAGTTGCTATACCCGGGTTAAGACCCGACGGCAATTGTGCTTGTGGTTATATCCGGCTAAATTCCGAAGAAACTTGGTTTGAAGGTGAGCGTTTTGTGCTGTAATAAATTCAATTAATACGCTCGAAAAACCCAAACAATAAGGTATGTTTGCATGTGCACCGGAAAAGTCGATTCGTTTGAAATAGTATTCGTTCAATCGACTAACGAACTTTCGGCTCTTAGATAGGTTGATACCTTGTGTGTGTGTATGTTGATGAAGTGTGAAGTAAGTATGATTATGAGAATGTGTATTAATAAAGTGATTCATTTAGCTATGTGAACGTAATACTTTAGTCAAAGCCGATTTCATTACTTGAAACTTACTAAGCATTAAAATGCTTACCCCGTTGCTTTGGCTCTTTGTTTTCTAGATTTTGTTCGTTAGCTATCGGATTCGGGATCATCGAAGTCGAAGTCATCCACACTATCAAAGCCCTTTGGTACTCCTTTAGTTAAACTCTGGATATGGCATGTATAGGACTACCCTTTGTTGTTTTTCAAGTACTTTTTGTGATGTATGTGTGTACAGCCATACGAAAATGGCTCGTAGAAGTGGAGTATGGCATTAGACCATTTGTGTTTATGTATATATATATGGTTTCATGATGTGACTATGGACTGGAATGTAAGTGTTGGGCAAATGATCAGCCATTGGAATGGCTAAATATGATCATATGTGGACCTATGTATGACAAAACTCTAGTTGGTCCATGGGAAACCACGAAATAGGTAAAATTTACCTTGAAAACAGATGCTGACAGCAGCAGTGGTGTGGATTTGAAAAATCACTAAAATTTTTAGGAATGGAATTAAATAGTTAATAAATTATGTAATCGAACCTTGATGAATCTATTTTCATATGAAAGTAACAAAACGATCATATGAATAGTATATTAAGAGATAATAAAGTTCTCGTGAAGCAGGGCCAGAACGGTTTCTGGATCCCCTGTTTCGACTTTGAAAATTTACCATAAATTATCCAGAGACAATTAGAAGTCATGCCTTATATGTATAGATTCCCTTTTGAGTTTAGTTTCATTTGAAATAAACGAAATGAGTATTTAAGCTCTGTACAGGGAGATATCCAAGTCGTAATACATGAAGGTCAGAGTAGTCGAACCCAGAATCAGGGGAGACTTTAACTAATAAACTGTACCAATTGGCCCGACCAAAAATTCTAGAAATAAATCGACAGATGGATATATGAGTCTAATTTCAGGGAAAATTTACGGAATCAGTTTTTGAGTTTTGGAACTCGAGATATGATTTTTAAAGCGACAGTGACGCAGTTAGCCAGCCTGTCTGGAATTTCTTTTTTTTTAAATGGACTGTGAAAACAAAGTAATTAAGTCTGTTAGCACCTCGCGTTCGACTCCGGCAACGGTATCGGGTACGGGGTGTTACACGGCCACACACTTAAAATGGGTCTAATTTCCTTTAAAAGGCCCCCAATTTAAGATACAAAGCTATTTAACACCTTTAGGCATCAAAACACAACTTTTACCTTTTACGCGATTTAGTCCTTTTTCGAAATTGGACTAGAAATCGCTAAAATTAACTTACCAAAATTTACATGCACTTATAAAATTATATTATAACACATAAAATAACATCAAAATAATTTTCTCTAGCCTCGAAATAGTGGTTTCGAAACCACTGTTCCGACTAGGCTCAAAATCGAGTTGTTACATTAGTGCCACAACCAATGCTAATTCTGGAGTGTAGGGATGGGTGGGTCGATTTTATCCCCAAGTAAGTGTAAGGTTGGTACGGGTGGTGTGTTGGTTGCATCGGGGTAGGATGCATCCTCATACTGTTGCATATTTGTTTATGAGATCTGACACTGTATTAGGCTCAGGCCACTTGTTCTGGTATTGGTTTGGGCTAGGCCCAATTGATTCTATTATGGGCTGTGACCCAAATGATATTGTAGTTGGCTTCAGCCCATGTATACTCTGAACTGGACTGTAATGTTACTGTTAAAAGGGATTAGACCTAGACCGTTCCAATTTCTATTTCTATGTACTGACTGCTACTCTAGGAAGGGGATTACACACTGAGTTTTCATAAACTCACCCTGTTTATTAACTATGAAGGTAATCCCCAGCATTAGAAGGATCGGTGCTGCGAGGGACTTGGAGATGGCCACACGACTGCCTTTGGACTTTATTTATTTTTAGATTCCGTTTGGGTTTCCAACTTTTGTAATAAGGCCTCTTAAAGGTTATGGATTTTAACTTTGGGTTTTATTTATTTCGATTTATAATTCTTCTTAAACAACACTACTTTTTCGCAACATTTTTAGAACGATTTCGCAACTTGGTTTTTAATATCACATTTTCGTAAATCAGTTTCTTTTAAAATTAGATTTTGCAACGTAAAAGAAATTTTGGGAATAAAATTAATAACTTTTCAATATACCACTTTATAAAATAAACTAACACAACTGGGATTTTACTCAATTTTTCAAATAATAAGGGTTTTTAATGAAAACATAGTTTTCGAAAAACACTTCAATGTGACACGTCAGATTCAGGCCTAACTTCTAGGCCAGGTTTGGGGTGTTACATTGCTTTCAGAGCCAGGTAAGAACATTATGAATTTCTTGTTATGCCATTGGGTTTGACCAATGCACCTGCTGTGTTTATGGACTTAATGAACAGAATATTCAGGCCGTATCTAAACAGATTTGTGGTTGTATTCATTGATGATATACTGATTTGTTCTTGAGATGAAACAGAGTATGTCTAGCATTTGAATTTTTTTTTGCAGACTTTATGTGAAAAATAATTGTTTGCTAAGTTTAGAAAATGTGAGTTTTAGCTTCGAGAAGTTTGATTTCTAGGGCACGTAGTGTCGGCAGATGGTATCAATGTTGACCCGAGTAAAATTTTAGTTATAGTGGACTAGAAACCTCCAAGAAATGTTTCAGAAGTTAGAAGTTTTTTAGGTTTAGCCAGATATTATTGGAGATTCATTAAAGGATTTTTGATGATTGGTATGCTGTTGACAACTAAAAAGTGTCAGCGAAGCTTTGATCAGCTGAAAGCATTGCTAACCGAAGCCCCTGTATTGGTTCAACCAGAGTCTGGTAAGGAATTCATAATTTATAGTGATGCTTCATTGAATGGTTTAGGCTGTGTTTTAATGCAATAAGGCAAAGTGGTAGCTTATGCATCCTGACAGTTGAAACCGCACGAGAAGAATTACTGACTCATGATTTAGAGCTTGCAGCTCTTTTATTTGCTTTAAAGATTTGGCGACACCACTTGTACAGAGAAAAATGTTATATCTTCATGGATCATAAGAGCTTGAAGTATTTGATGTCATAGAAAGATCTAAACTTGAGACAATGAAGATGGCCTGAATTACTGAAAGATTATGATTTGATCATCAACTATCACTCGAGAAAAAGGTAATGTTGTTACTGATGCTTTAAGTAGAAAATCTTTGTTTGCTTTGAGAGCTTTGAATACACGGTTGACGTTAATTGATTATGGTTCTATACTAGCTAAATTAAAAGCTAGACCAACGTTTTTGCAATATATTTGTGACACTCAAAAGTATTATACTGAATTGATCTCTAAACAAAAAGATTGAGCCGACACCTGATTCAAATTTTCATGTTGGTTTAGATGATAGTTTGTACTTCAAAAATCACATATGTGTTCCAAAGAATTTTGATCTCATTCAGAAGATTTTACAAGAAGCTCACAATAGTAGATTATCGATAAATCCTAGTAGAAATAAAATGTACAGTGATTTGAAATGGATGTACTGGTGGCCATGTATGAAATGAGAGATTTCAGAGTTTGTAACAAAGTGTTTGATCTATCAAGAAGTTGAAGCTGAACATCAGGTACCTTCTAGTTTATTACAAACTATGATGATTCCAAAGTGGAAATGGGAATATGTTAGAATGGATTTTGTATCGGGATTGCCTCTATCTCTGAGAAAGAAAGATGTTGTATGGGCTATTGTAGAGCATTTGACAAAATCTGCACATTTCATTCTAGTGCGTATGGACTTTTCATTTAAGAAGTTGGCAGAATTGTATGTTACTGAGATTGTTAGACTGCATGGTGTACCGGTTTCTATTATCTCTGACAGGGATCCACAGTTTACTTCTCGATTATGGAATAAACTACTTGAAGCATTGGGTACTCGATTGCATTTCTGTAACACCCCTAACTTGTACTCGTTATCAAACTAGGGTTAAAGGCATTACCGGACAAATTGGAACATTTAACATTCATTTCACAAACATCATAGCATTAAATATCAAACATCAATAAAGTGTCCCTTATTTAAGTCATCGAGACCTTAAACATGCTTTAAAAAGTGGTCGGGACTAAACTGAGCTCATACAAAATTTTTCAAAACTTAAACATTTTTTCAAAGTTGTACAAGTGACATGCCAATGTGAACAAGCCGTGTGCCTCACACGGCTTTAAACACTAGGCCGTGTCAAAACAAGGCATACATACTGACTTAATCACACGGCCACAAGACATGCCCGTGTGCTTTGGCAGTGGTCGACATTGACTTGAAATCGTAAGGTACCCCAAGGGACACACGGTCGTGCAATATGACCGTGTGTGTAACAGTTTGATTTAGACCCTAGTCAGAATAGTTGTTTCAGGACCAAAAAGTCAGAAAAATATTTAAATATTATTTTCTGTGCTTATGATATATGAATTAACATGTGTGAAAGTTTTGTATTAAAATTTGATCATTTGTGTGTTCAATTTGATAAAATGACCTAATCGTGTAAGATTTAAAAGTTACTAGCCATTTGTTAATAGTGCTTAAGTGTTATGTCTTAATAAAAGTAAGGTCCTTATCATGTTATTGGACCATTGGTAAGTTAAATGGACATTGTTGGACATCCATTATATGTTTAAATGTTTATTATAGTAAGGTTAAAATGGTAAAAAAAAATGAATTAATACTAGAAATTAAAGAAAAATGTAACACCCTGAATTTGGGCCTAGAAGTTTTGGGCCTTGAGCATGGGAGCGGTTGAAGGCAGCTTATAATATTTTGTTGTGCATGTAAATTTCATTAATGAAGGCTTGTTTTAGTGGTTAAGTGTGCTGAGAAGTGTTGGAGAAGTCCTGGGTTCAAATTTGGACTCTAGAAAAAATTTTGGTTTAAGGTGAATCAAACTCTAGGTGTAGTAGGTAGGCCTTAAAAATATTGTTGAGGAAATTGTGCCACAAAAAGGAGTGTGGTGTAGTGGCAAGGTGGCGCCACTTAGGGGACAAGGAAGTGACGCCATAGAGGAAGCAAGGGGTCCAAGGTTCAAGTCTTGGCTCTTGCAATATATTTTGGTTTTTCTTTTCAATAAATCTAGAAGCAAGTAGGTGCGCTTTAAAGTTTAATGTGTTGGATTTATGACACAAATGAGTTGATGGCCTAGTGGTGGTGGCGTGAGTTGGCATGTGAGAGGACTTTGGCTCGAATCCCTTGGCATGCAAAGGTTGATTATTTTGCTATGTTGGGACGGCAAGAGTTGGTGTTGGTTTTAAACTCTGGTGATGGAAGGATCCCACATCGGGAAGCTAACATAAGAGTGGATACGAAGTTGGCTTTAAATAAAGAGAACCATGAGGAGAGTAAAGGTACCTTTCTTGGCTGATCCCTTTCGCTTTATGGCGTGCTCGTTTGGGTTGGGCGTCAGCTAAGAGCACTCAGAGCGCGGATTAACTCCAGTCTCCTATTAGGTGTGTATTTCTCACTACTCTAGCTATAGGATGGCTACTTCGGGCCGAAATGGGCCATATGGGCCCAATGGGCCTACGGGCCCAATTGGCTAGATTAATCTCATATCTGTGGCTAGATTTGGGCTAAAAGGGTCACACGAGCATGTGGGCCCATTTGGGCCGAGAATGGGCTTTAGGCCCATTCGTATTGTTATCCCTGTTTAGAATACTTTAGATTAGCCAAATTACCAAAATACCCTCGATTAGCAAAATTACCAAAATACCCTCGATTAGTAAAATTACCAAAATACCCCTAATTTGTTAAATTACTGAAATACCCCAGTAGGGTAGAATTACTGAAATACCCCTGTATGGTAGAATTACCGAGATACCCTCATGGGGTAAAATTACCATTTTGCCCCTCGTGCGTAAATGACTAACTTGTGTGATGATTGGGTTAGTTGACGTGGATTTATGTTAGTTATCGTTAATTCGTAAGTCTAATGTGTTAGTGATCGATTGTAGGATTATCGCGTGGGAGATATCGTCATCAATTGTCATCAACCAGGTGTGTAAACGACACCCTCCCCTAGACTGAATTGGTAAAAGCCGAAATACCGAAACGTTGGTATTTTGTGAACTCGCGAGCATACGAGCGCTCGTGAAACAGTTGTTAATGAATATGGTGCATTTGGATGATTAGAGTGCAGAGTGTGCATTTTCATGCACAAGGGTATTTTTGGGCTTAATGGGCTGAAAACGGGCCAATGGGCCAACGAACCCACTTTGGTAAAAAGACGAGGTAAGTACTTCTAATTACTTGGTAAATGTTAGAATGAGCATGAAACCTTAGCAATAGGTAATAATTACTGAAATACCCTTATACATGCAAAATTACGATTTTACCCCTAAGGTTATTTTTTTCTGAAAAGCATGATGTTCTGTTTATGTATACGTATGCCATGACATATTATTTCTGTTGCATGGGACATGGGTTTATATTGATAGAGGAAGCGTTCTGGTAGCCTCGCTGCAATCTGGTGGCCTCGCCACATATATCTGTTCTGGTGACTTCGTCACAATATCCGCGACCTCATTTGCAATCTGTGGCTTCACCACATATATATATATCTGCTTACGTAGCTCGCCACAATATCAGATCTGGTGACTTCGTCACGATGTCGCAACCTCACCGCAATTTCTATGGTGTGTAGCGGTTGGGTGGGTCGAGTAGTCTCCCCACATGGTGTAAGGTTGGTACGGGGGTGTTATGGATGGCTCTGGGTTGGGATTTCTACATTCATGATATATTTGTTCAGATCTCGCTATGGGCCTATGGGTTTCATTCTCGATTTGATCGGGCCAAGGCCTAGATAAGTCGACTCGAGGTTTGATCTGCTTTGGGCTATGGTTGGGTTACGTTACACATCGAGTTTTAAGTAAACTCACCCGCTTATTAACCTTTCGTAATTTCCACCTTAGATAGATCGGAGTCATGAGGGCTCGAAGGAAGCCACGCATTAATCGCTTATGTTACGCTTTGATTATTACTTTTAAATGTTTTTATGTGGGTTGTAGTAAAGCCGTTGTAATTTTCTGGATTTCAAATTTGGAGTTTTATTTATTGTTCTTCTAATTTCTAGTACTAGAACACGATTTTCTGAAGCAACTAATATTGTTCAAAACATCACGTATCCGTAATTATTTTTAAATTAAGCTTTCACAATACCAAGATTTTTATGAAGTTGTTAAGAATGTTATTTAGCTGAGGTTTTCTAACAAGGTTTAAAAAGGGTATAAGTTTTTAATTATTAAGAAGGGTTTTTAATGGAAACATGGTTTTCGAAAAACACTTCAATGTGACACGCCAGATTTGAGCCAAACTTCCAGGTCGGGTTTAGGGTGTTACAAAAAACATGATATTTGCTTCATATTTTCATCACTTGGCCGATTGTATCAAAGAAAAAGAAAAGTGAAAGGCTTGCTAGGGTTCAGCAATAATAAGCTTGGATTTAGGTATGTTTTTGTTTCGATTTTCGATAATTTCTATGTTTTTGTAATCGTTGCTTCGAATACTATCAAGCCCATGTCTCAATTTCTGATTTTATTGATGATTTTGAAATGTGCCATTGATGAAATTGTGAGCTTTATGATGTTAGTTGTTGGAAAATAAAAGATATATGTTAGATTGATATATTTTGTCTTTGAATTTTTGGTGATTTTGAGTAAAATGGGTTAAATTGTGAAATTTGTAAATTGAGGGACTAAAATGTGAAATAAACGAAATGTACAGACTAGTATGAGTACTAGGAGAATTCGCCCAAATATGAGTATATGCAAATTATGTGTATTTTGTGAATTAGGACTAAAGTGTCAAAATGTGAAAATGTAAGGGCTAGTTTGCAAATTGCCTAAATATGTGTTTATGGATTGTTTTGAATGAATTTTTGATTGAATAAGTTAAATTTGAATTTATATAGATCAAGAATTAAAGAAAATGAAATTAGATCGGGGAAAGTCAAAAGTTTCGAGTAACCGATTCCATCCATCCGAATTCGTACAATGTAAGTCAATATACATTAAACGTGTTTGAATTGAATTCTTATTATTCATATGATATTGAATTGTGATGAATGAATGTTCGAGCTAAATATGTGTTGTTCGAGAGAATATCGACAAAGTTCCAATGTCTGAAAAGCCCCGTATGAACCATAAGAAAGTTAGGATACATATGTCATGACATAGGATCTCCGATATGTGTTATCATGTAAGACCACATCTGGGACGTTGGCATCGACTTCTGTTTTGCGTGTAAGACCATGTGTGGGACATTGGCATCGTATCTAATTTCGTATAATATCCTGTCTGGGACAGTGGCATCAATGTTTGATTACATGTAAGACCACGTGTAACACCCCAAACCTGGCCTGGAAGTTTGGCTCGAATCTGGCATGTCACATTGAAGTGTTTTTCGGAAACCATGTTTCCATTAAAAACCCTTCTTAATAATTAAAAACTTGTACCCTTTTTAAACCTTATTAGAAAACCTCAGCTGAATAACATTCTTAACAACTTTGTAAAAAATCCTGGCAGTTGCGGAAGCTTAATTTAAAAACAATTGCGGTTACGTGATGTTTTGAACAACAGTAGTTGCTTTGGAAAATCGTGTTCTAATACTAGCAATTATAAGAACAATAAATAAAATTCCAAATTTGAAATCCAGAAAATTACAACGGCTTTACTACAACCCACATAAAAACATTTAAAAGCAATAATCAAAACTATAACATAAATAGTGTGTATGGCTTCCTCCGAGCCCCTCGCACCCGATCCGCCTAAGGTCGGAAATTACCGAAAGGTTAATAAACGGGGTGAGTTTACGAAAACTCATGTGAAATCCCTACTATATAAAAGGAACGCTACCATATAAAAGAATTAAAAGTTGGCCCCACCCTACTTACGCTTTCAATATCAATTGGGCCTTAGCCCATTTTAACAGACATGCAGATAGGCTTTAACCCATTACGTAATAAGAAACATTATCGTAACTAGAATCGTAATCGTAATCGAAATTAGGTGACGTAATCGTAATCGATGTCGTAATGTAATCAAAATCAAAATCGATGATCGTGTAATGTAATCAAAATCGTAATCGAGATCGTAATGTAATCAAAAGTCGAATGTGAATGCAATCCCAACCCAATCCACCTATAACCAACCGCTACACTCCACTCAGTACTAGCCCTACACTCCATGTAGGAATAGCTCAACCCACCCACCCTACACTCCACGCTTGCAAAGATCTGTTGCTCGCTTATCGATATTGTGACAGAGTCACCAGATATGAATATTGTGGCGGCCACCACCGAATAGATATTTGTGGCATAGCCACCAGAAATAGGTAATGTGGCAAAGCCACTTAACAGAACGCATGGCACAAAGCCATCGATAACTGCATTATGTTAGGCACATAGCCATCAACTAGAGTAACATAACCGGCACACAGCCCTAGGTAAATATGATCGACACGTAGTCGTCAATAACCATATATTGGCACATAGCCTTAGGCAAATACGCTTTGGCACACGACCATAATCGAGGTTGGCACAGAGCCATATATAGGTTGACACAAAGCCATAATCGAAGGCTTTAAGCCATCGGTAGTCAGATCATGTTAGGCACATAGCCATCAGCGACGGTAATATAGTCGGTACACAGCCTCGGGTAAATATGATCGGCACTCAGCCATTGATCAGTCCACAATCGTCTTGGGCGACCCGCATGCGACCTTATCAAATCAAGACGAATATACGGCTCTTAAGCCTTCTGTGGATCCACAAATCAAGCAACCATGCGATCCTAACAAATCGATCTTCCTCCGTACAAAATCCCAACCCATGCAACATGTCATGTATGCAAGATGTCATGCCCATATTTGAATCAAACAATCTCACCAAGTCATTCATATACCAATATATATTCACAATCAAATTATCAACCACACAAATCCAAGTTAGTCACTTGGCCACAAGGAAAAATAAATATTTAACACCTTAGGGGCAAAATGGTAATTTTACCCCACAAGGTATCTCGGTAATTCCACCCTACAAGGGTATTTTAGTAATTCTACCCTACGTGGGTATTTCGGTAATTCTACCCTACAGGGGTATTTCGGTAATTCTACCCTATAGGGGTATTTCGGTAATTCTACCCTACAGGGGTATTTCAGTAATTCTACCCTACAGGGGTATTCCGGTAATTCTACCCTACAGGGGTATTCCGGTAATTCTACCCTAAAGGGGTATTCCGGTAATTCTACCTACAGGGGTATTCCGGTAATTCTACCCTACAGGGGTATTCCGGTAATTCTACCCTACAGAGGTATTCCAGTAATTCTACCTTACAGGGGTAGGGGTATTTCGATAATTCTACCTTGCAGGGGTATTTCGATAATTTTGTAAATCGAGGGTAAAACGGTAATTCTGTAAATCAAGGGTACTTTGGTAATTTTACAAGTCGAGGGTATTTTAATAATTTTACAGGTCCAAGGTATTTCAGTAATTTCATAAATCAGGGGTATTTTGGTAATTTTACAAACTAGGGGTATTTTGGTAATTTTACAAACTAGGGGTATTTTGATAATTTTACAAACCAGGGGTATTTTGGTGATTTTATAAACCAAGGGTATTTTAGTGATTTTACAAACCAGGGGTATTTTGGTAATTTGGTAAACTAAAGTATTCTAAACAGGATAACAATACGAATGGCCCTAAAGCCTATTCTCGGCCCAAATGGGCCCACACGCTCGTGTGGCCCTTTTAGCCCAAATCTAGCCACAGATATGAGATTCACCTAGCCTAGTCCAATATTTACTACACAATCAAACAACTTATCCAATTGGGCCCATTGGCCCATTGGGCCACATGGCCCGAAGTAGCCATCCTACAGCTAGAGTAGTGAGAAATACACACTTGATAGGAGACTGGAGTTAATCCGCGCTCCGAGCACTCTTAGCCGACGCCCAACCCAAACGAGCACGCCATAAAGCGAAAGGGATCAGCCAAGAAAGGTACCTTTACTCTCCTCATGGTTCTCTATATTTAAAACCAGCTTCGCATCCACTCTTATGTTAGCTTCCCGATGTGGGATCCTCCATCATCAGAGTTTAAATTCAACACCAACTCTTGCTGCCCCCTGTTAGCAAAATAAATGTTCTTTGCTTGCCATGGGATTTGAACCCATGCCTCCCCTTAAATGCTCCACACGCTACTTGCCACTAAGCCTCAAGGCTTTTTGTGTCACAATTTCTCCAACAATATTCTTAAGGCCTACCTACTACACCCAGGGTTGATTCACCTTAAACCAAAATTTTTGCTAGAGTCCAGGTTTGAACCCAGGACTTCTCCAACTCTTCTCAGCACACTTAACCACTAAAACAAGCCTTCATTAACGAAATTTTCAAGCACAACAGAATATTATAAGCTGCCTTCAACTGCTCCCATGCTCAAGGCCCAAAACTTCTAAGCCCAAATTCAGGGTGTTACACCACGTCTGGGATATTGGCATTGTATATGCTTTCCGAGCTATCTGCGTATCCTTATGTTTTCGAACGGTTCAAATGAGCATTTCAAGAAAATGAATGACTTTGTGAAATTGTACTCAATTCAGGTACATTTGCATTGTATATTATGTTGGAGAATGAAAGGTAAGTATATGTATAAATGATGATCTATGATCTAAGTATATGATTATGAGGTTGTGTTGGTATTTGGCTACAAAGTATAAGTAATTTGATGATGTTTATATGCTTTAAATGATAAGTTTACTTGTATATTGCTTATTAAGCTTTTGAAAGCTTAATTTGTGTGTGTTTGCATTGTTTTATAGATATCAAAGCTATTGTGAGCTTGAGGATCATTGAGGATCGTCACCACACTATCAAATCACATTTTGTACCTTTTGAAAATGTATATAGTAAAGTATGGCATGTATAGGGTAGAAGCATTTTGGATAGGTTTTGTAATGTTTATATTTAGCCATGTGATATGGCTTGATATAGTTGTGTTTATGTTTTGATTTTGGAATATGAAATGTGATGCAAAATGATCTATTTGATGTGTTTATGAATGGCTAAGAGAAATAGTAAGTTTGGCAAGTTTTGGCATGAGATTTGGTCATGAGTTTAGAGATTATGAAACCATATGTTTTGATATGATTTGGTCTTAGGTTTTGGTACAAATGAGTTGAGTTTATGAGCATGTAAATGATTAATAATGTTATGGCATGAATGTTGTATGGTTTGGCATAGAAATTGGCTGAAATTGTTGTGTAAATATGTTTGGTTTAGTGCTTGTAGGTTTGACCCAATTAGGGTGGCAAATTGGCTATTCAAATGGCTTATTTTTGTCCACAAGGGTAGAGACATGAGCGTACGGCTCAGCCATGTGCGACACATGGTCACGTTACACGACCGTGTGTCCCCTGGGGTACCCTACGAATTATACCCTCCAGTTTTGACACGGGCTAGACACACGGGCGTGTCTATTGGTCGTGTGTGGTACACGGTCTTGTACACGGGCGTGTGGTCGGCTGTGTGACCCAAGTCAATATCCTTGCTAATTTTCACATGGCCTGGCACATGGGCGTGTCTTGTGGCCGTGTGGACAAGTTAGTATGTATGCCCTGTTTTGCCACGGCTTAGACACACGGGCGTGTCTAATACCGTGTGAAGCACATGGCTTGTTCACACAGGCGTGTGGTATTTGAAATGTTGAAAATTTTACAAGTTTTTGAAATTTTTATATGTTATCAATTTAATCCCAAATGCATGATTAAGACTTTGTATGATTGAATTCAGTATCTTTTGAATGTGAATGATTGATGGTTACTGAAATGAGATGGAATTTGTTAAATGAATGTTTTGATTTGAGTTACAGGTCTGGTAATGCCTCTTAACCTATTCCGACGACAGTTACGGGTTTGGGGTGTTACATTTATTGGTATCAGAGTTGTGGTTTAGTCGGTTCTAAGACTACCATAGCATATGTGAGTCTAGCTATACATGCCATATTTATGGACTGGGATAGTGTGATGAATCATGACATTGAAAATGTACTTTTATATAGCAAATGGATCCCGAATGAGCCGTAGCGGATGATGTCGAAAGCAATGCGTCTGCTCCCTCGCAAGGGACGGTGCCATCCAATTCTAAACCGGCTACGAGTAGCCGTGATAGTGAGGCTAGACAAGCCTTCTATCAAATGATGGATGATTGGTTTAACCATTACATTAGAACCAATCTGGTTGTACAATAACATCCACCCCTAGTAAATCCTTCACAAGCTCTTGCTATGCCACCAGTGATTCCGATTCAGTTAAGTACGCCTCTGATAGATAAGATTAGAAAATATGGGGCTGAAGAGTTCCGAGCTACAAGAAATGATGATGCTAAAAGAGCCGAGTTCCAGTTAGAGAACACAATACGAGTATTCGATGAATTGTCTCTGAATCTTGATAAATACATAAAATGTGTCGTTTCACTTTTGAGAGATACGGTGTATCACTAGTGGAAGACTTTGATATCATTAGTTCCGAGAGAGCGAGTCACCTGGGATTTCTTCCAAGCTGAATTCTGGAAGAAATACATCAGTTAGAGATTTATCGACCAAAAATGTAAAGAGTTTCTTGAGCTTAAACAAGGTCGTATGTCTGTTACAGAATATGAGCGAGAATTTGTAAGATTGAGTCAGTACGCTCAAAAATGTGTATCTACAGAGGCAATAATGTGTAAAATATTTGAGGATGGCTTGAACGAAGATATTCATTTGTTAGTCGGGATTCTTGATATCAAAGAATTCGTTGTGCTTGTTGAATGAGCATGTAAAGTTGAAGATCTCAGAAAAGAGAAAAGAAAAGTTGATTCTGAAGCTAGAGAAGTGTGAAAGAGATCATCGAGCAAGTCATTTCAATCTGCATCAAAGAAGTTTAGAGATGATAATAGTCATTCAAAAGCTAATGTGGGACATTCGAATAGAGATCGCTCTAGATCACATTCGAACTTCAAAGCTCCAGCTACATCCGTTGCCAGTGTTGGAAATGCTAAATTTGATCGCCCTAAGTGCAAGCATTGTGGTAAAATACATCCCGATAATTGTAGACTGTATGATCAGGCTTGTTTCAGATGTGGATCGTTAGACCATTTTATCTGCGATTGCCCCAAATCTGTCGACCAAGAAATTGTGCAAAATTCAAGGCCAAGTGGCAATGCTTCTCGTGGTAAACCTCCCAGAAATACAGGAAATGTAAGTGGTAGTTAGAGAGGAGCAAAAGACATAGGTGTTAGATCTGAGGCTCGTGCACCTGCCAGAGCCTATGCTATCCGAGCTCGTGAGAAAGCTTCGTCGCCAGATGTGATTACGGGTACATTTACACTCTGTTTGGTTCAATGTAATGACATAGCCATTACAATTCAATTCCATGGGCCCACCATAAGCCCTTGTTTGGTTCAATGAAATTTCTATTACAGTGGTTGCTGTTTAGTTTGCTATTCCCACTAACCACTGAATAAAGGCTGAATAGCATTCTTTGCCTCACCCTCTGAATGGCTATTCAGAACACGGTAGGAATGCTAAAAGATTTTTCTTTTTCATTTTTGCCCTTATTGTTTCATCATCATCATGTCCTTGATTAATAACATATAAAAACATTAACATATAAGGCCATTTTAGAACACTTTCAATATAAATGGCATATTAACAACATAAGGACCTCACAATCAATAAGGCATATCAAATAGACACTTTTAAAAAATAGCAAACCACTTTTACATTTTACGCAATTAGGTCCTTTTATCAAATCGAGCACACAAACGATAAAATTTTCATACGAAACTTTCACATGCTTAGTCACATACTATAAACACAGAAAATAATATTTAATTATTTTTAACTCAGATTTGTGGTCCCGAAACCACTA
Source organism: Gossypium arboreum (assembly GCF_025698485.1). Classification (NCBI taxonomy): domain Eukaryota; kingdom Viridiplantae; phylum Streptophyta; class Magnoliopsida; order Malvales; family Malvaceae; genus Gossypium; species Gossypium arboreum. Next base: position 78,556,017 of record NC_069080.1, read on the forward strand.
TTTCGACTAGGGTCTAAACCAAACTGTTACAATTCTCCCCCCTTAGGGATTTTCGTCCCCGAAAATCTTACCCTTGAACAGATTCGGATATTGTTGTATAATAGTATCTTTGGGCTTCCACGTAGCCTCTTGAATACTATGTCGATGCCACATCACTTCTACTAATGAAATTTTCTTGTTTCATTATTCTTTAAACTCACGAGCTAAGATACGGATCAGTTCTTCGTCGTAAGTCATACAGACTGAATCTTAATCTCAGACGGAGGAATCACATGTGAATGATCAGATCTGTATCGTCGAAGCATCGATACGTGAAATACATTGTGAATCTTTTCTAGCTCTAGTGGCAACAACAATTTATAAGAAACTGGCCCGATACGCTCAGTAATCTCATACGGCCCGATGAACCTCGGACTCAATTTATCTTTTCTGCCGAATCTGAGTACTTTCTTCCATGGAGATACTTTTAAAAACACCTTGTCGCTGATCTCAGATTTAATGTCTTTTCGTTTCAAATCTGCGTAAGATTCTGATGATTAAAAGCTGCTTTCAAACTATCTCGAATCACTTTTACTTTCTGTTCAGTCTCTTTTATCAAATCGACCCCGTGTATCTTATTTTCATTGAGCTCAATCCAATACAAAGGTATACGGCATTTGTGACCATGTAAGGCTTCATACAGTGCCATTTTAATGCTCGATTGAAAACTATTATTGTATGCAAATTCAATCAAAGGTAAATATTGTTCTCACGTACCTTCAAATTCAAGAATGCAACATCTCAACATATCCTCGAGAATCTGAATAATCCTCTCGGATTGACCATCCGTTTGTGGGTGGAAAGCAGTACTAAAATGCAATTTCGAACCCAGAGCATCTTGCAATTTCTTCCAGAATCGTGATGTGAATCTCAGATCTCTGTCTGGCACAATAGATAATGGCACACCGTGCAATCTCACAATATCAAAAATGTATAACTCAGCTAACTTATCAAGCGAGTAATCAGATCGTACAGGAATAAAATGGGATGATTTCATCAATCTATCAACCACTACCCAAATTTCATCTTTCTTTCTCAAAGATAGGGGCAAACCCGAAACAAAATCCATCGTTACTTTATCCCATTTCCACTCAAAAATCATAATCGGTTGAAGTAACCCAGACGGAACCTGAGGTTCAGCTTTAACTTGTTGACAAATTAAATATTTAGAAACAAATTCAGAAATATCTCTTTTCATTCCAGACCACCAGTGATGTTGTTTCAAATCATTATACATTTTAGTACTACCCGGATGAATAGATAAATGATTGTTGTGAGCTTCATTCAAAATTATCTAAATCAACTCTAAATTTCTCGGAACACAAATCCATTCTCAGAATCTCAAACAATCGTCCTTATCAACTCTAAATTTTGAATAAGAATCTAAGTTACACTGAGCTCGTTTTTCTAAAATATTATTATCAATCTTTTGAGCTTCGATAATCTACTGAATGAATAATGTTCTTGCTTTTAATTCAGCTAAAACTGAACCATCATTAGACATACATAGCTGAGGATTCATCGCACGCAGAGCAAACAGTGATTTCTGACTCAAAGCATCAGCAATAACATTTGCTTTTGTTGGATGATAATCAACTACAAGCTTATAGTCTTTTAGCAATTCTAGCCATTGTGACAGCCCAAAATTGACCCTAGTCGGGAAGTGGTTTCGGGACCGCTAAACCGAGTCACTGAAATGTTGGAACGTAATATTTATTGTCTAGAATATGTAATTATGAATGTGTGAAAATTTCAAGCTTCGATTTAGTCGATTGCATGTGAATTCAGTTAGTAGGACTTGTGTGACACTTTTGAAATGTGATAGGCTAATCTATAAGGACCTAATAGTGCATGTAATCAAAAGGGGGGACTTGCATGTCAAATTTCCCCCTAATTGGTAGTGGCCGCCATGACAAGGATTATGGGCAAAAAAACATGTCATAAAACATGTTGTGACAATGGTGTATGTAAGAAAAAATAAAATAATGAGCATGGGAATTGAATAATGAAAGGAAGAAAAAAAAGAGAATGGTGTGAGTGTCCCCCTTTGCCGTGAGTTGAAGAAAAGAGAAAAAAATTGTTCATCCTTTTTTCATTTCTTTGAGCCGAAAATCCTAAGGAAGAAGGAAGGAGTTCTTGCTTCATGCTTGGTTTGGAAGAGGATTAGGAGGAGGTTTGGCCATACTTGTGTCTAGATTAAGGTATGTTTGAGGTTGTGCCATGAGATTCATGCATGATTTTAGTTGCTAGCTTGAGTTCTAATTAGCCCATAGTTCAAATCTTTGCTATGTCATGGGGATGATATTAGGCCAAGGTGGATTTTGTGTTAATGCCATTGCATGCTAAATATGAAGCTTGATAATGATACATGTGATGGTGGATTGATGACTCTTGGATTTTCTTTTTAGCATTTTTGAGTGAGACATTAAGTTCTTTGTTTAACCATGACCAAAATTGAAATGGTATGGTGTTGTGAAGTATTCGCCATGGTATATCCATAAGAATGCTTTATGCTTATTGCATGGTAGGTAAGATTTGTGTTTTGGATATATGTTTATATTTGGTTATAATCAACTTGAGATTCGGCCCTTGCACCTATATGTATATATGTTTGCACATGATGTATTGGTATGACATATATACTATCTCAAGGTATATATTTACTTATGATGATGTTTCGGTTTGAAGTAAATGATAGATGTGTATTGAGCTACAATATGTGATGCATTAGTTAGTAAAATGTATGCCATTCATGTGTGGTATTAAACATGTAATTGGCCTCAACATCAACATGCATATTCGGCCACATGAATGAGTACATAGGTTGATGTGTTGTTCGGCCATAAGTAAGCATGTTGAAGGCTTTATCTTGACTTAGAAAATTCGGCTAAGGAGAGTACTAACTAATGTGTTGAGTTTGATTCATGATATCCGTACATATGTGACTTTAATGTCTAATTAATATATGTGGGCTAAGTACCTTGAATTCCTCTTTTCGATGCTCAAATGATTAAATCAATTTATTTGTTAAATTAAGCTCAAGAGCAAAGGGAAACTAGATCCGATAAAGGGAAGGAAAAAGTGGTCGAATAGCCATCGGAATCGTTCGACAACATCTGAGGTAAGTTCTTGAGTAATAGAGCTTAAATTATGATTTGATTAGATCATGTCTTAAGTAAATCGAAATCATGCTCTTTGTGTGTGGATATTGAGCCGAAATGTGCAAGAGTGATAAGTGTATTTTGCTAATGAAAATGAAATACGAATGTGTCATGATTTAGTGTTAAATGTGCATGTTTATTCGAATGGTGCCCGGGCTAAGTCCCGAAGGCTTTTGTGCTAAGTGACCAAAACCGAGTTAAGTCCCGAAGGCATTTGTGCGAGTTACCAAAACCGGGTTAAGTCTCGAAGGAATTCGTGCGAGTTACTAAATCCGGGCTAATTCCCGAAGGCAATTGTGCGAATCACTATAACCGGGCTATGTCCCGAAGACAATCGAGCGAGTCGCTATATCCGGTTAAATTTCGAAGGTACGTGATTCCGGAATGAGCAATCTTGCTGTAAAAATTTCAGTTAATACGCTTGCAAAAAATTCCAGCAATGAGGTATGTTCGTATGTGCTTTGAATTAGTTGAGCCCTTACAAATAAGTATTCGCTCAGTTGATAAACGAGCTATCGGCCTTTGGCTAAGTTGATCTTTTGTGTATGAACATAAGGGTTGGTAATGTGAAGTAAGTATGATATTGAGAATGTGTGCATATGAAATTATCCGTTTAGCTATATGAATGCTATGCTTTTGTTGTGCTGGAATCCCTTGCTTAAAACTTACTAAGCATAAATTGCTTACTCCGTTTCTTTGTTCTCTGTTTTATAGATTTTGCTCGTTAGCTATCGGATTCGGGATCATCGAAGTCAAAGTCATCCACACTATCAAAGCCCTTTTGGTACTCTTTTAGTTGAACCCTGGATATGGCATGTATAGGACTACCCTTTGTTGTTTTTCAAGTACTTTTTGTGATGTATGTGTGTACGGCCATGCGAAAATGGCTCGTAGAAGTGGAGTATGGCATTAGACCATTTGTGTTTATGTATGTATATATGGTTTCATAATGTGACTATGGACTGGAATGGAAGTGTTGGGCAATGATCAGCCCTTGGAATGGCTAAATATGATCATATGTGGACCTATGTATGACAAAACTCTAGTTGGTCCATGGAAACCACGAAATAGGTAAAGTTTACCTTGAAAACAGATCTTGACAAAGAAGAAGTGTTGTGGATGTGAAAATCACTAAAAATAGCAGGAATGGAATTAAATAGTGAATAAATTATGTAAGAACCTTGATGAATCTACTTTCATGTGGAAGAAACGAAACGGTCCTATGAGTTGTATGTTAAGAGATATTTAGGTTTTCGTGAAACAGGGCCAAAACGGTTTCTGGATTCCCTGTTCCGACTTTGGAAATTCATTGTAAATTAACCAGAGATAATTAGGAGTCATGCCATATATGTATAGATTCCTCCTTGAGTCTAGTTTCTATAGAACCAAACAGCATCAGTATTGAAGCCCTGTACAGGGAGATATCCAATTCGTAATGCGTGAAGGTCAGTGTAGTCAAACCCTGGATTAGGGGAGACTTTAACTAATAAACTGTACTAATTGGCCTGACCAAAAATTCTAGAAAAAAATATGTAGATGGACATATTAGTCTAGTTTCAGGGAAAAATTACGAAACTGATTTTCGAGCTTTGAAACTCAAGATATGATTTTTAAGGCGACAGTGATGCAATAACCAAATTTTGTCTGAAATTTTAAATGGACTGTGAGAATAATTAAGTTAAGTCTGTGTGCACCTTGTGTTCGACTCCGGTAACGGACTCGGGTACGGGTTGTTACAGCCATATTCTTTGACGCAGATTCAAATCTTTCTGAGTCATCAGATATTTCAAAATTTTGTGATTGGAATAAATATGACATTTCTCACTGAACAGATAGTGGCACCAAATCTTCAAAGCAAATACAAGCGCGCTAACTCAAGGTCGTGCTTTAGATAATTCTTTTTGTGCGGCTTTAACTGTCTCGAAGCATAAGCAATGACTTTGCCTTTCTGTATCAAAACACATCCCAAATCGTTTAGCAAAGCATCACTATAAATCACAAATTCTTTACCCAATTTAGGTTGTACTAACACTGGAGCTTCAGTCAATAGGGCTTTCAATTGATCAAAGCTTTTTTGACACTTTTCGGACCATTCAAACTTCACATCTTTTTGAAGCAGTTTCGTTAATGGAGTCGCGATCATCGAAAATCCTTTTACGAACCATCTATAATAACCAGCAAGTCCCAAAAAACAACAGACTTTGGAGACATTTCTCAGAGGCTTCCAATCCAAAATAGTCGAAACTTTGCTCAGATCAACTCGGATACCAGATGCTGATACAATATGGCCCAAAAAACCAACTTCTCGTAACCAGAATTCACATTTACTAAACTTCACATACAGTTGCTTATCTCGTAAAGTCTGTAGCACTATTCTCAGATGCTCGGCATGCTTGGATCCATCACGCGAATAAATCAATATGTCATCAATGAATACGACAACAAATCGATCTAAATACGGTCTGAAAATTCTGTTCATCAGATCCATAAAGATAGTAGGTGCATTAGTTAATCTGAAAAGCATAACTAAGAAATCATAGTGGCCATATCTCGTTCTGAATGCAGTTTTTGAAATTCTGAGTCTTTTACTCACAACTAATAATAGCTTGATCTCAAATCTATCTTCGAAAACACGATAGCTCCTTTCAAGGAATCAAACAAATCATCAATTCGAGGCAGAGGGTATTTTTTTTCTTAATAGTCACTTTATTCAACTGACGATAATCAATACACATTCTCTCGTACCGTCTTTCTTTTTCACAAACAGAACTGGTGCACCCCAAGGTGAGAAACTCGGTCTAGCAAACCTTCTATCGGTCAACTCTTGCAACTGAGACTTTAATTCTTTTAGCTCAGTCGGAGCCATTCTATACAGAGCTATCAAAATTAGAGTAGTTTCGAGAACTAATTCAACGCCAAATTCAACTTCTTGAATCGGAGGTAATCTCGAAAGTTCCTCAGGAAACACATCAGGGAATTCACAGACAACAGACACTGATTCAACTTTCTTTTCTTTTACTTTTGAATTGATCACATAGGCAAAGTAAGCTTCACAACCTTTTCTCACAATACTCAGAGCTTTCATTGACATAACCACAGCCGGTAACCCATTCAAATCACTGGATTCAATTCAAACTATTTCATCATTCTTGCATCTCAAATCAATAGTTTACCATTTACAATTCACAATAACATCGTGCAAAGTTAGCCAATCCATACCCAGAATTATATCAAACTCATCGAAAGGTAATAGTATCAGATCAGCCAAAAATCAAATGTCTCGAAACATCAATGGACAATTCTTGCAAACTTTATGAACCAAAACACATCTGCCTAAAGGGTTCGATACTTTAATTACAAATTCAGTAGATTCTATAGGCAACGTCTTACTATTCACTAAGTTCATGTATATATAAGAATGCATTGATCCAGGATCTGATCCAGGATCTATCAAAGTAATCACAGAAGTATCGTAAAGAGTAAATGTACCCATTATAACATCAGGAGACGAAGCTTCCTCACGAGCTCAAATGGCATAGGCTTTGGCAGGTGCACGAGCCTCAGATCTAATGCAATGTCTTTGGTTCCCCTCTGACTGCCACTCACATTACTTGTATTTCTAGGAGGTCTACCATGAGATGCATTGCCACTTGGCCTCAGATTTTGCACAATTTCTTGCTCGACAGACTCAGGACAATCACAGATGAAATGGTCTAATGATCCACATTTGAAACAAGCCCAATCGTATAGTCTACAATTGTCTGGATGTCTTTTACCACAGTGTTTACACTCGGGTCAATCAGATCGAACATTTCCAACACTAGCAACAGATGTAGCTGGAGCTTTGAGGCTCGAATGTGATCTAGCACGATCTCTACTCGAATGTCCCACATTAACCTTTGAACGGCTAAAATCATCTCAAAATTTCTTTGACATAGACTGAAATGATTTGCTTGCAGATCTTTGTAAACTGAAAAATATATAGGATTTTTCCTATATAATTCCACACCTTTTTACGTAAATTTGTTGTTAAAACCGAGTAATTGCTTAATAAATTAATGAAATATATTAAAATATGAAATTGGGACATAGAAATTATTAAAATGTGATTTTATGCTTTATTATATAGTTTTCATGCATAAAATGGCTTCTTTTATATTGATTTGAGCATATTATATTTTCAAGCTATAAAGTGGGCCATGCATGATTAAATTAAATAATAAAATATAAATGTATATTTAACAATTTATTTTAATATGTTTCATTAATAAATTGGGTTTTAATTAATTAAGTAAATTGATTAATTAAAGTGGTTAAATTACATTCTTGTGTCCTCTAAATTATCTACTATTTTTGGACAGGTCTGAGAGCTTTATGTTGATTACAAAACTATCCAAATGGAGGGCTAATTCAACCCAAAATTTGGCTACATGTGGATGTTCATAAATCAAATTTTGGTTTAATTACACAAGGCCCTTGAAGAGTTGAAGAAATCGGAGATTTACCCGAAGATTTGCAATTGTCTGAGTCCTAATCCTGATGATGTGTGGCACTTAAATCAAGTAAAAAACAGCCACACTTCCACAAATCATGGCCGGCCACCCTTGATGAATTTGCAAAAGATGGACACTCCTATTTTTAGCAAACTAGCTCCCTTGCCTCACCTATAAATAAGATCCCATTTCTCACTTTTCTAATCATCCCTCACTCATTCATCATTCTTTCCTCTCTAAATTCTCTTAGCTTTCTTTCTTCCTCACGCCTATTATTATCTTTGCATAAAGATTTTTAGCAAATTAGCCTCTTAAAGAACCCTTGGTCGGCCACCTTGGAGAGCCATCAGCAAATGACTGAAGTGAAGGAACGAAGAAGCCCTTGTTAGTCAGGGTTTTGGGTGACAACCACACTGATTTGGGTTTAATCTTTCTTTTCTTTAACTTAATTCAAGAATGTTTGCTATGTGTTTACCGTTCTTGTTTACAGTAATGATAGCTTAATTTTATTTAAGCTAGGATGATTATTTTGATTGAATAATATTTATTTGATTCATGCTTATAATATGAGTGCCTCAGTCAATCATGTTTTCAATTAAAATCAAGTCTGTATTTTGTTCATACGTGATTGAAATGCACCTGAATTAGCTGAACGATCCTAACCAGACGACGGCTAATGGACACACAATTGAAATGTGCATGCTCAATTTAGATCCTAACCCGATTAAATTGCAGGTTGCAGAACAACCCTAACCAGGCTCTGTTATATACATAGTTTTTAGATTTGTGTGATTAAACTGTTTCAAACCTGACATCTCCTTATTACCTCACATGAATACTAAGAAACCCTTAGTAAATAAAGATCAGTAAAATGCGTATTTACTAAGTAAAGGATTCCGGAAGGACCTAATGTGGTTTCCAAACTCATGATAGATCGAGTTGCCATGGAATGTTTTTCTGAATATTAATAAGCATGTTGATAATAATTTGAGTTTAATTAAAGTAATTGTACTAGCTTATTTATGTTATAATTGTTGCTTATTGTGTTAATTCTGCTAAAATCTATTTCATTCATATAGTTTGCATACTTAGGATAAATTGCATTAGGGATCATTGCATTTAGTTTCATATATTTAATTTTTCATCACGTCTCAATTATATTGTTTTTTATTTATCAAATTGTTAATAGAATTTTACAAATTAATTGGCTTAGCACAAATACAATCCCTATGGAGACGATAACTCAATACTTACTTATTACTTGATAACGACTGTGTACACTTGCACAAACTCGAGCATTACAAGTTTTTGGCGCCGTTGCGGGGATTATCAACTGTTGCCATAGTCATTATTTTTGAAATTATGTATTTTCAATTTGGTTACTTCTAACATTACTAATTTATTCTTTTTTAATTTTGTGGCTTTCTTTTTTAGGGGTTTATGAGCATAGATCGGATTATCGATTTAATCCCAGTAGACCCTGAAATTGAGTGAACTTCATATTGGTTGTATGGATAAATACCATATTTATCTAGCTTTATTATGCATGTTTTAAGTACATTTTTAAATGCTTGAAATAGGTGCAAATGACTTGTATGTATAAACATGTTTTAAGTGAGAGAAATGGTTTGGAAATGGCCTATTTCTTGTCCACACGGGTGTGTGTCTTGGCCGTGTGTGACACACAGTCATGTCTCCACTGTAAGTTTTAATGGTTGCATTTTGAAAGTTACACGGCCTGGCACACGGGCGTATGGCTTGGCCGTGTGACCCGAGTCAAAGAGTTACATGGGTACGGACACGGGCTGGGACACAAGCGTGTGTCCCTACTTTGAGTGCCCACACAACCTGATATACGAGCGTGTGTCTCAGCCATGTGACCCCTGCAAGTTAAATTTTTCTATCTTTTTCCATGAAATTTTAAATGTTTCCAATTTAGTCTCGAATCATTTCTAAAGTGTTTCTATGGCAGTGGGCTCGATTTGGGAGGTTATGCGTGTGTTTAATTGGATTTTTCAATGATTATGAAGTGTTGGAAATGAATGCAATGAGTTACGTTTTTACAGTAATGCTCTATAACCCTATTTTAGTGATGGATACGGGTTAGAAGTGTTACAGTCTCAACTTGCTTTTAAGATATTTTTAGGGCCTTGAGGGATCGATTTAGGGATAGTATGTATGTATATGAATGATTTATAATATGATAAATTATTGAATGTGTAACAGCTCATTTTTAAGTGGTGTCAGAAGTAGTGATTTCATTGCCACAAATTCGACGAGTAAGTTCGTAAATATTATTATTTAATATTTACGAGTCAAATATGGTTTTAACAAGGTTTTTGAGATGATAATTTGTTTTATATGAGTAATTGATTAAGTTCCAGTGGTAAGACCCTAAAGTCAAGTGGTTTTAAAAAATGAGGTATCGGTACTTTGTTTTTATAAACAGAGTCGTAAATATTTTTATAAATATTTCGGAGTGTTGTTAAGGTTGTATTAAAGTTTCGTTAAGAAATTTTAATGTTTCGATAGTTACTAAATTGTAAAGGATGTAAAATTTGAGCACTATTTGATTTGAGTGATTAAATGGCTCGTTGAATAAAGGAGAAGGGACTTAAACGGTAATTAAACCATTATGAGAATTGGTGGACATTAGTGGGCTTATAAATTGTTAAAGTTTGATTATTATAATAAGGGTAAAATAGTTAATTATTAAATAAATGTATTATAATAAAAACTTGATAAAATCAATTATCGTCTTCTTCATTTGAAATTCATCATCGAAATCCTAAAAGAGAAAACATATTCAGCCAACTTTGGCTTGGTGATTAGGTAAGCAAACTTTGCCCGTTTCTTTTAATTTTTATGTTTTTGAAATCATTGCAACTAGGTCCAGCTAGCCCGTACCTTCGTTTTTGAAATTGTTAAAGATTTTAAATTTTTCCATTGTTGAATCTTTGTGGTTTTAGATGTTAAATGGTGAATTTGAAGTGCTAGTTGGTATTTAAAATAATTCTGTTAAGTGATTTTTGATGAATTTGCCGATTAGGGACTAAATTGTTGAAATAGAAAGAGTTCAAGGACTTGATGTGAAATTGTTGTAAAAATGGGCTGAAATGGATGCTATTAATATTTGGTTGGCATGGGTTTGCAATAAAATGGTTAATTTGCATGTTTTAGGCTCAGGGACTAAATTGAATAAAAGTAAAATGTTAGGGGCAATTTTATAAAAATGTCAAAAATGGCTGAATTGCATAAAATAAATGGTTTTACTATCTAAGTTAATAAATTGAATGAAATTATTAATTTAGACCAAGATCGAGTGGAAAATTGAAGAGAATGGAAAATTACCAAATAACCCCTGTAATTCAACGTTTCTGCAATATAGTCAGGTAAGTTTGTATGAACTATAATCACTTAAATGTTGGTTAAATTGAATGTTTAATGTATTATTCTAATGTAAATTAATCAATATATATATATGTTATTATGCAATTGATCATGTCATGAAATGATGGAAATCCAACGACATACGACAATTATCGAGCTCGTCTGAACCTTAAAAATTCATAGGATACAACGACATGTCTTTAGGGTTTTCATGTTTCGGGTGCTAGTCTTGAATGTCCTACTGATGGCTAAGGTCCTGCATTTGTTGCGAATACTCCACAGCTCGTGTGAATAGCATTGTGCAGCTTACATTCCGACCCACAGCTCGTGTAAGTAGGCCCATTTTACAACTCGTGTGAGCAATGATGTAAAGGAAAGTAAATGTTACAGTTATATGTTTAGCACACTTTGTGTGAGCTTTCCCGTGTATCCAATGATATTCTAAATGGTTCAACGAGCAAGAAAAAATAAAGAAACGGTAAATATTCAAATGAACTTTATCATGTATTTATGAAAAGGATTGAAAAGGTAAGCTTTCACTTGCATTATGCATATGTTCATGGAAATGTTAAATGATTCAAATGAAATATGTTCACTTGGAAATGGATCATCATATGTTTAATTCAAGTGATTTATGTATGCATGCACTAACTCGTGCATTGATGATGATGTTTAGGCTTGTGCGAAGCTTGGGTTAATGGTTGATTTTTATGTCTATGCTTTGTAATATGCAAATGGAACGGGTAAGAAAAGGAAGTGAAAAATAAGTTCATAATTGGGATATAATATGATGATATAAAAGAATCAATAAGTTAAATGATGTACTTATATGTGAGCAAACTACTTATGTTATGGATGAATCTACCTATATCATGGATAAAAACACTAAGTCGAGAATTGATAATGTTGTTTATGCTTATGATAAGCATTGGGAAAGGAATGGAAAGTAAGTAAATTGAAAGGTATATAATCTTATAAAAAGGTTGATGATTATATATTATGTCCCATAAAATCCTATCATGTTATGAATGATAAATACATGCGACATTAAAGAGCTTACTCATTTGTGAGTTGATGATTATATGGATTTATGAATCTTATGGCATTGGTATAGGTTTATGTTGATTCTATAAATTTTATTATTTAAATGGAATATTATGCTTAAAGTTTATAGGAGCTTACTAAGCAAACATTGCTTATGTAGTTATTTTCCTTTACCTTACAGATTATCGAAAGCTCGATCGATTTGGAAGCTTGTCTGAGATCTATTACACTATCCAGATATTATGTCGGTATATTTTTATGTTTTAATCAAGGTTATAATGGCATGTATAGGTGGACTTGTGGTTTATGTTAGTTTACAAGTTTGGCATGTATATGTCATTTTGGTTGATGTAACCTTTGGTACTTTTGATGCCTTGTTGATGTGTGTTGTTTTAACAATGTGATAATGCATGTTTGAATGGCTAAAGTGATAGGTGATGAATTGACCTCAACATGGTCAAGTTATGATATGCTTTAGAAAGGTTTTGAATAGATGTGCAAGATTGAAATACGGTATGCATATATTTTGGTTGTTGGTACCATTTGGATATGGCTAGATTTGTGTCATTTATATGGTTTTGATGCATGTGAGAATTGGTCCAAATGGTAATGTTACTTTGACATGGCATGAATCTAATATGGAATGGTTGAAATGTGTAAACTATGATATGATTTGGTATGGAAATAAGTTAGTTGATGAATAGTTAAATATGCATATGTTTAGGTATGTTCAATGTATGTGTTTGAGGTGCCTATATGGCATATTGGTTGAATGGAATTTGGTCATTTTAAATTGGTCATTTTATGCATGTTTAAACATTTTTTGGTCATATGTGCAAATGATATTTAGTTGCATGTTTGAGGTGGGTGAAGGAAATAGCTTGATTTTAGCCAATTTCTTGTCCACACGGCTTAAAACACAGGTGTGTGTCTCAGCCGTGTATGGCACATGGCCATGCGATACGACCGTGTGTCCTCTGTAGATTTAAAAGGTTGCTTTTCGAAAGTTACTCAACCTAGCACACGGATGTGTGGCTTGGCCTTGTGACCCAAGTCAGAGAGCTACACGAGCACGGACACAGGCTGGGACACAACCGTGTGTTACTATTTCGAATGTTACACGGCCGTGTGACCCCTGCAGTATGAAATTTTCTATCTTTTTCCTCAATGTTTCAAATGTTCTCAATTTAGTCCCAAGTTATTTTTAAAGTGTTTCTAAGGCCTTGAAGGCTCAAATAAGGGATGATTTGCATGTGTTTGAATGAACTATGATATGATTTATGAAATGTTTAGAAATGAATGATTATAGTATACGTTTTTAGGTAATACTCTGTAACCCTATTTTGACGATGGATACGGGTTAGGGGTGTTACAAAATGACATTAAGTTTAAATGTCTAATTGTACGGTAATGCTCTATAACCCTAATTTGGTGAAAAATATGGGTTAGGGGTGTTACACCGTGTAATTCCACACATCCACGTGTCAGGCCGTGTGAGGTTAAGAAATTGAACAACCAAACTCGTCAACTATAAAAGACAAACTTACCCGAAAGCAGTAGTGGATAAGAAGTACGAAACTAAGTGACAATAAAGGGGAAAATAGGAGGGAAGCTGTAACACCCTGATTTGGGCCTAGAAGTTTTGGGCCTTGAGCATGGGAACGGTTGAAGGCAGCTTATAATATTTTGTTGTGCATGTAAATTTCGTTACTGAAGGCTTGTTTAGTGGTTAAGTGTGTTGAGAAGTGTTGGAGAAGTCCTGGGTTCAAATCTGGACTCTAGCAAAAATTTTGGTTTAAGGTGAATCAAACCCTGGGTGTAGTAGGTAGGCCTTAAGAATATTGTTGGGGAAATTGTGCCACAAAAAGGAGTGTGGTGTAGTGGCAAGGTGGCGCCACTTAGGGGACAAGGAAGTGACACCATAGAAGAAGCAAGGGGTCCAAGGTTCAAGTCTTGGCTCTTGCAATATATTTTAGATTTTCTTTTCAATAAATCTGGAAGCAAGTAGGTGCGCTTTAAAGTTTAATGTGTTGGATTTATGACACAAATGAGTTGATGGCCTAGTGGTGGTGGCGTGAGTTGGCATGTGAGAGGACTTTGGTTCGAATCCCTTGGCATGTAAAGGTTGATTATTTTGCAATGTTGGGACGGCAAGAGTTGGTGTTGGTTTTAAACTCTGGTGATGGAGGGATCCCACATCGGGAAGCTAACATAAGAGTGGATGCGAAGCTGGCTTTAAATAGAGAGAACCATGAGGAGAGTAAATGTACCTTTCTTGGCTGATCTCTTTCGCTTTATGGCGTGTTCGTTTGGGTTGGGCGTCGACTAAGAGTGCTCGGAGAACGGATTAACTCCAGTCTCCTATCAGGTGTGTATCTCTCACTACTCTAGCTGTAGGATGGCTACTTCGGGCTGCGATAGGTCGAAAGGGGCCATGTGAGCCCAATTGGCCTAGAGCCCAATTGGATAAGTTGTTTGATTGTATAGTAAATATTCGACTAGGCTAGGTGAATCTCATATCTGTGGCTAGATTTGGGCTAAAAGGGCCACACGAGCGTGTGGGCCCATTTGGGCCAAGAATGGGCTTTAGGTCCATTCGTATTGTTATCCCTATTTAGAATACTTTAGTTTACCAAATCACCAAAATACCCCTGGTTTGTAAAATTACCAAAGTACCCCCGGTTTATAAAATTACTGAAATACCGTCGATTGTAAAATTACTGAAATACCCTCAATTTGTAAAATTATTGAAATACCCTCAGTTTGCAAAATTACTGAAATACCCTTGATTTGCAAAATTATTGAAATACCCTCGGCTTGTAAAATTTCCAAAGTACCCCCGGTTTATAAAATTACCGAAATACCGTCGATTGTTAAATTACTGAAATACCCTCAATTTGTAAAATTATCGAAATACCCTTGTAAGGTAGAAATACCGAAATACCCCTGTAAGGTAGAATTACTGAAATAGCCCTGTAAGGTAGAATTACTAAAATACCCCTGTAGGGTAGAATTACTGAAATACCCCTGTAGGGTAGAATTACTGAAATACCCCTGTAGGGTAGAATTACCGAAATACCATTGTAGGGTAGAAATACTAAAATACCCATGTAGGGTAGAATTACCGAGATACCCTTGTGGGGTAAAATTACCATGTTGCCCCTAGGGTGTTAAATGACTATTTTGCTCTCGTGCGTAAATGACCAACATATTTTTGGGCTTAATGGGCCGAAAACGGGCCAATAGGCCAACGGGCCCACTTTGGTAAAAAGACGAGGTAAGTACTTCTGATTACTTGGTAAACGTTAGAATGAGCATGAAACCTTAGCAATAGGTAATAATTACTGAAATACCCTTATGCATGCAAAATTACGATTTTACCCCTAGGGTTATATTTTTTTTCTAAAAAGCATGATGTTCTGTTTCTGTATACGTATGCCATGACATATTATTTCTATTGCATGGGACATGGGTTTATATTGATGGAGGAAGCGTTCTGGTAGCCTCACTGCAATTTGGTGGCCTCGCCACATATATCTGTTCTGGTGACTTCGTCACAATATCTGGCAGCCTTGTTGCAATCTGGTAACCGCCACATATATATATCTGCTCGGTGGCCTAGCCACAATATTCAGATCTGGTGACTTCGTCACAATATCTGCAACCTCATTGCAATTTTTGTGGTGTGTAGCGGTTGGGTGGGTCGAGTAGTCTCCTACATGGTGTAAGGCTGATGCGGGGTGTTATGGATGGCTCTGGGTTAGGATTTCTGCATTCATGATATATTTGTTCTGTATCTGCTATGGGTGTAACACCCCAATTTTCAGGATTTTCGGGATTTCTGTGGTTTTCAACGAATTTTAAAATTTCTGTGTTTTGAATGTTTGGCGTAGGTTTAATTATGTTAGTGGGCCTCTAGAAGGCCCAAGCTTAAGCTAAAACCCGGTAATTTTAAGTGATTTTAATCCATAGGGAAAAGAGGTTCTGGTTAGCTAGGCTTTTAAGTATTAACTGGGTAAAATAAAACACAATGAAGCCTGTGATAAGTTGGCATGTGACGCCACTTGGGGGCCATAGAGGTGGCGTGTGGATGACCAAGGTGAGCTAAGGTTCGAGTCGCAAGGTAAGCAAATTAGTGATACTAATTTTTATGTACAGAAAAGGTAAGCATGGGCCCAAGTGAAAGGTAAGCAAGTGGGCCCGAAGTGAAAGGCTGTCAGGAGAAGATTTGGGAGCTGATAAGGGAGAGGATTTAGGAGCTGATAAGGGAGAGGATTTAGGAGCTGATTAGGGAGAATGGTGTTGGCCGAATTGTAACACCCCAAACCCGTGACTGTCACCGGATTTGACCACGTGGTGTTATCGGGCTTACTTCCCTTATTTCTCTCTTGGAAATATTTAATTTCATCCCGAGCGGGCTAGCTAACTGCATCACTGTCCTCTTAAAATCATATCTCGAGTTCCAGAACTCGAAAATCAGTTTTGTAAATTTTCCCTGAAACTAGACTCATAATCCCATCTACACATTTTTTTCTAGAATTTTTGGTAGAGCCAATTAGTACAGTTTATTAGTTAAAGTTTCCCCTGTTTCAGGGTTCGACTACACTGACCTTTGTGCACTACGACTTGGATATCTTCCTGTACAGGGCTCCAACACTTATGCCGTTTGTTTCTAGAGAAACTAGACTCACAAGGGAATCTGTACATATAGAGCATGACTTCTAATTCTCTCTGGTTAATTTATAGTAAATTTTAAAAGTCGGAGCAGGGGATCCAGAAACCGTTCTAGCCCTGTTTCGCGAAAACCTGATTATCCCTTAAAATACAGCTCATATGGTCGTTTCGTTTCGTCCATATGAAAATAGATTCATCATGGTTCAATTTCATAATTCATTCACTATTTAATTCTACTTCTACTATTTTTAGTGATTTTTCCATCTCACCTCACTGCTGCTGGCAGCATCTGTTACTAAAGCAAACAATGACTATTTCATAATTCTTCCATGGCCAACTATTTCATCATACATAATACAAACTATGGCCACCTTATCAAAATTAAGGTTTCTAAGGCTCGTGCCTATAGGTTTTAGATTCACACTCAACCGACCACATAGGCCATTTTCGCATGGCTTAAAGTTTACAACCGAAATTCAACAAAACAAAATAGCCTATACATGCCAAATGTTCTCCTAGTTCAACTACGAAGACAATACCAAAAGATTCCCGGCCGGTGTGATGACTTCAACGACGGTTACGAGCACGCAAACGATCTGAGTCCAAGAGACCTAAAATGGGTGACAAGAAAACACCGAGTGAGTTTATAACTCGATAAGTCATAAGCACTTCACAACCATCCGTTACTAAAATTATCATAAAATGAAATAATGAAACAAGGCCCGGCGTTCGACCATACCGAACTACCATAGTTCCTTAGACCTTTCGGATCAATGTCATACCAAGTCATACATTTACATTTCATATACTATTCAATAGGATATTTGAAGCAATTTCCATTCATCATTTCATTTCCGCAACAATCATGCAATTGAAATCATCACATAGATTTAAAACTTACCGACTCAACCCCGAGCATGAACATAGTATCTATTAGCCACGAACTCAAGGTGCTTACTCTTTCCGCTGTCCATACTCCACTCGATGAAGACACACCCTCCATATAATTGTTCGATCGAAGATATATATATATATATATAGAGTACGCACACACGATGCTTGATACTCGATTTCGCACACTTAGTGCCATGTGATTTAAGCCCGCACACATAGTGCCATACCCTTCGAGCTCGCACACCCAGTCTTTGTAAATTTCAGCATGCACACTTAGTGCCATATATTTCCAGCATGCACACTTAGTGCCATATATTTCCAGCATGCACACTTAGTGCCAATCTAAATCACCGTACACACGTATTGCCCTTTTACTTAGTGCCGAAAGCAAACTTTCTACACATTTCACTATTTCTTTTACATTCAACAATGTCATCATTCCATACACATACATTTTCATTTACATATCATCTCATTAAACACAATTGCATAGATATTATGATCATTTAAAACAATACCAAATATATGCTTAATGACTTACCTTATATTGGATGAAACGATTTCCAATCGACTACTCGATTATCTTTGCTTTGCCTTTGTTTGATTCTCCTTTTGATGTCTTGATCTCCTAGTATAAATACATTTAGTAGTTAAATTTCTTGCTGGATACTTATGTGTATAATTTAATGGTTTTCACTCCATTCACAACTATCCTTGTTCTAAATATCAAAACCTTAGCCAACATTCAATTAATGCATCAAGGCCGAATGTATTATCACTATTAAGGTAACCTAGTCTCAAGTATTTTCAATTCTAATGTACAACATCTCAAATTCCCATGACCGATCACACCTATTCTTACTTTCCAATATTCGAAATAATCAAAATCACCTCCTAAACACAATAGTCATGGACAATGCCGAATCCTCAAGTGTTTGAACATAAATTATTTTACTAATATAAACATTCACGAATCATATTCATAGGAAGACCGATTCCTTTCCATAGCACATTCATCATCGATACTTAGATGAAACAACCAAAATCCTTCCTTTATACCCTAGCCGAATGCTCCAATCATCCATACAAATTACAAATTTTTGCATGGCTAAGTAGGAGCCATTTAACATGCAAGAAAAATAATCATAGGAGAAGAATTTATCATTCTAAGTAAGCTCCTATCTCCAACACTAAATCATTCGGCATTTTGCCTAGACACACACAAGAAATCTCAACTTCCTTGACCTTACCAAGAGTGCATCCACCATTCAACTTAGCATATTACAAAACCAAATCAACAAACTCAAAGCTTACCTCCTAGTAGCCAAAGGTACTTGCCGAATTGACTTGAGTAAATCTCCTTCTTTTCACCCTTTGTTTGGCTATAGCAAAAGAAAGAAAACATGAACACTTTTTTTTCTTCTTCTCAAGCCATGGCAATTGTAACAAAATGAGAAAGGATGAACAACAAAATTTTTTTCTCCTTTCTTTTCCTCAACTCACGGCAACAAGGGGGCATCCACACTCTTTTTTTTTTGTTCATCATTTCCCTTTTTCTCCATTTCTTTATTCTTTCTAACATGATCCATTAACTAGACATGTTTGAAACATGTTCCCTTGCCCATGCTCTTTATTTTATTATTTCTAACATCCACCATTAGCAAAACATGTTCAAGACATGTTTTCTTTTGCCCATCTTCATTACCATGGCGGCCACTTCCTATAGTTGGCTAAATTGACATGCAAATCCTCATGTCTTTACTTCATGCATTATTTGGCCACTTAAAATTCACTGTCACATTTTCAAGTCCTAACACATGGGTCCTTTCTTATGAATTAGCACTTAATTAATAAAATCAAGGCACGAAATATTTACGCATACAAATTCCACATACAATAAGCACGAGAATATAACACCTAATTATTCTTGTGACTCGATTTTGTGGTCCCGAAACCACTCTCCGACTAGGGTCACATTAGGGTGTCACAACTCTCCCACACTTAAGAGATTTTCGTCCCCAAAATCTTACCGTAAATAGGTTTGGGTATCGTTCTTTCATAGAGTTCTCGGGTTCCCATGTAGCTTCTTCTATCCGTGTTTGAGCCATAACACTTTTACTAACGGAACTTTCTTGTTTCGTAACTCTTTCACTTCTGAGCTAGGATACGAGTGGGTTCTTCCTCGTAACTCATATTGGCTTGCATTTCAACCTCGATGGACTAATCACGTGCGATGGATCGGATCTATAGCGTCAAGCATCGAAACATGAAAGACGTCGTGAATCTTTTCGAGTTCGGGGCAAAATCAAACGATATGCAATCGGACCGACTCGTTCGGATATCTCATATGGCCCAATGAACCTTGGACTCAAATTGCCTTTACTGGCCAAATCGAGTATCTTTTTCCAAGGCGAAACTTTAAGAAACACTTTATCTCCCACGATACTTGATGTCTTTTCGTTTGATCCGCGTCGACTTCGACGATCGGAGGCTATCTTCATACTTTCACGGATTACTTTCACTTTCTGTTCAGCATCTTTAATCAAATCCACCCCGAAAATTTTGCTTTCACCGAGCTCAGTCCAAAACAATGGTGTACGGCATTTACGACCGTATAAAGCCTCGTAAGGCGCCATCTTAATACTTGTTTGAAAGCTATTGTTGTGTTTAATTCAACCAAAGGTAAATACCGCTCCCATGAGCCACTAAACTCAAGGATGCAACATCTCAACATATCCTCGAGTATTTGAATTATCCGTTCGGATTGACCATCGGTTTGGGGGTGAAAAGATTGCTAAAATGCGACTTGGTACCCAAAGCCTCTTGCAATTTCTTCCAAAATCGCGATGTAAATCTTGGGTCTCTATCCGACACGATAGAAATGGTACCCCATGCAATCAAACAATTTGGGAGACGATAATTACGCCAATCTATCAGCGAAAAATCCGTGCGGACAGAATAAAATGAGCGGACTTGGTGGGTCTATCAACAATGACCTGCATCGAAGTCTTTCTTATTCGAGTCAATGGTAACCCGACACAAAGTCCATTGTTACTCGATCCCATTTCCATTCGGGTATCATGATTGGTGAAGTAATCCCGATGGTACTTGATGTTCCGCTTTCACTTGTTGACATGTCAAACACTTGAAACAAATTAAAATGTCTCGTTTCATAAGGCCACCAAAATTGGCGTTTGGATCATTGTACATTTTAGTACTACCGGGTGGGTGACATTCGACTCTCGTGAGCCTCATTCAAAATCATCGAAACAAGTTCAATCCTTGGAATACATAATCGACCCTTGAGCGTCTAGCAATCATTGTCGTCAATCTGAAATTCGATTCCTCATTCAAACACATTCGACTCGTTTAGCGACCAATTTAGCGTTGACCTTCGAGATTCAAGTATTTGATGAATCAATAACGGTTTGGCCTCTAATTCGACTACTAGCACCTCCTCGGGTGAAACGGATAGATGAGCATCCATCGCTCTCAAAGCGAGCGGTGCCTTACGACTTAAAGCATCGGCCACCACGTTGGCCTTTCACGGTGATAATCAATGACAAGTTCATAGTCCTTCGACAACTCAAGCCAACGTCTTTGTCGCAAGTTTAGATCTCCTTGAGTCATCGATATTTAAGACTCTTATGGTCCGAATAAATATGACACCTTTCTCCAAACAAGTAATGCCGCCATATCTTCAAGGCGAACACTATGGTCGCTAGTTCAAGGTCATGGGTCGGATAGTTTCTCTCATGCGGCTTTAGTTGTCTCGACGCGTAAGCCACAACTCGACCTTCTTGCATCAACACACAACCTAACCCAAGCAAGGATGCGTCATCAGATATGACAAACTCTTTACCAACTCCTACTGTACTAGCACTGGGGCCTCGGTTAAATAAGTTTTAGTCGATCGAAACTTTCTTGACACGTTCACCACTTGAACTTAACATCTTTTAGAGTAGTTTCGTCATCGGTGCAACTATCACCGAAAAACCTTTCACAAATCGTCGATAGTATCCGGCAAGCCCCAAAAGCTCCTAACTTCGCAACATTCCTTGGAGGTTTCCAATCGACTATGGCCGAAATTTTGTTCGGGTCCACCCTGACACCCGATGTGGACACCACGTGCCCCAAAAGCTAACCTCCCTCAACCAAAATTCACATTTACTGAACTTTACGTATAACTACTTATCTCGTAAGATTTGCAACACTAGCCTCGGTGTTCAAATGTTCGATTTCATCTCTCGAATAGACCACAATGTCATCGATAAATACAACTACTGAACCGATCCAAGTATGGCCTAAAAATTCTATTCATTAAATCCATAAATACCGCGAGGGCATTAGTGAGCCTAAACGGCATCACTAAGAATTCAGTAGTGACCGTACCTCGTTCTAAAAGCGATTTTGGGCATGTCCGATTCTCGGACCCTCAACCGATAGTACCCGACCTCAAATCTATCTTTGAAAACACCGAGGCTCCCTTTAATTGATCAAACAAATCATCAATTCGTGGCAGCGGATATTTATTCTTTATCGTCACTTTATTCAACGGACGATAGTCGATGCACAATCTCATAGTTCCATCCTTCTTCTTCACAAACAATCTTTGGTGCGCCCATAGAGAAAAAACTCGGTCGAGCGAAACCTCTATCCGTCAATTCTTGCAATTGAACCTTCAATTCCTTTAATTAGTTAATGCCATACGATACGGGGCTATTGAGATTGGCGTAGTACCGGTACAACTTCGATGTCGAATTCCACCTCTCGAACCGGTGGCAATCCGGTAACTCCTCGAAAACACATCCGAATACTCACAAACCACTGGTACCGATCCGAGTTTCCTTTCCGTTTCTTTACTTTCAAGCACATACGCAAGGTATGTTTCACACCCTTTTTCACATATCTCCGGCGGTCATAGAAGATATTATCGCTGCACTCCTTTTAAATCGAGAGACTCGACTCGGACTACCTCATTATTTGCACTCCTCAAATCAATGGTTTTCCTTTTGCGATCCACCAACGCATTATGTACTGATCACCAATCCATACCAAGAATAACATCGAATTCATCAAATGGTAGAAGCATCGATCGGTGGAAAACAGGATTCTCGAATTATTAGGGGCATCTCTTGCGCACTTTATCAATGAGTACGTATTGACCCAAAGGGTTTGACACTCGAATTACGAACTCGAGAGACTCAACAGTGAGAGTCTTCTTTGGATGCTAAGGTTTCACATACATATGAATGAGTAGAGCCGGGTCAATCAATGCAATCACACTAGTATCAAAGAGAGTAAAAGTACCGTGATAATGTCGGGGAGGATGCCTCCTCTCGTGCTGGGTTGGCATATGCTCTAGCAGAGCACGGGTCTCGATCGAACAGCCGTATCGAGGCTCCTCTCGATTACCACCCCTACCTCCAGAAATTCTCGGGGGCCTACCTCTAGCCGTCGTTCCACTAGGTCTTGCACCTTGCGTCTTATTACTCTCATCTAGCTCCGTGCAATCTCTAATGAAGTGGTCCTTGAACCGCATCCATAACAGCCCTATTAATGACTTACCCCAACATTCACCTAGGTGTCGTCTTCCACATTGGGGGCATTCAGGTTTCTCTCGACGATTATTGCCCACACTAGCTACCGAAGTAGCTCGGGAGTCCGTCAATGGTCAGGCTCTGATGGAAATTCCCGCAGTCGCCCTCGACTTATTAGTGTCCTCTCTGAACTTCTTTACAACCGAGAACGGAGCTTTACTCGCCAATCTTTTACGATAATCTCTTGTTTCAAATTCAGCCTTCTTGTTCTCCTTTCCAAGTTCTTCCGCCTTGCAGGCTCGTTCGACTAGTGTTACGAACTCCTTTATCTCCAAAATACCCACTAGCAGCTTTAAATGTTCATTCAATCCTTCTTCAAATCTTTTGCACATAGCAACCTCATCAGCCACACACTGCCGAGCATACCGACTAAGTCTTACGAACTCATGTTCAGTATTCGAGATCTGATCATACGGCCTTGCTTGAGTTCCAAGAATTCCTTACGCTTCGATCGATGAACTGTTGACTAATGTATTTCTTTCAAATTCGATTGAAAGAAATCCCAAGTAACTCGTTCGTTTGGGACTATGGAAATTAAAGTCCTCCACCAATAGTAAGTGAGTCTCATAACAAGGATATAGCACACTTAAGACATTCATCGGTGTGCATGATAGTTCATCTAACACTCGAATAGTGTTATCGAGCGAACTTCGGCCTTTTCGGCATCATTAGTAACTATGGCCTTGAACTCCTCAGCCCGAGCTTCCTAATCAGGTCTCTGGTGGTTTACTCGACCTCACGGGATCGAATCGGAGGCATTGTGGGCTCTTGGGTGCGATATTTAAATTCGAGAATGGTTGGACAATAGGATTGGTTCGGGCATATTATGCGACCCACTCATTCATCATGGTGAAGAAGGCTTGTTTTGCCCTTCATTTTGATTATTCGCGGATGACCGAGGCTCAACAGTGGCGTCCCTTGCGCGGGAGCAGCCGCTACACTTTCAACGTCATCCGCCAAGGGTCTCTACCGGGTTCCATTTGTTAATCAAAACAAAAACTTCAACCGTCAAGTCATCACCTTTTAAGCACTAACAATTTGGCATGTATAGCTAGACTACTTACGCTATGGTAGTCCTAGAACCGACTAAACCATAGCTCGATACCAATAAATGTAATACCCCAAACCCGTGACCGTCCGGATTTGACCACGTGGTGTTATCGGGCTTACTTCCTTATTTCTCTCTTGGAAATATTTAATTTCATCCCAGCGAGACTAGCTAATCTGCGTCCACATGTCCTCTTAAAATCATATCTCGAGTTCCAGAACTCGAAAATTAGTTCGTAAATTTTCCTGAAACTAGACTCATAATCCCATCTACACATTTTTCTAGAATTTTGGTCGAGCCAATTAGTACAGTTTATTAGTTAAAGTCTCCCTGTTTCAGGGTTCGACTACACTGACCTTTGTGCACTACAACTTGGATATCTTCCTGTACAGGGCTCCAACACTTATGTCGTTTGTTTCTAGAGAAACTAGACTCACAAGGAATCTGTACATATAGAGCATGACTTCTAATTCTCTCTGGTTAATTTATAGTAAATTTTCAAAGTCAGAGTAGGGGATCCGAAACCGTTCTGCCCTGTTTCATGAAAACCTGATTATCCTTAAAATACAGCTCATATGGTCGTTTCGTTTCGTCCATATGAAAATAGATTCATCATGGTTCAATTTCATAATTTATTCACTATTTAATTCTACTTCTACTATTTTTAGTGATTTTTCCATCTCACCTCACTTCTTCTGGCAGCATCTGTTACTAAAGCAAACAATGACTATTTCATAATTCTTCCATGGCCAACTATTTCATCATACATAATACAAACTATGGCCACCTTATCAAAATTAAGGTTTCTAAGGCTCGTGCCTATAGGTTTTAGATTCACACTCAACCGACCACATAGGCCATTTTCGCATGGCTTAAAGTTTACAACCGAAATTCAACAAAACAAAATAGCCTATACATGCCAAATGTTCTCCTAGTTCAACTACGAAGACAATACCAAAAGATTCCCAAGGTGTGATGACTTCAACGACGGTTACGAGCACGCAAATGATACGAGTCCAAGAGACCTAAAATGGGTGACAAGAAAACACCGAGTGAGTTTATAACTCAAGAAGTCATAAGCACTTCACAACCATCCGTTACTAAAATTATCATAAAATGAAATAATGAAACAAGGCCCAGTTTCGACCATATCGAACTACCATAGTTCCTTAGACCTTTCGGATCAATGTCATACCAAGTCATACATTTACATTTCATATACTATTCAATAGGATATTTGAAGCAATTTCCATTCATCATTTCATTTCCGCAACAATCATGCAATTGAAATCATCACATAGATTTAAAACTTACCGACTCAACCCCGAGCATGAACATAGTATCTATTAGCCACGAACTCAAGGTACTTACTCTTTCCGCTGTCCATACTCCACTCGATGAAGACACACCCTCCATATAATTGTTCGATCGGAGATATATATATATATAGAGAGTACGCACACACAGTGCTTGATACTCGATTTCGCACACTTAGTGCCATGTGATTTAAGCCCGCACACATAGTGCCATACCCTTCGAGCTCGCACACCCAGTGCCGTAAATTTCCAGCATGCACACTTAGTGCCATATATTTCCAGCATGCACACTTAGTGCCATATATTTCCAGCATGCACACTTAGTGCCAATCTCGTCACCGTACACACGTATTGCACTTCAAGACACTTAGTGCCGAAAGCAAACTTTCTACACATTTCACTATTTCTTTTACATTCAACAATGTCATCATTCCATACACATACATTTTCATTTACATATCATCTCATTAAACACAATTGCATAGATATTATGATCATTTAAAACAATACCAAATATATGCTTAATGACTTACCTTATATTGGATGAACGATTTCCAATCGACTACTCGATTATCTTTGCTTTGCCTTTGTTTGATTCTCCCCTTTTGATGTCTTGATCTCCTAGTATAAATACATTTAGTAGTTAAATTTCTTGCTGGATACTTATGTGTATAATTTAATGGTTTTCACTCCATTCACAACTATCCTTGTTCTAAATATCAAAACCTTAGCCAATATTCAATTAATGCATCAAGGCCGAATGTATTATCACTATTAAGGTAACCTAGTCTCAAGTATTTTCAATTCTAATGTACAACATCTCAAATTCCCATGACCGATCACACCTATTCTTACTTTCCAATATTCGAAATAATCAAAATCACCTCCTAAACACAATAGTCATGGACAATGCCGAATCCTCAAGTGTTTGAACATAAATTATTTTACTAATATAAACATTCACGAATCATATTCATAGGAAGACCGATTCCTTTCCATAGCACATTCATCATCCATACTTAGATGAAACAACCAAAATCCCTTCCTTTATACCTAGCCGAATGCTCCAATCATCCATACAAATCACAAATTTTGCATGGCTAAGTAGGAGCCATTTAACATGCAAGAAAAATAATCATAGGAGAAGAATTTATCATTCTAAGTAAGCTCCTATCTCCAACACTAAATCATTCGGCATTTTGCCTAGACACACACAAGAAATCTCAACTTCCTTGACCTTACCAAGAGTGCATCCACCATTCAACTTAGCATATTACAAAACCAAATCAACAAACTCAAAGCTTACCTCCTAGTAGCCAAAGGTACTTGCCGAATTGACTTGAGTAAATCTCCTTCTTTTCACCCTTTGTTTGGCTATAGCAAAAGAAAGAAAACATGAACACTTTTTTTTCTTCTTCTCAAGCCATGGCAATTGTAACAAAATGAGAAAGGATGAACAACAAAATTTTTTTCTCCTTTCTTTTCCTCAACTCACGGCAACAAGGGGGCATCCACACTCTTTTTTTTTTGTTCATCATTTCCCTTTTTCTCCATTTCTTTATTCTTTCTAACATGATCCATTAACTAGACATGTTTGAAACATGTTCCCTTGCCCATGCTCTTTATTTTATTATTTCTAACATCCACCATTAGCAAAACATGTTCAAGACATGTTTTCTTTTGCCCATCTTCATTACCATGGCCACCACTTCCTATAGTTGGCTAAATTGACATGCAAATCCTCATGTCTTTACTTCATGCATTATTTGGCCACTTAAAATTCACCTATCACATTTTCAAGTCCTAACACATGGGTCCTTTCTTATGAATTAGCACCTAATTAATAAAATCAAGGCACGAAATATTTACGCATACAAATTCCACATACAATAAGCACAGAATATAACACCTAATTATTCTTGTGACTCGGTTTTGTGGTCCCGAAACCACTCTCTGACTAGGGTCACATTAGGGGTGTCACACGAATGGTGGACTCTTGAGGAGCAAGAGTTGGCCGGCCAAGGGGTGCTTTAGGGGGGCAAATTTCGGCTAGGTTAAGTGCCAGTATAAATTCGGCACTAGGGGTAAGTTGTGCCATTTCCTGACTATTCTCCTCTTCTTTTCTTTTTCTCCTCTCTCCATCAGCTTTTTCTTTTTCTTCTTTTCTCTACAGTCGAATCTTTCTATCCTCCTGTTTATCTCCATCTTTTTCTTCAGACGATCCTAAACCTTTATAGCCATTTGCCATAAGAAGAGCCGAAATCCCGAAAGCCATATTTCCTTCTGTGCCAATTTCTCCTAGCCAATTCTCTCATCTTTTTCATCATTCTTGACCGATTCTTTAGTTCTCTAAACCTCAAGTTTCTGTCGACAAGACCACAGCAAAACCCTCCTATTTCATCTTTCGTTACACTGTTGCAAGGAAAAAATACCGAAAACTCCACACTCCTAGGGACTTAGCCGAATATTGAGATCACTGAAGGCTCGACTTTTGCTATCATTTGAGGGCTTAGAACTGCATCAGAATCGAGTGGGGATTAAGAGGTATTGTTGACTGAAGGAATCGGTGGTAAGTCTTTTCAACCTAGTCTTTATTTCGTATTTTAGAAAAAGCCGAAATCCCTAAAGGTTAGGGAGGCTGTCGTTTTGGACTTGTAGCCCTAA
Source organism: Gossypium arboreum (assembly GCF_025698485.1). NCBI lineage: Eukaryota > Viridiplantae > Streptophyta > Magnoliopsida > Malvales > Malvaceae > Gossypium > Gossypium arboreum. The sequence goes on from NC_069080.1 coordinate 78,584,340, forward strand.
GGGGTTGTGATAACTGTTTTATCTTGATGATAGTGTGATCTAGAGGCTGCTGATCAAGGGCATGGACAAGGGGAACAACGGGATCTAAATCTAGTCGTTAATTCCAGCAAAGGTAGGATTGCTAGTGCCTAAGGTGTTATTGGCCGAATAGGGTAAGGGGGTTAATATGTAGTTCGTTTCTGTAGTTAGATTAACGTGGTAGTAATATAATTGTAAGTAGTTCGTAGGTGGATCTCGTCAACGAATCGTTGCAAACAGGTGTGTAACTAACACCCTCTCATAGACTAGATCGGTAAAAGTCGAAAAGCTGAAATGTCGAAAAGTCAGTATTTTGCGAACTTGCGAGTGTGTGAATGCTCGTAAGATAAGTGGGTTAATATTTTTGGTAATCTAAAGTGATAAAAATGCAGTACGTGCAATTTCGTGCATTAATGATATTTTGGGCTTAATAGGCCGAAAACGGGTTAATGGGCCAACGGGCCCAATTCGGTAAGAAAATGCGCTAAGTGTTTTTAGTCTTATGAAAATGGCTATGCTATGCATGAAAACCCTAAGAATAGTTAAATTGCTTGAATACCGCTATATATGGAAATTACTGATACACCCCTAGATGCAAAATTACCATTATACCCCTAGGGTTACTTTTGACTGAAAAGCATGATAATTTAATTCTGTATGATGTATGCCATGATTGTATATCTGTTGCATGGGGACACGGGTTATATTATGGAGGAAGCGTCCTGGTGGCTATGCCACATTTATCTGATCTGGTGTCTCTGCCACATATATCTGTTTTGGTGGCTCTGCCACAATTATCTGTTCTGGTGACTCTGTCACATTATCTGTTCTGGCAGCCATGTTGCATATTTCTGTGGCGTGTAGCGGTTGGGTGGGTCGAGTAGTCTCCCCACATGGTGAAAGGTTGGTATGGGGGTGCATGTGGTTGAATATGGGTTGGGTTTTGCATAGACATGTAATATCTGTTCTGTTCTATTATGGGCCTATGGGTACGTATTCGACTTACATTGCGGGCTAAGGCCAACTTATTCATTCTCGTGGTTTAAACCGATATAGGCTATGGTTGGGTTAATTTACACACTGAGTTTCCCTAAACTTACCCCTTTATTTTTCATCCACGCAGGTAATCCCCAACCATAGTGGGCTTGGAGCTGTGAGGGATTCGGAGTGGCCACACGTTCTGCAAGTTGATTTTATTCTGGTGAATTGGACTTTTTTTTTTATTTACGTTTAAGGTTTTGGGTTTTTAAAATGTAATAAGGCCGCTTAATTATTTTCTTTGATGGGTTTTATATGTTTTATTAAGATAGGTACTACTTATATTTAACTGTTGAATTTGGATAGCATTAGGGCGCGTTTTCAAAAACGGTAATTGATTTCAAAATAACACGACAACAAGCAAAGCTTCCACAATGAGAATATTTTTTTCCAAAATTAATCACTTCTCCTAAAAAGGACTTAATCAAATTGGTTTCTGAAATATACACGACGTTAAGGTGTAGTAGCGGCGTGTGCATGTCTAGGATTGGATCCGAAGGAGCTTGGTACTTAAGCGGTCAGAGGACTCACCTCCTCTTTTCGGTTTCCTACAGTGCGCACTTCCATTCACTTTAACTTTGTATTGAAATTATCTTTTAAAACACTAAGTAAGTTTTTCTAGAACAACAACCTGAAATGTTTTGAACGCTTCGATGTGGCATGTCAGATCCGGCCATAATGTCTGGGCCGGGTTTGGGGTGTTACATTTAGCAGAGGTGGCGTGTGATGACCAAGTGTATACGTCGAACAATTAATAAAGTGATGAGTGATATCATCTCCACAGGGATTACATAGGTGTAACTTGGTCGAGTTATTATAGTTAAGTTTGATTAATGCTAAAGCAAAATAAGAATAAAAATGCTGTCGAAAAATGAGAAAATGATTATGTATAAAATGTGTACAACAAAACAAGAAAACAAATCAAGAATGCCATGTCAAAATCACTATGAAAAAGGGTTAAGGAACTACAATTTTTATTAGGACAGCTAAGATTACTAATTAATCTAACTTCATTACCTATTAATGTCACAGCAAAGTCGTGAATATTCTACTGCTCGATAGGTTTCTACAATAGTCTGCTTCTCTTGAGAGTAAGACCTTGGGTTATCTCCCTTAGGACACTATATGTCTATAGGCCTTAAGTTCGGCTACCACTAATATTTCCTACCTTCTTTCGTACGAGGCAAGGCTCTATGTTTAGAGGTTGCTACGAATAAGTGATTAATTATTCACTCATATTGTCCAACTCCTATCCAGTTAACCTCACCCTATCAGAATTAAGTTTTTCTTGTAAACCTATCGCATATTCGTCAATATATAGCCTGCATATAACATGAAATACCATTCAATAAAATAGTAAAACAAACCAAACTCAAACTTTAAATATTAATAGAATTAAAGGTTTCATCAAAGTAATCTTGAGCCTAAGAGATTTAGCTCATGGTTGGGCAAATCAAGTTTGAGTTTAATACAATAACCAAAATCATCAATAATAAATAAGCTTTTAAAAAAAGCACGATAAGAAACAAGGGAGTAAATTGATATGATAGCTTTTGCCTATCCAACTCTTAATACAGGTAACGCAATTTCTTGCAGTTGCTAAAGATTATTCCAGTCGTTTTCTCCTTCTTCTGAAGCCATTGTTTTGGCCCCTACTTAATTTCTTTTTCATCCAAGGTTGCTATCCCAATCTGTTTCCCTGCTTGGATTTTATAAGTTTCACCTTCTAGGGTAGGTCTATCAATCCATGATCCTTCCTCTATTTGCCAGATAGATATATTTGGTACACGTGCATGTGGGGCCATGAGTGGTAGCGTCTTCCTAGCATTGGCGCAGCATTTGTGTTGGCAAACTATCCATACTTTGCCACGACAAACCATCAACCTTTGATCTACACTCTACACCTGCAAATAACGCCAAACAAATCCCTCCAACAAGTGGCTAAAAGCAACATGTAATCACAATTAAGCGCAATCCAAACTCTTCAATACGATGCTTTAAAAGTGCCAATGCAATATCCTAAAATGCAACTAACAACACTTAAGTACAAGCAATTAACTAAGTTTCAAGGGATGAAATATAACTCTTTTCAAGAGTTATTACTATATAAAATGAATATACAACACTTAGGGCACTAGATCCAACATATATGATGCTTGTTGTATGCGTTATATTCATTTTGAACTCCTTTGTTAGTACATTTCCTTGTTTTCTTAATATGTAAGCAAAACTTGTTGAGCCATGTAACATCTCTTACCTGTATTCATTGCCAAAATAGGGTTACGAAGCATTATAGGACTTATTACACAAATAAACATACATTTCTCATACATTTTTCCATTTCAAATACAAACCATTCACAATCAATCACAATGTCCCTAATATGAGCCTACGAGGCCCAAATCATGTATTAGGAGTGATTCGGGACTAAACAGATATCTCAGGAAATTTTTGGAACACCTAGAAAAAGTTTACAAAATACAGGGGACACATGCCCGTGTGGCCCAGCCATGTGTCTCACACGGCCAAAGACACGCCCGTGTTATAAGCCGTGTGGACATTCGAAATGGGATCACATGGCCATGTCCCAACCCGTGTTTGACCCGTGTAACTCTCTAACATGGGTCACACGCCCGTGTACCCTTCAAAATAGCCTCACACGCCCATGTGCCAGGCCGTGTGCTAGGCCGTGCCAAACTTGTAGGGTATACTGACTTATGCCAAACGGCCAAGTCACACGCTCGTGTGCTGGGCTATGTGGAGCATACTGATTTGATTTTTAATTAAACACCAAGGGACACACAACTGTGTCACTTGACCGTGTGCCACACACGACTGAGGCACACGCCCGTGTCTTTGCCTGTGTGGACAAAAATAGGCTATTTACCAAGCCATCTTTCTCACCCAATCTTTCAATCACCTACATAAACCAAATGGTATGTATAATGGCATAAATAGGCATTCAAATCAATCTCAACCAAGCCTAATTCATGCAATTCCATACCATCATCCACAAAACACACAAATATCCAAATAAGTCATTCAATTCATACCAATTTCACATTTTCAAATCACTTAAATGGTCACTTTCAATTATGCAGTAATTGGCCTAAAACCACAAGAATATCTATCTCAAATTTTAACCATTTGGTATCCATAATGCCAATTCACAACAAGCTTCACATAGCAATTATACACAACATATCAAAAGGCCATTTACACATATATATACACAACCAAATCAACTAAAATAAGCCAAGTCACATGGCTATATACATAACTAACCTTTCATCATTTACAAGCCAACTCAAATGGCCAAATCCATTACCAAACTATATGCTAAAATGACCATAATTCCCATACATGCCATATAACCAAATACATAAGTTCAAAAGTACCAAAGTACCAAAGTGATAGCTTGATAGTGTGATGAGATCTTCGATGACTCCCAATCTGAGCTAGCTTCAATAATCACTATAAAACATGAAAAAGTAAACAGAGTAAGCTATAAAGCTTAGTAAGCTCGTATAGTTAATAAGTAAAGCTTAACATTCAATCACCAATCAAGTAGCATGATCATAATATACAACAAAATCATTAAATCATAAGGTTAACATATATTCAATCACATAAATAATCATGAACTCACAAGTTTCATAGGTTCAATGCTTATATAGTTTTCCTACATACCTATACTGATACATATCTATTTCTCACCATTTCATATCTTCAATATACCCATTGAACCATTTGAAATAATATCAGATACATGGGAATCTCGCACCCTAAATGCCAATACATAGCCGAAGCACGGTGTTGCTCACACAAGCTAGCGAGAATCCACAACACATGTCAGATAACTCAGCCACTGGTAGGACGTACGGACTAGCACCCTAAATCACATAACCCCTAATGACATGTCATTCGTATCCTAATCTATTCCTAAGGTTCAACCAAGATTTCTCATTACCGAATCTTCGTCAAACATTTATGTACAATCATATTCATCAACAATTCAAATATAAAGCATTTAAAACACAATTAAAATAATGCTTATTAACATATAAACTTACCTCAATTGCAAAAATGACAAAATAGATCGATTAGTCTAAAACTTTATTTTTCCCCCGATCTAGATCCAAATTTTACTTTTATTAATCTATATGTAATCAAATTTAGTTTACTAAATTTTCATTCTATTCAATTTAACACATAAATCATATTATGGAAACTTTACACTTTTACCCCTAATATTTCAACATTTTTACAATTTAGTCCTTAGCTCATAAAAACAAAAATTCATGCAATTACGTCCCTACCCATGCTAGTTGAATTTCTCTTGTTATCAAAGCCGCCCATATTTTTCATTTATTTCACATTTCCACCACATAATTTACACATTTCACAATTTAATCCCTAATTGGCAATTTTACCAAAAATCACTTTACAAATGTTGTTTATCTAACAACAACCATACATTTTCTATCATCAAACATCAAAATACATATACATTCATTAATGGCAAAACCCTAAACCTTTAACATTTTTCAAATTAGTCCTTGGGCTAGCTAGATTAAGTTACAACGATCTCAAAAACATAGAAATCATTAAAAACGGGACAAAAACCATACCTAAATGGACAATGGAAGCTTGGCCAAATGAAAATCCCTAAAAATGGCTTCTTCTCTTGTTAAATTCAGCTAAAAGAAGATGATGGACCCCAAAATATGATTTTTTTATTTATTTAACCTTTATTTACTAAACACCAAAATTAACCTTTAAAATCATCACAAATTTCAAAATTACCAAGACATTATCATCCACTAACATATTAATGGGTCAATTACCACATAAGGACCTCCACTTTAAAGTTCTATAGCTATTAGACACCTTTAGATAATAGAACTCAAGTGTACACTTTACGCGATTTAGTCCTTTTTATCAAATTAAGCACGTAAATGATAAAATTTCTTAACGAAATTTTCAAAAAATCATATAATCATAATATAGACTTTAAAATAATAATAAAATAAATATTTTTACCTCAAATTTATGGTCCCAAAATCACTGTTCCGATTTGACTAAAAATAGGCTGTTACAGGCCATGTTAAAGGGAATACCCCTTTTAGGCAAGGGAAGTATAGTGACTTCCAATTGAATTTACTAAGTATTTTATGCTTACGTATTGTCATTTTTTCATGTAGATTCTTTCTTTCACATCCTTAAAGCTAGACTCGACTCAGAATCATCACACTAATAACAAGACCATCAAGAGATGAACTTAGTACATTTGTGACTTGTGCCATGTACCTAGGGGGTCAACATGTATCACTGTGCTAGTTTCATTTGCTACTTAGAATTTTAAGCTACTTCTTATTGAGTTGTTATGTTGGAGGCTCTAATGGTTATCTGTAACCATATTCTGTCGAAATTTTACTTAGCATTCATAGTGCCATTTCTTTACTTGGGCAATATTTTGAATGATATTAAACTTCCTTTATATGAGTCTTTGAAGTATGGTTGAACATGTTTTTGGATGGTTTTTTACTTGTTTTGGGTAAACTTAAAGTAAGTCTTTTATGCATGCCACATTTGGAGGTGATTTTGGGACAATTTGGAGTTTTTTTTAGGTTGCACAAAAAATGACATTGTGACCTTGCTTTTATCACGTCACGACTTCACCCAACTAGTAAGTGATGTCATGACGTCACATGGCCTAACTTTCGACCTCGCGCATTGTTCCAACATTTTGCACCATTGCACTATTTTAACTTGTTCTAGCTTTCAGGGATTCATTCTTAACCCCTTATCACTCCCAATCACCCCCACTATGATTTAAGTAGTTTTAAAATATTTCTAAAGCTCTACAATGATTTTAAATGATATTTTATGATTTTATAGAAATTCTTTAATAATCAAATTTATCAAAGAGTTTCGAGATTTTGTTTTGTACATTTTCTAGTAGCATCTCCTATTCATACTGTCCGTTGGGATGGATAAGGGGTGTTACGTAAGTGGCGGCCCATTGAATAAAGTTGTAAATAATGAATTGGGTATTACATCCATCCAAACATAATATTGTTACTTATTTATGCCATTCCCACCACATAATTATTATATTACTATTAGATTTCATTTAATCGAACCAAACATTTCGCAAGTGAATCTAATGATATAGTTCTAAAACATTAATGTAGATACTTTTGTTTTTAAGTTAAGGAGATGAGATTATTTTGGTTTGCTCACTACTATATCAAATATTTGTTGGTATATCTCCATGTAATTTGTATAACTTTTAAAGGCTTAATATAACATTCAAGTATATGAATTTAACACATTTTCTTAATTTGGTAACTAAACTTTTCAAATGTTCTAAAAAATCAAATACTAACATTGTTAATTTTTTAAGGCATAGAAATAACTAATGTATGATCGACATATGGCAAATGACATGAAATTTAATGATAAGAAAAATTACATTTATTTGGAGTTTCATCTTATTAGTTAAACAACATGCTTATATTTTAGTTTTCATTGGTATTAACATCACTTTACTATTAATAACAAGAATAATTCAAGAAGGATCACATGCTTAAAGCATGATTTGATTTTCACAAAACTCTCGATTTCACAATAATATCATCAAGATGAAAGGAAATTTGTGTTCATAGTTTATGTTTTGAGCTATACTTGAAAAATGAATATTAAAGAAGAAAATAAAGAGTTTTAAAAGCCTTTTAACATATTGAAAAATTCAAACTTTGGAGAGATTTTATTATCATTTAAGAACTAAAGAACATTATTTTTGAATTTTTATATTTTAAAATTATAATTCTTATATTTCTAAGGATTTGAGTAAAAATCAAATAGGTAAAAATTATAAAAATTGAAAATTAAAAAGGTTTTTTTGTAATTACAAAATTAGATGAAAGAAATGTTTTTTTTAATTGGATTGGTGGTCAAATGGGTCAGACCATTGGTTCGTCGTTTCAATTGGTACGATCGGTCCAATTAAAAAAAATTTAAAAATTTAAAAATTTAAAAAATTTAAAAAAAAACCTCGATTCAACTGGTTTTTAACTAATTCGTGCCAGTTCCTGATTTAATCAATTCAAAACCACTCTTCAAACCGATACCTTGATCGTATCTCGACATCAAATGAAAGTATTAAAATTTTTAAATAAAAATAATACAAAGACTGAATGTTAGTACATGAGTTTGTGATTAAATTTTATATTTCAACCAATTAAAAACCAAGCAAAACAAATAAGATTTAGCTAAAGGCTTGAAGGAACCATTAATCTCCCAAAATGCCAAGCTTTAGCTTTTTTTATTGCCAAACTTAAGCTTTGGCTATCACCAAAACCCGACAAAAATAAATATTTTGTAAGCCAAGCCGTGAGCACTGAGCATTGAGCACCCTGCAGTCTTCGTAGCAGCCGCTGTTTGTTTAAGTGTGTTGTAGCCAAAAACCCAAAAGCCAGACACCGAATAAAACCCTAAAAGAACACCATTTTCACTGTAAAAATGAGCATTAAAGCCATGGATTTTTCTCTCAGAATCAACCCATCCATTTGCTTTACACAAAACCTACCAAAACCTTCCTCCAAGCTTAGGTTTCTCACTGTTAGATGCTCTCTCCCTCTCACCTCTGACGATGCCGCCACTGGTGAACACTTTCTTTTTCTTTAAGAAAAACTTTTCCTTGTATTTATTCTTTACTTTTCATCTTTTTAGTCTTTAAACTAATGCGGAAAATCTTTTGTTCTGGGCGGCTTTTAGGGTTGGCGGAGAGGCCATGGAAGGTTGCGGATGCTAGGCTGGTTCTTGAAGATGGTTCTATTTGGAAGGCTAAATCTTTTGGTGCCTCTGGGACCCAAGTTGGTGAAGTGGTTTTCAACACTTCTTTAACAGGGTAAGATGATTAGTAATTTGAATTTTAGTTTCTTTTAGTATTTAAACTAAATTAACGAAGTTTTCACTGTATGTCGATGTGTAATGTGGGGGTATTGAATGATGAAATGCCGAAATAAGGTGAGTTTGGGTAAATCTAAAGTTCTGGTAACATTTTGAAATTGAAATCTTATTCGATAAGATTATGTAGAGTTTGCACAATAAAGGAATAATTGAAGCCACAGATTTTAATTCATTGTTAGTTTTAATTTGTACTTGTTGTCAAAAGATAGTATTAGTTCATATTGTAGGCTTTCTTATCTGTTATGTCTTTGTTTCATTGCCTCATTGTAGAGAAAAATATATGGCCTTTGGGGATAGAAGTTTATTATCTGTATGTGAATTCTAATTCATGGCCAAAATAAATTGTTTTGCAGGTATCAGGAAATTCTAACAGATCCTAGTTATGCTGGTCAGTTTGTCCTGATGACCAATCCACATATTGGCAATACCGGAGTAAATTTTGGTTTGTGAACTTTAACTTTCTAGTCATTGCAATTATGACTTGTTGAAAACCATATGTGATCTGATGTTGATGCCTACCCTATCAGATGATGAAGAATCGAGGCAGTGCTTTCTTGCCGGTCTGGTGATCAGAAGTCTAAGTATCACGTAAATTTTTCTCCTTTTAATATTTTTGGTATGCAATTTACGGATATGGAGCAAAATGTTCGCTCATTTAGTTATCGACTGCTCTTTAAATGCTTTGCAGTACTTCGAATTGGAGATGTGTGGAGACCCTTGGTGATTATTTAGCAGAAAGAGATATTATGGGAATTTGTAAGTTGTATATACGGCACTGAACTGAATAACTAGTTTGTGGATTGCTTAACCTTAGAAGACATGCTAATGACAAATTAGTTTGTTCTTTGGGCATAGTTTCTAACCTCCTTACCTTGATGCTTTCCTGTAATGTGCCAGACGATGTTGACACGCGCGCAATAACCCGCAGATTGAGGCAAGATGGAAGTCTTATTGGGGTTTTGAGCACTGAACAATCTAGAAGTGATGAGGTACTTTTGGAAATGTCACGTTCCTGGGACATTGTAGGTAAGAATAGCTGTATCCTATCTGAAAGATATAAGCATTTTCAAATGAGAAGGTCAGCCGTGTCCCTATGTATCCCTATTCTTCTTTTTATTTTGTAGGAATTGATTTAATAAGTGGTGTTACTTGCAATGCCCCTTATGAGTGGGTTGATAAAACAAAATCAGATTGGGACTTCAACTCCAATGGAAGAGATCAGGAGACTTACAGAGTGAGAAATATTTTTGAAAGTTTATGTCAGTGCATTTAGATCCTTGCCTTGTGACTGCTCATACACTTCTTTATGTTCTTTCAAATTGAAGGTCGTTGCCTATGATTTTGGGATCAAGCATAATATACTTCGGCGCTTAGCATCTTATGGCTGTAAAATCACTGTTGTCCCATCCACATGGCCAGCTGCTGAAACCCTTAAAGTGAAGCCAGATGGAGTTCTTTTCAGCAACGGTCCTGGAGATCCATCTGCAGTTCCTTATGCTGTAGAAACAGTAAAGGAAATACTGGGAAAAGTTCCTGTTTTTGGAATTTGCATGGGCCATCAGTTACTTGGGCAGGCTTTGGGTGGTAAAACCTTTAAGATGAAGTTTGGTCACCATGGAGGAAATCATCCTGTTCGCAACCTTCGCAATGGTCGTGTTGAGATTAGTGCTCAGGTGTGTTCAATCTAGCCAAATGTTTCCATTGAATAATTAGTCCGAAGATGCACGCAAGTATTAAAATTGAAGTTTTGATATATTTGCTGATTATTACTATCCTTTTTGTATATTTATTGTCAAAGTTTTAAATTGTAGTGTCTTTCGGGTTGTCATCACCTTAGGTTTTATGATATGGCAGAACCACAACTATGCAGTTGATCCGGCATCACTCCCGGAGGGAGTAGAAGTGACTCATGTTAATCTTAATGATGGAAGCTGTGCTGGTTTAGCTTATTCTGCTTTAAATGTTATGTCTCTTCAATACCATCCCGAAGCATCCCCAGGGCCTCATGATTCAGATTGTGGTAAGAATTTCTTTCCTACATCTCTTGATTTTTGTCTTTTTACTTGAACAAAGATTACAAATATGTATGATTCTTAAAAAGGATTTCTCTTGCTTAAGACTAGTCGTTTCTTGCTACAGCTTTTAGAGAATTCATAGGGCTTATGAAATCAACAAAACAAGCTGCTTGAAGGAATCTGTAGTATCCCATTGTTCGAAGGATGGCAACATCTTAGAATGGGCTTCTTCTGAGCTATTGTTTGGTCGGTATTTGCTTTATTTTAAAAATGTCAAAATTTATCACTTTTTTAACTTATTAAAAATTTATTTAAAAATATGTGACACACTATATATAAGTGTGGATCCAAATGAATCAATAAATGCATGACAATCATTCAAGAGTTGATGGAAATTCGCTACTTTCTTTCATAATCTCAGTAGTTTAGTAACAGTTAGTGTTTATTAGACTTGTCTATGAGTTGGGCTGAATTGAGTTTGGCGTGTCTACTTGGCTCTAGTCTTGCCTGAATATTTAGTGGCCAAGCTTAACCCGAATTATTAAAAGAGGCCTGACTCACAAAGTCAACATCCTTGCTAGGAGCTATAAACCGAAAATGTTTTGCTATAAAATTTTAGTTTTAGTTTTAGTTTCAGTTTCATATAAGTTTTATGTATGTGGCAGTAAGCTTTATGATGTTTTTAGCCCTTGCCTTTTCTAGTTTTAGTATATACTGGGAATCGACCAGTTCTGAAATAAGAAAAAAATTGGTTGCCTGGATTAAAAAAGCAATTGAACCAATGGTTAAATCGTATTTTATAATTTATAATTATTTTTTATTTTTATAAATTTTTAATAATTTATTTTATTTGAATTAAATGAACCAGAAATAAATAATCTGACTGATTTTCCTAACATTGGTCTGCCAACTCGTAACACAATTACTAAAATCGGGAATCTTTCTATTAGTAATTACAGCTCATTTAAAACAAAGTATTGGTTTTGCCAGCCTGTGCAACCCCACCTTACCGCGTATACCACCTATTCGTAAGCCTTTTTTGTTTTGGTGAAATATTCGTAAGCCTTTTGTGCGCGAGTGTTACATGTTTAAATTTCAACAGCTTCCCGCAATCTACGTGGATATGGTCTAAAAAAATTTTCATAGATAATATTTATTTTTTTAAATAATAATTGAAAGTAAACAACAAATATTTTACATATAAAATTTATATATTAAAAATGTTTATATGGAAAATCATAGTTATTTTTTAAGAAAAAAAAGGATAATGAGAATTTATTTAAATAATAGTGATAATTTAATTCAGAGTTAAATTTGAGCGGGAAAATATGCCAAATAGGTTGTTTATTTTTTTTTAATTAGGTCTTTAGGCCGACTAATTTACTCAAAAAGGCCCATTTTCAAATGAAATTATAGAAATGGGCCAATTAAAACATTATTTACGAAAAAGGGTCAGTTTTGGCAAAACGCGGCAAAACGTGCCTACGTGACCGCGTTTTAGGGGGAAATGCAGCAAAGCGTTTCCCCAGGAGTGCGCTTTGCTTCGTTTTTTTATATTTAGGATATTTACATGTTTAGTCCATAGGGTTTTTAGGGTTAGAGTTTTGCTAAAATAAGTTAGCGTTTAGTGGTTTTTTTAAAAATAGGTTAGGGTTTAAAATTTTAGTAGATTTTTAAAATAAATTAGGATTTAATTTTATTTTATAAAAAATATTTAAATTAGGGTTTATGATTTTTAAATAAATTAAGTAAATTAGGGTTTTAGGGTTTTAAATAAATAAAATTAGGGTTTTAAAGGAATGAAACTAGGGTTTATGGTGTTTAAATAAATTAATTAAATTAGGGTTCTATGGTTTTAAATAAATTAAATTAGGGTTTAGGGTTAAAATTAATTAAATTAGGGTTCAGTTTTTTAAAAATAACATTGTGTTTATTTTTTAACAAGATTGACTATTTTGACCCTGAAAAAATAATATTGAAAAGATGTTCTGAACAAATAGTGTCAAAAACGCTTCAATAAGGATGCACTGTCAGCAAAATTATAGAAAAAAGCTCTCATGTGAACGTTCTTTTTCTACAGTAATTCTTGAAAAAATAATTTTGAGAAAACGTTTCTAAACAAATATTGTCAAAAACGCTTCAAGCAGGATGCATTGTCAGCAAAATTTCTAAAAAAAGCTTCCACGTGAACACTCTTTTCCTACAGTAATTCTTGAAAAAATAATTTTGAGAAGACGTTTTTGAACAAATAGTGTCAAAAACGTTTCAAGCAAGATGCACTGTCAACAAAATTTCTAAAAAAAGCTCCCACATGGATGCTCTTTTTCTACAGTAGTTCATGCTTGGCCTTAGGCTATAAACGAGGCAAATATCATTCTCAGGTTGTATAAGTTACAGTAAGAAAAATAAGAGAGGCTAAGCAGAATAGAAATTGAAGATGAGTGAACATATTAGTGGTATTATTTACTATGATGGTAAGGTCCGTGACACTAAGAACGGTGTTGTTTTTTTATCGGAGAACACAGTGTGAATGGTTTTTAACCAGAGTATAGATTTTACAGAATTTCGTAAAAGAATTAGGCGCAAAATCTTCAAAACGATACCAAGTAGGGTTTCTTCTATTAAGTATCGATTTTGTGCTTCGATTGATCCCCGTGACATATGATGCATTTGATATCAAAGGTGTTCGTAGCTTTGAGGTGATGGTGCAGACTCATCTCGCTAGTGGATCACCCTATATTGAGATATATGTTCAATTTTCATCGCCAAATGAAACATTTGCGACTTCAACATCAACTACTATTTAAGAGGAATACACGACCCCTAGTCGACACTCCGTTAGTGGGAGGCAGAACACGAAAGCGCCCGTGTTTGGTGGCAGTATGGAAAACACAACTCCTGCATGACACTCGATTAGTGGATGGGACATGCACATCAGTGGGTTGATATTCGATGCTGGAAATACGTATTGGGGAATGACATCAACTTTTAGTGGTTGGCAATCCATATCTGATGGGGGAAATTATGAAACATTCACAAGAAGGGATGATGTACTCCCTATAACATCCACCGGCGAGGGGACCTCGTATGTTGTAGATCATGGTGAGTTGGATGATGAGTCTGATGTGGATCCAACTTGAAAGCCCGGCCCTGATAGTGCAGAAGTTGCTTTATTTTCTGAACCGGAGCCTGTTCCATTTGAACTTGAAAATGTTGAAGGGGGTTCAGATGAAGAAGAAAAAGATCCGCGATTCAGGGCGTACTCGCCTCCACCCTACATGCATAATGTCAACATATTGGCAAATGATGCGTTGGAGTTTCTGGAGCTACCACACAGAACCCATGACTGTATAAGTTTGTCATTCGATTCGGGTGATTTGGAAGTTGGTAAGGAGTTTTCCAGTAAAGATAGTTTTCTTGATGCTTTGAAATAATATAGTATTAATTATGGGGTTAACTACAACGTGGTTAAATCCAAATCTAAGAAATTCGAGGCCAAGTGTGCAGTGCAAGATGGTACATGTTCATGGAAAATCATGGCTTCTCTTAGGAAAAAGACAGGCTTGGAGGAGATAAACAAATACAAAGGTCCACATACCTGTGTTGCCGGTACAATATTACTAGTTGTTTAGGGTTTTGAATAATAATGTTATTACTTAATGTTGCATTATTTAACATATTTCATTGATAAGTGTTTTACAAGACCATCCTAAGTGGATTCAAGCATGATAGCTACCTTAATACTACCGATGTTGAAGGCAGATCTCAGGACTTCTGTGTTATGCATAATTGCCAATATTCGTAGCCAATTGAGGTACATGCCCTCTTACCGCAAGGCTTGGATAGCTAAGCAAAAGGCGTTGGAAAAGATGCATAGTGGGTAAGACGCTTCATATAATGAGGTTTGGCAGTGGTGTCAGGTGCTGGAGAGGTACGTCTCAGGTTGCATAACAGACCTTGAAACGGTCCCTGCGTACTCCGTAGATACCAAGTGTTCAAACGTTTGTTCTAGAGCTTTAAGCAATGTTAGGATGCATTTGTGTACTACAAGCCATTGGTACAAATTAACGGTACATTTATGTATGGTAGATATACCTATCGGCTATTGCTAGCTGTGGCACAGGATGGCGGTGGGAGAAGCCTTCCAATTGTGTTTGTAATAACACCAGAGAAGTCAGCTGATGATTGAGATTTCTTTCTTTCTAGGTTAAGGAGGCATGTATGCCCCCAACCTGATATCTTCATTATATCGGATTGGGGCATTGGAATACTAGCCGCAATTGAGCAACATGGAAGCCTATGGGATTGCACACACCATCGGTGTTGTCTAAGGTATGTTGCGTCTAACTACTATGGGTAATATAGGTCTACGACTGAATGAAAACAAGTGACCAACATGGTATTTCATCTCTATTAATATACTTTTGGTTGTAATATTCAATTTATTCTGAATGGAATATTGGTATGTAATTTTCACTATCAACTTATATTGGCAAGGTACGATATCAATAAGGACCGTTTTCAAGAAATGTTGGGGAATTTGCGTTCAGTTAACGATCAATGCGCAGACTACCTCTGTAACATACCTTTTGAACAGTGGACACAAGCATACGACGACAGCCTACGATATGGTCATATAACCACAAACCTGGTTGATTGCATAAATTTTATTCTAAAAGGAACGCGTCATTTGCCCATAACCTCGGTTGTACAAGAGACATATTTTCATTTGGGAGAACTATTTCCAAAGTGAGCAGTGAGATATAAAGGCCAAATGCAATGAGGTCATGTATGGTCCCAGAAAGTATTGCAAGAAATTAACAAGGCGAAGGCGCGGGCCAACATCATGCATACAGTGTGTAACAATCATGACAACCTATGGCTTCGTGTGACGGAGTTTGATATCGTATACACCTGATAAATAGGACTTGCGACTGTGGGACGTTTGACGCACTTCGTTATCCATGTGCTCATGCAATTGTAGCTTGTCAGAATCTCCATTTGGATCCCATGAGATATGTCAACGAAGTGTACAAAATAGAAAACATGTACAGTGTGTGGAGACACGTATTCCCACCAGTCCTAGATAAACGTAAGTGGCCGTCTGTATCGCTTGCTCCATTTAAGCTGTTACCGGATAGAGAATTGCATCGCAAACCGAAAGGTCGACCTTGCTCGAGTAGAATACGTAATAATATGAATATCCGAGAAAGAACGAACCAACGGAATTTGTATGCATGATGTAGGAACCTAGGTCATACAATTCGATCATGTCCAAACCGAAATAGTTGACAATTGTTGTAATGAAACAATGTTGCATTATTTCTATTCTGCCTTATTCAAAAGAACTTATATTTTATTAAAAACATAAAATTAATTTACAATTAAAATATTAAAAAAAACTTTTTTATTAAATGAAATAATATAGAAACAGCATTTACAAATATATTAAAAATAAATTAATATATATGCTGGTCGAAATTAGTGCCACATAGGGGTGGACGACGATTACGCGCTGGATAACTCCTTGGTTGCTCCAGTGGGGGTTGTGGTTGCTGATACAACCACACCTCCCGAGTTGTCGACTGCCAATGAAGATCCTCTCGAATTGCCCGTAGGACTGATCACCCGAGCTCGAGCAAAGAGATTCAAAGACGCAACAACAACCTTAGTTGATAGAGTTTGGGGTGAAACCGTTGCTGGACTTCTTGAAAGCTCTTGGACCAGCAAGCCAAGCAAACCATGCATACTCCTTCAAGCTCAAATCAGCTCAAATCAGCTCAACTTCAACTTAACTTAGCTCAACGAGCTCGTTTCACTCATTTCATTATTGCGTTTATTATCTTGGAATAAATCATTTAAGTTGTTGTTAGTTTTATTAGTTATTTGTTTTAATAATTAATTTGTCATAATCGGACATGTTTTAATTATGTTCTAAATTAAGTACTTAATTAATTAGGACCAATTAAATTTTCTTAACTATTACAAAGATTAATTATGTCCACCTAATTTATGGTGCAAGATTTATTTGTCTATGTTGCGAATTTAATGTGTCTAAAAGGGATTTAATTTGCTGAATTAAATGTTGTAGGTACATTACCCTTGGACGTCATAGGTGCATGGATGATTTAAAATTGGTGTGCTGATCTTTGGTGTTCCCTAAGTGACCATTCAGCCAAACCTTACAACTCTTCAAGAAGACCGATTGGTGCCCAAGACAAATTAAGGCATTCACACCCACCCGATTATTCCTTTCACACCAAGGGCTGTTCGGTTTTGTTTGTTCACACATGTGTGGCTGTTCAAATCGGTTTGTTCACATTCTAAGACTATTGAAGTGCTCTAGACAGCTCCTTAATCACATGAACATTAATTTGAATCAAGCGGCGACATTAATTCCAAATTCAAGCATTTGGCGAACCTATTGATGGCATTTCAGCTCCCAAACAATTCATTCAATTTTTCTATTGAACCAAGGCATCTAGAAGCTGCCCTTACCGTTCTCCATGCACAAGAAACTTCAAGGAAGCTTCATCAAAATTCGGAATTTTCGAAACCATTTAGCTACCTCAAAAGCCTATTCGGCTACCCTTGCATTCACTATAAATTGTGGCTTGTGTTACTTTGTAAAGAACTTTTGGACTTTTGTTAATGTTATCTTGCCGAATTTGTTAGGCAAAACTTTTCTCCAATTTCGTTCAAAGATTCGATTGGCTTCCTAGCGTTCTAGTGTGTCAACCGTTGCTCTTTGTTGAAACTGAACTTATCACTACTCGTAGTGTGCCGTTCAAACATACCGAGGTTCCTATCTTGTTAGATAGTGGGTCGAGGTTTTTCCTTTACCAATTCCAAACCGAACTAAAGAGCTTATAAACAACGAATTGGTACCAAATCGGTATTGGTTCTTGTTTGCACTTTTGTTCAACCCCATTTCTCCATTTACCTAATTGAACCAATTCCTTCATCTATACCTATTCGGACTCCAAACCCGAATTTTCAAACTCTTCTTACCTATTCTAATCCGAACCCAAAACCAATACCCTTCTTTCCTTCATCTGACCTTTTCAATTAAACCTAACGTAACTTCTTGTTGACGATCGGGCACACTAATACGACTCGACTCTTCCGAGGCGGATCGTATCATCTGGTATCAGAGCTACTTAAAATGAGAAGCTTAGACGTTTGAAGCGGAGCATCCTCGAGGTAGGGTCAGAAAAAAAAATAAAAAAATAAAAAAAATAAAAAAAAAAGTATAGAAAAAAAAATTTCGTATACCGAAGTTTTCTCATTTTGATTGGTTTGTTGCTGTTATTATAAAAACAAAAATTCACGCAGCCGGAGAAAAAAAAATCGTGTACAAAAGTGCTTCTATTGTATTTAGTTTGCTGATATAGTACAAAAAAAAAAGTTATACAAGTTTAAAAAGAAAAAAAAATTCCGAAAAAAAAATCAAAAAAAAAAAGTGATTTATGCAATTCAATTGTTAGTTGATCGTCAAGCTTTGAGTTGATATAGTTTCCGATCCATCTTCTATCCTACTCTTCCTAATACGCCACACTTTTAACCCAATTCCTATTCTTTCACCTACCCAAACCGAATACATCAATCACTTGTTACCCTTTTGAACCGACCACCTAGACCAAGGACTAAGCCTTAACGAATCTGCTTACGAAATCACGAGAAAAGGTTAAGAGAGGTAAAAGGCACGAGAGTTGTAAGTGCAATAGAGTGGAGGTAAAAGCCTAATTTCGAGTGTAAACACGAGTGTGAGAGAAACAACTTCTTTTCCTTTCTGAGAGATTGTGAGCTTTTGTGGTGAGGTTTACTTTAACAACGTTTTAATGTCACAAGAGTCAGATCACAACGTGGAAGATCGTCCGGCAAGACAACCCATTCGCAACGTCCCCGACTTAAACATGCAAACCTTATTACAAGAAATGGAGCGACTTCTAGATCGAAGGCTCAATCCCATCGAAGACCGTTTGTTCCAAGTTGAAGTGAATGGCCAACGTGAAAGAGCACCCGAGGGGGTTAGACCAAGACGGGAGAGACCAAATCAGAACCGGGGAAGACGAAGGGTCCAAGACGATGAAGCAAATGACCTTAGTGATCTTGAAAGTGAACAAGAGTCTAATGCTAGTGATCGACGTAGGCAACACCGACAACGAGGTCGAAGACGCGAAGATGATGATCTCAAGAACATTAAACTGACTATTCCACCGTTTCAAGGTAGATCGGATCCGGAGGCCTATCTTGAGTGGGAAAAAAAGATAGAGTTGGTGTTCGATTGTCACAATTACTCCGAGAATAAAAAGGTGAAACTAGCCGCAATAGAGTTTTCGGACTACGCCATGATTTGGTGGGAACAACTAACCACTAGTCGGAGGCGTAACGGTGAACGTCCTATCTCTACATGGACCGAAATGAAGGCGGTGATGAGGCGACGATTTATCCCTGCGTACTACCACCGGGAGTTGCACCAAAAACTCCAAAATCTCACACAAGGGTCCAAAAGTGTCGAGGATTACTACAAAGAGATAGAAATCGCGATGATTCGAGCGGATGTCCAAGAAGATCCCAAAGCAACGATGGCGAGATTCTTGGCTGGTCTAAATCGAGATATAGCAAACGTAGTGGAATTACAACACTACATTGAAGTGGCTGATATGGTCCATATGGCCATCAAGGTGGAAAGACAACTCAAGAGAAAAGGCCCAAGTCGAGGGTTTCCCACTTCCAACCCTGCAAGGTGGAGCCAAGGATCAAGCAAAGGACCTACCAATCCTCAAGGGAAGGAGACCACGGTACCTCCAAAAACCAACAAGCCCATCGCCGAAATGAACAAAGGCAAGGCACCCGAATCGTCATACAATCGAAATCGGGATATTAAATGTTTTAAGTGTCTCGGAAGAGGCCACATAGCAAGCCAATGCCCAAATCGAAGGACCATGGTATTGCGAGCCGATGGCGAGATCGAAACGGAGGATGAGGAGGAGAAAGAATCTGAATCAGGTTCTGAAGTCGAGGAGGACGTGGAACAACCCATGGAAGGAGAACTACTTGTTGTAAAACGAAGTCTAAGTCTCCAAGGCGCGGAGAATGATCTCCAACGAGAGAATATCTTCCACACTCGGTGCCAAGTCGGAGGCAAAGTCTCAGAGCGTCATTATCGACGGAGGCAATTGTACCAATGTAGCAAGTACCATGATGGTTGAAAGACTTGGTTTACCTACTACTAAGCATCCGAGCCCCTACAAACTACAATGGCTCAATGACGGAGGAGAGCTCAAGGTAACGAAGCAAGTACTTGTCTCTTTCAACATCGGCAAGTATTCGGATGAAGTTCTTTGTGACGTTGTACCGATGCATGCGGGCATTTGCTACTTGGCCGACCGTGGCGATTTGATAGACGAGTTCAACACGACGGGTATGCCAACGGTATACATTCAAATTCATGGGAAAGAATGTGGCGTTAGGCGCCATTGACTCCCAAACAAGTGTATGAAGACCAAATTAAGCTAAAAGCTTCTATTGAGCAAATGAGAGAAAAGAAAAGAAAGTTGTAAAAAATAAAAGAAGAAAAATAAAAAAAGAAAACAAAAGAGAGTGACAAGAAAAATATCCAAGAAAAGAAGAAAAGAAAAGAAAATCGAGAAAATGAGTGTTTTTGCAAGAGTTAGTGATGTGAGGAAGGCTTTGGTGATGAATCGAATGTTCTTGTACTTTTGTACAAGGAAGCATTAATTTCTACTAACGATTTACCCGATACCCTACCCCTCCTATTTTGTCTTTGTTGCGAGGATTTCCAAGACGTTTTTGGAAGAAACCCGAGTGGTCTTCCACCACTTCGTGGAATCGAGCATCAAATTGATTTCATGCCGGAGCGGTTATTCCAAATCGACACGCTTAAGAGCCAATCCGGAGGAGACCAAGGAGTTGCAAAGACAAGTCAATGAGCTGATGGAAAAAGGCTACATTCGAGAGCCTAAGTCCTGTCTTTGTTCCGTATTATTGGCACCAAAAAGGACGGAACATGGCGCATGTGCGTGGATTGCCGAGCCGTTAACAAAATAACAATCAAATACCGTCATCCCATTCCTCGCTTAGATGACATGTTAGATGAGCTTAGTGGGGCCAAAGTGTTCTCAAAAATCGATTTGAAGAGTGGCTACCACCAAATTCGGATGCGAGAAGGAGACGAATGGAAAACGACATTCAAGACCAAGCACGGACTATCTGAATGGTTGGTTATGCCTTTTGGCCTTACCAATGCTCCAAATACGTTCATGAGACTAATGAACCATGTCTTAAGGCCTTTCATCGGTAAGTTTTGTGTGGTATATTTCGACGATATATTGATTTACAAAAATCTATGGAAGAACATGTAAGTCATCTCAAATCTGTTTTAGAAGTTTTGCGAAAAGAGACCTTATATGCTAATTTAAAGAAATGTTCATTTTGTTCTAACAAAACTGTTTTTCTAGGATTTGTAGTTAGTGCGGATGGTCTTGAGGTAGACCAAGAGAAGATTAAGGCCATACGAGATTGGCCAAGGCCTACGAGCGTTACGCAAGTTCGAAGTTTCCATGGCCTAGCAAGTTTCTACCGACGATTTGTTTCGAATTTTAGCACAATTACTGCTCCACTTACGAGTGTTATTAAGAAAAATTCTTCTTTTATTTGGAATGATGAACAAGAGAAATCATTTATAAAAATCAAAGATTGTCTCACTAACGCTCCTTTGCTTGCCCTTCCAGATTTCTCGAAGACTTTTGAGATCGAGTGTGATGCTTCGGGCATTGGAATCGGGGCCGTGTTGACACAAGACGGACGTCCTGTGGCTTACTTTAGTGAAAAACTCAATGGAGCCGTACTCAACTATCCAGTGTATGATAAAGAGATGTACGCGCTCATACGAGCCCTTGAGACATGGCAACATTACTTGTGGCCTAAGGAATTCGTTATTCATTCCGATCATGAAGCCTTGAAGCACATTAAAGGCCAACATAAGTTGAACCGACGCCACGCGAAGTGGGTTGAATACCTTGAGTCGTTTCCATATGTCATCAAATATAAGAAAGGTAAAGATAATATTGTGGCTGATGCGCTTTCAAGAAGGTATACTCTGTTATCATATTTGGATTCTAAGATTCTTGGTTTTACATTATTAAAAGATTCCTATGTAAACGATTCCGATTTTGGAGAGATATTTGTTTCTTGCGAGAAAGGTCCTTTTGAAAATTTTTATAGGTACGAGGGCTATCTTTTCCGAGAAGGTAAACTATGTATTCCTTGTGGATCTGTTCGAGACCTATTAGTGCATGAGGCGCATAGTGGCGGGCTTATGGGACACTTTGGAGTCAATAAGACACTAGGCACTCTCCATGAACATTTTTATTGGCATGGATGCGAAAAGATGTGGAGTGAGTTTGCGAAGGTGTATAGCCCGCAAAAGGCTAAATCAAAGGTTCAACCCCATGGCTTGTACACACCATTGCCCATTCTCAAGCACCGTGGATTGACATCTCCATGGATTTTGTTCTCGGACTTCGCGCACAAAAGCGGGAAGGATTCTATTTTGTTGTTGTTGATAGATTTTCAAAATGTCTCATTTTATTGCTCGTACTAAGGCGACGATCTTTGTTCATGTTGCGAACTTGTTTTTAGGGATATCGTTAGACTACATGGCATTCCTCGTCGATCGTGTCGGACCGAGATGCAAAATTTTAAGTCACTTTTGGAAGTCTTTGTGGGGTAAATTAGGGACCAAACTTCATTTTCGACCACCTGCCACCCCCAAACCGATGGCCAAACGGAAGTTGTCAATAGAGTTCTATCTACTTTGCTTCGGGCCATCGTTCGGAAGAATTTGAAGACGTGGGAGGATTGTCTACCCCATATTGAGTTTGCGTATAATCGTTCTGTCCATTCTGCGACTAAATTCTCCCCATTTGAAATTGTTTACGGTTTTAATCCCTTGACTCCTTTAGATCTATTGCCTTTACCTACTGATCAGTTTGTCCATGTAGATCTGAAGAAAAAGCGATTTTTCAAGGATTTACACAAGGTGCGGGCCAATATCGAGGCTAGGATGAGTCCTATGTGCGTAATGCTGAACAAAGGCCGAAAACAGTAGTTTTGAACCGGAGATTGGGTGTGGGTTCATATCGAAAAGAAAGGTTTCCGGCTCGTGAAAGTCGAAGTTATTGCCGAGAGGAGATGGGCGTTTCAAGTTTTGGAGCGAATAAGCGATAATTCTTATAAACTTGATCTCCGGTGAGTACAATGTAAGTGCTACCTTTAATGTAGCTGATCTCTCTTTCTATGATATAGGTGACGATTTGGGGCAAATCGCTCAAGAGAGGGGAATGATACAACCACACCTCCCGAGTTGTCGATCGCCAATGAAGATCCTCTCGAATTGCCCGTAGGACCGATCACCCGAGCTCGAGCAAAGAGATTCAAAGACGCAACAACAACCTTAGTTGATAGAGTTTGGGGTGAAACCGTTCTTGGACTTCTTGAAAGCTCTTGGACCAGCAAGCCAAGCAAACCATGCATACTCCTTCAAGCTCAAATCAGCTCAACTTCAACTTAACTTAGCTCAACGAGCTCGTTTCACTCATTTCATTATTGCGTTTATTATGCTGGAATAAATCATTTAAGTTGCTGTTAGTTTTATTAGTTAATTGTTTTAATAACTAATTTGTCATAATCTGGACATGTTTTAATTATGTTTTAAATTAAGTACTTAATTAATTAGGACCAATTAAATTTGTCTTAACTATTACAAAGATTAATTATGTCCAGCCTAATTAATGGTGCAAGATTTATTTGTCTATGTTGCCGAATTTAATGTGTCTAAAAGGGATTTAATTTGCTGAATTAAATGTTGTAAGTACATTACCCCTTGGACGTCATAGGTGCATGGATGATTTAAAATTGGTGTGCTGATCTTTGGTGTTCCCTAAGTGACCATTCAGCCAAATCTTACAACTCTTCAAGAAGACCAATTGGTGCCCAAGACAAATTAAAATGTTCACACCCACCGATTATTCCTTTCACACCAAGGGCTATTCGGTTTTGTTTGTTCACACATGTGTGGCTGTTCAAATCGGTTTGTTCACATTCTAAGACTATTGAAGTGCTCTAGACAGCTCCTTAATCACATGAACATTCGTTGAATCAAGCAGCGACATTAATTCCAAATTCAAGCATTTGGCGAACCTATTGATGGCATTTCAGCTCCCAAACAATTCATTCAATTTTTCTATTAAACCAAGGCATCTAGAAGCTGCCCTTACCGTTCTCCATGCACAAGAAACTTCAAGGAAGCTTCATCAAAATTCGAATTTTCGAAACCATTTAGCTAC
Organism: Gossypium arboreum; assembly: GCF_025698485.1. NCBI lineage: Eukaryota > Viridiplantae > Streptophyta > Magnoliopsida > Malvales > Malvaceae > Gossypium > Gossypium arboreum. Next base: position 78,608,761 of record NC_069080.1, read on the forward strand.
CTCAAGAGCCTATTCGGCTACCCCTTGCATTCACTATAAATTGTGGCTTGTGTTACTTTGTAAAGAACTTTTGGACTTTTGTTAATGTTATCTTTGCCGAATTTGTTAGGCAAAACTTTTCTCCAATTTCGTTCAAAGATTCGATTGGCTTCCTAGCGTTCTAGTGTGTCAACCGTTGCTCTTTGTCGAAACCGAACTTATCACTACTTGTAGTGTGGCGTTCAAACATACCGAGGTTCCTATCTTGTTGAATCTTGGGTCGAGGTTTTCCTTTACCAATTCAAACCGAACTAAAGAGCTTATAAACAATGGGTCGATACCAAATCGGTATTGGTTCTTGTTTGCACTTTTTGTTGAACCCCATTTCTCCATTTACCTAATTGAACCAATTCCTTCATCTATACCTATTCGGACTCCAAACCCGAATTTTCAAACTCTTCTTACCTATTCTAATCCGAACCCAAAACCAATACCCTTCTTTCCTTCATCTGACCTTTTCAATTAAACCTAACGTAACTTCTTGTTGACGATCGGGCACACTAATACGACTCGACTCTTCCGAGGCAGATCGTATCAGTTGCTTTGGTTGTAGGTGTTAGGAGGATGACCCACCTTGGTAGAATAAAGAATGTAGATGTGTTTACATTACCCACGGCGGAGATGTTTGAATCCCATAAGGCAATGGGGAATGGTAATGAGATGAGCTCGCCGACGGTGTCTCGTGTGATCCCTCAGACGATGATGGCCTATATATCATCGGTTGAGTCGTCGGAGTCATCGGGAAAGGAGATGCACCGGGCCATACGTTCCAACCTACCATAGGACTAGGAAAAGGAAACATATAAGGGTTAGAATATATATAAGGGTTAGGATACGCACCTGGCATAATTTGAAAGGGCTGTGATGTGGGTGTCATCGATTGAGGCATTGGGCCTAGTGATTGTGTAGATACTTTTGATGGGCCCGATGATTGTGTAGGCACTATTGATGGGCCCGGTGATTGTGTGGGCGCTGTTGATGCGCCCGTCCCATCATCCCTTCTCTTTGGATTTAAAGGGCCTCGTCGTTCCTTTTCTACACGGATTTGCTGACGCCTCTACTCTTCCGACAGCAAATATGGCTTGCCATGGATCCTAAACCATGACATGTAATCGGGGTGCACACTAACTCTGGGACGATGCGATCAGGTATATGATCGTACTAGTTTAGTTTTCCTAAATTTTGATATGTTCCAACCAGAATAATGGCCAATTAATATTCGTTAGCATTAAGTTGATTTTGTGCTGCTCATCGAGTAGCTCAGGTTCCTCAGGAATCGGTTGTTGGAACCCAATTGTCGTAACACTCTATCCGTCTGGTGCATCTCGAAAATAGAATAGTTTACCAATAAGACCTTAACATGCCCAATATTCAGATTTTGAAAGAATTCTTCCAGAATTACTGCCTGTATTGTCGAATCCTCGTATGGTGTCCATTGAAACTATATAAACGGGATTAAAATATTAGTTATATACATAATATTAAATACTAAATACTAAGTACTAAATATGAAACGACTATTTTATGTATATATATTATTTAATACTTACTTGCGCTTCCGGCCATTAGTCTAATAGAAGCCGTATATCTTCAAGAGCAGTAGGTGTTCTAATATAACTCGTCAGATGATTCCACCTAATTAAATAATTTTTTAGCATGCAATTGTATTTTAAATCTATGGAATAATTGTAAAATTAAATAAAAATTTTACTTCGTTATGAGTGTAAATGTATATGGGTGGTTCACTCGAGGTCATAAAAATGGAATGCGAAATCGAGCCCATGATTGTAGTAGTGATAGGCAACCTCCGATTTTGGCTTTATTGTGGTTGCGTCGCCCCTCACATCTCCCGGTACAATGTTGCCAACACGGCAGACGCCCAACTAAGTTTGCCAGCTGATCTAAAATCAATGAGTTTCAACAGCCACCTCAGATGTACGAGGTTTTATAACAAGTCCGACATCAGATAACCTCCAACCATCTCAAGGATGTATGCCCAAGCATATCGTATTCTTTCAACTTCAGTTGAATCATTCCCCGACTCTGGGAATGTGTCTCGTAACCAGCCCATCCTAATCCGACCTCCGTAAATATTATCCAAAATCGCACCCAAAAGATCGTAACATATGGCTCCCCAATCAGCAGATTGAAAGGACCTGCTGAGTGCGGACCCATCCACCGGCAATCCTAACTGTAACTGGACATCCTCCAAAGTGACAGTACACTCTCCGCATAGAAGATGGAATATGTGCGTCTCGAATCTCCTCCTCTCCATTAACGTGCTGATGATTTTCGGGTCCATAGTGGCCGCGTGCCAAAAACTCGCTTCCCTCAAGTAAATTTTTATCAATGGTGATGGCGAACCGGACATATTACGAATATAACATTGTAACACCGATCTACTGATTGTTATAAACAATTATAAAATACAAATTAATTAAAATTACATAAATGAAAAAAAATTAAATAATATTCAAAAATTAAAATTAATTAAAATTACATAAATGAAAAAAAATTAAATAATATTCAACATTTAAAATAAACCGTTACCATTTTCGTTTGTTTGACAGAGATATGTTTATGATCGAGACGAATTAATTTCCCGGCCATTGCGAACATGATCAAATATTTTTGAAATTATAAAAAAATACTATTAATTTAAAAAAATAAAGTAAATAACTAATTATAAAGAGCTTTGAGAAATTTTAGAGATTTTTGGCTAAATTTTGAAGAAATTAAGTGTGAAATATAAGAAGGGGAGTTTTATAGTTTTTTTTTGTTGGACCTCCCCAATGGTCAAAAAAATTCAAAAAAAAATAGTCGTTGGTGCCAGCAAAGCGCGCATGTTTTGCTAACGTAAATAATGTTTTAATTGGCTCATTTCCGTATTTATTTGAAAATGGGCCTTTTTGGATAAATAGGTTCTTTATGCTGTTTTTAATTGGCAATTAAGAAAATAAGTCGTTTTTAGATAGAGTATAAAAGCATGTCTAGTTGGGTGCGCTTTCTCTTTAAGTAATATTTTTGACTTTTTAAATATAATTAATTATTTTGATTAGATAGTTAAATACTAGTAATTTTATCCTTTAAATCTAAGTTTCAATTCTTTCCTCAATCTCAAGTTGAATTCTTTCCTACTCATATTTTTATTTTTATTTCATTTTGTTTAAAGCTTTTATATTTTTCATTAATGTTTTTAACATATTAACTCATTTGGTTAAATGGTTAAATAATAATGATTTCATCTTTTAGACTCAAATTTTATTCCTCTCTTTTAAACACATTTGTAATTTTTATATAATGTTGTTTTAAGTTTTTTTTATAAATAAAACATTCTTTATCATATGTGCTTAAACTAGGTCACTTTTCACCCAAAACTAGATTTTTTTTTTTATATTAGTCGACAAATTATTTATATACGTGGATGCAATTACAATGCAACAATAATATGGAGATTCTATGCTATGAAACAAAACAGGTATATCAGATTTTTTTCTTTTATATTGATCTGATTATTAGAGTTGAAAACCCAATACTCAATCAACACATCACAAAGTTATTATCGATTCCATTCATTTAATTTTTTAGTTTTCTTTTATTATTGTTTCTGTTTTTAATAAGTATATATGTAGAAATATACAGCTCATTCGGTCTATTGAATTTTCAGTCCAAATATGTCATTTTCATTAATCTTTTTCACTTGCAGATATCATACCATAAAATGAAAACATTTCATAATCTTACCAACTCTACTTGTCAGCCCCAAAACAATAGTGATAATAATAACATTAATTAAAAATAAAATAGAGATTAAAACAACCTGAAATAAAAATTACTGTGTTTAAAAGAGGAGAATAGAACCTAGCTTTGAAGAATGAAATCATTATTATTTAACCATTTAACCAAATAAGTTGATATGTTAAAAATATTAATGAAAAATATAAAAAGTTTAAAACAAAATAAAATAAAAATATAAATGTGAGTAGGAGAGGAATTAAACATGAGGCTTATAGGATAAAACTACTAATATTTAGCCATCTAACTAAAGTAATTAATTATATTAAAAAAGTCAAAAAATATAACTTAAAAGGGAAAGCTTACCCAACGAGACGCATTTTTTCACACTCTCTCCAAAAACGACCTAAACGCCCAATTAAAAAGAAGAAACCTATTTAGCCTATTTAGCTTATTTAGCCTATTTGAGCGGATAGTTTGTAGGTTTTAGAAAGACATTAGTAGATATTTATTCTCTAGAGAAATAGATAAATTTTAAATATATTTTTATAAAATTTAAAATAATTAATTGTTACTACTATATTAATGAAAACATTTACGGAATAAATTTATTAAAAATTAATAGAAAAATTAAATGTGACCTTCATTAACATGATAAAGTTGAGATCAAATCTTATCTTTTCCATTATGTTTATCTATTATTATAAATTTATCAAAATAAAATATATATATATATATATATAGATAGATAGATAGATAGATACCCTCTTACTTTGATTTTTGGTAATTTTTTCAATTTCTTGAATTGAAACATGGTTGATGAGTAATGCCCATTCAATCAGCCTCTTGATAATAACGACATATAATTTAACTTTTTTTATTTTAAAATTTTATTAATTTTTCTTTTATACTTTCATCAATTGAGTGGGAATTACCTAACTCGTGATAGCAAACTACACAATTAAAAGATATTTCATACAATACCTGGAATCCAAGTCTTCAGCATATGTGGAACGAACCCAGGCCTTCCAGTGTGGAAAAAGAAACCGATATCTTCATCAAACTATTCAAAACAAACCCATACCTTCTTCCCCAACAAATCCATAATTTCAAATCCTTATACTTCTCTTTCCTAATGATTTCCTACACCACCAAATCCAATTTTATCTCCTATCCACTTAATACAACCCATTTTCTTACCACAGAAGCGTATGTACAACAATTCAGCAAAGATGCCTTTGAAGCTAATCATTATGCATCCACTTCTAATGCTCTCCCATGACACCTGAGCTGATATAATTATCATTCTAAGGCATGCATCGACAGAAACCACGTTCACCACCATTAAATACAAATATTCCAATGGACCCGACGATGAATTCAGATAAAAATGATTCACATTAAGAATTCAAAACCAAGTATTAAATATAATTCCCATCGAATTTTAAAATTTCTCGTACAATAGCTATTGACATTAATGTTTGAAGGGGGGGGGGGGGGGTAGCCTTGAATATGAAATTGAAGAAAAATAGAATAAAGAAGCAACACAATCTCTCCAGCTACATTCTATTCAGCAACATGGTTGAAAGATGCATGGAAAGGATGGAAATAAGCACCCACTGTCTGCCGACCACCAGCTCCAAAGACCCATCATCTCTATCACAGTGACACCAGCGGGCATCACAAATCACAGCAGAATGAAAGGCTAATATTACATCAAGATCAAAGTACAACCCTCTTTCAATAATCCATTTCCCACATCAACCAGACCTTGAGTTCACTTGACACACGACACGAAAAGCCAACTAACAGAAAATGTAACTCACCATTAAATGACTTGTAAATTTAGAAGCACTTCCTGTGGACAATGGATGGACCCGACTCATCATACTCACCCTTGGAAACCCACATCTGATGCGAAAGGTAAAGCAAGAATGTCAGTCTTGGACAAGCAACAACTTAGAATAAAGGAAAGCATGAGCCAAATATGAGCAAAAATATTTCACCTGCTGGAAGGTGCTGAGTGATGCCAAGATAGATCCTCCGATCCAGACACTGTACTTTCTCTCTGGTGGTGCAACAACCTTGATCTTCATGCTGCTTGGGGCAAGAGCAGTGATCTCCTTGCTCATACGGTCTGCAATACCAGGGAACATAGTTGAACCACCACTGAGCACAATGTTACCGTAGAGATCCTTCCTGATATCCACATCACACTTCATGATAGAGTTGTAGGTAGTTTCATGGATTCCAGCAGCTTCCATTCCAATGAGAGATGGCTGGAAGAGGACTTCTGGACAACGGAATCTCTCAGCTCCAATAGTAATTACTTGTCCATCAGGCAATTCATAGTTCTTCTCAACAGAAGAGCTGCTCTTGGCAGTCTCCAGTTCCTGCTCATAGTCCAGGGCAACATAAGCAAGCTTCTCCTTCATGTCACGGACAATTTCCCGTTCAGCAGTGGTGGTGAACATATAACCTCTCTCAGTAAGAATCTTCATCAGAGAATCAGTGAGATCACGACCAGCAAGGTCTAGACGGAGGATGGCATGAGGAAGGGCATACCCTTCATAGATTGGCACAGTGTGAGAAACACCATCACCAGAATCCAGCACAATACCTGTCCCAATGTCTCGGCTTCATTATGAATGATCTATAAAGTGAGAAATTCAAGGACATTTCTATTTTAACAAACCTGTTGTACGACCACTGGCATACAAAGAAAGAACTGCCTGGATGGCAACATACATGGCAGGTACATTGAAGGTCTCAAACATGATCTGAGTCATCTTTTCTCTGTTGGCCTTGGGGTTGAGAGGTGCTTCCGTGAGAAGAACAGGGTGCTCCTCAGGAGCAACACGGAGCTCATTGTAGAATGTATGATGCCAGATCTTTTCCATATCATCCCAGTTGCTGACGATCCCATGCTCAATGGGATATTTCAAAGTAAGAATACCTCTTTTGGATTGTGCTTCATCTCCTACATAGGCATCCTTCTGACCCATCCCAACCATGACACCAGTGTGTCGGGGTCGACCAACAATACTGGGAAAAACAGCCCTGGGAGCATCATCACCAGCAAAACCAGCCTGCATGATCAACAAAATCACTTAAACTGCAATAAAATAGCACAAAAATCTTCATGATGAAATACACAATGATGGAGAATATAACTCAGGTTTACTGATGATCTAACCTTCACCATTCCAGTTCCATTGTCACAGACGAGGGGTTGAATATCCTCAGCATCGGCCATCTTTTACAATACTACAAATAGCAAAATCATTTGTCAAGCGGGATTCTATGCCCCATCAAATAATCTAAACAAGTCAAATTAAAGTCTTCAACAAATAAAGTTCTATTTTCTCTGAATGAAAAAAGAAAAATAGAATACTCAAGTCAGCATTACTTTCTTCAGAAATAGAAAACTACGCAGTTGAAAAACCAATGGCGGCAGTCAGTTCAAATCATAGACACATTAATTTCAGGAATATTTAATCGAGCTACACTATGGCTCGATGGACAACATAATGAATCAATTAGAAATAAAGATCAAGATCCATATCAAAATAATATTAAATTTACACAACGGCAGCATTAATCTTCAATGAGAACAAATTGGAAGAAGATCCATATCAAAATAAAGGCAAAACGAAAATCTCACAAGATCTTTAGAGAAATCTCAAATGAAATAAAGCATATCAAGCTAACTAGCAAAGATCCAGATACAAAGAGAAGCAGAATAAGCTAAATCTAACTCTCTAAAACTCTATAGAAACCTCTAGAATTCTAGATCTCAATTCCACCATCCGCAAAACACCAAAATCCACAGATCGGTGTGGTCAAAGTAAAATATAAACGAAAGAAAAAAGCTTTACCTGAATAAGAAAAGAACGAAAGGAGGAGGTTCAGAGACGTAGAGACAGAGTTGAAGAAGCGAGAACACGACGATGCTTTTATCCTTTTTCCCTCTGCTCCTGCTGCAGTGGATGTGAAGACCGAAATAGAGAGTGATGGAAGCCAAAGGAAAGAGATATTTATAATAGAATCATAAATGAGAGAAGAAAATAAATTAATAAATAGTTTGAATTTATTTTTTTACTACGGCTAGGAAAAAGTATATAATGACTCTTAAATTCATATCATATACATTTTTTATTTTTAAGTAATTCATCAAGTTAGTAAAATAGATAAAATATCCATTATTATTGTATCGTTATGCTTGCTTAATTAGTGTATATACAAGGGTTAAATTACTAACTAGAGCAATAACTCTTATATTGAGGAATTTTTTATTGTTGAAGTTAATTTTAATTTTTACAATTGTTTTTAGATTAAGGTATAAAATTTTAATTTAATCTTTAAATTTGACAATTATTCTCATATTTCAAGTCCTAATGCAAGATTAATTGTCAAATTTAGAAATTAATTTAGATAAAAAAGTTAAATCTCGATTTGAAAATAATTGTTAAATTTAAGCGGAAAAATGATTTAACCTTATATATAATATAAACATCATAATCATTTAACTATTAATTATATTATGGATTGGAATGGGGTAACATAATTGAACATGTGTTAAATAAGTGTACAAAAAACTTTAATTACTGCTTCATTTAAGTCAAGACATAACTGGCACTATATTAAAAATACAATTTTTTTTTGATGTATTGGTGAAAATATTGTTAGTTTATAAATAATGATTTTTTTTAAAATGTCTTTTAAAATATTAATGGGAAAAATTATATTATTATTTTTATAATGATTTAATTAACCTTCAAAATATTTTAAAAACATGTTGAACGAAAAAATTTTAGAAATACTTGTAAAAAAATAATATAATAATAAAAATTAAATTAAAAAGGAGAATTGGAAAATTTTGAAATGCAAATGAAATTGGGAGGAAATTAATATATGCTGTTTTGTTAATTGATTAATACATGCTGTTGGTATCTAAATAAAGGGAAGTGTGGGAAGGAATCATTGCAACCACCACAGTAATTGGAAAAGATAGGGTGAGCTGGCTGACACCTTACCTTTTCTAAGTTTTCCTTTTAATGTCCCTTAGGCCTTACCCCATGACCCATGTTCTTCGCCTTGGGATTTTGATCTACTCCCAACTGTTGGAGTAAACCTCATGTTATTATTATTGTTAGTAATTGTTGTGCTATAATATTTGCTCTCCGTTGTTTTAGGGTCGGGATTTTATTTTATTTATAAATTTATATGATTTTAATTTTGTATTATCATAAAAAATTATTTAATCTTTTGTGTGAGAAATTAATCCAAATAATTAACCATGGTAATAATTCTATTAAAAGTTAAATTATGAATTTAAATCAAATTATCTATACTATCATATATATAAAAGAAAGTCATGGCTAAATTTTAGTTCTAATCCTTTTACATTTTGAAATTATATAAAATTGATAAAATTTAATTTTAATCTTTATATTTTGTTCGGATTTGATATTTAATCTATATATTTTAATTTTGACATAATTTGGTAGTTCAACTTTTATAATGTTTTAGCTAATCTAAATTTTTTTATTTCGATTAAAATGCTGATGTGAATTTTTAAGAATTGTTAACAATGTTAATATTCTCTGTTAAATTGATTCATTATAATATCTTTATTTTTATTACATGAATATCAAGTGAGTGTTTTATTTTATTTCTAAATGTCACACTAGAAAATTTAACATAAAAACTTTAAGAATGTTAACAAATGAACCTAAATTTATAAATTGAAAAGTAGATGAACTAAATTCTTAAAAATATTAGTATGATGATTAAATTCTAAATATCTGAAGAGTATAAGATCTTTGAGCATATTATAACTTTTAAATTTTTACTTTATAGTTTAGCTAAAAAATAGATAATTAACTCAATGTAACTCATTATAAAGCGTGGATAAGAATCATACTAGTAATTTATTTATTATATTTATAATTTTAAAAGTATTGTTCTTAAAATAAAATTTTCTTAATAAACTTTTTGCAAACAAGAACGACAATACGATTTTTTCGAAAGGAATATTATCATTTTAAAATATTATAATTTTCACAATTAAAATAAACTAATACTTTAATTTTGAAAAATAGTTTACAATAAAAAGTAAAATGGTTAAGAATTATCTAAAAGTAAATAATATAAAAGGGATCAAAATAAAAATATTAGAATAAATTGCATTAAAATGATGAAAATTATGCAAGACGTTCTCACTAGAGGTGTTCATGGGCCGGTCTGGGCTCAACTAAAAAATTCAAGCCCATTTACCAGGCCTGGGATTGGCCCGGTCCAAAAGTGGGCCTAAAATTTTGCCCAAGCCTGACTTGGATAAAAATGTTAAAACTCGAGGCCAGGCCAATTCCAGTATTAATTTTTATATTATTTTTATATAACTTTTAAATATATATAATACATCAAAAATACTAAAAACATCAAAATAAATATTTGCCAACAAATTTAAAATAAAATTTAAAAAATATGTAGACTTGAATAACGGCTAATTTACTAAAAAAGTTTATTTCTAAAATTATTTACAGAAATGGGCCAATTTTTTTTTATTTACCAGAAAGGTCCAAATTCCCTGAAAGCGCGTCCATGTCATGTGAAGTCGAAATTGTGTTAACAAAAGCAGCGTCCTTAGGGGAGTATTTGGTCCACATCAGCACAAAGCGCTTCCTTGAAGACACACTTTGTGCTGACGTGGACAAACGCTCCCCTAGGGACGTGTTTTTCCCCGCTTCAATGGCAAAAAAAAAAAAACTATAAAAGACCCCTTTTTATTTTTTCACACAAAAGTCATCTCATAATTCTCTCTAAATTCTCTCCAAATTCTCTCAAATTTCTTTCAAATTTTCTCAAAGCTTTCTTTAATTTTTGCAAAAAAGCTCTGTTTAAATTTTTTTGAATTAGTTTTTTTTTAATTAAAAAATATTCGATTGTGTTAGCAATGGCCAGAGAATTAATTCGTCTCGATAATAGACACATCTCCGTTAATCAAATGACAATGGTAAGTGATAATTTTAATTAATTTTTCAATACTATTTAATATTTTTTTCATTTATGAAATTTTAATTAAATTTTATTTTATAATTACCTGCGGGACACGGGTTTTTGGCACGTGGCCATGATAGGCCAGGGGTGCAAGTTTGACTCGAAACTAATCAGTACGTTGATAGAGAGGTGGAGACCCGAGACGTACACTTCCCATCTTACATGTGAAGAGTGTACTATCACTCTGGAAGACGTGCAATTGAAATTGGGATTGCCGATAGATGGGTACACAGTCACCAGGTCCCTCAATCTGCTGATTGGGAAGCTGTATGCTACGAGCTTTTAGGTGCTATTTCGGATAATATTAACGGAGGTCTGATTGAGATGGGTTGGTTACGAGACACATTCCCGGACCTGGATAATGATTTGACTGAATTAGAAAGAATATGATATGCTCGGGCATACATTCTTAAGATGATTAAAGGTTATCTGATGTCGGACTTGTCACGAAACTGTGTACATCTGAGATGGCTGCTGGAACTTGTTGATTTTAGAGCAGCTGGTAAATTTAGTTAAGGGTCTGCCGTGTTAGCAACATTGTACCGGGAGATGTAGGGGGCGACGCGATCGAATAAAACCAAAATCAGAGGTTGTCTATCACTACTGCAATCATGGGCACGGTTTCGCTTTCCATTTTTACGTCCTCGAGTGAACCACCAATATACATTCCCACTGATAACAAGGTAAATTTTATATTAGATTTTATAATTATTACATAGATTTATAATATAATTGTATGCTAAAAATTTATTTAATTAGGTGGAACCATTTGACGAGTTATGTTGGAATACCCACCTCCCTTGAAGATATACGGCTTCTATTAGACCAACGGTTAGAAGTACAAGTAAGTATTAAATAAAATATATATAGATAATAAAATAGTCGTTTCGTATTTTGTATTTAGTATTATGTATATAACTAATATTTTTATCATGTTCATATAGTTTCAATGAACACCATACAAGGATCCGGCAATTCGGGCAGTAATTCCGGATGAATTTTTTCAAAATCCGAACATTTGGCATGTGAAGGTCTCATTGGTCAACTATGCTATCGTAGAGATGCACCAGTCAGATAAAGTATTACGGCAATTTGGATTCCGACAAACGATTCCCGTGGCACCTAAAGTGCTCGATGATGAGCACAAAGTCGACTTACGGCTATTGAATACGGATTGGCCGAGATACTGGTCAGAATATATCAAAATGTGGGAAAATCAGTATGATTATATACCTACTTGGGAACCGATCATCGTTCCTAAGTTAGTGTGTGTGCCGGAATACATGACATGGTTTAGGATCCATGCTGTCGGAAGAGGAGAGGCGACGGCAAATTCGTGTCCAAAGGGAACAACGGGGCCTTTTAAATCCAAGAAGAAGGGATGACGATGCAGGCCTATCAATAACGCCCACACAATCACCGGGCCCATCAACAGCACCCACACAGTCATCGAGCCCAACACTTCAACCGACGACACCCATATCACAACCTTTTCAGATTATGCCAAGTGCGTATCCTAGCCTTTATATGTATCCTAACCCTTATATGTTTCCTTTTCCTAGTCCTATGGAATGTTAGAATGCATGGCCAGGTTCATCTTCATTCCCAATTACGCCGAGTCAACCACCAATCAATAGGCATTGTCGCATGAGGGATCGCACGAGGCACCATCAGTGAGCTATTCTTTTTACCAATCTCCATCGCCTTATGATATTCAAACACCTCCTCCATGGGTGATGCAAACACCTCCGCATTCATTATTTTATCAAGGTGGGTCATCCTCCTAACACCCACAACCAGATCCCTACCGGAGGAAGCATAATCCCACCGGAGCAACACAACCCCCGCCGAAAGTTGATCCAATGAGGAATCCAGCTCGTAACCGACAACGACCCCCATGTGGCATTGATTCCGACCGGCACCAACATTGATTTTTTTAATATATTTGTACAAAGTTTTTTTATATTATTTCATTTAATAAAATAAAAGTTTTTTTAATATTCTAATTGTAATTTACTTTTTATAATTTTAATAAAATAAATGTTCTTTTGAATAAGGTAATATTTTTAATATTTTTAATAAAATATAAATAATGCAAAATAATTTTATTACAACAACTATCAGCTATTCCAATTTGGACATGATCGAGTTGTGTGGCCTGGGTTCCTACACCATCTGCACAACTTCTGTTGGTTCGTTGTTTCTCAGATATCCATATTGTTACGTTTTGGTTTGCGACACAATTCTCTATCTGGTAATAGCTTAAATGGAGCAAGTGATACAGACGGCCACTTATGTTCATCTGAGACCGGTGGGAATACATGTCTCCACACGTTGTATATGTATTCTATTTTGTACACTTCGTTGACATAGCTTATGGGATCCAGACGGAGATTCTGACAAGCTGCAATTACATGAGCGCATGGATAACGTAGTGCATCAAACGTCCTACAGTCGCAGGTCCTATTTCTCAAGTGTACACGATATTGCCTGCTTATAATACCTTGGTTCAGTCTGTTAAACTCCGTCACACGAAACTATAGGTTGTCGCGGTCATGACATACTGTGTGCATGGTGTTGGCCCGTGCCTTTGCCTTGTTAATTTCTTGCAATACCTTCGCGCACCATACATGGTCTCCCTACATTTGGCCTTTATAACTCGTAGCTCGCTTTGGAAATAGTGCCACTAAATGAAAATATGTCTCTCATACAACTGATGTTATCAGCAAATGATGTGTTCCTTTTAGACCAAAATTTATGCATTTAGACAGGTTTAAGGTTAATGACCATATCGTAGGCTACTGTTGTATGCTTGTGCCCACTGTTCGAAAGGTATGTCACAGAGGTAGTCTGCGCCTTCTTCGTTAACTGAACGCAAAACCGCCAACATCTCATGAAAACGATCATTACTTATCTCATACCCTGCCAATATAAGTTGATAGCGAAAATTAAATACCACTCTTCTATTCAGAATAAATTGAATATTACAAACGAAATTATATTAATAGAGATTAAATACCCATGTTGGTCACTTGCAGTCGTTTAGTTGTAGATCGATATTACCCATAGTAGTTGGATGCAATGTGCCTTAGGTAATACCGATAGTGTGTGTGATGCCATTGGCTTCCCTGTCGCTCAATTACTGCTAGTATTCCAGTGCCCTGATTCAATATATCGCAGGTATCAGGTTGGGGGAAGACATGCCTTCTTAACCTAGAAAGAAAGAAATCCCAGTCATCAGTTAACTCCCCCGGTATTATTGCAAATGCAATTGGAAGGATTCTCTCACTACCATCTTGTACCATAGCTAGTAATAGCCGATGGGTATATTTACCATACATAAAGGTACCGTCAATTTGAACCAATGGCTTGCAGTATAGAAATGTGTCTCGGCATTGCTTAAAGCTCCAGAACATACGCTTGAACACTTGACATCCATGGAGCAATCGGTCCTTGTAGTACGCAGGTGCCGTTTCAAGGTTTGTTATGCAACTTGGGACATATCTCTCCAGCACCTGATGCCACTGCCACACTTTATTATATGAAGCATCCCGCTTACCATGAATCTTTTCCAACGCCTTCTGCTTAGCTATCCAAACATTGCGGTAAGAGGGCATGTACCTCAATTGGCTACAAATATTGGAAATTAAGACCGGCATTGAAGTCTTGGGATCCGTCTTCACCGTCAATAGTATTAAGCTAGCTAATATATCTGAATCCATCTTGGGATGATCTTGTTAAACACCTGTCAACGAAGTACGTTAAATAATGCAACATTACGTAATAACAGTATTATTCAAAAACCCTAAATACCTAATGATATTGTATCGCCAACACATGTATGTGGACCTTTGTACATTTTTATCTCCTACAAGCCTGGCTTTTTCCTCAACGAGGCCATAATTTTCCATGAACATGTACCGTCTTACACTGTACACTTGGCCTTAAACTTATTAGATTTGGAAACCACGTTGTAGTTAACCTCGTTCATGATGCTATGTTGTTTCAATGTACCATATCCTTATTGGAAAACTCCTTACCAACTTCCAATTCACCCGAATCCAAGGACGAACTTGTACGGCCATGCCTTCTGTGTGTAGATCTGGAAACTTCAATCCATCATCTTGAGATAGATCGACATTATGCATGTGGGCTGGAAGCGAGTACGACCTGAATCGCGGATCTTCTTCTTCTTCATCTGAACCCCTTTCAACATCTTCAGGTATGGTTGGAACATGCTCCGGTTCAAAAAATGATACAACTTCTACACCATCGAGGCCGGGCTCTTGAGGTGGATCCACATCAGACTCATCATCCAACCAATCATCATCTGCAATGAATGAGGTCCCTTCATCGGTGGATGTCGTAGGAAGTACATCATCCTTTCTTGTGGACGTTTCATAACGTACCTAATTAAATGTGAATTGCCAACCACTAAAAGTTGATGTCATTCCCTAGTATGTATTTCCAGTATCAAACATCGACCCACTGAGGTGCATGTCCCATCCATCAATGGAGTGTCGTGCAAGGGTTGTGTATTCCATACTGCTACCAAACACGGGCACTTCTATGTTTTGGCACCCACTAACGGAGTGTCGGGCATGGATCGTGTATTCTTCTCGAACAGCAGTAGATGTTGAAGTTGTAAATGCATCATTTGGTGATGAAAATTGTACATATAACTCAAGATAGGGTGATCCACTAGCAAAATGAGTCTGCACCATTGTCTCCAAGTTACGAGGACCTTTGATGTTGAATAAGTCATATCTCAAGGGATCAACCGAAGCACAAAATTGATACTTAATGCACAAAACTTTCATTAGCGTCGTTCCGAAGATTTTACGCCTAATTCTTTTATGAAGTTCTGTCAAATTTATGTTCTGGTTAAAAACCAGTCACGCTGTGCTCTCTGATAAAAAAACAACGCCGTTCTTTGTGTCACGGACCTCACCATCATAGTAAATAACAACACTAATACGTTCACTCATCTTCAGTTTCTATTCTAATTTAGCCTCAATTTCTCTTGCTGTAACTTATGCAACCTGAGAATGAAATTTGACTTATTTAAAGTCTAAGGCCAAATAGGAACTACTGTAGCAAAAGAGCGTCCACGTGGGGCTTCTTTTAGTAATTCTTCTGATAGTGCATCCTGCTTGACGTGTTTTGGACACTATTTGTTCAGAAACGTCTTCTCAAAATTATTTTTTTTGATATTATTGTAGCAAAAGAGCGTCTACGTAGAAGCTTTTTTCAGTAATTTTGCTGATAGTGCATCCTGCTTGAAGTGTTTTGGACACTATTTGTTCAAAAACATCTTTTCAAAATTATTTTTTCAGATACTACTGTAGCAAAAGAGCGTCCACGTGGAAGCTTTTTTCAGTAATTTTACTGACAGTGCATCCTGCTTGAAGCGTTTTGAACACTATTTGTTCAGAAACGTCTTCTCAAAATTATTTTTTTAAATACTACTGTAGCAAAAGAGCATCCACGTGAAAGCTTTTTCAGTAATTTTGCTGACAGTGCATCCTAATTTAATTAATTAACGCTAAAACCCCTAAACACTAATTTAATTGATTTTTTAAATTAATAGTTAATTTAATTAATTAACTATAAACCCTAAACCCTAATTTAATTAATTTTTTCCCTAAACACAATAAAACCATGAAATTTTAAAACCCTAACACTAAACCCTAAACCATAAATCAAGCACAAAAAACCCTAACCCTAAAAAAGAGGGCAAAACGCATCCTTAGGGGAGCGTTTTGTCCACGTCAGCACAAAGTGCGCCCTCAAGGAAGCGCTTTGTGCTGACGTGGACAAAACACTCCCCTAGGGACTTGTTTTTCTAACATAGCCCCTGACTTCGCGCTGACGTGGACGCGCTTTTGGGGAATTCAGCCATTTCCGATAAATAATAAAAAAATTGGCCCATTTCTGTGAATAATTTTGGAAATGGGCATTTTTTAGTAAATTGACCTTAAATAAGACAAAGATAAATACAACTTAATAAGCAAATGCCTCTAAGATAATAACAAAATTAGCAAATGCCTTTAAAATAATAACAAAATTAACAATAAAATAAGTTTTATAAAATAGCCAAACAATAACAATAAAATAATAATAGTAAAATGATAGAAAAATAAGGAGAAAACAACAAGAAACTAACATTCAAAAACAAAACAAACAAAAAAAAAGGTAGATTTTTTTGTCTTTTAGTGAATTTGGGCCGGGCTCGGGCTAAAAATACCTTACTCGAGGCCTGACCCATTTTTTAAATGGGACTTATTTTTTTGCCTAAGCCTATTTTTCAGACCTATATTTTTATCCAAACCCTTCCACATTTCGGGTAGGCTTTCGAGCTGGGCAGAGTTCCCGACCCATGGTCAGGTCTAGTTCTCACCAATTAAGTGAGATGGAATTATTTTTGAAGGTAATGACTTAATTCTGAGTTAGGCCCTTAACAATTTGACATTTATTCCAATTAGGCTTAAGTTCATTTCAAATGAATCCTTATTATTCAATTTCGTTTTGATTTCGTTCAATCGATACTTCATGTTTTATTTGTTTAAATTCATCTATGTTATATATTATATATGTTTATTTATGTTTGAATTTAAATTCTTAATTACATATCATATGGTTTTAATTACTTATTACTTTTTTCATCAAAATTTTAAATGTTTTAAATTTTAAAATACACTTTAAACCCTAGCATCAATAATTATTTTTCCAACCCTTTATTGCATATAAAAGGTTAAATTAAAATGATAGAAATTTTACTACATTTGTATGTATTAACAATTACTTTAAGTTTCTTTTTTTTTGTTTCTATCGTGTTTTCTATTTACTTTTTTTAACTCTCATTTGATTACTTATAAATAGTCTTTTTTTTAATTGGATTTTATTTTTATTTTTATTGAAAAATTAAGGAAATAGGTTATTTCTGAAAAGAGTGTGCAAAATGGCTAGGTGCGCTTTCACTCTCTCTTTTCTTAACTTTTTTTAAGGGTTAGGATGAGGATTTTTTAATTTTGTTAGGGTTAGGGTTAGGATTTTTTAGGAATTAAGGTTACGGTTTTAAAGGTGAAACCACAAAAGTTCATAGGTAGATTTGAGGGGCTGAGGATGCAATAACACACCTTAGAACACATACATTTCATATGCCATGCCGGTATAGGACCATTATTTCAGAAACTCTGTAACACCCCTAACTCGTATCCGTCGTCAGAACAAGGTTTCAAAGTATTACTAAAACTTTCAGAATATTTTACAAATAATTTATGTAAATTACTTTTCATTAACCAAGATCATTCAAAACGTCCCTTAATTGAACCCTCGAGGCCCAATACGAGCATTAGAATTGAGTCGGGACTTAATCGGGAACTCTAAGAATTTTTCGTGACATTTTAAAAATTTTCCAAGTTACAGGGCTCACAAGCCTGTGTGGTCCAAGGGACACGCCCGTGCTACAGGCCGTGTTTGACCCCGTGTAACTCTCTGACTTGTACACACGACCATGCCACATGCTTGTGTGCTAGCCGTGTGGTCAATTAATTCAATTCGAAATTAGGTGCAGGTTTCACACGGCCAAGACACACGCCCGTGTGCTAGGTCGTGTGGCACACACGGCTAAGACACACGCCCGTGTCTCTACCCGTGTGCTCAATTCTGAGCATTCTGTTTTTCAAATTTTAAGGTGCAGAGGACACATGGCCTAACTACATGCCCATGTACCCGGTCGTGTGTCACACAGTCTAAACACACGCCCGTGTGGACAAAATAAGCCATTTCCTAACCTCATTTGTCACCCAAATTTACCATTTTCTTGTACTAAAACATACCGAGTACAATCCAACCATTCCAAGCATTCAATTTAAGCAAATTCTATCATTCAACATGGCATACCATTACATGCATACATGTTCATAACCTTGCCTTAGTTTAGTCCATATGATAGGCATAATTTGATCAACTTCTTAACATTTTGAAACTACCATAGTATGACATTACAAGTACATCAAAACTTGCCATTACTAGCCATCCAATGGCTAGATTACAAGCATCATTTACATTTACATGCCAATATGGCCAATATATCCTATACATGCCATTACAACCATAATTGATTTACCATAATATACCGACATGGGCCGATGGATAGTGTGAGTGATCTCTGCCAAGCTTCCAATCCAACGAGCTTCCGATTTACTTTAAAACAAGGAAATAAAACTAAGTAAGCATAAAATGCTTAGTAAGTTCATATAACATGGTATTTAACTTACCATTCATTCTATTTTGAGGTAACTATGTAAGGCATAATCAATCAATTTGGCTTCCCCTACACACATTCTCATTGCCCTTGTTAGTCATATATTCCATAATAACATCAAATTATATAACGGCTCAACAACAATCAAGTTTCCAAGAAAATATGCTTTCCACAACATGTATTCATTCAACATGTATAATTCATCTCATTATTTCAAGTATAATTTCATAATAGTTCATTTCGAGTTTCGATCATTTTCATATTAGAACTTTACTCATATTACTTGGAATATTAAGGTCACGATTAGTACACTCAAGGTGTAGAAGTATATAATCAAGGATGTACATACTCATCAAATAAATTCCATGTACAAATCATCATTTCATATTTCCATATATCAATTATCACGTATCATCATTTCATGTATTTCAGGCTGATATGTGTAATAACTCATTTCTTATTCATATCTTCTCATGTCAAGAACTTTTACCTGTTGAATTTATTTGAAATATCGATGGATATGCAGGTAGTACACTCAAGGTGTACGAATCAAAATTCGTCAATTCGTGTCCAATGGTACCCATAAGGTGCTATTTCATAGAGTACACTCTTGAGCCACATATATATATATATATATAAAACAACAGGATTACCAGTCCAAGCTAAATCCTTTTTATGACATATGCTTGAGATGACTTATATTAGGATTACCCGTTCAGGCTAAATCCTTTCATAAATGAGATCAGTAGGATTACTTGTCTGAGCTAAATCCCATCAGCAACAAATGTAGGACTTCATTTCGGAAATCACATATCCATCGATTTTTATTTATTCAAACTGGATTTAACATTTTCTAAACATAATTGCTTATATGATTATTTCATCTATTTATCAAAATTGTATACAATAATTCCTTTAATCACATTCAATATTCAAACTAAGTACAAGAATAACATTTTTGTCATTTAGGTCAGGCATTATCATTTATCTGGTATTTCTCGGATATGTTCATAGGACTTAACTTTTGTTAAGTATTCTTGATCATGTAACAAAGCTCATATTTATAGCATTCAAATAATTCACACATATACACATTCAATACAAGCATATAATTATACGTAATTTAGTTACATGAACTTACCTCGACAATGTTCGTGTACGTAAAATCTACTAATCCAACATTTTCCTCTTTCCTCGTTCTAGCTCTGAATTTGGTCTATCCGGATCTATATGAGTAAATTTAACATCAATTTACCATATTTCACATTCAAGTGGACTTAATTTTCATCCTAGGCAAAATTACCATTTTGCCCTTAACTTTTCCATAAATTTCGATTTCATCCCTAGGCGCGTAAAATGAAACTTGTGCAATTTACTCTCTATTCCAAACCTAACCAAAATCCCACTACAAAATTTACAACACATGTATTCATAAAAATTCAGAATTTTTCATCAAATTTCACAACTTTACATTTTAGTTCCTAAATCATGTTTTCATCAAAAATAACTTTGTAAAAGTTGTTTATCTATCAACAATATTCCATTTTCTACCATAAATTTCTAATTTTTAGCATATACATCCATGACCCATTTTCCATACTTTGATAACTTCTCAAATTGATCCCCCAAATAGATAGATTAAGTTATCCCGGTTTCAAAAATATCAAAATTACTAAAAATGGGCCAAGGAAACTTACCCAATTTGGCCATGAAAGTTTCTCCTCTCTCTCCTAGGGTTTTCATGTATTTTTGAGGAAGAAGATGATAAAATAAAATGATATTTCTTTTTTTTTTATCATTTTTTAATTAATTAAATATTTTCACTTTCCAATTTAGTCCTTGCCCTTTTTCTAAAATTACATGGATGAGTCACCAAAATATCTACATACTTTTTATTAATGGTCTAATGACCATATAATGACCTTAAGTTTTGAATTCCATAGCTATTTGATCCTTCTAGCTACTAGAATCCAACTTTTGCATTTTATGCGATTTGGTCCTTCCCGTAATTAAACATTTAATTGATAAAATTTTATTACCAAAATTTTCGCATGACATGTCTATCATAATATAGACCATATAATAAAATAAAAATAAATTTTATTTTTTGGGTCGGATTTGTGGTCCCGAGACCACTGTTCCGATTTCATCGAAATTGGGCCATTACAAACTCATCCAATAGAAGTCAAGTTTCGAGGTGACAATGCTGGATACGGTCATGGGTTAAAGTCTAAGTGAGGCCTCAATCAGCGGTCGTGATGCGATCACGGGTTTGAGTATAATCGGGGGCCAGTTAATGGTCGCTATGCGATCACAAGTTCAAACTCTTTGGATACCCATAAATGATGCCTTATAATACCATACATAATATTGAGGTCATAATCATAAGAAAAAATTGAGGGCTTTCTAGTGTACTCAACATAATTTTTTTCTCTATTTTCAGATAGCCGATATTTTTAACCTTTCATTCTTATCCAAAGGTTGACACCAAGATGGACACAAAAGGCCTCTTAGGCGGAGAACAGATGTTTCGGCATAATAGAGGTCAAACTTGAGTCAGCATAACAACAGTTGTAGTTATTAATGGGTTGTTTAATAATGGTAATCGTTGTCACCTCGAAAGAAGCATCACCTTTATTGCACCACAACAGTTGTTGTCTGCCTAAGAGTTCTCCTGCATCCACGACGATGTTGGCCTTTGGATAAGAAAGAATGATAAAGGTACCGACTGCGTGGAAATGGAGAAAAAATTACGTTAATTATAATGGGAAGCCCCACAAGTTTTCCTTATGATTATGTCTTTAAACTTTTGTATAGTATTTATAAGGAAATATTCTCGGGTATCTGAAAAGTTTAAGCTTGTGGCCGTGTAATGACCTTCAACTGGCTCTTTCATTATATTCCTATCCATGACTGCATAATGACTGTCAATTGAAACCTCTACACAGACTTGCACTTGTGACTATACAAAGTAAAATAACCCTGAAACCCGATGTCCACAGGATAGGTTTCAGAGGTATTGGTCTTATCTTGGTAGGATATATGAAATGTGTGCATCTTGGAGCGATATTGCATCATTGAAAACTTATGTTTGGTGTGAGGATGTTATGAAAGAAATTAGATGAAATACATCGAGAGCAAACACTATGTATTCAGTATGTCACTTGCGTCAAAACCTACAATTTTTGGGTCATGAAGTATGCTAAACCTAACCAAGACTCAGAGGCATCATATCGTGTCGACCTACCAGAAGGGACTTGCAATTGTAGGAGATTCCAAACACTTCAATTTCCATGCGCACATCTAGATACCGTATGTGCGAATGTACGAATTGAATCCATGTCTTATATCAACGATGTGTACAGACTGGAATGTATGCACAATGTATGGGGACCTGAATTTCCACTCATCTCAAATGAGAGTATATGGTCGTTAGTGTCCAGCGTGCTGTTCGAGTTGGCCCTAAACATGAACTTGTGTTGCATCCTGAAAGGTCACCGAATTCCGTTCGGATATGCACCAATATGGATATTTAGAAGAGGGACAATCAACAAATGTTATTCGGATACCATAGAAACCAAAGTCATACAAAGGTAACAAGTTTTGTATTGAGAGGTACATTGGGGCATCAACATTGCTAGAATTCTTTTTTTTTATGATAGAAATTTGATTACAGTGCTTCCTTTTTTCGTGTAAATTTTTTTTCTTTCTTTCTTTTTAACTTGCATTTCAACTGTATTTGCCACCGTATACCAACATTTACGTAGTATAAAAATTGCTACTTGTACATCTTCAAGTACCAATTACAATTTCTCGGGGAATTAAACTTTTTTTATTTTTACGAGTTAGTCCTTGTACCTTTATTAATCATTAGTTCGATAAAGGTGCCTATCCAAAGTTACATATTTCATATCAAATATTAAATATATGGAAATTTACGTATAATTTATGTTAGAATTTAACAACGAAAAATATTAGTTGCAATAGAAATATAAAAAAACATCATAGTTTCTTTATTGATGTCATTTATATTTACATCACTAAATAAAAAAAATCATTAGTGTCATCGGGCAGAATGTGTGCCATAGAGCAGTGGCTGACGAGTACACATAGGTTTCTGCGCACAACTAGTGGTGTTGGCTCCTCCACTTGATCGTGACCATCGTCCTCATCTTATTTGTCTTCACCTCCATTGTTGTGCTTATCTTCATCTCTATTTTCATCTTCAACCTCATCTTTATCTCCACCCTCGGCTTCATCTTCGTCTTCGTCTGCATTACCTTCTTCGTGCTTGAGTGTGATGTCGTTCTAATCTTCCATCGTGTGTTCTCTACTCCACGAGAAAGTGGTTGCGCTGATGACCCACTCGATAAAATAATGATGCGATGGGTGTTTGTCACACTATCGACAAATAATTGTATGACATTGCAAAACCTAGATACGTCGGTATAGACTCGGGCATCGATGACGACATCAATTTTGGTATCCGTGTTGCCATCAGTAACTTTACTAATGTTAGCATTTGGCTTGGTGTTTATATCGGTATCGACATCGGCATGGGGGCGTAGAATACTAGGGACGAAGGTACCCCGAAATATGTACCTGCAAGAGAGGTCGAAGCAGGGTGTTGTGGTGGTGCATAAAGTGATGCTTATGAAAAAATATGGGGTTAGTGAAATGAACATGAATAAGTGGAGTGAACTGATCAGGATGTGGTGTAGACATCAATTGCGCTTGTAACATGCCAAACCTGTCTTGATAGTTGGATTCGAGTATGATGTGTCATAACAAAAAATCAAACTAATTCTTATACAAATTATTCAATGAAAGTGAAATCTTAGAAAACTTTACAAATTTAAGAGTATAAAACATGTGATTGGATTTTACTTTATAAAGATTTCAATGTACATCATTGGCATATCAAAATAACGTTCAAAATGTAGTGATTCAATTCCAAGATTTAATATTTTAATAAAACCTCATAAAAACAAAGTCTTATCAAAATAGTAGTTCTTTATACAAATAATTTCCAAAATACATTTATATGCCACCCCAAGAGTCATGCATGATACAAAACAAATCAAATATCTCACAATAGCAGCAACTCTCTGGCGTAGTCCTTCTAACAAATAGTTTTCCTTCAACTAGCAAGCCTGAAAAGGAAAAGTTAACAGAGCAAGTTCATACGAACTTAGTGAGCTACAAAGAGAAATCATACATATCATTACTTATAACACAACTGAACCTTTCAGAGTGAATTACACATGATATTCATAGTACGCCCAATGGTGTGAACAGAACATAGACATATTTAGTACGCCAATTCACTTAACACATGGGCGTATATTGTACGCCAACTTAACATAACTTAGACAACCCATCTTCACACCAGCCACGTACCCATATTTCAAGACCAAAAGCATATCATACAGTCTCATCCATATACATACTCCCCGTTAACTCCTCATAACATTTTCATTCAGAATAACTGATGTGATCCGGCTCGGGATGATGAGTCGAATTCACTTAGTTGCCCGATCGTCATTCGAGAGAGTCGTTCGTGCTTCGGGTTTTAGAACTAGAAGTGAATAAAAAGATACGAGTAAGCGGAAGGTTTCAAAGTAGGGTGAATTTAGTAATAGATTCGATTTAGTAGCAAAGATGGATGATGGTTAAATGGCTCGGTTTTGAATAACAAGAAAATAATTCGAAGGATGGGAATGGAAAACGAACTTAACGTCAGGAATGATTCAACACTAAGAAGTGTCACCCCGGTTCCTATATTGTTAAGGTGAAAGTATGGATAGATGGATAGGTGAACGCCACACCAAGATTGGTGATAAGTTCAAACAAGACGATTGACGCCACTAGCACAAGCCAGATAAGTCTTTCGAAACTTGTATGAGATATGAGAGGAAGCAACCTCACAAGAACAAATGTTCATTAACAATTTTGGCAAAAGTCCTTTACAGATGAAAGAAAACAAATATTTATAGACACATAGATGACCATTCAAATTCGGCATCTAGGTGTTCACACAATAATAAAAACGTTCACACTAATGTATTAAAATAGTTCATAAATTGCAGATTCATGCACTAGTGAATGGACACTTTCTTCCCTTTGGTTTGTGCATGAATGCTTAGTCATAAAGAAAGGCTTCAAGTGACTTGTATGTGCACCAAAAGGTTGCATTCATCTCCTTGGGACGTTCATGCACTTGTATGGAACATGTATCTTCATAATTAAACACTTTAATGGCATGTAAGTTCATAAATGGCAGCATGAACCTAGTAAATTCGTTCTCCCCTTTGTGCATGCACTTAATTCAATCAATGTGTTGAATTATTGAGTTAATTCCTTCCCTTGGACGTTCTTGAACCCATCCATGCATGTGTAGTAGCCTATAGTTCAATTCAAAGTGTGAACATGTTCAAGGAGCTCTATGATCAGCTTGCCAACATGTCATTGCTCGGCTTGACAGACTTGCTCGATAAAGTTCGCGAGGCGTGCTCGTATCAATAGCTTGTTTTATCGTGATCTGCCTGTTTGGTTTGCAATATAGCTTCCCAATCAAAGGTTACACAAGTAAATCTCCTCTTCTCCATTACCACAGATCATACCTCATATATCACAAATGTAACAGTCTATTTTTAGTCAAATCGGAACAGTGGTTTCGGGGCCACAAATCCAAAGTCAAAATATTTATTTTATTATTTTAATAAGGTCTATAGCACGATTGATTAATTATGTGAAAGTTTCATAAAGAAATTTTACTGTTTGAATGTTTAATTTGATGAAAAGGACTAAATCGCATAAAATGCAAAAGTGTTGTTCTATTAACTAAAGGTGTTTAATAGCTATAGAATCTTAAAGTTAAGGTCCTTAAGTGGTAAATAAACCATTAGTATGATAGTGGATGGTAATGGCATGGCAGTTGGTGTAATTATTAAATGTTTTACAGGTTAAATAAGTAAACTGATTCTTCTTGTGAAAATAGGGTTAGAGATTTGGGAACTACAATCTTGGCATTTAAGTATGTATTTTGTCTGGTTTTTAATGATTTTTATGTTTTTGAGATCATTTCTATGTATTCTAGTTAGCCTGTACCTTGAATTTCGAAACTGTTAAAGAATTATCATGTTGCCATTGTTGAATGCTTGAGTAATTTGATGATTTATGATAGATTTGGAAGGTTTAGTGTTAGATTAATAATTTTTGTAAAGTGATTTTTGATAAAAATGTCAAAAAGGGATTAAATTGAGAAAATGTGAAATGTGGTGGTTAAAAGTGTGAATAAGTTGAAAATATGGGCTGCTGGTAACATGTAGTAAATTTGACTAAGCATGGGTTTGTACTAAATTGCATGAATTTGCAATTTTATATGATAAGGACTAAATTGTAAAAATGTGAAATTTTAGGGGCAAATGTGTGAAATAGCTTTAATGTATGTTTTGGACTAAATTGAATAAATAGTTGACTAAATAAGTTGATTTTGATAATATTTAGATCAAGATAAGTCGAGATTGGGATTAGATCAGGGAAAAGGAAAAGTGGATGAATAGCCGATAATTTCCATCCGAGCAACTCGAGGTAAGTTCGTATAATTAGAATCGAACTTTTAAATACTTGTAATTATTTGAAATAAATGTATATAATGTAGTAATTGATATACTAGAAATACGAATGCCTTATTGATATAGTCTGATGGTTACTGAGCCTTGTCTGAACCGTAGGAATTTTGTATGATACGAGTGACATGTCACTAGGGTTACCGTTTGGGTTGACATCCTGCATGTGTTGTGGATTCACCACAGCTCGTATAAGCTTACTGATATATCAACTCGTAAGAGCTTACTATTTTCAGCTCGTTAGAGCTTACTGTTTCTAGCTCGATAGAGCTTATTGTTCATTAGCTTAGAAGGAGCTTACCAATCAGAGCTCGAAAGAGCGAATACAATGATGATTTGACAGATTATCGATTAATACACTTAGTGTGTATCACCCGTGTATCTATCGATATTCTAATAGGTTCAATGGGCATAATTCTGTTAATGATTATACAGATGAATTCCTGGTTATATAAATGAATTGTCGATTATATGAATGAGAATGAATTGTCACATATGTTATACAAGTTACATGAAATTGGTATGATATAATACACTGATGTATGATAGTGAGATAAAGGTTGATTATATGTACTATGAGACTAACATTTTGATGAATGCTTGTGTATAGGCATTTGACAACTGAATTTGATATACTTTGTTTAATTGTTTGATTATGTATAAATGGTAAGTTAAATTCTGAATTATACGGGCTTACTAAGCTATAAAGCTTACTCTGTTTCTTTTCCGTGTTTTATAGAGGTTCGATAGCTCCTCGGTTCGGATTAAGTCAGAGTTATGGACCACATTATCCAGTTGTCGATTGGTAGCTTTGAACTCATGGATATTTGTAAATATAACATGTATAGGCTAGTTATAGAGGTGATAGTTATGGTTACTTGAGATAGTGATTTTGGTATATGTTGTGGTATAAGTTAAAGCCATGTGATTTGGCTTAACTTGGTATAATGTTTTGGTTGTGTATAAGTATTCAAATATGGTATGTTTTGGCAAGTAGTAGATGAAATAGAAATATGAAAATGTTGTATTGATATGTAGTAGGCATATGAATGAAAGATACATGATATTAATTAGGCATTTGAATACTATGTTGAGTTGGTATAAAATGTGTATGAAATGTTATGGATTGGCTGCTTAATGAGTTATAAAATGTTGCAATTTATGCT
Organism: Gossypium arboreum; assembly: GCF_025698485.1. Taxonomy (NCBI): domain Eukaryota; kingdom Viridiplantae; phylum Streptophyta; class Magnoliopsida; order Malvales; family Malvaceae; genus Gossypium; species Gossypium arboreum. The sequence goes on from NC_069080.1 coordinate 78,636,663, forward strand.
TGTGTAGGTATGTAAAACTAGGATGGCAAAATGGCTTTGCAAATAGCCTATTTTTGTCCACACGGGTAGAGATATAGGCGTGTGTCTCAGCCGTGTGTGACATACGATCATGTTACACGGCCGTGGTTCCCCTGGTGTTGAAATTAAAATGAAGTCAATATACTCCACATGGTCTCACACACGAGCGTGTGACTAGCCATGTGGTTCAAGTCAGTATATCCCCTAATTGGTACACGGCCTAGCACATGGGCATGTAACTTGGCCGTGTTACATAAGTCAATATACCCTACAGGTTTGGCACATGGGCGTGGGTGGCCACTTCGAAGGACACACGGGATAGACCCACGGGCGTGTGGTTGGTTGTGTGACCCAAGTCAGTATGTACCCCCTATTTTCACATGGCCAGTGACATGGGCGTGTCTAGTGGTCGTGTGAGACACATGGCCTGCTCACATGGTTGTGTCCTCTGTTTTGAGAAAAGTTTTATAAGTTATCAAATTAGTCCCGAACTATTCTCAAAGCATGTTTAAGGCCTCATAGGCTATTATAAGGAACAAATTGATTGAGATTGAATAAGAATTGTATGAATTGATTGAATGCATGAGAAAAGTACGGTTATATGTGTTATAAGTTCGGTAATGCTCCGTAACCCTATTCCAACATTGAATACGGGTGAGGAGTGTTACAACAAACATATGGTATCGGCTTAAGCATGAAGGGTGATGACTACTTCATAATAAAAATGGACTAAACTCAAACTAACGACACTTGACGACCATCATCCACACATATAACATTCATGCATCACTGAACGAGGTTATTTACCTTATACAAGTTATATAACAATGAAAGTTACTACACATGGACGTAAGAATGAACTCACTAGAAACTCTAGCACAAATCTACAAAGCATGTCATTTACCTTTATCGCTTGGACCTTTGTTAACTTTTTGAGCTAAAAGAAAGATAATTCTACACATCAGATTATTAATCTATGAAATGTTAGCATGCATACAAGAATTGATAATACTTAATCTAGAATCAGGAAAGTTCTTTCCTCACACACTATTCTAACATCTATGCGTGTTGTATAAAAAACACGTAATGAATTCGATAATAACCTAAGGGTTCATCAGTAATTACCTGGGAGTTGGTACTAACGTAGATGTTAGCTAAATACTATGGTACTAATGTGGATGTTAGCTAAATACTACGAACCTTCACTTCGATGAAGTTATTCTAAACTTAGATTTTTTAGAGATTTACAAAGGAATTCAAGAAAGAAGAATATGTAAAGGTGTTTCAGAAAGACCATTGCTATCCTTATATATTTAAGCAACAGAGACAAGAATTAGAGGAAAAATCAAATAATTTCCCTAACACTCTTGATTCACGTGATTAAGTGCGCTTAACAAGTTTTAAGTTTTATCATCTACAGTAGTCTAGTTTAGTTCTAACTAGATCTCAACTTGACTAACCAAATCATCATACACTAATAATCAAATCTAAAAAAATGCAAACTTAACAAGTTCGTCAAAAATATCTAGGGTAGGCAAATAGTTAACAGAAAAGTCTGCCAAACCTTAGAGCTCGCCAAAACTTAAAGTTCGCTAAATGGCGAATTGTACAGAACTCTATAATTAGCCACGACAATTACTTTAATTACATAAATCTATCCTTAATGTACCATTTATACGTCAAACAGTAACCAAATACGGAGACTCTATCAAGTAGGTTGTTACAGCGCTTGTTGAGTTAAAGCTGGTGACAAATCCGTCACACCTCTTTCGAACTTACGCTACTGGGCTACTTGTCGTTGCCTTTTCTAACGAAGTTGCTTACTCCTCGCCTCCACCGATAGCAGATAGACTTGCCAGTGACTTTGAACCACGGCATGTACTCTAAATAGGTCACCATGTTCGATAAGAAAAAGGGTTTGTGGATGGGTATAAATTTCATCCTATGATCCCAAATGTCAATGTACTCCTTGTGGTAATCTTCCCACTTTTCATCAGTCTTCCTCTGCAGATCCAAGTTGTGCAGTGTTTCCATGTCTCACAGTGACAGAAAAATTTTTTGCCTCCACCCAAATTGTCACATCACTCGATCTAATTCGTGCATCTCCACCGTCGCGTACTGTAACACCCCTCACCCGCATCTAGCGCTAGAACAGGGTTTGAGGTGCTACCTAACTTAAATTCAACCAATCTTAAGAAATCGAGCCATAAAATTTTGATCAATTTAAAAATTTTCATTCTATAAGCAACTTGTCCCTTAATTGGGCTTAAGAGGCCCAAAACATATATTCAAGGTGGTTCGGGGTCAAATCGAGGGCTCAAGAAAAATTGGGAAAATTCATGCTTTAAGGCTCCACACGTCTGTATGGGTATGGACCATGTGGTCATGCACGCCTGTGTGGCTTGGGACACGTTCGTACTCTTAGCCCGTGTGTAACACTAACTTTAAAACACAGCCATGGTGCACTCCCGTGTGGCCTACCCGTGTACAACAATGACTTAAAAATTTTAAGTGCAAGGGACGCACGGCCATAACACACAACCATGGGAGTGAGCTGTATGGACAATACAAGGATATTTTCCAAGCCATTTGTCACCCTCACATATACATGTTCGCACAACATCACAGGACACAATATCAAGCATATAAATGCAATTAAGCCAACCTCAATCATGCAATAGCATGTCATCCACCTAACTTTATTTATCATGCATAAGATACATACGTAGCCAACTCTCATGGATGTGAACCACAACCAAGACATTATCATACATAAGAATGATAATAAAGTCAATGTAAGCCATCTCTCATGGCTATGACCACCTCTAATGGTCGAAGAGCATACATCCAACACACATGTCATACTACCAACCATGCATGGCAAACCCACATAATCACATTTTAAGCATTAGACATATTATGAATAAATAGGTTTGAAAGATATAATTAATATGAACCATATAAAATAGCTCAACATAGGCCATTACATTTGACCAGATTATAATGACACAAAACATGAACTAAGTCCCTATACATGCCACTCACTTGATATTCCTAACATATGTATCAATACTTCAAAGGTGTTGACTTGATAGTGTGACGCTGTCTCCGACGATCTCCAACTCTGAGCTGACCTGACAACACTAAAAGAAATGGAAAGTAGGGAGTAAGCTTTACGCTTAGTAAGCTCACATGAAAAATAATAAGCAATGTATTAACATGCTATTTCTAAATTCTTATATTTATTCATGGTCCAGTCATGCTGTTTTCTCTAGTCACAGTCACTAAATCATTTATATATTGAGCTACGGAAATCCAAATCAAGATCCGTAAATTTTCCCAGAAACTAGACTCATATATATTCTTACCATAAAATTTTCAAAATTTTTTACTTAGCCAATTAGTACAGTTTATTCATTAAAGTTACCCATGTTTCACTGCTCAACAGTTCTGGCTTTTCGTCACTTAAGATTTATTATCTCATAGTACAAGACTTGGATAATGTTCCCATCTATTTCTTTTGAAAATAGATTCATTAATTATTTTAAGAATATAAATTATGATCCATAATTATTTATATAAAATTTTTAACAATTTTCCAAAGTTGAGATAGGGGAGCCCAAAATCACTTTAACCCTGTTTTACAAAAATCCGAATATCTCCTAATATGAGATTCCTTTACTTACATCATTTCCTTTATAAGAAACTAGACTCGATAAAATTTAACTCCATATTTTATTCAGCCTTTTATTTGAATTTCGTGATTTTTAGTAGATTTTCAAATTAGGACTACTGATGTTGTACAAGCTGTTTTAGTGCCACAAAATGATAACCATCATAGGATTGCCACAAAAATTATTCACATATATATCACTCATTCATTTACATTCTTACTACATGTCCATTTCATTTTTCATGTCCAACACATACCCATGAGTTTCGAGTACTTACCTGTGCTATCTTTTAGCACAACGCTTGTCCAAACATGATGATTCATATGCATCATAATAGTATCATGTAACATGAATGAGTTCATCATGACAGGAACCTTTTAATTCATTTTTCATATTAATCCCGTTGAACTTCTCAGAATCTCGATGGATATCTCATTTACCATCAAGTCATACAAGTGATCATTTTAAATACGCACTCCCGCAAACCTCGCATAATATGGCGGGATTACCAGTCCAGCCTAAATCCCCCATAGAATAGATTCACAGAGTAAATGTCGGGATTACCAGTCCAGGCTAAATCCCCTACAACGACAATTACTCTAGTGAGCTCGGATCTGAATTACTAGTCTAGGCAAAATTCAGATCCTAATCGGATTACCTGTCCGGGCTAAATCCTTAATACACACATATTCTTCGGGAGGCTTGATCACTCAAGGAACACCCGTCCGGGCTAGATCCTTTTTACCGTCAATTCATTTTCGAGAAATCCATCGAACATCCTTTTTATTCAAACGGGATTTTCTCTTGTTATCAAGTATATCAATATGCATTGATGACCATGAAATGTACATTCAAACCAACTCATTTTCATGTTTATTAAGTATTAAACCATACAATAAAAATAACATATCACAATGTTTCCATACAACTTGCTCATTTTATTTAAAATGTCATGTTCCATCAAACTTCCATTAACATCAATTTAAATGCAATCATAGCAAGATATATTTCATGTATAACAATAATAACATGAATAACCGGCTTATTAAATCACACATACTTACCTCGAATACGAAAACGACAAATTTACTATTTTGTCCATAACTTGGTATTTTCCCAATTTTAGCCCGACTCTTGATTTTCCTTGATCTATCATTTCAAGTATAGCCTATTTAGGAGTCACATTGTTCAAATTGACCCAAAAATCATATTTTGGAAAATTTACAATTTTACCCCTAAATTTTGTTGAAATTACATTTTTTGCCCCTAGGCTCGTAAAATGATTTTTATTCAATTTCTTGATTATCCAAACCTAGTCGAACCATATTCAAGCTTATGGCAGCCCGCATTTCCATCATTTCACACATTTACTACTCATTTAACAAACTTTACAAAATGGTCCATTTAGGGGGGTTTTCATGAAAATCCTTTCACAAAAGTTGTTTATTACACAACCATGACTTATTTTCTTCGATAAAAATGCAGCAAACAACATGAATATTCTCATGGAAAAACCCTAACATGCACCTAATTTTGAGTTTTCAACTCTCTTGTCCCCTTATGGCCGGCCATGCTTTATTTAAGGGTCTTATTGCACCTTAAAGACCCCCAAATTCTGGTTTTCCAAGTATTTAACACATTTGGGTACTAAAACAAAACTTTTACCCTTTATGCGATTTAGCCCCTTTTTCGCAATTAAGCACTCAAACGGCAAAATTAATTCACCAAAATTTTCATGCACTTATATTATCATGCTATGACACCAAAAATATTAATAAAATAATTTCTTAGCTCAGATTTATGGTCCCGAAACCATTTTTCTGACTAGGCCCTATTTCGGGATGTTACACGTACATTATTAATCGCACATTTGCATTCCACATACTTCGAATGGCCAAAAATTTTTCCAGGGTACATTCTATGATATCCGACTTGACGTAGACATCCATTCAAACTAGAGTGCACAATTGTAAATTATGTTATGTATGGAATTTTATTTTACAAATCATTGCGTAATTATTATATGTTTGAGAAAAATAAGTAACTAACCTTAGCTTCCGAGTGTTGATCTAACAGCAGCTGGATATTTTTGAGCTATTCGGGTAGTCCCACGTGACTCAGCCCATGGTTCCACCTATACAAGCGATATGGTAATTCAAACATATAATAAATAAGCAACATTTACTTTACAAACTACATATTTATTAACAAATGATTTTTACCTTGTCTCCAATAGGAACATATATGGGTTGTTCACTCGGTGACGTAGAAATGGTAGCCGCCACTAGGCCCATAATTGCAGCAGGAGCAGGAAACCACCGATTGATATCTTATCTGGTTCGGTTGCCTGACACAACTCCTGATACAATGTGTCTAACACGGGTGATCACCAACTCAGTCGTCTGTTTTCTTTGAAGTCGACTAGGTGTGGTAGCCACCTTATGTGTACCAAATTTTGAGATTTATCGGGCATTAGAATGCCCCTGATTAATCTTAGGATTAATGCTCGAGCGTATTATTCTTTGCAGACATCAGGCATGTCCTTAGGAAGATATTTGAAATGGTTCCCAACCACTCCATATTTATCAGACCACCGTAAAACTTATTCGACACCTTCCCCAAAAATGTCTCGCAAATGTCCTCTCTACCGAGAATGACAGCTAACCCCGTGATGATTGACCCAACAATCGGTAAATTGAATTGTAAAGCTATGTCCTCAAGTGTGATTGTACACTCGCCGCATGGAAGATGGAAAGTGTGTGTTTTTGGCCTCCATCTTTCCACCAATGCGCTGATGATAGTAGGATTGAGTTTGCAAACCCTGAGTATACAAGACGCATGCAAGAATCTCGTTTCTTGTAAGTAACCACAAATTCTGGTATCTAGGCTCTTTAACAAGTTATGTATGAACCCTTCCAAAACACAATCATCCTCATATTTATATCGACAAAAGAAATTAATTTAAAATATTTTAAAATATAAAATATTTTAAATTTAACTTAATTGAAAATAACAAAAATTAAAATTCCGTCTTACATAATCATTTGAGCGGTGGGAATGTGTTTGTCGTCGATATGAATTAGAAAGGTTGCAATTAGTGAAAATTTAATTGAAATGAATAATATACAAAATAGTTACATATATAATAACAAGCGTATTGGAAAAATTTAGAATAAAACTTGAGAAAATTGAGAGAACTGAGAGAGTTGAGAGTTTAGGAAGAATAGAGAGAGTTGGATTTGAGTGAAAAGAATGAAAAATGGCTTGGTATTTATAGAAAAAAAATTACCGTTGGGGCCCTTAAAAAATTTTACCATTGCCAACGCTAAAAAAAATGACCTTTGGTAGAAAACGCGTCCAGCTGGATACACTTTCACACACTCTCTCCAAAAATAATCTATTTCTCTATTTTTTTTTAAAAAAAGAAACGACCTAAAAAGCCAGTTAAATAAAAAAAGGGGGCATATATGCTTTATTTAGCTCCTATAAATTATACTTTACACAAAGCAACAAGCAATTAATCCAAACAGTAATTTCTAATCCTAATGTAAAAGTTGAAATTTATTTTATTTTAAAAATTGTAATATATTACTATTTTTAATACATTCTACAATAACTTAAATAGAAATATAAGAAATCTTGTTGTTGAAACATATTCTACGATAACTTAAAAGAGAAATATAAGAAATAATATTGTTCAAACATACATTTGACATGTGCACCGTACATGATGAAAAGCTAGTATATGCTATAGTAATATAATGTTATTAAAAGGAAACAAACCCTATGTGGGATAGTTTATACGTTGCCATCTGACGTATTAATATGATGGCAATTATAGTTGTATCACAAATTCAATTTTATCATATTAAACTGCAAAAAGTTCAAACATTCCCAAAAAAATGAATTCCATTTCCAATTCCAATTGTAAGAAAGAATTATATGAAATTGGAATATTATATCATTTATATTGATTTTCAATAATTTAATGTCATTTCATCTTTTTTCATCTTAAATTTCAGTATTTTTATCTTGAAAAAAAATCAAATCCAACATGATGTGTTGAAATTTAGAATGAAATTACTAAAATAATGTAACACCCCAAACCCGAGACCATCGCCGGTGTCGGACCCGAGGGTTAACAAACCAAGTTCACATGTTTTTGCCCACCAATTTGACATTTCCAGTCAGGCTGGAAAACTGCGTCACTGTCGCCTTAAAAATCATATCTCGAGTTTCAAAACTCGAAACTGGTTTCGTAAATTTTCCTGAATTTAGACTCATATATACATCCATGGATTTATTTCTAGGATTTTGGTCGGGCCAATTGGTACAGTTTATTAGTTAAAGTTACCCAAGTTACAGGGATCGACTGCTCTGACCTTCGCGCGGTATAACTTGAATATCTCTCTGCACAGGGCTTTAATGCTGGTGTCGTTTGTTTCTAATGAAACTAGACTCAAAATGGAATCTGTACATATAAGGTATATCTCCTAATTCTTTTGGATAATTTATAGTGAATTTTAAAGTTGCGACAGGGAACCCAGAAACCATTCTGGCCCTGTCTCACAATAGCTTTAATATCTCTTAACCTGTAACTCCTATGACCGTTTCGTTTCTTCCATATGAAAATAGACTCATCAAGGTTCATTTACATAGCTTATTCACTATTTTATTCCATTCCTATGAATTATGGTGATTTTTCACATTCACGCCACTGCAGCTGGCAGCATCTGTTTTAAGGTAGGACTTACCTATTTGGTAGTCTCCATGATTCAACTAATCTTGCCATACATAGGTTCATATATGATCATTTTAACCATGCCAATGGCTGATCATATGACCAACATTCCCATTTCCAAACCATAGCCACATCATGACCCCAAATATATATACATACAACCCACAATAAGTCTAAGTTCATGCTCCCTTTTGAGCCATTTTCGCATGGCCATACAAACTTACATTACAACGTATTTAACAAACAAGAGGTAGTCCTATACATGCCATCTCAAGTTCAACCAAAATTTATACCAAAATGGAGGCTTGATAGTGTGGATGACTTCGACTTCAACGATCCCAAATCCGATTGCCTCGGCGAAATCTAGAAAACTAAGAGCCAAAGCAACGGGTAAGCATTTTTATGCTTAGTAAGTCTCAAGGAATATAATGAACTATAATTTACAGCAATACATTCACATAGCCAAATGCATCATTTCATTAATACACATTCTTACTTCATACTTCATCATTGTATAAGTTCGCAAAGCATCAATCAATTCAATAACTGAAATTCATTAGTCGATTGAGCGAATGTTGCTCAAACACGCCGACTTTCCAATGCACATATAACGTACCTTATCCTTTGGGCTGTCCGAGTGTACTAATTAAATTCATTTCAGCAACCAACACTCACCTCCAGCCCAAGATTCTTGAATATAACCGGATATAATCACGTGCACAAATGCCTTGGTCTTAGCCGGATAGAATAACTTCATACGAATGCCTTCGGCCTTAGCCGGATATAACCACTAGCACAATTACCTTGGTCTTAACCGGATATAATTTCCAGCATAATTGTCTTGGGCTTAGCCCGGATATCATTCAATTTCTCATGCACACATACATCAATAATCATTGGACATACATATTTCATTTTCGTTACTAAGGCTCAAACACAATTAATATCATTAGCATATTCGCCTTGGGACTTAGCCCGGTGGAATTCAAATACTCATACACACATAATCAATAATCATACACATCCATATTTCATCTCACATAATTCAAGTAAGGTCACTTCTTGAGGACTTACCTCGGATGTTGTCGAACGGCTTTTTCGGCTATTCGATCACCTTTTCCTTCCCTTGTCCAATTGTGGCCCTCTTAGCTCTTGAGCTAATTCAAACAAATTCAATTTATTAAAACCTCATTGTGCTTGCTTATGGCGAATATGACAAGGATTTTAAATGGTCATATGGCCACTCTTTAGCTTGAATACACAATGGTCATGCACATTTTATACTACATCAAGCAATTCAATACAATTTATTTGAGCATCAAGGAAATGCTAAGGCCTTCAATAGGCTACCCAAGGCCGAATATTCATGTACATGTTGAGGTCAATTTTGCACTTAATACCTCACAAAAACAGCATGCAATCTACTAATTTATGCTTTGCACATTGTGGCCCAAAACTTATAATATAGCATCAAGCACTTATATGTGTGCTAGGCGAATTGTGCTTGCAATTTCACAAGCATTCTTCCACATTTTCTTCTTTAAATCAATATATTCATCACTTAGTTCATAACCAAACATAATGTGCAATCATATATATGCATATATGAGCATGGCCGAATTTTCAAGGTGTCCATAGCCATCCAAAACACAAACTTTTAACTAACATGCAAGAAGCATGAATCATGCTCAAGAATGCATCATGGCCAAGTATGACAATCATGCTCCTTTTCAACTTTAATCATGATAAAACAAAGAGAAACTCAAAATCTTACTCATGAGTAGAAAATCCATCATTGCATGCATCATCATCAAGCTTCACACTTAGCATGCAATGGCTTTATCACTATAACAACTTTGGCCAAATACCATTTCCATGGCATACCAAAGATTTGAGCCATGGCTAACATGCACATCAAGTTAGCAACCAAAACATGCATGAAACTCCCAACACAACCTCATACATACCTTAATCTTGATGCAAACTTAGCCAAATCTCCTTCTAGATCTCTTCCAAACCAAGCATGAAGCAAAAATCCTCCTTCTTCCTTAGTTTTGGCTCAAAGAGAGGATGAACAAAATTTTTTCTTTCCTTCTCTACAACTCACGGCAATGGGGTATGCCACTCTCTCACACACATTTTTTTTCATTCTTTTCTTACCCATGCTTATTTGTTTACTATTTCTCCCTAATGCCCAACAAAACATGTTTCATGACATGTTTGACCCATATTCTTTGTCATGGCCGGCCATTACTTATAGAAAGGGGAATTTGACATGCAAGTCCATTATTTTGCATGCATGCTTTAATTAGTCATCACCTATTTCCCTATCGTACTTTCAAAGTTCACTACTAAGTCCTTTCTTATAATTTAGCACCTAATTAATAAAAATCGAGACACGAAATATTTACGCATACCAATTCCACATACAATAAGTACGGAATATAACACTTAATTATTCTTGTGACTCGGTTTCGTGGTCCCGAAACCACTCTCCGACTAGGGTCACATTCGGGGTGTCACAAATAACATTAAATTATTAGAAAGAGATACAAATGACATGATATCTCAGTTTTATATAATTATTTTTCCTACAATTGTATATATGTTTCATTATTATTGTGGGTTTCATAAAAAATCTAATAAGTTACCATAAATACATATTTATATATTAAAATAGAAATTTTCAATTAAAGATAGTCAAAAGATTACAATAAATTTTATAAAAAGTTACCCCTAACCAGTATTTTGGCCTCAACACATTACTATGTGTTTCAGAAAAAAAATTCAATTTAGAAATAGAAAGATTCGAGATGTTTCGTAAGAAAGGATGCAACTTTGAACTTTCCCTATGAATATTTCCATCATTTTGGTTTGAATTAAAAGAATATCTTTTTTGAATGAAGAATGGTTGGATTTCATTATTAAAACAAAGCCCAAAAATTGAACAAGCCCAAAGCACACAGAAAAATCCAAACAAAACAACAAAATAAAACCAGTCCAAACCTAAAATAGATAAGAACACCCGATAAAGCAAAAAACAAACCAAAGAGAACTACGAAACCCAACCATCTAGGCAGAATTTCCATTTCCCTAAGCATTTGATACAGAGAAACCTTTCAGGTGCTTTCATTGAGGCGTTGAAATCATCCAAAAAATCGTCTTAATCTCCTCGGAGCTTCTAGAAGTGATACGATCCACCTCGGGTGAGTCGAGTCATATTAGTGATTGCCCGATCATCGACAAGAAGTTACGTTAGGTTTAGTTGAATTGCAGGAATGGTCGAAATGGTATGAACGAAATTGTATGAATGAAATGGTATGAACAAAGGGGTATGAATGAATTGGTCGGTTTAGGTACAAATTGGTAAAGAAGAAACGGGTTTGAACTAAAAAGGTGCTTACAAGAACCAATACCGAAATGGTATCGACTCGTTGTTTTTAAACCCTTTAAGTTCGGTTTAGAATTGGAAAAGGAAGCCTCGACCCACTATCTAACAAGATAGGAACCTTAGTATGTTCGAACGCCACATTACGGGTAGTGATAAGTTCGAGTTCGACAAAGAAAACGGTTGACACAACTAGATCGCTAGGAAAGCCAATCGAATCTTTGAACGAAATGGAGAAAAAGTTACCTCACAATTTTGGCAGCATAACATTAACAAAGAGTCAAAAGTTCTTTTACATGGAAAATTAACAAGTATTTATAGGCCTAAAGTCTAGGTAGCCGAATGGCCTTTCATACTTACAAATTAAGTAAAAGAAAATTCTAGAAAATTAACCCTTAATGTGCATGACTAGATTCAGCTATGGAACATGAATTATGAATGCTTCATGCTTAAGAAATAATAAGTGAATGAATGAAGCTCCAAGGGACACTTGCTAGGTTCGGCCTCCCTTGTTTAATGAAGCAATTAAGTGACAACCTTTGGCCAAAAGTGATGAATTAAATGATGTAACTCCAAGGGCCAAAATAGGTGTGAATGCCAAAACCTGAAGAGTCCATATGTGTGAACATGGTGTACCAAAAGGACTTGTTGTGTGAACATAATGTGAACGGAATGTAGAGGTTCATGGAGGAAGACATTCGGCCAACCATCTTATGCATGTATTATGTCCCTTTGATCGAATAGTCACTTGTGTAGATGAAGAGGTAGCACAACATTCATGGCCCTTGGTCATTCATGAACCTTTGGAATCATTGCACCTTGCCATTCATGCATTTAATCGATTCATGCATCTTGAGTGTCCATGCACCTTAGCCGTCCATGCACCCTCCAAGAGTGATGTCTTTTCAAACCTCATGTGCCCATTGGTGTCCCTACACAAGACAAGTGAAAATTTCGGTTAATGTGAACACAAGCAAAAGAATTAAATTCGGTTGTGACTAAATTTAATTAACATCATTTAAGCATTTTAAGACATAATTAAACTACTAATATGAACACTATTTATTTTATAGCATATTAAATAACTTTTAATAGGCTTATTAAATTTAAGTCAATAGAAAATAAATGAAGTCAAAGTTGGACTTCATGAGCTAAAGTTTAGCTCATGAGCTAAAACCGAGCTGGGCTTGGACTCGTGAGCTGGTAGTAAGCTAGACCCGAGCTGAGGAATTGGAAGTGAGTTGAATTCCAAGCTAGTGAGCTGGTTTTGAGCTGAATGTGAGCTGACTTGAGCTGGTGGTGAGCTCGGTGAACTGAACTGGACTTGTAGGCAATTGTACGATGAATTCAAAGAGCTGGGATAAGCTTTCTCGGAACGTCTTAATAGTGTTTCATCCCAAAGTTGAGCCACAAAAGTTGCGATAGAATCTTTAAACACCTTGGCTCGAGCTGGAGTGACAGGACCTTGAGGTAGCACCATGGAGTCTTTACTCAAGCTAGCTGTTGCGTGGGGCATGCTCGCATCAGGAAGGGACCCTTTAGATTCGGCGAATACGCTTCAATGTTTTGCCTAAACATACCAAATCTAAAAATACCCAAAAAATCTACTCTCTGATCTATTTACCGACAAGTTCATTCTAATATGCTTGCCATTCCCCAAACTGTTGAATTGTTGACAGGCTGGTCACTACGAACATGATTGTTGTCGATCTGCTTCTACTGCCTTTTACGCATAAGAGGGAACCGCTCCAGCAAGATAAGTTTCTTCATTTTGTCTTAGTCCCTCTGTTGCCAAGAAATGTGCAGCACCGTTAGCATTTTTTGACACATATTGAAAGACACAATCTTGATCCCGTTCACATATTGTTCTTATGTTACAGATATATGCCCCTATCCCTGACCTTTCAACTCTCTCTTCTTTTAGTTTTTGGATCACAGCCAGTGAGTCGCCTTCGATTTCCACCCTCAAGAGTCCCAGTTGTAAGCCCATATCAGTTGCTTGGGAGCAGGCCATCGCTTCTACTGTAAAAGGTGAATGTATGTTGATATGCATGATAGTTTTTGACCAAAGAACAGTACCAGAATCTTCCCTAATAATAATCGTCGAACAACACACTAGAGGTACTTTACATACTACTAACTTTTTCTTTCGCACCATCAACTTTCCCCAAATAGCGCTTAATCAAATTCATTGTCTCTGATGCAGTAAAATGTTGTCCTTCATGCAATAGCTTATTATGCGTGGTCCATATAGCCCACATCGCACAACAGAACGCATGAAAAAGGTACAATGAGTTGTTTTAAAAAACTGTTGAATCCAATCTTTTATTGATGACTTTGATGTCTCTGTTTGTCGCACGATCCCTAACTGATGCCATATTTCCTTTGTCTGCAAGCAATCCTGAAACACATGATTCACCGTTTCAACACCATTGTGACATCGAGGGCAATTTGCTGAACCAATCAGTCTCTTGTAATTCAAGTCAGCATAAGTAGGTAGAAGATTGTTTGTAATCCTTCAGGCTGTAATTTTAATTTTGGAGGGCAGGTCTTGATTCCAACGTCTTTTGTACAGATTTGTGTAGGGATAGATAATCCCGTCAGTAGAATTCCCATGATGATTATGTAATAACCGTCTATAAGCACTGCGCATTGTGTATTCCCCTGTTGCTTCTCCACTTCAATCCCGAAAATCCTCATGTAGAACTTGATATTTGATTGCTTATTTGTGATTATAAATTTTAGGGTAAATTTTAGCTTATTTTGCTTCTCCACATTCATTCATAACTTATCCTTGCCAATTGAACCATTCGAAATTAAAAAGGATACTCGGATTATAACACATATCGTACAATGCCAACGTCCCAGACGTGGTCTTACATGTAATCACATGTCGATGCCACTGTTCCAGACAGGTCTTACACGAATCACAATTACGATGCCAATGTCCCAGACATGGTCTTACTCGAAATCACATATCAATGCCAACGTCCTAGACGTGGTCTTACACGAGAACACATATCGAAAATCCTATGTCATGACATATGTATCCTAGCTATTCCTAAGGTTCGTACTGGGCTTTTCGGACGTCAAATCTTGGTTGAATCGAATCGTAAACATAGTTTCCAAGTGTACAAATATTTGGATATCATTTATACATTCTCCGTTATATCAATTCAGCACATGTAACTTATTTTTATTAAAAAAAATAACTATGTTTATTTGCTTATAAACTTACCTCGGACAACGGTAATCGGAACGGGACGATTAATTGACGATTTTAGTTTTTCCTCCGATCCAAATCCATTTTCTTTGGTTCTTGATCTAAATGTATTCAAAATAAACTAATTCAATATAATTTCATTAAATTGAGTCCAAAAACACATAAATAGGCAAATTACCATTTTACCCCTGACATTTACACTTTTTACAATTTAGTCTCTATTGCACAAAACACAAAATACACAAAATTTCAGCATACCCATGTTGAGCCGAATTTTACCCACTCTAAAAAAATTTGATATATTTCATATTTCATCATCAAACAACAAAAATCACAAGCTCTCATCAATGGCATAACTCAAAATATTCATCAAAATAAAAAATTCAAGCATGAGTTTTGTAGTACTCGAAGCAACGATCTAAAAAACGTAGAACTTATAAAAGACCGAGCTAGTTACATACCTTGATTAAGTTTCCAAAGTGCCCAATACCTAAAGCTTCCTTTTCTTGCCGAATACCTAAAGCTTTCTTTTCTTTCTTTCTTTTGTTACTTTCAGTCAAAAGTATGAACACATTCACATGGCTTTTAATTATGTTATAATATATTATATATATTATTTACTATTTTACATATTTAACCTTTAAAGTTTAATTAGAAAACCATATATAACATATCTAAAACCGTCCACACATATAATAAATGGCCTTATTACAACATTAGTACTTCATATTGTAAAGACAATATCAATTCGGCATCTTTCACATTTAATCATTAAATTTTTATTTTACGTGATTAAGTCCTTTTAATTAAATCAGCACTCAAATAATAAAATTAAAGCACGAAAATTTCACACATATAAATTCACACATAATAAACACTAAAAATAATTTTTAAATATTTTTTTGACTCAGATTCGTGGTCCCGAAACCACCATTCTGAATAGGGTCTAAATTGGGCTGTTACATTGCTCGTTTAGGAGCTACTCACGGGTCTGCTCGTGTATGCTGTTAGGTATCCGCAACACATACCAGACTACCTTGCCATCAATAAAATATACAAAACCAGTACCAGGACGCCAAAACATGTGTCACATATATCACTAACTCATATCACAACTCAATGAATTCAGACATCACATATATCATGAACTCAGACCACAACTCAATGAGTTCGGACGTCACATTTATCATGAACTCAGACCACAACTCAAATGAGTTTAGATTTCATAATCTTTAGTAACATGTCACTTTTATTATAAACTATTCCTAAGGTTCAAATGAGATTCTTTGATACCACATTTTCATTGAGCTTGCTCGTAGTGTCGATTCAATACTCATAGCACCAATCACATACTCATGGAATAATTAAGGCATCATTCATAATAAAAATGTAAGCATTTAAACACATGGTAGAACATCTCATTAATTATATACATACTTACCATACATGGAATATCAAGAATTTAAAGAATGGTATATGTTGCATTATTTGCAAATGAACATACCTCGGTACAAAATGATAGAAACAAGCCTAATCCTCGTAAACTTTATTTTTCCCTCGATCAAGACCCGAATCACGTTTTTCTTGATCTATAATGCCAAATTTAACTTTTTTAATACTTACATTATTCATATGGACCCATAATACACACTTTGATGAAATTACCTTTTTTCCCCTAACTTTTCACTTATTTACACTTTAGTCCCTAGGCTCGTAAAATGAAATGCATGCAATTTTTTGGCTATCCAAGTCTAGCCAACTCATATTCTAACTCATATCAGCCCATATTTCTCATTAAAACACATTTATACTACTCATTTTTACACTTTTTTCAAACAAGTCCTTTTTAACCATTTTCACTAAAAATCACTTAGTAAAAGATGTTTATCACACATCAAACATTCATATTCCTCCATTAATCATCAAAATACAACCATGTCACACATGGGTCAAATTTCATACATGAACCCTAGCTCAAAATAATGGTAGAAATGGATAGATCATGCTTCAAGGGCTTCAAAAATGCAAAGAACATTAAAAACGGGACTTGGGAGTACTTACAATCAAGCTTAAAAGTTGAAGAAAAACCCTAGCTATGTCCTTAGAAATTTTGACGCCCCTTAAAGAAGATGGACAAGATTTTCACTTCATTTTCCCTTTTTTATTCATTTATTTACCAAAAGACAAAAATGCCCTTATTCTTTAAAATTTTACCCATGCATGCCCATTTTTGTCCAAAATTTTAGAACTTAGTCAAATTGCTATTTAAGGACCTCTAATTAATAATCCAATGAAATTTCATGCTTAAAGCTTCTAGAACACAAGTTTTGCAACTTATTCAATTTGGTCCCTAAAGTCAAATTGGACACTTTAGGCATAGAATTTCTTTATGCAAATTTCACACAAGCATGCAATCATGTCATGGACCATCAAATAATCATAAAATAATTATTTCTATTTCGGATTTATGGTTTCGAAACCACTGTTCTGATTAGACCCTAATTCGGGATGTTACAATTTATATAAAATTTAAATTATTAATTTATATATAAAACATATTTTAAATTTAATTGTAAATTTATTTATCAAATGTTTGTTGATCTGTTTCAAACAGGCTAGGCCTAATTAATGTTTTTAAACCTTTTTTTATCACAGTTATTATAATATAATAATTTTATTATAAATGCATTAACTATGATAATTAATCTATAAGAAAATAACTAAATGAAATCCATATCTATTTTTATCAATATATATCCATTTTCATCAATAATCAATTATATATATTTTTGTTAATAATTGAATTAAAAATTTTAAACATTTTTATTTTTAATTTTAAAATAAAAAATTAATTTCAATTTTTAAAAGTACATGGTCGAAGATATGAAATTTAATTAATTTCATTGTGCAAAGCAACTTTTATTTTTAGTTAGTATAAAATGTTGTCAGTGTAGGAGGACATAGGTTCAAAGTGTGCTGAATCGCATTATCCTCCTATTTAAGGGTTGGAGAGAGGCCATTGGTAGGTTTAAGTATTGTATCAAAAGAGCATATATAATAAGAACCTATAATGAGATTAATGTTAAAAAACTAATTAAAATGATAGAAACATTAAAAATTATAGTTGTAAAACTATTAAATAAGATAATTAAACTACAAAATGAGATTTTGCATGCAAAATAAAATTATAAATAGGGTTATAAATATGATTAAATGATATTAAATTAAAATATATGAAAATATATAAAAATATAAAAATTTTAAAATGATTTAAGTTAAAACTTTTTAAAAAATTATTTTATATTATAAATTTAATAATATTTTAAATATTATTTTTATGCCGGACATTGAGGGATGTTGAAGGAATAAACATTATACATTATTAAAATTATTTGCATACATTTTAATATTTTTATTTAAACATTATATTATATGTTAAAATTATGTATTTTTAAAATTGTTTATATCTTTCAAAAATTATTTCATGAAAAATTATAATTAATAGATTAATATTTAAATAATAATAATTTTATAAAACAAACGAGTGCACAAGATAAAAATAAATATATATATTTACTAGATTTAAGAGGAGGTTGATGTGAATAGATTACTATAATATGGATTATTCAAAATTTAAGTTAATTAATAGTTTAAGAATCTTGTAATAAGTACAAAATTCTTAAAATCCCAATAGCTTTCTTAAAAAAATTTGATTTCTTGAAAAATTAATATTAAATTCCTTTATAACTTAAAATTAATAAAATTTAAACTAAAACTTGAAAAAAATTCCATAAATAATAAAGATACATCAAAACAAGGTCTATGCATTTAGTATTTATCATTCATTTATATTATTTACATAATCAATTAAATATAATATACCAAATATTTGGTAAATCAAATTAAATTTTCTTATCGTATATTTTTATTTTGAATTGCTTATTTATCAAATGTATCCTTTATTTTATTCCTAAAAAATTAGAGTTATCTTAATAAATTGAATTTTATATCCCATTACTTTTCACTTTCCTCTGAACTATACAATTTTTTTATCTCTAATACCCTCCCATTTAATTGATTTATAAAAATTTTATTCTCTTACCCTCCCATTTAATTGATTTATAAAATTTTTATTCTCTTACCCTCCCATTTAATTTCACTACTACTCTCACAATGAATATTCATTGCTTCAGAAAAAATTAGGTTTCTAAATTATCTTTGCCACTTTATCGATATTATTAGATTTTTTTTCATTTTGGTTTAATCTTTTGCTTGTTTCTTTTTGTTATATATCCGTAAACAATAATTGTCTACAACTTAGTCAAATGACTTATGCGTTACACTTTTTAAGGTTAAGTAAATTTTGTAATTCGATTCTTCTATATTCATTCATGTTTTCTATTTTAAACTCTATATTGTTTTACATGTATATAAGTCATAATTTATATCCGTATTTTACAATTAATCCATTTTATCTTTACATTAAAACAGAAAGATCAATATCCTAGAACATAATTAAATATTCAGATCAAATTTCAATATTTACATTTTCCTCTACGTATCTTTTAAGGTATCCCACATCACTTACTTTTAATATTTTTTCTTTTTTCTTTTAATCTGTTCCTTAACTGACTGTATGATTCAAATTATCATCACTATTCTATTTAATTGTCTTAAAAACCTTATTAGAAACAAAATTATTTACATTAACTAAATATTCTAATCTATTTTTCAATACTACCACAAACATATTCCATTAATATTTATACATATTATCATGATAAATATATTTACTAACATGAAATTAGAGTATAACAAAATAAGTAAATAATTAGTAAGAAAAATATACTTACAATAACATTCTATACTATATGGTACAAAAACCCTGCAAAATATGTGCTAAATGTTAAAAATTTACCATTATCAAAAGGTTTGTACCTTAATACTATGTTAATTTTATTTAAAGTGAAAGTTGATAATTATAAATAAATTAATATGAAGTTATGCCTAAACTATTTTTATATTTGAAATCTTGTTTTATAGTTTTAATTATGGACTCGAGTATAAAATAATTATTTCTTTTATAGTTTATGCGGCACAAATTTTTATAGTTTTTAAAACAATCCCTTGTTGATGATGACAATCCGAATTAAAGGAAAATATTGGATTAAAAAGCTTTAATTTGTCAAATATTGAAACTGGGGAAAACACACTTCATGCAAGCTTTAATGAAAATTACATGGGGTTTTAAAAAATGAAACAGATCTGTAATATTTTATGCGTATCATATCCACTACTAAAACTGATAAAACATTAAATCAGTCGAAAACAATGATATAACCAGAGTAATAAATAAAACTAAGATTTGACAAATATGAATATCAACATGAATAGTTAAAAAACATCAAAAAACCTTATTGAAAGATACATTGTCACCCCTAATTATTAAGGGTTGTTGCATCTTCATTTTACACAATTGGGGCTTGCATTTTACACCAGTATCAAATTGCGTCCTTAATGGGCTGTTATTATTATCATTATTATTACACCATTGCTACTCCAATATTATATTAATTTAAAGTCTCTATATATATATTAAAACTAATTCTTATTTAAATCTTACTCCTTTATAAAAAATGTTCTATTCCTACAACAAATATTATAGTACTTAAAATATACATGCTGTATCTATATATATGTACTATTTTACGATATTATTAATTATGGGAAGATAAATTATTTATGATTAAATCAATATTATTGTATCTATACATTAAATTATTTAGATCTAAATATTAATTTACTTATTATTAAATTTAAATTTTGACAAATTTTAATGAGTTTAGGATTATAATAAATTTGTACATAAAATAAATCTGTATATTGCACGAATAGAAAAATTAGAAAGCAGCTGTTGGGTATCTAAACAAAGCGAAATGGGCAAAGGAATCATTGCAACCACCATAGTAATTGAAAAAGATGGGGTGAGCTGGCTGACAACCTTACCTTTTCTTTCTTATTTTTCCTTTTAATGTCCCTTAGGCCTTACTCCATGACCCATGTTCTTCTCCTTGGGATTTTGATCTAATCTCAACTGTTGGATTAAACCTCAGGTGGTTTATTATTGTTGTTGTTGCCTCTCTATTTTGTTTGGTCAAAATTTTATTTTATTTTATTTATAAAATTATATTATTTTAATTTTGTATTATCATCAAATTTTTATTTAATCTTTTAGTTTTATCAAGTAAGAAATAAGTCCACATCATTAACTATGATAACAATTCTATTAAAGTCAAATTATGAATTTAAATAATATATTTATACTACTTGTAACATCCTTAAAATCTCTTGAGTTGAGAATAGTGTTACTACAAGTTGACATGTTAGAATTTCCAAAGGAAATTAAATAAAAACTATTAATGTCGGTAGAGAAAGTAGTTGGATACTGGGAGAAATTGAAAAGAATAGGGTATTAAAAGAAATAAATTCAAGATATTGACTGAATTGTAAAGATGTGAAAAATTTGGGATCAAAGTGTAAATATTTAAAAGTTGAGGGATTGAAATGTAAATATAAGAAAGTTTAAAGACCAAAAGTGAAAATAACCCAAAGTTTCTAATGACACGAAATTCGTAAGAAGGGACCAAATTGAATAAATAGATAAATATAAGGAGTAAATCATTATTTTACCAAATAAATTATGATTCAAGAAAGGAATTATAGAAAATGAGTGAGGGTAAAATAGTCATTTAATCAAATAGGATATTTATCATGAAATATCATGATAATTATGGGTTAAGTGTTAAGTTTTGATTATCTAAAATTATTTAATATTATTTTAACAATATTTTATTAAAGATATTTTATTAACATTTTAATTAATTAAAATAAACATAAAAAAGAAAGATGAACTTTCTTCATCTTTCCCATTTGTTTCAACGTGTATAAGAAATGAAGAAGGGAGAAACTTTTTTTTTCTACAATTTAGTCCTTTTCCATAAAATTCACCTTTTTCACTAAAAATATCTTAAGAATTTTCATATCCACCAAAAAGGAAAAGTGAAGTAGGGACATTAGAGAGTTAGAATATCATTTTGAAAGAAAGAAAAAAAAAGAAGATGATGAAACATCCCATACCCGGTCCAGTTGCCTAACCAAAGCTATAAGGTGCTACAAGCAAAAACAGAACATTTAATTTACAATTCATAGTTCAAATATAAATGTAATAATAATCTATTAGTATATAATCAAATACAACATACAATTCATTCATTCTCTGGTTTATATTGAGTGTAACAACCCGATTTTGGGTTAGTCGGAGTAGTGGTTACGAGGCCACAAACCTTTATAGTCAAAAGGACTAAATTGTAAAAAGTGCAAAAGTTGAGTTCTACAAGTTAGAGGTGTCCAATTGTTATGAAATTTTAAATTGGAGGTCCTTAAATGGTAATTAGACCATTGGTTAAGTTGGTGGACAAAAATGGACATGGTTTGGTATATTTCTAAAGTTTTTCATTAAGGGCAATTTGGTCATTTGGTAATTAAAATGAATTAAAAACAAAATTAAAAGCCAATTTTTGTCCATCTTCAACCCCGTGGCCGAATTTCACAAGGGGAAACCATGGCTAGGTTTTTCAAACTTCCAAGCTCGATTGTAAGTCCGTTCTAGCCCTGTTTTTAATGATTTTTACGTTTTTGAAATCCTCGTAACAAGATCTACCTATTTCTACCACTAATTTGAAGAGATGTCAAAGTTTAAATTTTTAACCATGTTGAATATTTGTGTATTTTGATGTTTTATGGTAAAAATTTCATGTTAGTTGTTTGTTGAACGACTTTTGCTAAGTGATTTTCGGTGAAAATGCCTAAAAGGACTAAATTGTAAAAGTTATAAAATATGTAGTAAAAGTGTAATTTAATGGAAATTGTGGGCTTTTATAGTTATGAAAATGACTTAGCTAGGCTTGTATGTTAAATAAATTGAATAAATTTCATTTTTCGAGCTTAGGGGCAAAAATGTAAATATGTGAAACTTAGGGGCAAAAACATAATTTTTCCATAATATGATTTTTGGGTCACATTGAATAATGTGACTAATAAATAAGCTAAATGTGATATTATAGATCAAGGAAAAAGAGGTTCGAACCTAGAACGGGGGAAAAACGAGTATTCGACGGTTAGATCCCTTTTTATTATCCTTGGTATCGAGGTAAGTTCGTGTGTAAATAATACAATATTATATTATGTATTTAATATTTTGATATCATGAATTGTACAATTATCATTATGGATGCATTCGACGAAGATTCGATATGGCGAAATTCTCGGTTGAAACTTAGGAATAGATAGGATACAAATGTCATGACATTAGGGTTAATGAGATTACATGTAAGACCATATCTAGGATATGGCATCGTTATGATACTTCGTGTAAGACCATATCTGGGATATGGCATCAATATGAGACTTCGTGTAAGACCATAGCTAGGCTATTGGCTCGATATGAGATTCCATGTGAGACCATATCTGGAATATGACATTGGAACGGTACTATGTGTATGAGATTCACAAGTATCCTTTAGTATTCCAAGTGGTTCAACGAGAAATTAAATGGGTATGTCAAAGAAGAGAAAGAGCATGTAAGTATTATGAATTTTGTACAGGTATGTATATAAGTTATACGCATTGATTTTAAAATATGGTGAGTTCACGATTTCCATGAGAATATTTTTGTGAAAGTCTTGTGATTATTGGTCTATACTTGTGATGGACGAAATACATGGTAAATTTGGTTGGCAATTGTGTAATTGGCTTTTGGGCTAAAATTGAGTTATGATATAACATGTTTTATTCACACGAATTGTGATTCATCAGATATGTGAAAGAGGAAAGATTGCCATAATTGCCTATTAAAATGATTATGGGATGATATGAGCTTTGAACAATTGAAAGATGTTAAAGTATATGCTCAAAATGTAAATACTCATATTTAATATGTATGTTTATTATGTGTTTTGAAATGACTTGTTAATTGTAATATGTTACAACGAAAAGATTTCAATTGTTGGGCTAATGCCCGAATATGTTAAATTATGCTTATAAGTTGATAGAGAAAACATTGTGACTGAATAAAATTATAACCATAAGATTATGGTAGATTATCATAAATTGTGTTCACATTGTTGAATATGATAAACACTTGGTAAGATGTGAATAAGTAAGTTATATTTCTGAGACTTAAATGACATTCGTATGATTTTACATTATGTTAATTGTATGATATATGTATAGTTGAGGTTGCTTATTGTTTACATATGAACTTACTAAGCTATATAGCTTACCTCCCTTCCTTTCCCATGTTTTATAGAGCCGAGAAGCTAGCTCGAATTAGAGATCGTCGGAGATCCTATCACACTATCAAGCTATCACTACGGGTATTGATGAATTCAAGTAGTTTGAGTCTATGGCATGTATACGGACTTGGTCATTTGGTTATATGTGTCTTTATGATTGTAGCCAATATATTGGTTTGTAATTGTCAAAGGCTTGTTTGATATTTGGCCATGTAAATTGACTTATTTTTGGGCTAACATGTTTGTGAGCCTAAGTATATTTATTTATGTGCCAATGGCTTTAGTAACATAGTCATGGTATGCTTGATGAATGATGGAAGAATGATTTTTGACATGAATGTGAAATGTTTGGCATGTGTTAGTCATGATTTTGGATGTTTTGGTTGCATAAGTATGCTATGTTTTGTGCCTTTGAATTGATGTGAGTGCATGTGTGAATAAGGGTGACAAATGGCTTGGTAAATAGCCTTATTATTGTCCACATGGGTAGATACACGGGCGTGTGTCTAGGCCATGTGTGACACACGGTCAGCCTTATAGGTGTGTGATCCAGCCATGTGTCCCCTGCACCTTAATATAGGTGAAATAGAATATCCAGAATTGTGCACATAGGTAGAAACACGGGCATGTGTCTCAACCGTGTGTGCTACACGGCCTAGTACACGGGCGTGTGACTTGGTCGTGTGACCTCAATTCAA
The DNA here is from genome assembly GCF_025698485.1 of Gossypium arboreum. NCBI lineage: Eukaryota > Viridiplantae > Streptophyta > Magnoliopsida > Malvales > Malvaceae > Gossypium > Gossypium arboreum. Next base: position 78,661,758 of record NC_069080.1, read on the forward strand.
TAATGGCGTCATAAACAAAATGCTCCCTATTTTGAACATGGCCTGAAGCACGGGCATGTCTTAGGGTCACACAGGTGTGTCCCGAGCCCACATGGACGTGTGACCCCTTTAGCATGAAAAATTTTCTAAGTTTCCCAAAAGTTTCCAAAGTTCTTGGTTTAGTCCCAAACCACTCCTAATGTATGTTTTGGGCCTCGTAGGCTCGTTTGAGGGACGATATGAATGCATGTGAAAGGTTTTAAATTTCAGTGGAAATTCATGTCTCGATTTTGAATGTTTGTTTGAGTTTAAGTTCGATAATGCCTCGTACTTTGTTCCAGCGTCGAATACGGGTAAAGGGGTGTTACATTGAGATTACAAAAGCTTAAAACCAGCTCGGTAACAATCAAGGATAAAATTGAATCAAAAATAAAAAGATAGGAAAATTTTGAAAATAAGGGTCACACGGACGTATCCCTTGACCGTGTAGAAAGGCTGAGGATGTGTGGGTGGATCATATGGTCGTGTGGGCAAATAGTGTAACAAACTGATGCTATGTGGTGTTGGAGTCACACGGCTATGCAAGCAAACGTGTCACTCATCAAGGTCATGTGGATCCTAGTGTAAATATTCGAAAATGTGTCACATAACCGTTGTGCACCAAAATCACTAAAAAATTACACGCCATGTAACAACTTGGTTCTAGCTAAGTCAAAATAGTGGTTTTGGAACCACAAATTCGATGTTGGAAAATTATTTTAATATTATTTTTGGTGTTTACAGTATGTGAATTTATATGTGTGAAAATTTTGTGAGCAAATTTTATCGTTTAATAGCTCTATTTGAGAAAAAGGACTAAATCGCGTAAAATGCAAAAGTTACATTCTATACGATAAATGTGTCTATTTGTCATGGCTTATTAAATGAGAGGTCCTTATGTTGAAATTAGACCATTGATAGTGGAATTTGACTTAAATGGCCGTTAAAATGGATGATATTAAATGGTTTTAAATAAGGTTAATTTGGTAATTTAGTTAAATAATGTATATTAATTAAAAAAAAAAGATGAAAGCATGTTCATCTTTCTTTATTTCTCAGCCAAAATTGAAGAAGAGAATACTCCATTTAGGGCTTACACATTTGACACCTTTAATCCTTGATTAAGGTATAATTGTTGATCGATTTTTGATGATTTCTATGTTTTTGTGATCGTTGCTTTGAGTACTAGCTAGCCCGTACCCTAATTTCTAAATTTTTTGATGAGTTTGTGAGTTTCCATTGATGAATGCTTGAGCTTTTGAATGTTTGATGATGGATAATGAAGGCTTAGTGCTTGATATACATGTTTTGTAAAGTGATTTTTGACAAAAATGTCAATTAGGGATTAATTTGAGAAAAGTGTAAATTGAGGGGTTAAATTGTAAAATAAATGAAAGTTTTGGGCTGCTAGGGGTCCTTAGGAAATTCGGATAGGCTTGAGTGAAATTAAATTTTGTGTAATTTGTGTTTTTGTGAAATAGAGACTAAATTGAATAAATATGTAACTTTAGGGGCTAAAGTGCAAAAATACCAAAATATGTGTTTGTGGATTAAATTGAATGAATTGATGATTAAATGGGTTAATTTTGAATACATAAAGATCAAGAAAGAAAGAATTCAGATTTAGATCGAGGAAAATTTAAAGTTATTAAGTAATTGATCTGATTCGTCAATTCCAAGTACGAGTAAGTTCGTACGTGATAAATGAAGTTATAATTATGTTTTTAATGTTTTAATAATGCATAAATTGTATATATGTGACTATGATTGCGTACGACGATAAATCGACTATGTTTGGCACTTAGTGTGCGTTTCAAAATAGCTTCGGTTATGAATAGCACTTAGTGTACGAATTGGAATAGCTTTGGCTATATGAGGCACTAAGTGTGCGATACCGAGATAGTTCGATTTAATGTGATGGCACTAAGTGTGCGAGATCGTTATAGCTTCGGCTAATCACTGATGCACTAAGTGTGCGAATTCTTAGAGCATTGAAAGACTTCCGAACGAATTAATGTATTGAACAATGAGGTGAGGATGAAATAAATAAATACGGGAAAGTTCAGGTATGTATGATACCTATATGGTCGTTGATACTATGTGTATAAAGCTTGATGAATTTGTATATACATGTTAAATGGTGGTGGATTAGAATTGAATAATGATATAATAACTAATAAGTGTTTATTAATTGATGTTTTGTATTACATGAACTGTTGAGTATATTTGGTACGAACTTACTAAGCTATGAAGCTCACTATGTGTTATTTGTCTATGTTTTATAGATCATCGAAGCTAGCTTGGATTCGGGGATCGTCATCATATAATCGATCATCTTGTTGGTACTTTTGAAGCTTGTATATATGGTATATGGCATGTATAGGCTAGTGTCATTTTGAGTATGTTTTGTGTTGTGAATTTAGCCATGTGATATGGTTTGTTAATGATGTAAATGTTGGTATGGATATGGCCATTTAAGTTGACTTGAATTATGAGTTTAATATGTGATACATGAGATGCATTTAATACCTTATGAGTTGTGGCTTGATTTTGTGATGTTGAAATGGTAATTTTTGTGGCATGAAATAGGTGATGATGAAATTCATTTAGAAGTCATACAAGTTTAATAATTTTGGTATAATTCGATTATGGAATTGAGTAGTTGAAATGTTGTGAAAAGATGACATAATATGTGCATGAATTGGTTGGTTTTGGTTGCTTATAAATGTCTTGAAATGGTACCAATTTGGTTGCTATGTGTGCACGAGAGAAGGGTGACAAATTGGCTTTTCAAATGGCCTATTTTTGTCCACACGGGAAGAGACAGGGGCGTGTATCTTGGCTGTGTGCAACACACGGCTATGTTACACAGCCGTGTGTCCCCTGGGGTAGCACTACAAATTTAAGTCAATCTCGAGCAGGCTTAGAGACACGGGCGTGTCTGACAATCGTGTGAGGCACACAGCCTTGGCATATGGGCGTGTGTGGCCATTTCGAAGGGTACACAGGCTAGACACACGAGTGAATGGTTGGCCGTGTGTCCTAAGTCAGTAACACCTCCAATTTTTCCATGGCCAAGGTACACGGGCATGTCTCTGGTCGTATAGTGCAAGTTAGTATGTATGCTCTGTTTTCACACAGTCTAGGACACGGGTGTGTCCAGTAGCCATGTGAGGCACACGGCTTGCTTACACGGGCATGTGACCTATGAATGTAAAATTTTTCTAAGTGTTCTGAAATTTTTATATGTGACCGGTTTAGTCCCGAACCACTCTTAAGCAGATTTTAAGGTCTTGTAGAACCTTATAAGGGACAATGTGAATGATTGCGAATGGTTTTTGATAATGAATGTACAAATGTATGTGAATGAGATATGTTATTTAGTAATGCCTTGTAACCCTATTCTGGCATCGGATATATGTTAGGGGTGTTACATTTATTGGTATCAGAGCTACAGTTTAGTCGATTTCAGGACTAACGTAGTGAGTGAGAGTCTAGATATACATGCCATACATATAAAATACGATAGTGTGATGAGTCCTAACAGTTAAAATGTGTTTTTCATATAGAAAATGGATCTCGAACGAGTAATAGCCGATGATGTTGAAAGTAACGCACCTGCTCCCGCTTAAAGGGCAGTGCAGTCTGATTCTAGGCCTATTTCTAGTAGTCAGGGAGGAGAGGCTAAGCAAGCCTTCTTCCAAATGATGAGTGAGTGGTTCACGAAATTCGTACTAACGAATCTGGCTACTCAACAACCTCACCCCACCTTTTCCTCAACAAATCTCAGCTGTGCCCCCAGTAATAGATCTGATTCGATTGAGTAAGCCATCTGTTGATAAGATTCGTAAACATGGGGTTGAAAAGTGTCGTGCTATAGTTGATGATGATGCTGAGAGAGCTGAGTTCTGGCTTGAGAACACTATCCAAGTATTCGATGAATTGTGCTGTACTCTAGATGAATGTATCAAATGCTTAGTATCCTTGCTTAGAGATAATGCATATAACTGGTGGAAAATGTTGATATCGGTGGTTCCTAGAGAATGGGTTACTTGAGAATTCTTTCAAACTGAGTTTCAAAAAAAGTACATAAGCCAGAGATTCCTCGATCAGAAAGATAAAAAGTTTCTAGAATTGAAGCAAGGCTGGATGACTGTCACTAAGTACGAAAGAGAATTCGTACAGTTAAGCAAATATTCCTGGGAATATGTGTCTACTAAGGAGATCATGTGTAAAAGATTTGTTGAATGAAGATATAAAGCTATATTAGTTGGGATACTTGGACTGAGAGAATTTGTAGTATTGGTTGAGAGGGCCTGTAAAGCCGAAGATCTCAGCAAAGAAAAGAGAAAAGTTGATTAAGAGGCAAGAGATTTGAGGAAGAGATCGATGAATAAATCTTATCATTCTTCATCGAAGAAATCTAGAGACTATTTTAACTGACTGACAGCTTCTGGGGGATATCAGAATAGAGATCATGGAAAGTAATACACCAACCCTAAAGCTCAAGTCACATTAGTATCGAGTGTTGGTAACATAAAAGATGTTAAACCTGAGTGTCAACAATGTGGAAGACGACATTTTGGAGATTGTTGGGGGAAAAGTACTAACAGAACTTGTTACAGTTGTGGTTCACGAGATCACTTTATTAAAGATTGCCCAGGGTTAGCTAAAAAAGATAATGCTCAAAACACGAGGTCGAGTAACACTGCAACTAGAGGTAGACCACCTAGAGACACGGGCAATGTGAGTGGTGGTAGAGGTGTGACACGAGACACTACAGCAAGATCTGATGCTAGAGCACCTGCCCGAGCCTACGCTATTCCCGCTCGTGAAGAAGCGTCATCTCCAGATGTCATCACCAGTACTTTTACTCTCTGATACTAAAGTTATTGCATTGATAGATCCAGGATCAACTTATTCGTATGTATATGTGAATTTGGTATCCAATAAAATTTTGCCTGTAGAGTCTATTGAATTTGTAATTAGAGTATCGAACCCCTTAGGCAAGTGTGTTTTGGTTGATAAAGTGTGCAAGAACTGTCCAATGATGATTCGAGATAATTATTTTTCGGCCGATTTAATGTTGTTACCATTTGATGAGTTTGATATAATTCTGGGTATAGATTGGCTAACATTGCATGATACTGTTGTGAATTGCATAAGAAAGACGATAGATTTGAGATGTCAGAATAATGAGATTATTTGAATTGAGTCAGATGATTTGAATGCTTTTCCAGTAGTGATTTCTTCGATGTTAGCTCAGAAATATGTGAGAAAGGGTTGTGAAGCTTATTTTGCTTATGTGCTTGATACGGAAGTGACTGAAAAGAAGATTGAATTAGTGCCAGTTGTATGTGAGTATTCAGATGTGTTTCCTAAAGAGTTACCAGGTTTACCACTGATCTGAGACATTGAGTTTGGCATTGAGTTAATGCTGGGTACAACATTGATATCGATAGCTCCGTATAGAATGGCTCCAACAGAGTTAAAAGAATTAAAAGCTAAGTTGCAAGAATTAACCGATAGAAGATTTGCACGATCTAGTTTCTCGCCCTGGGGTGCTTCTGTGTTGTTTGTGAAAAAGAAAGATGGCATGATGAGAATGTGTATAGACTACCGAAAACTTAATAAAGTGACGATCAAGAAAAAATATCCTTTACCACGAATTGATGATTTGTTTGATCAATTGAAAAGGGCTATAGTGTTTTCAAAGATAGATTTGAGATTTGGTTATTATCAGTTGCGAGTTAAAGACTCTGACGTGCCAAAGACTGCTTTTAGAATGAGGTACGGGCATTATGAATTTTTAGTTATGCCTTTCAGATTGACGAATGCACCTGCTGTCTTTATGGATTTAATGAACTGGGTCTTTTAGACCGTATCTAGATCGATTTATTGTTGTGTTCATAGATGATATCTTGATCTATTCGAGAAACGAAACTGAGCATGCCGAGCATTTAAGAATTGTATTGCAGACTCTGAGAGATAAGCAGCTATATGCAAAGTTCAGTAAATGTGAATTTTGGTTGAGTGAAGTTGGTTTTCTGGGGCATATTGTGTCAGTATTGGGTATTCGAGTCGATCTGAGTAAGATTTATACAATAATGGATTGGTAGCCTCCGAGAAAAGTATCTGAAATATGTAGTTTTCTAGGACTAGTTGGTTACTATAGGCAATTTGTGAAAAACTTTTCGAGGATTGCGAGTCCATCGACGAGATTGCTTCAGAAAGATGTAAAGTTTGAATGGTCCGAGAATTGTCAGAAAAGTTTCGATCAGTTGAAAGCTTTACTGATCGAAACTCTAGTGTTAGTCCAGCCATAATCGGGTAAAGAATTCGTAATCTATAGTGATGCATCGTTGAATGGTCTGGGTTGTGTTTTGATGCAGGAAGGTAAAGTCACAGCTTATGCCTCGAGACAGTTGAAGCCGCATGAAAAGAACTACCCGACGCACGATTTAGAGTTAGCAGCCATTGTATTTGCGTTGAAGATTCGGCATCATTATTTGTTTAGTGAGAAAAGCCATGTTTATCCAGATCATAAGAGTTTGAAATATTTGATAAATCAGAAAGATTTGAATTTGCGACAGCGGAGATGGCTAGAATTGTTAAAGATTACGAGTTAATAATTGACTACCATTCAGGAAAAGCAAATGTTGTTGCTGATGCTTTAAGCTAGAAATCTTTGTTTGCTCTACGTGCAATGAATACTCAGTTGGCTATATCCGAGGATGGCTCAATTGTAGCTGAATTGAAAGCAAGACCGTTGTTTTTACATCAGATTTGTGAAGCTCAGAAAGTTGATAATGAAATGTTAGCAAAATGAACTCAATGTGATTTGAACCCTGATTCAGAGTTTCAAGTTGATACTGATGATTATTTGAGATTCAGAGGTCAAATATGTGTCCCGAGAAATTTAGAGTTGATTCAGATGATTTTGAATTAAGCACATAGTAGTCGTTTATCTATTCATTCGGAAAGCACGAAAATGTATAATGATTTGAAACAACTATGTTGGTGGAATGGTATGAAACGTGACATTTCAGAGTTTGTTTCTAAATGTTTGATTTGCCAGCAAGTTAAAGCTGAACATCAAGTGTCTTCAGGATTATTGCAACCAATTATAAATCCTAAGTGGAAATGGGATAGAGTGACAAAATCAGCTCATTTCATTCTTGTACGAATGGACTATTCGCTTGAAAAGTTAGCTGAGTTGTATATCTCCGAGGTTGTGAGATTACACGGAATACCTGTTTCTATTGTTTCAGATAGAGATCCGAGCTTTACATCGAGGTTTTAGAAGAAACTAAAAGATGCACTGGGTACAAAGCTACACTTTAGTCCTGCATTTCACCCACAGATGGATGGTCAATCCGAATGAGTTATTCAGATACTTGAGGATATGTTGAGATGTTGCATTCTTGAGTTTGAAGGTATGTGGGAAAAGTATTTGCCGTTGATTGAATTCGAGTATAACAACAGTTTTCAATCGAGTATTAAGATGGCACCATATGAAGCTTTATACGGTCGAAAGTGTTGAACACCATTGTATTAGACTGAGCTAAGTGAGAATAAGATTCACGGGGTCGATCTGATTAAAGAAATAGAAGAGAAAGTAAAAGTGATCCATGATAGTTTGAAAGCAACGTCAGATCGTCAAAAATCTTACGCAGATTTGAAACGGAAAGATATTAAGTTTCAGATCGGAGATCAAGTGTTTTTAAAAGTATCTCCATGGAAGAAAATACTTCGGTTCAGTCGTAAAGGCAAGTTAAGTTCGAGATTCATTGAGCCGTATAAAATTATCGAACATATTGGGCCAGTTGCTTATAGATTTTTGTTGCCACCTGAGTTAGAAAGGATTCATAACGTATTTCATGTATCGATGCTATTAAGATACAGATCAGATCCTTCACATGTCATTTCCTCGACTGAGATCGAAATTCAGCCTGATGTGTCTTATGATGAAGAACCGATACAAATTTTAGCTCGTGAGATCAAGGAGTTGAGAAATAAAAGGATAGCGATAGTGAAAGTATTGTGGCATTGACACGGGGTTGAAGAAGCTACGTGGGAACCCGAGGATACTATGAGAAAGCAATATCCAAACCTATTCACTGGTAAAATTTTCGGGGACGAAAATCCCTAAGGGGGGAGAGTTGTAACAGCCTAGTTTTAGCTAAATCGGAATAGTGGTTTCGGAACCACAAATTTGATGTTGAAAATTATTTCAATATTATTTTTGGTGTTTACAGTATGTGAATTTATATGTGTGAAAATTTCGTGAGCTAATTTTATCGTATAATAGCTCAAATTGAGAAAAATGATTAAATCGTGTAAAATGCAAAAGTTGCATTCTATTTGATAAAGGTGTCTATTTGTCATGGCTTATTAAATGGGAGGTCCGTATGTTGAAATTAGACCATTGATAGTGGAATGTGACATAAATTGGCATTAAAATGGATGATATTAAATGGTTTTAAATAAGGTTAATTTGGTAATTTAGTTAAATAATGTATATTAATTAAAACAAAAGATGAAAGCATGTTCATCTTTGTTTATTTCTTAACTGAAATTGAAGAGAAGAATACTCCATTTAGGGCTCACACATTCGGCACCTTTAATCCTTGATTAAGGTATGGTTTTTGATCGGTTTTTGATGATTTCTATGTTTCTGTGATTGTTGCTTTGAGTACTAGCTAGCCCCCGTACCCTAATTTTTGAATTTTTTGATGAATCTGTGAGTTTCCATTGATGAATGCTTGAGCTTTTGAATGTTTGATGATGGATAATGAAAGCTTGGTGCTTGATATACATGTTTTGTAAAGTGAGTTTTGACAAAAATGTCAATTAGGGATTAATTTTAGAAAAGTGTAAATTAAGGGGTTAAATTGTAAAATAAATGAAAATTTTGGGCTACTAGGGGTCCCTAGGAAATTTGGATAGGCTTGAGTGAAATTAAATTTTTGTAATTTGTGTTTAATAGGGACTAAATTGAATAAATGTGTAACTTTAGGGGTTAAAGTGCAAAAATACCAAAATATGTGTATGTGGATTAAATTTAATGAATTGATGATTAAATGGTTTAATTTTGAATACATATAGATCAAGAAAGAAAGAATTCAGATTTAGATCGAGGAAAATAGAAGGTTATTGAGTAATTGATCTGATTCGTCATTTCCGAGCACGAGGTAAGTTCGTACGTGATAAATGAAGTTATAATTATGTTTTTAATGCTTTAATAATGCATAAATTGTATATATGTGACTACGATTACGTACGATTATAAATTGACTATGTTTGGCACTTAGTGTACGTTTCAAAATAACTTCGGCTATGAATAGCACTTAGTGTGCGAACTGGAATAGCTTCAGCTATATGAGGCACTTAGTGTGCGATACTAAGATAGCTTCGGTTTAATGTGATGACACTAAATGTGCGAGATCATTATAGCTTCGGGTAGTCACTGATGCACTAAGTATGCGAATTCTTAAAGCATTGAAAGACTTCTAAAAGAATTAATGTATTGAATAAAGAGGTGAGAATGAAATAAATAAATAAGGGAAAGTTCAGGTATGTACGATACCTATGTGGTAGTTGATACTATGTGTATGAAGCTCGATGAATTTGTATATACATGTTAAATGATGGTGGATTAGAATTGAATGATGATATAAGAACTAATAAGTGTTTATTAATTGATGTTTTGTATCACATGAACTGTTGAGTATATTTGGTACGAACTTACTAAGCTATGAAGCTTACTGTGTGTTATATGTCTATGATTTATAGATCATCGAAGCTAGCTTGGATTTGGAGATCGTCAAGAAACGTCATCACATTATCGATCATCTTGTTGGTACTTTTGAAGCTTGTATATATGGTATATGGCATGTATAGGCTAGTGTCATTTTGAGTATGTCTTGAGTTGTGAATTTGGCCATGTGATTTGGTTTGTTAATGATTTAAATGTTGGTATGGATATGGCCATTTAAGTTGACTTGAATTATGGGTTTAATATGTGATACATGAGATGTATTTAATGCCTTATGAGTTGTGGGTTGATTTTGTGATGTTGAAATGGTAATTTTTGTGGCATGAAATAGGTGATGATGAAATACATTTAGAAGTCATACAAGTTTAATAATTTTGGTATAATTTGGTTATGGAATTGAGTAGTTGAAATCTTGTGCAAAGATGACATAATATGTGTATGAATTGGTACCAGTTTGGTTGCTTATAAAGTCATACCATTGCTCAACTCATTTCACTAATAAACATTCCATTTCACATTTTTCTTTCATTTCATATACAATTTCCTTTTCAATTTCCATAGTAGACATTCAAGGTCATATTCATCTTTATTTATATTCCATTTATATACCCTTATTTTGATTCCTATTTTTTTTATTTCCCTATTAATGTGACTCGAACTTAGACGAATACGCGGATCCAACCAACACGCCAATTTGAAACCCAGTGCCTAACGGATAAATCCATAATAATGAATTATGGCATGGGCTGACCAATTTCCTTTTTAGTTCTTTGCTTCAAAAGTTTAGAATGAATAGCGAAATTTGTTTTCTCTTTCATTCCACTCATTTCTTTTATTATTTCTTTTACCATTTCATTTTAATATGTTAATATTTCATTTTTATAATATTTTATATAATAAACATACATATTAATACATCAACTGACCATTCATTTGTAAATTAGTGTATAATTACTACTTACACCTCTCTATTTTAAGTTCCAATTATAAATCCTTAGCAAATTGCACTCTTATCACTTATGCATTTTAGTCTCTATACTCAAATTAAGCCCTAATTCCATAAAATTACTCGATTGAAATTTAATTCACTTCAATCATAACTTCATAAATATTTAATAAAAATGTTTATGAGCCCAATTTACAAAATTGGGGTTCCGAAACCACACTTTTCGACACTATTAACTTTTGGGTCGTTATAGAGGAAGTGGAGAAAGTTGTGGAAAAAGTGAAGATGTAATGACCTTAAAGTTAATGGTGTCAGAAAATACAATTTTGAGAACCAATTTCCTTAAACTGAGCTTCTAAATATTATTATTAAATATTTACATAGTTATTATATAAGTGAATTGAATTTTGGATAGGTAATTTTGCCAAATTAGAGATTTATTAAGCTTCAAGGGCTAAATTATAAAAGTGGTAAAAGTTTAATCGCTATAGATTTTCATTTGCTAAAAAGACGAAAATAATAATTAAACCAATGTCTAAAATGACAATTAGGCCATTTAGAAGATAGTGGATGGTTAACTGTGGCTTTTGATAGTAAATAATGTTAAATTATAATATAGTTGATAAACCGTAATTTATACATATTTCTATCCCATGCTTAGCATATTTTATGGATGATTTTCCTTAAAATTTGTGAATTTGATGCTCCTAATGCCTTAATTTCATGTTTTATACTTAGGTAAGCATAGGAGAGTGAAAGGAACAAGAAACGGGCCAAAAACGAAGAAAATGGGCCAACGTACGAAATCAATACGGCCTGGACTCTCACATGGGCAGACTACACGGCTGTGTCCCTTTGGCAAGGTCAAAGTACGATTTACACGGTTAGATCACATGCCCGTGCCCATTTAATAGCCTTGATCACGGCCTTAAGTAATCGCACATGGGCGTGTCACAAGGGCGTGTCCCTGCCGAGCCCAAGTTTAGTCTAATTCGGAAAATGCCAATTTTGAGGGATCTTAGGCATTCCAAAGCCTATAAATACACCCTAGAAGAGGAGAAGAGGGGGGACGCAGAGGAGGAAACAAGGAATTTGTGACAACCCGAATTAGGGCCTAATCGGAATAGTGGTTTCGTGACCACAAATCCGAGATAGAAATAATTATTTTATAATTATTTTGGGGTTTATGATATGATTGCATGATTGTGTGAAAATTTCGTGATGAAATTCTATGCCTAAAGTGCTTAAATTGAAAGTAGGGACTAAATCGAATAAGTTGCAAAATTTGCATCCCGGAAGTTTTTAGTACGAAATTGTTTTGGAATATTAATTAGGAGGTCTTAAATAGCAATTTGACCAATTTTAAGTTCATGGACAAAATTAGGACATGGAAGGAATTTTGAAAGTTTAGTAAGGAGGGCATTTTGGTCATTTGGATATTAAATGAAATAAAATGGGAAAAATAACACAAAATTGATCATCATCCTCCTTAGTTGCTGCCGAATTCTCCCTCTCTCCATAGCTAGGGTTTCTTCAATTTTCAAGCTCCATAGTAAGTGATTCCAAGCCCGCTTTTAATGTTCTTTACGCTTTTAATCCGGAAGCTCGATTAAGCTTATGCTAGTAATAATTTAACCTAGGGTTCATATTTGGAAAAATACCCATAGGTGAAATTTGTGTATTTTGATGTTTTATGATAGAATATGAGGTTTTAAATTATGTTAAATAACTTGTGCTACTCGGTTTTAAGTGAAAACGAGTAAAGCAGATAATCGGTAAAAATACCTATTGTTCATAACTATATGATAGAGTGAGAATTTGATGTTGTTGTAGAAGAGAAAATGTTCAGCATATCATAAAATATAAGAATAAGGGCTGAAATTAAATTCCGAGCCTAGGGGTAAAATTGTAATTTTGTAAAAGTTAGGGGCAAAATGTAATTTTTCCATGATGTGATTTTTGGATTGAAATAAATAGTATGAGTATTGAATGAGCTAAATGTGTTATTATAGATCAAGAAAGACGCGAATTGATCTCGAACGGGAAGGAAAAAGTTTTGGACTAAATTGCAAAATTTCCACATTTTGTACCAAGGTAAGTTTGTATGTAAATATTACAATAATTTCATGTACATTCTTATATTTCAGCCTATTATATAAATATACTAGCTGATGTTAAAATATAAATCGACTATTGGAAGAATGGAAATAAATATAGAGAGAGATCCGGTTGAACATTCGGAGAGATCGAATGAAATAGAGGGCGTAGCTAGGTCACATGTATGATGCCGAGTGCACATCATGTGTACAAGAAAGCTACGAGACACCTCAGTAGTAGCTAGGTCACATGTGTGATACGAGATGTATCCCATGTAGACAAGAGAGCTACGTGAAAGATAAATGTAGCTAGGTCGCATGCGTGATTCCAAGTGAAGGACACCATGTAGACAAGAGAGCTACGAGACAAATCGGTTAGGTCGCATGAGTGGTACTAAGTGTTCACCATGTGTACAAGAGAGCCGAACTAAACGAAGTATGATGGTGGGGTGTGTCTTTGAAACCATTAAATATCGAGGATTGATCCGAATTGTTCAACGGGATGGTTTTGTGGTGATATTATGGTTTGGACCTACACTTATGGTGAATGAAATGTGGTGAAAATGATTTGTGGTATATACATATATAAGATAAAATGAGGTTAGCATAAAGAATGTGTGAAAGAGTGAAATTAGCATTAAAACTGTTTTTAGATGGTAGCAGTGACGTGATTTTGAAAAATCACCAAAAATAGGAGGAATATAATTAGAGGTTGAATGAGATGTGAAATTAAAGTTTAATGAGTCTACTTTCATATAAAAGAAACAGATCAAGCAAAGGAATTCTATATTTTGAGATATTTACAATTGTATGTGACTTGCTCAGGATGAATACGTGATCCCCTGTTCCAACTTTGAAAAATCATTAAAATTGTACAAAGCAAATTAAGAAATATAGTTTACATTCCTAAATTCCTTATTGAGACTAGTTTTAAATGAAACAGACTTCAGGGTTGTTTGAATTGTGTACTGAGAGAAATTCAATTCGTAGTGAACAGAGGTCAGATCAGTCGAGCTGTGTAACAGGGAAACTTTAACTAATAAACTGTACTAATCGGCTGAACCAAAATTATAGAAAAAATTATCAAAAAGCTTTATGAGTCTAGATTCAGGAAATTTTACGGATTTGAATTTCGAGTTTTGTAACTCGAGTTATGATTTATTTAGTGAATATGACGCAGCAGAGACAAAGCTTAATCAAAGTGGAATGAATAGTGAAGTTAAAGTAGATATACTTGAATTGTTGTGTAAACATGTTAGATTCTTTAATTAGCATTTACATACTTACTTACTAAGCTATAAGCTTACTTTGTTTCTCTCTTTTGTCTTATAGTGTCCTTCGCTTGCTCAGAGTTAAGGATCGTGAAGATCTACACGCACTATCGGACTTTAGGGTATTTGAACTAAACGTTTTGAATTATGGCATGTATGGTAGGCTTAATTATTTTGTTACGTGTCATATTTGTCTAGGTTTAAAATATTAGTTACAAGATTTCGACCAGCTACTTTGTACAAGCCATTAAAGTTGGCTAATATTGTTCAAGACATATGTTATACGATGCACTAACAAATTGGATGACATATTTATATCTCTGTTATGTTTAATGGTATGTGTTATGTTCGGTAATACCTTGTATCTGTTCCTACGACAGTAACGGGTAAGGGTGTTACATTTAGTGGTATCGAGCCATGGTTTAGTCGGTTCTCGGACTAATAAAGTGTGTGTAAAAGTCTAGCTATACATGCCATAAAAATATTGTGATAGTGTGGTGACTCGATTATTCTAAAGCGTGTTTTGTTTTAATATAGTAATGGATCCTGAAGGAACTGCGGTGATGATCTTTGTAATGCGCCGCTCACAAGGGACCGCTACTGTGGAAAGTAGACTGAGACATTGAGACAAGGAGATGAGGCTCGGATGCCTTTCTCCAAATGATGAACAATTGGTATCTTGAATTTATTCGAGCAAATCCAAATGCTCAACCTCCTCCACCCTCTCCTATACCTCGACGATTCTGTGAGCGCTCAAGGTATAGATTTGGTAAGAATGAACAAGCCTCCGGTTGACAAGATTCGAAAACAAGGGGCGAAGAGTTTAGAGCAAAGGTCGATGATGATCCCGAGAAAGCGGAATTACGGCTTGAAAATTCTACCCGTGTATTTGATGAGCTCTCATGTACACCCGAGGAATGCTTAAAGTGTCTTGTATCACTTTTGAGAGATTGACTTACCACCGGTGGAAGACTTTGGTTGCATGGTGCCAAAAGAAAAGTTACTTGGGATTTCTTCCAGAAGAATTTAGAAAGAAATACATAAGTCGCGATTTATTGATCAAAAACGGAAGGAGTTCCTTGAATTGAAGCGGGGAAAATGTCTCATAGCGAGTATGAGCGCGAATTTGTAAGACTCAACAAGTATGCCCGAGAATGTGTGTCCACCGAGGCCATTATGTGTAGAAGATTTGAAGATGGGCTGAATGAGGACATTAAAGTGCTTGTAGGAATTTTGGAGTTGAAAGAATTTGTAGTATTGGTTGATCGAGCTCTTAAAGTCGAAGAATTGAACAAAGAAAGAAGAAAAGCTACTATTGAGGCCCGAGATGTCGAAAAAGACGATAAGCAAGCCATTTCAATCTCAACCAAAGAGGTCCAAAGAGACAAACCCTCGAATGACAGTTTCAATTGGGGATTCACACGAGATCGTGGTAGAGCATATT
Source organism: Gossypium arboreum (assembly GCF_025698485.1). Classification (NCBI taxonomy): domain Eukaryota; kingdom Viridiplantae; phylum Streptophyta; class Magnoliopsida; order Malvales; family Malvaceae; genus Gossypium; species Gossypium arboreum. Next base: position 78,677,311 of record NC_069080.1, read on the forward strand.
CGGGTCTAAAGCTCAAGCTACTTGGTGGCAAGTGTGGGTAATGTGCGACCTAGAAAGCTCGAGTGTCGACAATGTGGCGAGCAACATTATGGTGAGTGTTGGGGACCGAGCGAGCTTGTTTCAAAAGGGTTCTCGCGAGCATTTTATTAGAGATTGTCCGGAGAAAGTTAAAGAAGAAAGATTTGAGTGCTAGATGAATACCACCGCTAGTAGAGGTAGACCACCGAGAAATCTTGGAGGTGGGACTAGTAGTAAAGCGTGATGAAAGATTTAACGGCAAGATCGAAGCTAGAGCACTGCTAGAGCTTATGCTATACGTGCGAGAAGATGCATCATCTCCGATATCATTCTTGGTACATTTTCTCTCTATGATACTATTGTTATTGCATTGATTGATCCGGGTCCACTCATTCCTATATCTCGCATGAATTTAGTATCCAATAAAAAGTTGCTGTTGAATTTATCGAGTTTACGATTAAAGTGTCGAACCCTTAGGCCAATATGTGCTAGTTGACAAGGTTTGCAAGAATTGCCCATTAACGATTCAAGGTCACTGTTTTTTGCCAACTTGATGTCATTACCATTTGGTGAGTTTGACGTTATCTTGGGAATGGACCGGTTAACATTGTATGATGCTAAGGTAGATTGTAAACAAAAGACACTAGAGTTGAAATGTGAAAATGGAGAAATTCGTGGGTTGAAACAGATGAATCAAATAAATTGCCTATGGTGATTTCGCATATGTCCGCATGTAAATACATGAGAAAAGGGTGTGAAGCTTATCCGGCTTATGTAATGAATATTGAGTTGCCTCAACTGAAATTTGAATCGATCGATAGTCTGTGGTAGCTTATGCTTGAGACAGTTAAAACCGCATGAGAAGAACTATCCTACACATGATTTGGAACGGCCATTGTTGTTTTTGCCTTGAAGATTTGGCGACATTATTTGTACGGTGAAAAATGCCGAATTTTTACTGATCACAAAAGTTTGAAGTACTTGATGAATCAAAAGGATCTGAATCGCCACAATAAGATGGCTTGAATTATTAAAGGATTATGATCTAGTGATTGATTATCATCCGGAAAAGCAAATGTAGTTCTTGGCGCCTTGAGTAGAAAATTTCTTTTTACTTTGAGAGCCATGAACACGGGTTAGCATTGTCGATGATGGGTCAATCTTAGCGAGATGAGAGCTAAACCGTTATTTCTCCGATTGATTTGTGATGCTCAAAAGAATGATAGCGAGTTGCGGATCAAGAGAACTCAATGCGAATCGAAGTTCGACTCGATTTTCGAGTTGGACCAGATGACTATTTGATGTTTCGAGACAAAGTTATGTGTGCGAAAAATGATAAATTGATTCGAAAATATTACATGAGGCGCACAATGGTCATTTATCGTTCATCTGGTAGCACAAAAATGTATAATGATTTAAAGAAGTCAGATTGGTGGCGGTATGAAAAGGGACATTTCGAATTTGTAACCAAGTGTTTGATCATCAACAAGTAAAAGTTGAACATCAAGTGCCTTCAGATTACTTCAACCGGTAATGGTGCTCGAGTGGAAATGGGACAAGATTACCATGGATTTTGTAACCGGTTTGCCTTTAACTCCTAAAAGAAGGATCTTTGTTTGGGTAGTGGTTGATAGATTAACAAAGTCAGCCCACTTTATACCAAGACGTACTGATTACTCACTTGATAAATTAGCGAATTATATATTGCTGAAATTGTGAAGTTGCACGAGTACCTATGTCTATAATATCGATAGAGATCCAAGATTTACCTCGAGATTTTGGAAAAAGTTACAAGAAGCTTTGGGTACAAAATTGAACTTTAGTACCGCATTTCATCCACAAACAGATGGTCAAACGGAAAGAGTAATCCGTACTCGAAGATATGCTTAGATGATGTGTTTTAGAATTTGGAGGTAGTTGGGAGAAATATCTATCTTTGATTGAGTTTGCCTACAATAATGCTTATCAATCAAGTATACAAATGGCACCGTCACGAAGCCTTGTATGGTCGTAAGTGTCGAACTCCTTTATATTGGACCGAGCTTAGTGAGAAACAGATTCATGGAGTTGATCTAGTTAAAGAAACCAAGAGAAAATAAAAGTAATTCGGATTGCTTGAAAGTCGCTTCAGATCGACAAAAGTCATATCTGATTTAAAAGAAAAGAGATTGAATTTCGTGGGTGATAAAGTGTTCTTGAAGGTGTCACCATGGAAAAAGATTCGAGATTTAGTCGAAAAGGCAAGTTGAGTCCGCGTTTTATTGGGCCGTCTGAGATTCTTGAGAGAATTGGACCATGGCATATCTGTTGGCCTTACCGGCAGAGTTAGAAAGAATTCATAACGTGTTTCATGTATCAATGTTGCAACGTTATCGTTCGATCCTTCACATGTGATTTCCCAACGAAATTGAGATTCGATCGGATATGACCTATGAGGAGAAACCAATAAAGATTTTGGCTCGAGAGGTTAAACAGTTAAGAAATAAAAGTATAGCTTTAGTGAAAGTATTGTGGCACGACATGGGATAGAAGAGGCTACGTGGGAACCTAAGGAAGCTATGAGGAAACAGACCCAAACCTCTTTCTGGGTAAGATTTTGAGGACGAAAATCTCAAAAGGGGGAGAATTGTGACAACCCGAATTAGGGCCTAATCGAATAGTGGTTTTGTGACCACAAATCCGAGATAGAAATAATTGTTTTATAATTATTTTGGGGTTTATGATATGATTGCATGATTGTGTGAAAATTTCGTGATGAAATTCTATGCCTAAAGTGCTTAAATTGAAAGTAGGGACTAAATCGAATAAGTTGCAAAATTTGTATCCGGAAGTTTTAGTATGAAATTGTTTTGGAATATTAATTAGGAGGTCTTAAGTAGCAATTTGACCAATTTTAAGTTCATGGACAAAATTAGGACATGGAAGGAATTTTGAAAGTTTAGTAAGGAGGGCATTTTGGTCATTTGGATATTAAATGAAATAAAATGGGAAAAATAACACAAAATTGATCATCATCCTCCTTAGTTGCTGCAATTCTCCATCTCTCCATAGCTAGGGTTTCTTCAATTGTCAAGCTCCATAATCAAGAAAGACGCGAATTGATCTCGAACAGGGAAGGAAAAAGTTTTGGACTAAATTACAAAATTTCCACATTTTGCACCAAGGTAAGTTTGTATGTAAATATTACAATAATGTCATGTACATTCTTATATTTCAGCCTATTATATAAATATACTAGCTGATGTTAAAATATAAATTGACTATTGGAAGAACGAAATAAATATAGAGAGAGATCCGGTTGAACATTGGAGAGATCGAATGAAATAGAGGGCGTAGCTAGGTCACATGTATGATGCTTGAGTGCACATCATGTGTACAAGAAAGCTACGAGACACCTCAGAGTAGCTAGGTCACATGTGTGATACGAGATGTATCCCATGTAGACAAGAGAGCTACGTGAAAGATAAATGTAGCTAGGTCGCATGCGTGATTCCAAGTGAAGGACACCATGTAGACAAGAGAGCTACGTGAAAGATAAATGTAGCTAGGTCGCATGCGTGATTCCAAGTGAAGGACACCATGTAGACAATAGAGCTACGAGACAAATCGGTTAGGTTGCATGAGTGGTACTAAGTGTTCACCATGTGTACAAGAGAGCCGAACTAAACGAAGTATGATGGTGGGGTGTGTCTTTGAAACCATTAAATATCGAGGATTGATCCGAATTGTTCAACGGGATGGTTTTGTGGTGATATTGTGGTTTGGACCTACACTTATGGTGAATGAAATGTGGTGAAAATGATTTGTGGTATATACATATCTAAGATAAAATGAGGTTAGCATAAAGAATGTGTGAAAGAGTGAAATTAGCATTAAAACTGTTTTTAGATGGTAGCAGTGACGTGATTTTGAAAAATCACCAAAAATAGGAGGAATATAATTAGAGGTTGAATGAGATGTGAAATTAAAGTTTAATGAGTCTACTTTCATATAAAAGAAACAGAGCAAGCAAAGGAATTCTATATTTTGAGATATTTACAATTGTATGTGACTTGCTCAGGATGAATACGTGATCCCCTGTTCCAACTTTGAAAAATCATTAAAATTGTACAAAGCAAATTAAGAAATATAGTTTACATTCCTAAATTCCTTATTGAGACTAGTTTTAAATGAAACAGACTTCAGGGTTGTTTGAATTGTGTACTGAGAGAAATTCAATTCGTAGTGAATAGAGGTCAGATCAGTCGAGCTGTGTAACAGGGAAACTTTAACTAATAAAATGTACTAATCGGCTGAACCAAAAATTATAGAAAAAATTAGAAAAATATTTATGAGTCTAGATTCAGGGAAATTTTACGGATTTGAATTTTGAGTTTTGTAACTCGAGTTATGATTTATTTAGTGAATATGACGCAGCAGAGACAGCTTAATCAAAGTGGAATGAATAGTGAAGTTAAAGTAGATATACTTGAATTGTTGTGTAAACATGTTAGATTCTTTAATTAGCATTTACATACTTACTTACTAAGCTATAAGCTTACTTTGTTTCTCTCTTTTGTCTTATAGTGTCCTTCGGCTTGCTCAGGAGTTAAGGATCGTGAAGATCTACCCGCACTATCATACTTTAGGGTATTTGAACTAAACATTTTGAATTATGGCATGTATAGTAGGCTTAATTATTTTGTTACGTGTCATATTTGTCTAGGTTTAAAATATTAGTTACAGTACTCGACCAGCTACTTTGTACAAGCCATTAAAGTTGGCTAATATTGTTCAAGACATATATTATACGATGCACTAACAAATTGGATGACATATTTATATCTCGGTTATGTTTAATGGTATGTGTTATGTTCTGGTAATACCTTGTATCCTATTCCGGCGACGGTAACGGGTAAGGGGTGTTACATATATACATCATCAAAAAGATAATTATTTAACAACAAAAAGTCAAGCCTATACATGCAATTATCGAAATTTAACTACTAGAGTACCAAAAGGCTTAGATAGTGTGGACGACTTCGACTTTGAGATCCCTGAGATCGTAGCTAACGAACAAGATCTATAAAACAGAGAATTAAGGCAACAAAGTAAGCATTACTATGCTTAGTAAGTTTTAAGCATTTCAAACAATTAAAACGTATCATATAAAATGAACATTAAATATCACAAAACTCGTATTCTAATTGTAATTCACTTGGCCGAATATATACAAGTACACTAGCTACAAATCCTATTGGCCGAATATGTATTTATGTATAGACAAGAAAATTTCTAGCACATGTTTCATTATCTACATGGTTTATACAATTACGTTTAGTCACATATTTTCCTATAATGACTTACAGTGACCGAATATGTCATTGTCTTATCTTCAAATATCGAATTCATCCACACACCTATATATATATATATATATACATGGTTCTTTGATACTAATAAATCATTTTGAAATCAATTCACATATGAGCACAAAATACGTACGTTAACATGTAAAGTATATATATTACTTACTCGATGATGGTTACCACGGACATTCAATATCGTAGTCTTACTTAACTTACTAGCCTCGGTCCTGTCAAGTCTTAGAACTCGAAACACATTTATAACACAAGTCCACGGGTCTTTAACCCGGGTACCATTCCAGCACGTAGCCTACGGACTACAAGTCCGGATATATTTCCAGCACATAGCCTACGGACTTCAAGTCCGGATATATTTCCAGCACATAGCCTGTGGACCTCATGTCCGGATATATTCCTAGCATATAGCCTGCGGACCTCATGTCTGGATATATTTCAAATACCATGCATACTTAGTCATATTTTAACATATCTCATTCAACCTATCACTTTAGTAGTCATTTACTACATTCGGATATAAGCTCAATATGCACATCATCATTCACATTTCGGCTTAAGAATTATACTTAATACCACACATTCATTTCACCATTCAAGCTTAATCCCAAAGTGATCATTATACTATAATGGTATACATACACTATTTATTATACAACTATAATCAAGAACAAACCAAAGATTGCAATTCACTTAATATACTCTTATAAAAGCGTCATCAATTTCATACTAAAAGAAACTACTCAAAACTTACCTCGGGTATAATTAAACAGTTATGGATAGGCTACTCGATTGCTTTCTCCTTCCCCTTATCTGATTTAGTTCCTCTTTGCTCTTGAGCTTTAAAATTAAACAATTGAATTTGTTTAATTACCTACTCAACTTTAATTCTTTAATAATCACATTTGATAATCATATAACTTCCATACATGTTAAGTTTTATAAAATGTACCATGACTCGATATCATGCCTATTATTTACACGAATTTATCTATATAATATATATATATATATATATATATATATAACCGAATGTCTCTATGTCACAAGGTACTTACCTAAGGCATATATTTTTATATACCTATGTGTGACTAACACAATTTAATCAATTACTCATTTTATGCACAACCACGTATACACACATATATATAATCATAACAGGCCTTAATATCTCATATAACACATTCGGCCTTAACCACTCAAACTTAGCTTTCATATACAAATTCCATTTCATGATCAAATGTAGCAAATTGTACATAGGTTTCACCTATGCTAAACAATGACTGAATATATATTTCGAAGAAATAACTTACTTAATACATAACTCACATTAACAAGTACATATAACCCTAATGACCTAATGTATGTCACCCCAATTCCTATGACTTAGCCATTTACCCTTTTAGCTGAATATCCGTAAAACATCTAGTTCACATACACAAACACAATCTCTTAAGGCTTATTATATTTTCAAGTACACATCAAATTTATATAGCCGAATATACATATATATTTAGCTCATCAAACCGATACTTAATCATATTTTCCCCTAATACAAATGTATTCGGCAATGACCACAACTATTTAACCAACTTTAAAAACAAACCACAACATTTTAAATTCATCTTATTCCTTCCCCCCCTTTTGACCGAATGTACATATCAAATGAAAACTCAACTAAACAACAACATTTTTCTTTCCAAAATGCATATACACACATACGGCAATTTCAATTCATACTTTTCAACCATGAATTCTACTTATTCAACCATCATTTAAGCTACTTAACATATAACTAACATCTTCCCAAAAACTTATCAAAATAATACCAATTTAGCACTTCTTTGAAAGGACACTTGTTCATTGATTCATGAATTTAAACCATGGGTTAACTATGCTATGTATTTATCCATTTAATTTCATAATCAATTACAAATAAAATTGCATTACATACCTTTAAATGGAGATAACCATGGTCGAATGCCTTGGCTTCTTCTTCACTATTTTTCTTTCCCGATTCTAAATCAAGAAAGAAAGATGAACATCTATTTTTTTATCATCTTTTATTGTTTTACTAATTAATTTATTTCAAAAATAAAGCCATTACTTATTATAATACTTAAATAAAACATATATTATACATCAACCATCATTTATGGCCGGCCACTAACAAAATTGGTCCATTTGACATGCAAATCCCTCATGTCAACATTTCATGCATTATTTGGCACTTTAAAATTTACCTATCACACTTTCAAGTTTTATCACATGAGTCCTATCTTATAAATTTCACATACAAATGACAAAATCAAAGCATGAAACTTTCATACATGCATTTACACATATAATAAACATAGAATTTAATAGTTAATTATTTTTATGACTCGATTTTGTGGTCCCGAAACCACTTTCCTACTAGGGTCAAATTAGGGCTGTCACAGTGTGAGACGACTTTTGATTCTGATTTTTGTTATTATTACTCCGAGATAAAATTCATGCAATGAATTATCCAGAGCTTATGCAGAAAATGTTGTACAAGACCCAGTAGTAGCTCGTTTGTTCATTCAAAGAGTAATGAATATGCAGTTATTTGAAGAAGATGTCCTGATGATCGGGAATATAATTTGAGTATGCAGTTGCATCTTGAAAATAGTTCAAATGTGTTTGGAAAGAGATATATGAGGTGGAATTGACTTGTGATTCTGAGGAAAAAGGTGAAAGTGATTCATGAAATCTGAAAGCAACTTTAGACTGACATAAGTGGTGTACATATTTGAAAATTTAAGATATTGGATTCCAAATCGATGACAGAGTGTTTCTGGAAGTATTACCTTCAAAGAGGGCTCTTCGATTAGGAAGAGGAAACTACGAGAACGTTACTCTAATCTCTTTTCTGGTAAGATTTTCGGGGACGAAAATCCCTAAGGGGGGAGAGTTGTAATAGCCCGATTTTGGGTCTAGTCGGAACAGTGGTTTTGGGACCACAAATATGACGTAGAAAATTTTATTTTTATTATATTTTTATGGTCTACACTTTTATGGAATGATTTCATGAAAATTTCGTTCAAAAATTTTGATGTTTGGGCACTTAATTTGGTCAAAAGAACTAAATTGTAAAAAGTGCAAAAGTTGAGTTCTACATGTTAGAGGTGTCTAATTGCTATGAAATTTTAAATTGGAGGCCCTTAAATGGTAATTATACCATTGGTTAAATTGTTGGACAAAAATGGACATGGTTAGGTATGTTTCTAAAGTTTTTCATTAATGGCATTTTAGTAATTTAGTAATTAAATGAATTAAAAATCCAAATCAAAAGCCAATTTTTGGTCATCTTCTACCCCATGGCCGAATATACCAAGTAGAAACCATGGCTAGGGTTTTTCAAGCTTCCAAGCTCGATTGTAAGCCCGTTCTAGCCCCTTTTTAATTATTTTTATGTTTTTGAAATCCTCTAACATGATCTATCTATTTGTACCACTAATTTAAGAAATAATCAAGGCTTAAAATTTTACCTATGATGGATATTTGTGTATTTTGATATCTAATGGTAGGAAATGTATGTTTGGTGTATGATAAACGACTTTTGTTAAGTGATTTTCGATGAAAATGCCTAAAATGACCTATTTGTAAAAAATTATAAAATAGGCGTTAAAATACAAATAAAATAAAAATGTGGGCTGCTATAAGCATGTATAAGGTTCAGCTAGGCATGGGTATTGAAGAAATTGAGTACATTTCATTTTACGAGCCTAGGGACTAAATTATAAAAATGTGAAACTTTAGGGGCAAAAATGTAATTTTTGCCATAATGTGTTTTTGGGCTGATTTGAATAGCATAATGATTAAATAAGTTAAATTTGATATTATAGATCAAGAAAAATGAGGTTCGAAATTAGAATGGGGGAAATGCGTATTTGACGGTTAGGTCCTTTTCGCCATATTTATGCCGAGGTAAGTTCGTATGTTTAATAAGTATTAAATTATATATGTATAAATGCTTAATTGATATAATTGTGGTAAATGCTATATTATTGAAATGAAATGTGAATGCTATTGAGTATGATACTACGGAAATGACCGACAGAGATTCGATATAGTGAAAGTCCCAGTTGAACGTTAAGAATAGATAGGATACAAATGTCATGACATTAGGGTTACTGAGATTACGTGTAAGACCATATCTGGGATATGGCATCGATATGAGACTTCGTGTAAGACCATTTCTGGGTTATTGGCATCGATACGAGATTACATTTATGACCATATCTGGGATATGGCATTGGTACGGTACTATGTGTACGAGATTCCCAAGTATCATTTAGTATTCCAAGTGGTTCAATAGGTAATTTAACGGGTATGTCAAAGAAGAGAAAGAGCACGTAAGTATTATGAATTTGTACAGGTATGTACATAAAGTTTATAAGCATTGACTTCATGATATTGTGAGTTCATGGTTTCCATGAGAATGTTTTTATGAAAGCCTTGTGATTATCGGTCTATACTTGTGATGTACGAAATACATGGTAAACTCGGTTGGCAATTGTGTAATTGGCTGCGGGCTAAATTGAGTTATGATCTAGCATGTTTGATTCACTCAAATTGTGATTTATCGGATATGAGAAAAAGGAAATATTGGCATAATTGCCTATTAAAATAATTATGAGAAGATATGGGGTTTAAACAATTGAAAGATGTTAGAATATATGCTTGAAAAGTGAACACTCATAAATTAATATGCATGTTTATTATGAGGTTTGAAATGATTGATTGATTGTGGTAAACGGTTATAATGGAGAGATATTAGTTATTAGGCTAATGTCAAGACATATTAAATTATGCTTGTGAATTGATAGAACAAATAATGTGACTGAATAAGTTATAATTATGAGTTTTAATGAAATTTATATTATCTTGTGTTTATATCATTGGATTTGGTAAATGATTGGCAAGAGTTGCTTATTATGTTCATACGGACTTACTAAGCTATATAGCTTACTCCCCCTTCCTTTCCCATGTTTTAGAATGTCGTCAAGCTAGCTTGGGTTGGAGATTGCTGAAGATCCTATCACACTATCAAGTTATCGTATTGATGAATTCAAGTATTTTGAGTTATGCCATGTATAAGGACTTGTTCATTCTATTATATGCGTCATATGATTTTAGTCAATGTAATGGCTTGTAATCATCAAAGGCTTGTTTTGCTATTTGGCCATGTAAGTTGGCTTATATTGGCTAACATGGTTGTAAGCCTAAGTATATTCACATATGTGTCAATGTCTATGGTGATATGATCATGGTATGCTTGGAGAATGTGAAATGTTTGGAAATGTGATTTATGGCATGATTGTGTAATTTTTGGAAATGTGACCTATTGATAAGATAAGGAATTTGAGTATAATTTGGTAACTAGAAAGTAATTGAATGAAGTTTAATGAATGTGAAATTTGTATGTTTAATTTAGGGCTTAATAAATGTAGTGAATGTGTTACATAAAGACATTGAGTTGATATGATTTAACCATGAATATGGATGTTTTGGTTGCCCAAGTATGTATTGTTTTGTGCCTTTGAATTGGGGTAAGTGTATGTGTGAATAAGGGTGGCAAAATGGCTTGGTAAATAGCCTTGTTTTTGTCCACACAGGTAGACACACGAGCATGTGTCTAGGCCGTGTGTGACACATGGTCAGCCTCATAGGCATGTGATCCGGCCGTGTAAATTTGTTGCAAAATAGATTGTTCAGAATTAAGCACACGGGTAGAGACACGGGCGTGTGTCTCAGCTGTGTGAAGGACACGGCCTCGGGACATGGACCTGTGCCCTTGCCATGTGACTTCAATTTGCTATTGGGTGACAAACAAAGAGTTACATGGGTTAGGGACACAGGCATGTGTGACCACACGGTCTGCCCACACGGGAGTGTCCTAAGCTACATGGGCGTGTGACCCCTGTTTGGTGGAAAAATTTTCTAAGTGTTGTAAAAATTTCTAAATTTCTCTGTGTAGTCTCGAATCACTTCCAATGCATGTTTTGGGCCTCGTAGGCTCCTAATAGGGACTTTATGATTAAATGCAAAAAGTTTGAATTTCATACTAAATTTTATGGCTCGGAAGTGTATGTTTGCTTATGTTTAAGTCCGGTAATGTCTCGTACCCTGTTCTAGCGTCAAATATGGGTAAGGGGTGTTACATATAAGGTACGTAGGGTAAGACCATGGATGAAAGATGCCATGTCATCATGGTATAAGGTATAAGGTGTATGGTGTAAGACCGTAGATGAAAGATGCTATGATAGACAGGTATAATGAGTAAAACCATCGATGAAAGACTCCATTGCATCATATGATAGCCAGGACGGAAAATCAGTGTAAAACCATGGATGAAAGACTCCATGGCATCCACAGAGAAAGTCTGCTGAGACAGTAAACACAGAACAAATAGTCCATCAGGACAATAAACACAGGGTAAGTCCACTGAGATGTAAGAAATGAGGTAAGAAGGTGTAAGATCATAGCTCGGCTGCGACAACCCATAAAGGTTGCCCAAAAACAAACATTAAAAGTTAACCAGGACCTCAAGAAAAGGGTATACTATCTATGCGACAAGTATGAGAAACCACGCAGGTGGAAGTAGAGTTAGAAGAAAGTGTAAGCAGTGGCAAAAGAATCTAAAGGAATCTACCAAAAATGATTAAAGTGGTAATGACTGATGTGGAAGCCGACAACGTATGGGTGAAGGCCAAATAAAAATTAAAGGAAAATAGGACAAGCAAGAGCTGGCTTATTCATGGAAATGAAAAAAGGGAAATTATCTAAGGATTGTATGGAAGGATCCGTAGTCAGGAGCCACCACGAAGTGCTTTATGAAGCTGTATGCAAAAAGGTGAACTGTGTAGGAGAAAGAAGTGCCCTCCCAGGATAAGGATTTTGTCGAGGGGACAGAATGTTTGTCAAGACCATTCCTCTTTCAGTAAAGTCTATTATGGGTATGCTGCTATGATAATAGCCCGAAGGGAGGAAACGAGCAAGTAAAATGAAAGGTGTCACATCCCAAAATTCTATTAAGTGTTGTTAATTCATGAACAAGCTTGAGAAGTGGTGTAGTGGTTAAGTTGTTTAAGCAACTCCCAAATAACCCAAATTCTAGTCTCCATAACATCAATTATTTTTTAAAAATAAATTCATACAAAAATTTCGTTAACTTTTCCATGCAAAACCGTCCAACCATAAGCATGTAACTCCTATTTTTATTTTGTTTTGTAACCCCATATTTTAAAATTTAAAAAGGTGATACTCTGATTTGCTGTAATTCGGTGTAACAGATTAAACTAGTTTTCACACTTAAAGAGCCTGAATACAAACATTTTCGTTATATTTTGTTAAGTTTCTTTAGTTTTATTTATATTTAATAAAATGAGGAAATGGAGTCTTTTATTGACATTAAGGGCCGAATGAGGCCTAAGGGAGAGCGTACTTCGTGAATGTGCAGGAGACCATTAGAAGGCATTTTAGGCCGATATTGGTTGCTGTGTCGCCACACGGGAGGTCTGATGTTGCAGCATAGAAAGCAGAATGGAGAAAGTACGAAATGGCTTTGATGTCTTGACATAGATTAAGAGTGTCGTGACATACCCTTAAAGACATCCCAATTAGGAGCATACTGACTTCTATATCGTGACACAGGTCCTGGTGTGTCGTGACATTGACTTTAGGATGAAAATTAAACACGAAGTAGGGGCATTTTGGTCTGCACAATCAAACTTAACGCTCGGGAGCTTCAGCTGACCTAGGGTTAAGGATGGCAATCACTTGAAGGCTATAAATAGGCTCCTTTGGCACATGTTATGAACACCATTCCATTAGCCTAGATTCTTTCTTTAGATTTAGTTTTGTTTTCTTGTTTCTTAGGTTTTCTAGAGTTTAGTTTATTTGTCTTTTTTTTTTGTTTCAAGAGATCTGAATTGTTGAGGAGATCAACTTCTGTGGATTCGAAATTATTATCAATATCAATCACGTTTTTCATAAACTCTTTAATATATTCATTATGACAAATTCTTCTGTCTATTCTACATTGTTTGTGAAAGCCATGAGGAACTAATCCCTCTGTGGGGTTTAGCGAGTGGAGGTATGATCTGTTAATTGTTTTGTAGGGTCAATCAATGGATCAACTGTTTGGGAAAGGAAGAACATGAAACAAACCTTGGGCCTAACAACCTCGAGAAGTCATCAAGGTGGGAATTAACTCAAAATTGGTATTGCCCATTCGTGAACACATTCACCCCAAGCCAGTCTGGACTATGAGGTCGAAAGATAAATAGTTCTTGTTGACTCGTTATGTTAGTGAAAGATCGGAAGATCCTGCTAGGTTAGCGACTAGTTGATTGACGAGGAACTTGAAGCAACAATTGATGGGGATTATCGAAGTGAGCTAATCACTTATAATCGAGATTTCATTTACTCTACTCTTTTTTCTCTTGAGTTTTATTTATTTTATGTTATTTCGGTGTTATTATTTCAAAATCCATAAAGACCCTCTTTTTTATCTGGTACTATAATTTATTTAAAAGTACTAATTAGATCTTTTAGTATTTAGGTTAGAATAGATCTAGCACTCGCCTCTCTTGGGTATGATCCTTGGAGTACTCACCTACTTCATTGTAAAACTATATTACAACTCGACCCGTACGAACTTAGGACTTGGATTCAGTATACGGAGGAGTCTCTCGAATGGAATTTTTAATAAATGATTTATAAACTATTTGGGTTGTTATTTTGGACATTGGATACTAAACTTTTTATAGGTTATTTTTACTATTAAATTTTAAATTTTAAATTTCCATGCATGCATGTTTGATGAAATTATAAATATTTTGAAATGTTGTTATTTAAATTATTATGATTTTTATTTAATTTTAAATAAACTTATAAATTTATGATTTTCTATGTATTTTCAAAAGTCCATTGCAAAAGATTTTTACCAAGATCATTTTAAGAAATAATTAAAATATTGCAAATTATTTTCTTAATCATTTAAGACAATATCTTAATAAAATAATGAACTTTTCAAGTATTTGAGTATTAATAAGAGTTTTTCAAAAACTAATTTACTTAGTACTTAAAATTTAAAGTTTTCATAAAAACAACTGAAACTTGGTTGTTTTTAACAAGTAAATGTTATCAACTGTTTTAATGTGGCTTCCGAAATTTGACCATAACATCTAGGTCGAGTTTAGAGGGTTACAGAAGGCTCACATAGTCACATGGACAATAACTTGTTGGTCTAGAAAATTAGACCAACCTTCACGTGTGAGACAGGAGAGTCCCCAAGTAAAGGCTGGTGTGAGGGGTGGGTTATTGGAAGTAATCCCACCACTGTTTCCAATAGGATTGTGTAACAGCCCTAACCCATTGTCGTCACCAAATTAGGGTTACAGAGTATTACAACACATAAGAAAACAAATTACATAGAACCTCCTTAACCTGGCCTATACGTTATGGCTAGATTAAGAAGGCTACATTAGCCATCGAAATGGCTAAGCTAACTGACATTACTTTTGAAGACTTTAAATAAACTCATTTTAGAGAAAAATCGTATTTGCACTATGAGTTAGTTTAAAAGAGTTCATTTATTAGATAATCTATACTTAAGACTCATTTTATTATTGATAGTGTTGTTTAAGAAAAAAATCGTTTACTTATCACTCTTCTTTGTAAAAGCTCGATGTTAAACTAATGCAACGAAAAAACCATTTTCCAAGTCATTTTGAAAACTTAGTTGCCTTATCAATTTGTTTTTAAAAATGGTTCATTTGCACTGCAGTGGAAATTAGAGAACAATGTTAAATTTTACTTAAGCCCAAAATCATGTATTTGTCTATTATTATGCTTGAGTAATCCATGCAAGCAAAAAAATCCCCAAAAGAAAAGTTACCAAGCCACAAACCAAAAATAATTAAAAATTACAAACCAAAACCAATAAAGACTTAATAATACTTATTAAGAATAGTTCGAGGTCTAAGGTGATTCTCTGACTGTTGAGTCCAGTTCTAATTTGAGGTTTAACTGAAAAGTTAAACACTATTGGGGGTGAGCTTAAGAAAGCTTAGTGTGAGTGAAACAATTATTTAAACAGACATAAATATCAAATACAGTGAAACATATTGCTTTAACAGAAGAACACAAAACTGTCATTGGAATTTCATGTCATTACATAACCATTATCAAATTGATGTCAAATGGTGTATGAGCATGGGTTATTATTCATTCGAATAATAATCATTAATTTAGATACCATTCAATACAACACAATATAACACGTAACATAAATCAATAACATTCAAATATGTTGTGAGCATGAGGCAATTCAAAAAGGTTCCTACCCATACCATCCGCTACACACCACAAGTTCCCCAGAACCCGTCTGCTGAACTTCAACAACTATGAGCATAGCTTGATATGGTAAAACCACTGAATAATCAATAATGCGAAAAATATGTTTGATATCAAATAGTGTGATATAATTGCTAATAACATATAATATGCAACAAAATCGCCAATCCCCTCGGTATTCCAAGTGTAGTGCACTGACTACATATAAATGCAAACTTAATATGCCACCGATACACCACAGAACTCCTCTGTCAACCAAAAGATATCTCATCCCAATGCAAATGCAATATGTCACACAAACTCATACATAATCATATATCAATACTTTTCACAATTATTTGACAAGTTCAACATGCCCTCAATAATCACATACTAAAATCAAATATGTATTAGTAAGCATGGATAAATTTATCTTTCATGCAGGTTTTTTTATTTTAAAATGTGAAGTTGACCATGATGTACCAATTATTCTTGGAAGACTGTTTCTTTCTACTGACAAAACCCTAATTGATGTATAGGAAGGTGAGCTAACCATGAGAGTGAATGATCAACAGGTTATTTTTATGTGTTTATTGTGTTAAAATGCGTGGATGAGAATAAGAAATGTCACACCATTGGCTTGATAGAAGCAACAGTGGATGAATTTGTAGAATTTTGCTACGATAATTCTGACAGTGAAGTCAATTTGATGGAGCAAGGTGATACAACAAGTTTTTAAGAGTTTGGTGAATTTTTGGAAGCCCAGCAGATAATGGATATGCCAAGGAAGAAATCTAAATCATTGTATTTAACAGAACAATCTTTTAAGCCTCCTAAACCATTTGTAGAGGAATCTTCTGTTCTAGAGTTAAAGCCTTTACCACAGCATTTGAAATATGCGTATTTGGGAAATAACAATACTTTGTTAGTTGTAATTTTTGCTTAACTAACACCTGAGCAAAAGGACAGGTTGTTAGAAGTGTTATGGTGATCTAAAAGAGCACTAGGTTAGGCCCTTGCCGATATAAAAGGAATTACCCGTACATTTTGTATGCACAAGTATTTTTGGATGATTTCCATAACAAATCCATTAAACAACAGAGATGACTGAATCCAATTATGAAGGAAGTTGTTAAGAAAGAAATGATCAAGTGCTTGATACTGGCATCATTTACCCAATTTTTGACAGCTCGTGGGTGAGCCTTGTACAATGTGTACCCAAGAAAGAGGGTGTCACTGTAGTAAGTAATGACAACAATGAGCTCAAATTGACTTATACTATTACGGGATGGAGAGTGTGTATGGACTATTACAGGCTTAACAAGATAACTACGAAGGGTCATTTCCCTTTGCCAATTGTTTATCAAATGTTGGACAGGTTAGCTAGTAAGGTTTTTTATTGCTTCTTAGATGGTTATTCAGGATATAATTAGATTGGCATAGCACTTGAAGATCAAGAGAAAACAAATTTCATGTGTCCATATGACAGTTTCGTATGCAGTCGTTGAAGTCATGCAATGCCTCAACATCTTTTCAATGCTGCATGATGGTCATATTCTCAAACATGATGGAAAACTTCCATGAAGTTTTCATGGATGACTTCTCTGTGTTCAGAAATGATTTTGAAGATTGTTTAAGGAATTTGGAGATGGTTTTATGTTGTTGTGAAGAAACAAATCTAGTATTAAACTAGGAGAAATGCAATTTCATGGTTTGTAAAGGCATTGTCCCGGGACATAGGGTGTCATAGTGAGGAATTGAAGTGGACAAGGAAAAAAATAGAAGTGATCAAAAAATTGCCACCGCCAATCAGTGTTAATGGTATTAGAAATTTCTAAGACACATAGGATTTTATAGAGGATTTATTAAGGATTTTTTTGAAAATCTCTAAACCCTTGTGTACTTTACTTGAACAGAATAAACCTTTTAATTTTGATGATCAATATTTGAAACCTTTTGAGGAACTCAAGAAACGAATTGTAGCAGCATCGATTGTGGTTGCTCCAGAATGGACATTACCCTTTGAACTCATGTGCGATGCCAATGATTATGCTGTGGGAGCAATTTTAGGTCAAAGGAGAAGCAAGGTATTACATGCAATATATTATGCTAGTAGGACGTTGATAGAAACTTAGCTAAATTATACCACTACGGAGAAGGAATTATTAGAGGTGGTCTTTGCATTCGATAAATTCTATTCTTATTTAGTGGCAAATAATGTCACAGTCTACACAGATCACTTGGCTATCAAGTACTTAGTATGGAAAAAGATGCCAAACTGGGATTGATTAGGTGGATACTTTTGTTATAATAGTTTGATTTGGAAATTAGAGATCGGAAGGAATTGAGAATCAAAGTGGCTGACCATTTGTTTAATGCCAAGGCATTACCTTGGTACGCCAACATAGTAAGCTTATTAGTAAGTGGTGTAATGCCACCTGACTTTGATGCTCAAAGAAAACGAAAATTTATTTACGATACCAAACAATACTATTGGGATGAACAGTTCCTATTAAAGCATTGTGCAGATCAAATAATTTGGAAATGTGTCCCTAACAATGAGATACATAGTGTTTTCTTGTCACTCAACCCCATATGGAGGAAATTTTGGAGGGGTGAAAACAGTTTCCAAGGTTCTCTAGTTAGGATTCTATTTGCTAAGATTATTTAAAGATACTCATGAATTTTATAAGTTGTGTGATCGTCGTTAAAGAACAAGAAATGTGTCTAGGAGGCAGGAAATGTTGTTGCAAAGTATATTGAAGATTGAACTATTTGATGTATGGAGAATAGACTTTATGAGTCTGTTTCTGACATTTGTGGGCAAGCTATACGTACTTTTGGCAGTAGACTATGTTTCTAAATGGGTAGAAGCAGTAGCCTAGCCTTTAAATGATGCTAAGTCAGTATTGAAATTTTTGCATAAGAACATTTTCACACAATTTGGTACACTAAAAGCCATTATCAATGACGAGGGATTCCATTTTGATTGCAAACTGATGGCCAATACCTTGCGTAGGTATGGGGTGAAACATAGAATTGCCACTGCATATCAGGCCAAACTGAAATTTATAATAGAGAAATTAAACAAATTCTAGAAAAAGTGATGAATCGATCTCGAAACGATTGGTCTACTAGATTGGATGAAACTCCATGGGCATACCGAACTACATTTAAAACACCATTGGGGATGTCACCTTTTAAACTTGTTTACAGTAAGTCATGTCATTTACCTGTTTTAACTTTAGCATAAAGCATTTTGGGTGATTAAGAAGTTGAACATGGATTGGGCTACTGTTGGTAGCAAGAGATTGCTATAATTGAATGACATGGAAGAGTTTTGGATACAAGTATATGAGAATGTTCGTTTGTATAAGGAAATGACCAAGCAATGGCATAATGCCAAAATTTTACCAAGGTAATTTAAGCCTGGACAACAGGTATTATTGTTTAATTCCAGGCTTAAATTATTTATTGGTAAGTTAAAATCTCGATGGTTAGGACCTTTTGAAATAATTCAAGTGCATCTGCATTGTGCTATTTTTGTTAAAGACCTAAGAACAGGGGCTACATTCAAGGTTAATGGACAACACTTGAATCATTACTGGGGTGCTCCTATAGAGCATGACAAGCAAAGCATTAGCTTTCGTGATGTTTGAATTTTTTGTTTTCGTTAATAAGTAATTTTTTGTAGTATTTCCCATTATTATTATTATTATTATTCTCTTTATTTTTAATACAATGTCATTTCTGTTATTATTATTATGAACAGGAGCAGAACAAAAAAAAAACAGGATTTGTTAGAGCAGCAGTTGCCATAGCATTACAAAGAAGCGTTATGCCATGGCAAACTGAATGATGAGGTGTTAATAAAAGAGTTGTCCAGTTAGAAAATTCCAAATGAAAGGTTTCTAAGCAGTGCATTTAGTGAAAATTAGGAAACCCAATGTATGAGGCCCATAATGTAGGGTTCTGTTATTTCATTTTCCCCCCAAAAGTCTTGTTAGTTTTTAACTTTTGCTCTAGGTCATAATTGTTCTCCCTCACGTTTCCCATCCCTTAAAAACTCCCATCATTATTTCTTTTTATTTTCTTCAACTGGTTCACGTTTCTCACTTCTCACAAAGTTCACATTTTTATAGTTCTCTCGTCTTCAGCCTCTTTGCTATTATTTTTTTACTCCATTATTTTTCATTTTCTATTTCCCTGACTTTTTGTTTATTGGTAGTGTAAGGAGTACTTTTAAAGCAGCAGAACCTTCGCGCGTTGGTGCCCCGCAACCAAAGATATTCTTCAATGCTATCTTAGCCACAAGGTATTCCACTAATATTCTAAAGTGGCCATTTTGTTTTGAATAGGGATTTTTGCTGAAGGATGAACCCAACATAGGATAAGATAAACCAGTACCATCAATTGTGGAAAATCACAATTGGACCAGATTTGGTCTACACTTAGGGGATGTTTTGGGTAAAGTGGTAAGATAGTTTTACGCTCATGTGAATTCCCTAGATTCTCCCTTCATTTATGTGGGGGTAAATCTATGCCATTCGACGAATACCATATTAATGCCCAGTTCAACATTGAGGAGGTTAGAGATGAGCATTTTGAATTTTTTGATAATATCAAAAGTATTAGAGGATTTATGCGTTGAAGGAGCGTAGTGGATTATTTCAAGCTAGGAGTGTAATATCCTGATTTTGGGCCTAGTCGGAATAGTAGTTTCGTGACCACAAAATTTGAGATAGAAATAATTATTTTATGATTATTTTAAGGTCTATGATATGATTGCATGATTGTGTGAAAATTTAGTGAAGAAATTTTATGCATAAAGTGCTTAAATTGAAATTAGGGACTAAATCGAATAATTTGCAAAACTTGCATTCTAGAAGTTTCTAGTATGAAATTGTTTTGAAATATTAATTAGGAGGTCTTAAATAGCAATTTTACCAATTTCTAAGTCTATGGACAAAAATTGGACATGGATGGAATTTTTGGAAAGTTTAGTAGTAAGGGTATTTTGGTCATTTAGGGGTAAAATGAATTAAAATACAAAATTAAAAGCCAATTTTGCTCATCTTCAACCCCATGGCCGAATGTAGCAAGGAGAAACCATGGCTATGGTTTTTCAAGCTTCCAAGCTCGATTGTAAGTCTGTTCTAGCCTCGTTTTTAATGATTTTTATATTTTTGGAGTCTCGGTAGCTCAATTTAGCTTATGCTAGCAATAATTCAACCTAGAGTTCATATTTGGAAAAATACCCATAGGTGAAATTTGTGTATTTTGGTGTTTTATGATAGAATATGAGGTTTTAAATTATGTTAGACAACTTGTACTACTCGGTTTTAAGAAAAAACGAGCAAAAGGGCTTAATCGGTAAAAATACCTAATAGTCATAAGTACATGTTAGAGTGAGAATTTGATGTTGCCATAGAAGGGAAAAATGATCAGCATGTCATAAAACATAATAAAATAGGCTGAAGTTTAATTTACGAGCTTTGGGGAAAAAGTGTAAATATGCAAAAGTTTCGGGGCAAAATTGTAATTTTTCCAAAATATGATTTTGGGTCAATTTGAATAATGTGAGTCCTAATTAGACTATATTTTAAATGATAGAGCAAGGAAAACTAAAATTCGAGCTAAAATGGGGAAAATACCAAGTTGTGGACGAAATGGTAAAAGTAGCCATTTTCGCATACGAGGTAAGTTCATATGTAAATGTTGGTGACATGGTTATTATTTTAAATGTTTTAATGTTATTTAAATGATATGATAATTATTATGAAATATTATACTGTGATAATTGTTTGTTAATATGTCAAATTATGTGATATACTTGGAAAATGTGAAATACTACCGAGTATCGGTAACGGCATTCCGTAAAAGATGGTTGAGACACATGATTCGGAAAAAGGTCCCGTTGAACCTTAGGAATGGATTAGGATACAAGTGACATATCACTGGGATATTTGGGCATCCGAACTCGTTGAGTTGAGTCCGAGTTCACTTATGGATGCGAATGTTCGAACTCGTTGAGTTGAGTCCGAGTTCGAGAGATGTAACTAGGCATCCGAGCTCGTTAAGTTGAGTCCGAGTTCACTTATGGATGCGAACGCCCGAGCTCGTTGAGTTGAGTCCGAGTTCGCTTATGGGCGGGTTACATGGTAGCTTGGCTACATATGTGGCACTTATGTGCAAACTTTCCATGTATCCGAATTATATTCTGATGTGTTCAACGGGTAAAGTTCTACTAAAATGGAGGAATACTCAGGATGAAAGGGACATATTGGTAAGTGTTGTGAAATGGGTACTTTGAACAGGTATGTACTTAACCCTCGGGTTGAAAAATCGATATAACAACAATATGGTAAGATGATAAATGAAAATGTGATATGAATGTCTTGGTGATGATTATGCAAATGATGTTTTATGTTTGCTTATATGGTTATGTTACTTGCTATTTGCATGTGAACTTATTAAGCATTTATGCTTACTCCTCCTTTTCATTCCTTGTAGTTTTGACAAGCCAGCTCGTAAATCGAACGGTCGGAGGCTCGCTCACACTATCCGTATACCATCTTGGCATAATGGCTTGTATATTTTGAGTATGGCATGTATAGCATTATAATCATTTTGTATGTATGGTCTTATGATATGGTTATTGAGTGGTATGGAAATGCTTGGTAATGATTAGCCATTGGAATGGCTAATCATGATCATATTTGGTGTTATGTATGTCAAATTACTAGCTAATCCATGGAAAACCATGAAATAGGTAAAATTTACCATAAAATAGATTCAGACAGCAGTAGTAACGTGAATTTGAAAAATCACTAAAAATAGTAGAAATGGAATTAAATAATGAATAAGTTATGGAATCGAAGCTTGATGAGTCTATTTTCATATGGAAGAAGCGAAATAGGTATATGAGCTATATTTTATGAGATGTTTAAATTTTTGTGAAATAGGGCCAGAACGATTTCTGGATCCCCTGTTCAAATTTTGGAAATTCACCATAAATTTTACAAAGATAATTAGAAGTCATGCTTTATATGTACAGATTCATTATTGAGTCTAGTTTTATTAGAGACAAATTTCATAGTTATTGAAGCTCTGTACAGAGAGATATCTGATTCGTAATACATAGAGGTCAGAGTAGTCGAACCCTGAAATATGGGATACTTTAACTAATAAACTGTACTAATTGGCCCAACCAAAAATTCTAGAAAAACATTACTAGATAGATATATGAGTCTAGTTTCAGGAAAAATTTACGAAATTGGATTTCGAGTTTCGGAACTCGAGATATGATTTTTAAAGCGACTATGATGCAGTTAGTCAGCTTGTCTGGAAATTTTAAAATGAATTGTATGAGCTGTTTAAGTAATGAATTAAGTCCGTTAACACCTCGTGTTCGACTCTGGCAACGGTCTCGGGTACGGGGCATTACATTTAGTGGTATCATAGCAGGTTTAGTCAGTTCTTGGACTAACCTAGCATGTGTAAAAGTTTAGCTATACATGCCACTGATCTGTGATAGTGTGATGTCTTCTGACGCGTATGAGTACCGTCTTATTTAGACAGGGTACTCTCCAACCGAGCTGCGTCGACCATGTTCAATGTTATGTGAAGGTATTTGAGTAAAATTATGATTATAATAAGTCTTGGTTCAGAAAAGTATGAATAAAAGTTTATGATACATATGTGATAAATATTCATATTTGCTTAATGCTCATATGATGTAGTGTATGTGGCTTACTTGATAAGATGAACGGAATAAATAGAAAGTAGTAGAGGTATGAATAAAGGTCATAATATTATGATACGAGTGAAAATGTCCTTGTCTTGATTTGGACGTCGAATGTTGATAAATGTTAATGATATATAATTTTTATGAGATAAAGAATTATAATGAAATGAACTTATCTATGTTAATTAAATTGTTGGATTGAATTATATGATTGTAATGATATGTACATGATGATGCACGAAATGAAAGTTGTGATTGTGATGCAAATATCTATGTTTGTTTGGCCTTATATAATGTCATGAGCATGAATTAATTTAATTAAATGAATGGATAAGTAAAGCTGTCTAGAAAACATAGAATGTATGCATAAGTATATTGTCTAAATGGGACAATAGGAAAATTGGTGTAAGGCAACATGAATGAATGACATGATTTTGATGATGTTACTATGATGATGGAAGTTGTGTCATATGTGTATGTATAAGAAAGTCGAGTCGAGGTCCTACAACCCTCTCCCTTACAAGTGGTACTTATAATGGAATTTCATGAGATTTGTATTGAATAAGTTTCGGTTGAGAACCCAAAGATTACAGTGATAGAATAATTATAAGTATGATTAGAGATTGAAAATGAGCTGATAAGTAAAGTCGAGCCGAGAAAGTATCGGATTGACGTAAAAATTATTGGAGTTATGCCTTGTCCCGTTAGAAAAGGAATTCTCCTTCAAAACCGAATTACTCAGGTGCAAGGTTGAGAAAAGTGTAAACCGAAATTTATTCGAATCGGCCTTCTTTAGTGAATGGTTTAATATGAAATTTGTGACGAGAACTAGTTGGGGAAATGATAATTGAAATGTGAACTATCTAAGTGTGATAGTTATGACTGGACAGATTTAGCAGTCTCTTTTGAGATGTTCTATGTGTTTACCCGTTCTCAGAAATATTTCTATGGCTATTGATCTTCTGAAGAAATTCTTGTTATATGGGAATGTCTTCTAATTCGTGTTGGACGAAAGCATTGGTAGCTTTGACCGGTTTATAATTTATATTGCTATATTTCATCGTATTCTATTTCATTTCGTCGATAAGAATTGATGAGAGAATACGTATGATATTATGATTCTGCTTTCTTCTACTTGATGCTTCATCGATATATATGTATGGGACAATATATTGATCTTGTTATATTTGATTTCGATGGGATTAAATGATGTTTTCTTGGACTTTCTTTCTTTGAAGAATTATCGGGTATTTCGTATTTTCTCTATGAGTTTGGTTTTCGATTCTCGGCATAGTATCGTATCTTGGGTTTCTTTATCCGGATATCTTTATTCGGATTTCTTTATTCCGGTTTCTCTGTCTTGGATTTCTTTATTCAGTTTTCTTGTTATCTTTGTTCCATAATTTGTCAATTCGACTCATGTTCAAGTGGGTTCTTCATTCGTGATAATCATGTCAAATATGACTATACTTCTAATTTGATCTTGGTAATGTGGTGATTTTAGTATTGGGATTTTTCTAATTTCGTGTAAGGATTTGACATCGATAAAGGCATAGGTGATAAAAGCGCGAGTTTCAATCGGTATGGTAAATTATTTATTTGAAAGATTTCATGTGACAATTATGTCAGGATTATTTTTCCCAAGTCTGATAATAGAATTTCATTTTGTACGTATAAAAGAGTAAATAGTTTGAACGAGAAGTGTATATTTATTAGAAAGAGTTGAATATTAGTTTAAGTCACTACGAATGATAAGGTTTCCATCTTGTGAAAGCTGAAAAGTTTATTACATGTTGACAGAGTTCGGATAGATGAGAATATTGGTAACCGAAAAGTCTGAACTAGACTAGTCTACATTGAGCAAAGACTTCGACTTTCAAGAATGTCTTGTTGTATGAATTGTGATGTGTTTCAAGACGGTGAGGTAATGTGATAGTTTAGAGCATTCGATGTTACATAAAATCGGAGTTGTTAAAGGGGTTAAAGCGAGCATTGGGATCTATCAAAATTATCCTTGTCAGTGTTGATATTGGGATGGAAATGAGAAGGATTATTCTTGAGGCCATACCAGAATTATTTCCATAGCGGAAAGAGGAAAATGTGATGTATCCTATTGTTAAATGTTTGGCGAGATCTATAAATCATATCTATATTGAATGAATTCCTACTTATCGATTCATGGAATTTCGTGTCTCTTTGATTGTTGGATTTCTAGGAATTCGGTCTCCATTAAATCAAGTTGAGATCCGGGTTTTATGTCATGATATCATGGGAAGCGAGAAGGGTTGAAAATTTAAGAACAGTTGAGAGTTTAGGCGTAAGCTTTTAGATCATATGAGAAATTGAAGAGATGTATTGGAGGTACAGTCTAAGTGCAAGTTCTTGACACTTGAATATGAGATTAAAAGTGAAGACCACTTTTACGGTAAGATTTTCTAGGGACGAAAATCCTCGAAGGGGAGAGTTGTAATATCCTGATTTTGGGCCTAATCGGAATAGTAGTTTCGTGACCACAAAATTCGAGATAGAAATAATTATTTTATGATTATTTTAAGGTCTATGATATGATTGCATGATTGTGTGAAAATTTAGTGAAGAAATTTTATGCATAAAGTGCTTAAATTGAAATTAGGGACTAAATCGAATAATTTGCAAAACTTGCATTCTAGAAGTTTCTAGTATGAAATTGTTTTGAAATATTAATTAGGAGGTCTTAAATAGCAATTTTACCAATTTCTAAGTCTATGGACAAAAATTGGACATGGATGGAATTTTTGGAAAGTTTAGTAGTAAGGGTATTTTGGTCATTTAGGGGTAAAATGAATTAAAATACAAAATTAAAAGCCAATTTTGCTCATCTTCAACCCCATGGCCGAATGTAGCAAGGAGAAACCACGGCTAGGGTTTTTCAAGCTTCCAAGCTCGATTGTAAGTCCGTTCTAGCCTCGTTTTTAATGATTTTTACGTTTTTGGAGTCCCGGTAGCTCGATTTAGCTTATGCTAGCAATAATTCAACCTAGAGTTCATATTTGGAAAAATACCCATAGGTGAAATTTGTGTATTTTGGTGTTTTATGATAGAATATGAGGTTTTAAATTATGTTAGACAACTTGTACTACTCGGTTTTAAGCAAAAACGAGCAAAAGGGCTTAATCGGTAAAAATACCTAATAGTCATAAAAGTACATGTTAGAGTGAGAATTTGATGTTTCCATAGAAGGGAAAAATGATCAGCATGTCATAAACCATAATAAAATAGGCTGAAGTTTAATTTACGAGCTTTGGGGCAAAAGTGTAAATATGCAAAAGTTTAGGGGCAAAATTGTAATTTTTCCAAAATATGATTTTGGGTCAATTTGAATAATGTGAGTCCTAATTAGACTATATTTTAAATGATAGAGCAAGGAAAACTGAAATTCAAGCTAAAATGGGGAAAATACCAAGTTGTGGACGAAATGGTAAAAGTAGCCATTTTCGCATACGAGGTAAGTTCATATGTAAATGTTGGTGACATGGTTATTATTTTAAATGTTTTAATGTTATTTAAATGATATAATAATTATTATGAAATATTATACTGTGATAATTGTTTGTTAATATGTCAAATTATGTGATATACTTGGAAAATGTGAAATACTACCGAGTATCAGAATTCAGGCATTCCGTAGAAGATGGTTGAGACACATGATTCAGAAAAAGGTCCCGTTGAACCTTAGGAATGGATTAGGATACAAGTGACATATCACCGAGAAATTTGGGCAGCCGAACTCGTTGAGTTGAGTCCGAGTTCACTTATGGATGCAAATGTTCGAACTCGTTGAGTTGAGTCCGAGTTCGAGAGATGTAACTAGGCATCCGAGCTCGTTGAGTTGAGTCCAAGTTCACTTATGGATCGAACGCCGAGCTCGTTGAGTTGAGTCCGAGTTCGCTTATGGGCGGGTTACATGGTAGCTTGGCTACATATGTGGCACTTATGTGCAAACTTTCCATGTATCCGAATTATATTCCGATGTGTTCAACGGGTAAAGTTCTCTTGAAATGGAGGAATACTCAAGATGAAAGGGACGTATTGGTAAGTGTTGTGAAATGGGTACTTTGAACAGGTATGTACTTAACCCTCGGGTTGAAAAATCGATATAACATCAATATGGTAAGATGATAAATGAAAATGTGATATGAATGTCTTGGTGATGATTATGCAAATGATGTTTTATGTTTGCTTATATGGTTATGTTACTTGCTATTTGCATGTGAACTTATTAAGCATTTATGCTTACTCCTCCTTTTCATTCCTTGTAGTTTTGACAAGCCATTCGAAAATCGGGAGCGGTTGGAGGCTCGCTCACACTATCCGTATACCATCTTGGCATAATGGCTTGTATATTTTGAGTATGGCATGTATAGCATTATAATCATTTTGTATATATGGTCTTATGATATGGTTATTGAGTGGTATGGAAATGCTTGGTAATGATTAGCCATTGGAATGGCTAATCATGATCATATTTGGTGTTATGTATGTCAAATTACTAGCTAATCCATGGAAAACCATGAAATAGGTAAAACTTACCATAAAATAGATTCAGACAGCAGTAGTAACGTGAATTTGAAAAATCATAAAAATAGTAGAAATGGAATTAAATAATGAATAAGTTATGGAATCAAAGCTTGATGAGTCTATTTTCATATGGAAGAAGCGAAATAGGTATATGAGCTATATTTTATGAGATGTTTAAATTTTTGTGAAATAGGGCCAGAGCGATTTCTAGATCCCCTATTCAAACTTTGGAAATTCACCATAAATTTTACAAAGATAATTAGAAGTCATGCTTTATATGTACAGATTCATTATTGAGTCTAGTTTTATTAAAGACAAACTACATAGTTATTGAAGCTCTGTACAGGGAGATATCTGATTCGTAATACACAGAGGTCAGAGTAGTCGAACCCTAAAACAGGGGAGACTTTAACTAATAAACTGTACTAATTGGCCCAACCAAAATTCTAGAAAACATTACTAGATAGATATATGAGTCTAGTTTCAGGAAAAATTTACGAATTGGATTTGAGTTTCGAAACTCGAGATATGATTTTTAAAGCGATTATGATGCAGTTAGTCAGCTTGTCTGGAAATTTTAAAATGAATTGTATGAGTTGTTTAAGTAATGAATTAAGTCCGTTAACACCTCGTGTTCGACTCCGGCAACAGTCTCGGGTACGGGGCATTACAAGGAGTGTTACACTGTTGAAAGAGCTACATTAAAACCTATTGGGAATGTGTGGTACCACTTTTTAAGGAGTCGTCTTATACAATTTATGCATAACACGACTATTTCGAAAGAAATGATGTTGTTGCTGCATTCTATTCTACAAGGAAGAAAGATAAATGTAAGGAAGATTTTCTTCCAAGAGGTCCATAGGTGTGCCGAAAAGAATGCCATGAGTTTGAATTTTCCTTCCCTTATTTATGTCCTATGTAAGATGGCAAATGTGCCTTTAGATGATGCTGAGGATGTTACCCCCAATAAGGGTAAGATAACCCGAACAATTTTTTCCAAGCTACGAGGAACTGAGTTTGCTGCAATATCCCAGCACAGTTAAGCTTCCCCTACCACACGTATTCCCACAACATCTCCCGCCTCTTATGACCATAAAATCTTGACTTCTTTAAAATATTTAAAATAGAGGTTATCTCTATTTGTGGTGCAACAATACTAGATGATGGAAGAGTTGGAACAAAGCAATGAATGCTAGCTAGGTGCTAGTCGTAAGTGAAAGATAGGGATTTAGCATTAAGAAGATCACTGCAGAAAATATTTTTGAGACCCATGCCAGAATATCCTACTTTCCCAGCTACTTTGATCTCGTCTACAAAGTGCAAAAAGAGCCAGCTCCACCCGTTTCTGAAACTGACCCCATGACTAAAGGTGTCACTGTAGATAAATGAAAAACTATTGAGGAAGAATTAGAAAAAGTCAGACTCTATCAACCAAGAGAAAGAAGCAGAAGAAGGAAAGGAAGAAACAAGTCTCCCTACTACTGCACCAGCTACTATCACTGAAATAGGTAAAACTCCTGTATCGACTTCTTCATCCATCTCCATGGCTGCACAGGATCAAGTAATCAATCAACTAATTAATAAACTAGCAGAGACTGATAAAGAATGTAAGGAAGTCAACCTAAAGAAAAGGAAGATATGATACAAAGTTAGTGCTCGCAAGTCTATGAGAAAGAATTGAATGAAGTACCAATGTTTAGTCCAAGGAGGTTAAGTTTTTTTTCCTCTCATGCATTGCATAATTTTTCTCTTTTCTTGTTTGTATTCATATTCTTACTTATTATATACTGTTCATTATTTTACATACATTGAGGACAATACATCTTTTAGGTTTAGAGGTGTATTGTGCATCCAGGTTGCAATTTGTATGTTCATTTTGGTATATAGGATATTTTGCCATACATAATAACTATTGAAATATTGCCTTGTCTATAAGAAGTACACTTTTTCTTTATGATGTTCAATGATGAGCTTAATTTTTTTTTCAAAATACCTAGAATAGGTAACAATGGATTGGGTGAAGTTAGCTTTGGCTAAGTTACTTGCAAATTGATTTTTAAAAATGGGATGTCCTATATTTTGTGTTTTTATTGGTTTTTTGAAATATAGTAAGTTTCTTTTTAATGCCCTTAGGGATTTTTGAAACCAAACATTAGTAAATTGCCATGGCATTTTGTTTAAATAAATATGCACTCCAATGCTTAAAGTTACTAATTAGGTTAACATCACTTTGTTTGCTTTATCATGTTGTCGATTAGAAAGGATCTAAGTAAGAGTGTGTGGTATAACTACTAAGGGGCATTCTACTATAGCAAATGACTGAGTAGCTAAGGAGGTAGTTGTATGCTTTATCCATCTTTTTAGTTAAAAGCCTTAGCTTCATGAGTGTCTTTTGGTTTAAATTTTGACATGATTGAGTACTCACTAATTCATTGTATGCTCCATCGTGATTGTTAAGTCAGAGAATTTTGTGACATGCTAAATCCCCTAATAATAATCTACTTTATTTTGGTATGGACTTAAAGCAAGTCACTTATGTTTAGGTAACAAATGAACTAAGTAAATAAAAAAGATATTTGCTATAGGACAAAAGAGAGAATGCATGGGTACTTAGGAAACTTTGTTTTCAGGGAGAAATTTTTGCACTACCTTTGCTAAACAAACCTTTGACAATTGAATTAGTTTTAGCAAAAGAGAAGATTGTGGAGAATGGAGGTATAAGTTATTTTTTTCAATAGCTAGGCAGTACGAGAAAGTATATTTTGCCAAGGCAAGATAAGTGCATTCATTAATTTAGATGTATTTTGTTTGAGGACAAGAAATAACTTAGGTTTAAGGGTGTGATAACTCTTGAAAAGAGTTATATTTCACGCCTTTAGACCTAACTAATTGCTTTTACTTAAGTAACATTTTGTTGCATTTTTAGGACATTTTAGTTAGCATTTTTGATATGACATTAGGACTTGGACTGTGGTGGAATTAGGTGATTTTAATCGCTTGTGGTGGAATTTTTTTTATGTTGATGTGGCAGGAACAAGTTTTAGTGTAACAGCCCGGTTTTAGCTAAATCGGAATAGTGGTTTTGGAACCACAAATCCGATGTCAAAAAATTATTTTAATATTATTTTATGTTTACAACATGATTGTGTGTATGTGTGAAAATTTCATGAGCTAATTTTATCGTTTAATAGCTCAATTAGATAAAAAGGAATAAATCGCGTAAAATGCAAAAGTTGCATTCTACTTGTTTGAAGTGCTTAATTGCTATGGTTTATTACATGAAGGGTCCTTATGATGTTATTTGTAACACCCCAAACTCGGCCCAGACGTTATGGCCAAATCTGGCGTGTCACATTGGAGTGTTTTACCGAAAATCTTGTTTTCATTGAAAACCTTTCCTTAAAAGTTACATCTCAATTACTTAGTAAAAATCCCTTTTCTATTGAGAAGTTTTGCTTAAACCATTTGAGTTAAGAAAACTTATCCTTAAAAACTTTAGTTGCGGAAATGTAGTATTAAAAGAAAACTATAGCTTAGGAAATCCATGTTCCATTTCTTATAATTACAACGCCCAAATTTAATAATCCAAACAATAATAAAAGGGGAAAGCCTTATTACAATCCATACTAAATGAAAATTACTTAATAACCGAGTAACTTATATACTTTTAAAAACCAACCCAAATTGTCTTGCTAGCTGGCCACCGAGAGTCCCTCCAGACATAGAACCTCCTACGAAGCATCACCTGAGAAAAATAAAAGAGGGGGTGAGTTTTCGCAAACTCAGTGTGTACAACCCTCGACAAGTAATAAGCGTTCATCATTCACCATGCAACATACATGCAATGCAATGCCGTGCAACCCACCCCAATAATCCATCCGCTACACACCAACTTCATCCCCCGGTACACACTATGTGGGGATATAAATATCGACCCACCCATCCGATACACTCCAGAGGTAGCCCGGTTGTGGAACTACCTTCATTGCAGCAAGCTGCCAATCACATATTGGGCTTAAAAGCCGTCAGTGGATCCACGATTGTCAAGCAACCATGCGACCCTCATATACTTCCTCCGTTCCATAATTCCCAACCCTTATGCAACCTAAACAGAATATCATATGTATGCAACAGTTATACATGTAACATTCATAAATCTTACATTCAACACTTAGGGGTATTTTGGTCATTTTCACCCTTAGGGGCATTTCGATAATTTTCCTTTATTACGGGTCTTACTTACCTTGGCCCGTTAACAAATCCCGTGAGCTAAGATGAATGAATACTATGCACCAAGTAGGATTCTAGAGAAGAGGAGGTGGGTCATTAAGACCTCTTAAGTACCAAGCTCTCCCTAGATCCAATCCTAGACATGCACATACCCGTTGCCACACCTTAAGCCTATGACTTGTCCACGGTCCTTAATAAATTAATTAAGTTTTATGTAGTCATCATATACTAGGCCTACAACCTCTTACAAAGCCCAGACAAATCCACATACCTATATATGGCCCATTGGGCCCAATCTCTTTTATGTGGCCCATTAGGCCCAAATAACATTCATATGGCCACTAGGCCTAAATCACATTTACAGTCATGTTCACATACAATTTTTCCATCACATAGCATCAATTATCAATTTTTGCCTATTATGGGCCCAACAGCCCATCGGGCCCATTTAGCCCATTCTTGCCCGGTTGGCCAATTCACAACCCAAGTCCACGGAATCGCCCATGGGCCTCAGGCAACCTATCGGTTTCCCCTTATGAGTGTTCACGCACTCGCAAGACTACCGTAGCCAAACTTTCGACTTTTCGGCATTTCGGCTTTTCGGGATTTGTTGATCTACTTGTGTGTGCAGTGTATGTACACACCTGGTAATAAAGCGTGCTGTGATTTCCTTAGCCTCGAACCTACAATCGATATCACACTTCAATTAATCGCATGTTTAATACATATCTTTACCAAAATTGAAACCTTACATTTCACCTTACCTTGCTCGACAAGTTATAACAGCCTCTTCTTTAAGCACTAACCAAGATCAACTCCTAGACCTACACCAATCTTAACTATTAACACCAAAATAATAGGTGACTTGTATCCAACACAAGTCCCCCTTTCCTTAACTATGGTCATTCGGCCAACTAAAATCAAGAGTACTTACCAAAGTCTCTCTCTTGAGGAGTAAATCGGCAGAGATCCAAAGACTAAGATTCAATACCTATTCCTACCCAAAACCGATTAGAAGAAATGAGGGACAATAATCGATACTTAGCAAAACAATCGATTGGAAGACCGAACACTTACACTAGAATCGACTGAGTGGAAAGGGTAATGGTTGCACCAAGGGTATTCGGCCAAAGAGGTGTTCAACCCTTGCAATTTGTATGGCAAACAAAAGGTTATTCGGCACCAAGGGAAAAGGGAAGAAGAAGTTGGCTAAACCAAAAGTGAATCAAAGAAAATTGCGTAGGGGAAGGATGGGAAATCGGCACAAGGAAAAGAAAGAAAAACAAAGGTTTTTGGCTTTTAGGAAAAAGGGTTTCTGGCAACAAAATAAAGGAGAATTCGACATTAGCTTGGCCATCTCCCATTCGGCACCTATATATAGCCTCTATAGCCAAATTTTCCAAGCCCAAATTCCCAATTCGACTCCACATCTTCCTCACTCCTCATCTCCTCCTTTTTCTCCTTGATAACCCCTTGATCATCTCCTCAAATTTCTCATCTTATCACTCCTTATAGAGTTCAAATCCAACGCCACCCCTGTCCATCTTTTAGCAAAAATAAATCCCTCTTTTGAGCAAAGTGGGATTCGAACCCCAGACCTCTGACACTAGCCACACGCCACTTATCCCCTAGGCCAGCAGGCTCTTTTTTGTCCAATTTTCCCTTCATTTATTCAAAAGCCCACCTATTTGCCTTCAGGGTTCTTTTAATAATTAAACTATAATTTCTTTTACCCCTAGGTTCAAACTCAAACCTTGACCGAAACCTACCATCACATAATTAACACTTAACCGGGAATGCTAAGCACAAAAGAAAGAAAAAAATTGAGATTTTGGGATTTTTGGGTTTCGGGATTTTTGGGGCGTTACATTATTAAACCATTGATAGTGGAATTTGACATAGGTGGCCTTATATTAAGTGATTTTAATGTTTTAATACTAAGGTTAATATGGTAATTTGGTTATTTAACTAAAATAAATAAAACAAAAACTATAATCATCTTTAATTCTTCATCTATAATTGATTATTGAAGTGAAAATAAAGCTTCCATGTCTATCTAGGGTTTGGCACTTTGAGGTAGCAATTGGTATGTGATTTTAGCTTGGTTTTTGATGATTTTTACGTTTTTGAGATCGTTGCTTTGTATTCTAGCTAGCCCATGCCTTAATTTTTGAAGTTGTTAATAATTTTGTGAAGTGCCATTGATGAATGCTTGAGCTTTTGAATGTTTTATGATGAAAAATGAGTATTTGTTGATAGTTATACAAGTTTTGTTAAGTGATTTTAAGTAAAAATGCCTATTAGGGGTTTAATTGTAAAAAGTATAAATTAAGGGGTTGAAATGTGAAATAAATGAAAGTTTTGGGCTTCTACGAACTTATATGAAATTTGGCTAGGCTTGGGTTTAATGAAATTTCATGAATTTTGTGTATTTGTGAAATAGGGACTAAATTGTAAAAATGTGGAACTTTAAGGGCTATAGTGAAAAATGCCCAAATATGTGTTGTGGACTGAATTGATTGATTTAATGAATAAATGAGTTAATTTTGAATGTATATAGATCAAGAATGAAAGAAATCAGATTTAGATTGGGGAAAATCAAAAGTTATTGAATATCGATCCAGTCCATTTATTCTGAATATAAGGTAAGTTCATATGCAAATAAATGTCTTTAAATTGAATTATAAATGTTTAATTGTCATTAAACTACAATAAATGTTGAATGATCAAATACGAGCAAGAATCGACAGGGTTACAATATCTGAAAGTCTCGTGCGAACCTTAGGAATAGTATAGGATACGAATGTCATAACATTAGGATTAACAAGATGTGATTATGTGTATGACCATGTCTGGGACATTGGCATCATTATGTGATTACGTGTAAGACCATGTCTGTAACGCCCCCAAAACCCTTAATATTTATCTTTGTATGTTAGTGTTAACAGATGCATGTCTGCTTCAGTGGCTAAGTGTCATGGGAAGAGTTTGAGAAGTCTTGGGTTCTAGCCTTGACTTGTGCAAAATTTTTGTTTTAAATGGATAAACCCCTGTCTCTAGTCAACAGGTTTATAAATAAATATGGGTATAACATGACAGAATGGGCCTGTTGGTTTGGTGGTTAAGTATTGTGGCAAAGTGCTGAGGGACTTGAGTTTGAGTCTTGGTGGGCACAGTAAAGTGTTTATTTTGCTACTAGTGTCGTGTGGGTGTTTTAGTCAAACTGAACTATTGAAGAGTTGTAGTAGAGTTTGAATTTGGTGGCTGAGGGAGAAGTGGACAGTTTTGAGGGATTTGGGGAGGAAAATATGGGAGTTTGAAGTTAGTGGGAGAGTTGGTACTGAAATTGAACTGTTGTTTCTCAAGTTTTCAGTTTTGGATGGTATTTTCTCTCTATTTCAATTTCTTTCAACATTTTTCACTTCTTGGAGGCCGAATATTGCTTAGGGTTCATTCGAATATCTTTCTTTTTCTTCTATTCTGACGTTGCTTTCTTCTACTCCTCTAGCAAATGTCCCTTTCTTGTTTTCTTTGGCCAAACACTCTTCCACTCAATCTCTCAATTCTTTCGATTTTGGTCATTGTCTTGCTTTTCATCTTGATTGATTTCCTACTGATTTCCTCCTTCTCTGTTTCTTTTTATCTTCTTGCCATTGTTTTCCAGAGATATCGATTCCCCTTTCTACCCTCAAATTGTTTTGACGCTAGGTTCTCTTTTCCTCTAGCACACTGTGTATCATCTTGCACGTTTCTTTGGCCAAATATTGATAGGTAATTCTCTGCTTTACTTTCTGTCCCCTTTCAGCTTTCCACTTTTCTGAGCATCATTTTCTTTTCCTCTTCTTGTCGTTACCCCTCTGTTTTACTCTTTCAGTTCAATCCTCCTCTTCGGTTCTTTGTTTACTGCATTACCGAATTACACTCTGCTCTATCGTTGTTTTGTAAGTGATTTAGGTGTTTGTTGTAATGAGTTATAAGTTACTGAATGAAAGGTGGTGTTGAGCGGTAAGCGTGGTTTAATTGAGATTGTAGTGTAATCCAAATATAAGTTTAATGAAAAGGTTTTGTGACTTTCGTATTAGATGGAGACCAAGGTTGATTGGTGCGTCTTCAAGGAACTAAGGGGATGATTTCGGTTGATTTCGGTAAGGAGGTTGCGATTGTGATTGATTTTGAACTCCGTTAAGTTCCATTTGAAATATGAGTTAGGTAACTGATTAAATGACATTTTGGTTGAATCCAGGTGTAGGAGTATTCGGAGTATGATTAACTTCAAATCACATCAGGTGTGTGAATATACAACTCCGCAAACTAAAATCGGCGAAAAGCCGAAAATATGAATCGTCAACGTCACACAGACGTGTGGCTGCCCATGTAGTAAGTCGTGTGTTCGAACACGGGTTTGTGATCGATGAGGTAGGCCATGTGCGATTCATGAGTCGGGCCGAATTGGCCCAAGTCAGCCCAAGGGCGTGTGGGTCCCACATGAGTGAACCACACGAGCATGTGAGATTATTAGGCCAGGACGTGTGATCCACATGGCTAAGGCCACTTTTGGGCCTTGTGGGCCACACGGGCCTGTAGGCCCACCTGGGAAAATGACATAGGCTTATGGGCCCATTTTCACTATTAAACTGCTAAGGTTGCATGGGTCGCCTGAGACAACTATAAACCTACTATAGGGTCGGTAAGTGTACTTAGACCCCAGATTGACTGAAATGACTGTTATACCTTTATATGATATAGACATCTGTATGACTGTATATGAGGCATGCTGCTAAAACTGTTCTGAATGCATGTATAATGCTATGATTTGGCATGAAATGTTGTATATTCCTGCATTGGGTTGAGGGTTATATTATGCGGAGGAAGTGCACTGATAGGCCTCGAGCCTGATTTACTAGCAGCTCAGGTGCATATTACTGTATGGTGCTGCATTCAGCATTACTTGGAGTGTAGGGTTAGGTGGAATGATTATATCCCCACATGGAGTGTAGGGTTGGATGGAGATGGTGTGTAGAGGCTGGTTGGGTAGGAATCTTGTGATTGCATATATGTGGCTATTACTGTACTGAGATGGACTAAGACCCAAACTATACTGACACTGTTACTGAAAAAGGGTTATGCCCAGACTGTGATTATCTGTATGCTATCTGTTTTTTGTACATGAGGATTACACACTGAGTTTTCGTAAACTCACCCCTTTTGTTTCACTGCGCAGGTAATCCCCAAACATAGGTGGATCGGTGCAACGAAGAACTCAAAGGTGGCCACCTAACCACATATATTTTTGTATTTGATTATGATTATAAGTATTATTATTTGGGGGTAATTTTTACTATAATAAGGCCTTTATGGATTTTTACCTTAATTTGGGATTTGTTTTTCGTTGCTTATGATTCATAATCACTAGTGGTAGGAAAACATGGGTTTTCAAAAGTTCATATGTTTTCTTTCAAAACACTCACCGCTACGTAAATCATTTTAAAAGCTTCCGCTAATTATAATGACTTGTAAATAAATGGATAATGTTTTTGAAAACAAATAACTTGATTTAATGATAATATAAGATAACAAAAATGACTTAACAACGACTTAGTTTTCAAAAGCACTTTCATGTGACATCTCCAGATTCGGCAATAACATCTGGGCCGGGTTTGGGGTGTTACATTTAGTGGTATCAGAGACAGGTTGCAAAACTCGTTGTGGATTTGGGTTTTAAAATTTGAATTTCTAAATGATTTCTTTCAAACGTTTTGAAATGTTTTACTGAATGTGTGGTACACCGAGTCTCTGCATCGATCTTATAAGTTTTCTGTAACTATTATGTGTTTTTGATTAAAATGATATAGATAGTAAATACTGAGGCTATTATAGATAGCATACTATACTAAAAATACTTTAGTAGTGTACACTAAGAAGATAGTAAATCTGTAATGTGACTGCGAAGACGAACTTTGAATTACTGACACTGTTTCCCATAAAATATTTGTCAAAACACTGGAACTATAAAATGATGCATAAAATTTTTCATACAGATAAAATGCTATAAGATAATGAGCACTAAAGGTACTAGGGACGGGGTACAAGAGACCGTGGTGGGGGCTGTGGAGGTGCTCGAGCTAGGTCTTCATCATCTGGCTACATGCCTAATTTGGAAACTAGAGAGACGTCGGCTTCACCTGTGACTAAGACTGGGTCTTATGATCGTAGGCTCGGGACAACGCGTTGTCCTAAGATATGTTATGGATTCTGGAGAGGGTCGTCGGGCCCAATATTGTTGCAGTGGGCCGAGGGTCAATTAAAAAATGACTCTGGTCTAATAGAGTTGAGATTTTTCGGGGTATTGCTGGAGTTGCCCCTAATGTGGCTGAGTATTAGATTGAGGCTTCAGAGAGGATCATGGATGATATGGATTGCACCCTGAGCAAAAACTCAAGGGTGTAGTGTCACTGTTGAAAGATGAGGCTTACCAGTGGTGGTTTACGATTAAAGAGGGCACTCAGCCCGATCGACTATCCTGGGAGTTTTTCAAGACTACTTTTTAGGGAAAGTATGTGGGTGCTAGTTATGTGGATGCCCGGATGAGAGAGTTTTTGAATCTGAATCAAGGGGATAGATCAGTGGCTGAATAAAAGGTTGAAATTTTGTGACTAAGCCGCTATGCGCGAGGGATGGTGGCGACTAATTACGAGCGATATGTTCGCTTTGAGGATGGCCTCAAGGATAGTTTATGGACTCTGATAGCTCCATAGAAGGAGTGAGATTTTGCTGCTTTGGTTGATAATGCGAAGATCGTCGAGGAGGTGAAGCGCAGTGAGCGTTAGAACCATGAGAAAGAGAGAGGTAGGAACAAGAGGGATTCAGAGCCCTCGAGTTCCTTTTTAAGGCCTAAAAAAAAGGCCAGAGTTAATAGGCCGGTCAGAGTTGTGACCCCTATTGCTGCTACTGGACCGTAACCCTATGCTGATTGTGGGAATCACCATCAGGGTGAGTGTTGGAAAAGGATTGAGGTATGTTTGAGGTGTGGATCATTGGAGCACTGTATCAAAAAGTGTCCATGGAGGCCCAATCAGATGCAAGCAACAGGTTTGGGTACCACACAGCCGCCGAGGGGTGTCCAACAGCCACCAAGAGGTCGTGCTCAGGCTAGAGGTGGGAATGGTCTGGGTCTTGGTCAGAGAGCACCGAGCAGAGGTGTTGGATATACTGAGGCGAGGCAGCTGGCTCTAGTTTATGTTGCACGATGCCGAGAGGATGGCGATGCTTCATATGTTATCACGGGTACGTTCTTTATCTATGATGTACCTCATATTACACTAATAGATATAGGATATACTCACTTCTATATAGCTTGTACTGTGTCTAAGACTCTGGGTATCTTGGTTTAGAGCACTACGAGTGAGGTTACTGTACTGAGTCCTTTAGGATAGACAGTGAGGGTAAATAAACTGTTTAGAGATGTTCCTTTAGAGGTTTAATACATGCCATAACTCAAAATAATGTAATAATAAGTACCCAAAATGATAATTTGATAGTGTGAGTGGATCTCCGACCGTCTTCGATCCCCGACTTGACTTGATGACACTATAAGAATGAAAAGGAAGGGGGTAATCTTTAAGCTTAGTAAGTTAGCATGTAAATAATAAACAACTTTAAACATACAATAACATACGTATAACATAATGTAAATTAGCACAAATTCATCAAGTGTTCATAAACATATTTTACTCATTTGCATCCTTACCAATAATGCATCTTAAATCAAGATCATTTCTCGTGACTTTTGTGTATGTACCTATACCACTTCATAACATAACCATAACCTTTCATATCTTTGACATAATCTTTAAATTACTTGATGAACCACTTGGAATACTAAAGGATACTCCGGAATTACATACACATAGAATCATAGCAATGTCATATCCCAGAAATGGTCTTACATGGGATCTCATATCGATGGCAATAGCCCAGCTATGGTCTTGCACGATTCTCATACCGATGCCATATCCTATACATGGTCTTACATGAAATCTCATAACAATGCCATATCCCAGATATGGTCTTACACATAAACTCATAACCCTAATGTCATGACATTTGTATCCTAACTATTCCTAGGGTTCAACCGGGAATTTTACCATAACGAATCTTTGTCGAACGAATCCATAATGATAATTGTACAAGTTATGCAATAACAAAATATTAAATACATAATTTAAGTTGCATTAATTACTGTAACACCCAAAACCCGGCCTAGACCTTACGACCGAATCTAATATGTCACATCGAAGTACCTTTCAAAACTTGAACTTGTTGGTGAAAATCGTTTTTAAGTTAAAATCCATTTAGTTTTTATTGCTTGAGAAAACCCGGTAAATTCCATTATTACCACTGAAATTAACATATTAAAGCATTTTTTATCATTGATTTCTTAAACCAATTAAAACCGCAGAAGTTTCTCTAGTTGAAAAACCTTAAGGTTAAGAATGCATGTTTTTCTTTGAACCCGTTATAATTTTGAAAACTCAATGTTCCTACTCTAGCAGTTTAAAGTACGAAATCAGAAGCCCAATAAAAGTTAAAATCTCCCAAATGGCCTTATTTCATAATTAAAAATCAACTCTAAAATCTTTGAATAAATTAAGTTATAATCAAATAATCTGCGATCATGTGGCCACCTCTGAGTCCCTAGCGGCTCCAAATTGTCCAATGCTAGGGATTACCTACGCAGTTAAAAGAAAAGATGTGTTTATGAAAACTCAGTGTGTAATCCCTTAACAGATAGACAGTAAACAGTGCATGCGGTATCAGTCTGGGCCTTAGCCCTAGTGTGGGCCTAAGCCCAATTCAGTATTAGTACAGTGCAACTATGCAACCCATCCTAAATCCATCCAGCACACCACCCGTACCAACCAACACACCATGTGGGGATATAAATCGACCGACCCAGCCAGCACACCAAATTCGCAGCAAAGCTGCCAGTAATAATAACACAGCATAGCTGCCAGGAACAGTAAATGTGGCAAAGCCACCAGTATCAGTATTTGTGGCATAGCCACTGGTAATAGTAAATGTGACATAGTCACCAATACAGTACTTCCTCCATATCAAAATCCCAACCCCATGCAGTATGTCATATCATAAATATCACGTGTATGCAAATTCATACTCAGTACAATCATATATGTAAATCATAAGCACGTCAATCATACGGAACATAAGGGCATAATCGTCATTTTTCCAAAGTTGACTTTTCGGTTTTTCAGCTTTTGCCGATTCGCAGCTAACCAAGGGGGTGTGAATACACACCTATTCCGATATTTTACAGTAACGTTTCACGACGTACAGTTACACACCTGTTATGGATTGTAGTTGAAACGCTTTCAAGATTAAAAACCTATGATAACAACAACCCCATCAATAGTTTCAGCCCCTCATTAATCGATCACCATAATATTGAAAACGTTTTAAACCAACTAATGCTACTTACCAGTCAGCAACAGCAACCACTTCTAGCCCTGAAATCCCCGTGCTCTTTTCAATGCTATAACCTTCACAAGAACCATTAATCAATTCATAAGAATCCACAAACCCAAAAGAACATAAGTATGCTATGCTAAAGCATTTACGACGAATCAAAAGATCCCTTGCAGTAGAAAAGTAATAAGCCTACACCCTGGTCAAGGAAAACGAATCCCTAGCATCATTCGAATGAGAATGAAAGGTGTTAGATGAACTTATCCTATGACAAACAAAAAAAGAACATCCTTTCGACCCATGAGATGTAATATACCGAATTAAGGCCTAATCGGAATAGTGGTTTCGTGACCACAAATCTGAGATAGAAATAATTATTTTATAATTATTTTGAGGTTTATGATATGATTGCATAATTGAGTGAAAATTTCGTGAAGAAATTTTTGGCATAACGAGTTTAATTTAAAGTTAGGGGCTAAATCGAATAAGTTGCAAAACTTGCATTCTAGAAGTTTTTAGTATGAAATTGCTTTGAAATATTAATTAGGAGGTCTTAAATGGTACTTTGACCAATTTTAAGTTCATGGACAAAATTAGGACATGGAAGGAATTTTTTTTGAAAGTTTAGTAAGGAGGGGCATTTTGGTCATTTGGATATTAAATGAAATAAAAAGGGAAAAATAACACAAAATTGGTTATCATCTTCCTTTGTTGCTGCCGAATGCTCCCTCTCTCCATAGCTAGGGTTTCTTCAACTTTCAAGCTTCATAGTAAGTGATTCCAAGTCCCGTTTTTAATGATTTTACGTTTTTGAAATCCCGGTAACTCGATATAGCTTATGATAGTAATATTTTGAGTTAGAGTTCATATTTGGAAAAATACCCATAGGTGAAATTTGTGAATTTTGATGTTTTATGATAGAATATGAGGTTTTAAATTATGTTAGACAACTTGTGCTACTCGGTTTTGAGTGAAAATGAGTAAAAGAGCTTAATCGGCAAAAATACCTAATAGTCATAAGTACATGTTAGAGTGAGAATTTGATGTTGCCATAGAAGGGAAAAGTGATCAGCATGTTATAAAACATAAGAATAAGGAATTAAGTTTAATTCCCGAGATTTGGGGCAAAAGTGTAAATATGCAAAAGTTTAGGGGTAAAATTGTAATTTTGCTAAAATTTTAATTAAAGACTAATTTGATAATGTGAGTATTAAATAAGCTAAATGTGTTATTTTAGATCAAGAAAGACGTGGAATCGACCCCAATCGAGGAAAAGAAAAGATTGTGGACTAAATTGCAAAATCATTATATTTTGGTACCAAGGTAAGTTCATGTGTGAATAATGTAGCATAATTGTTATTTATAAGTTATTGATGTTAATTATATGATATGTTGATTTTATTATGAAATATATGCTTTGTGGTTATTTTGAATAAAATGCAAATTATGTGTATTATTTGTTAAATATAAAGTGCTACCGAGTATTGGTTTCAGATTTTACTGAAAGATGGCAAGGATATGTGTTCGATGAAAATCCCGTTTGAACCTTAGGAATAGATTAGGATACAAGTGACATGTCACTAGGATGGTTGAGCATCCGAACTCGTTGAGTTGAGTCCGAGTTCACTTACGGATGCGAATGTTCGAACTCGTTGAGTTGAGTCCGAGTTCGTGAGATGTAACTAGGCATCCGAACTCGTTGAGTTGAGTCCGAGTTCACTTATGGATGCGAATGCCTGAGCTCATTTAGTTGAGTCCGAGTTCACTTAGGGGCGGGTTACGTGATTTCTTGATTACATATGTGGCACTTATGTGCAAATTATCCATGTATCCGAGTTATATTCCGATGTGTTCAACGGGTAAAATTTCTAGTGAAATGGAAGAACACTTAAGATGCAAGTGACGTTTTGGTAAGTGTTGTGAAATAGACACTTTGGACAGGTGTGTACTTAACCCTAGGGTTGAAAATAGATACAACAACGATAAGGTGGTAAGATAATGAATGATGTTTAAAAATGTGATATATGTTTTGGTGATACTATGCTAAGGTTGTTTGGTATAATTGTATTGTTATGTTACTTGTTATTTGCATATGAACTTACTAAGCATTTATGCTTACTCCCTCCTTTTTATTCACTGTAGTTTTGAACAAGCCGGCTCAGGAATCGGGACAGGTCGAAGGTTCGATCACACTATCCGAAGGACATTTTTTGGTAAATGGCTTGTAAGACTTAAGTATGGCATGTATAGCAATATACCTATTTCGTATAAATAATTTTGTGATATGGTGGTTATTTGGTTGAGAAAATGCTTGATAATGATAGGTCATGGAAATGACTAATTTAGACCATGTT
Organism: Gossypium arboreum; assembly: GCF_025698485.1. Taxonomy (NCBI): domain Eukaryota; kingdom Viridiplantae; phylum Streptophyta; class Magnoliopsida; order Malvales; family Malvaceae; genus Gossypium; species Gossypium arboreum. The sequence continues at coordinate 78,721,425 of NC_069080.1, forward strand.
TGATGTCATGGAAAGTTAATAGGTTATCTAGTCCATAAAAACTCATGAAAAGATGAAATTTGCCATAAATAGAACATTGCAGCAACACTGACGTGAGTTTGAAAATTTACTAAAAATCATAGAAATCGAATTTGGTGATGGATTAAATATGAAATTTAATCCCAATATGTCTATTTTCACATAAAACAAATGAAACAAGTAAAGGAATTATATGTTAGAAGATATTTGAATTTTTGTGAAACAGGGCCAGAGTGATTTCTGGATCCCCTGTTCCAAATTTAGGAATTCACCATAAATTGTAAAAAAATAATTAGGTGTTTTATTTTATATTCTTGGAATCCTTATTGAGTCTAGTTTCAGGATAAACAAACGGTACAGTCATATAAATTTTTCACAGAGAGATATATGGTTCGTAGTAAACAGAGGGCAGTCCGGCCAAGTCCTAAAACAGGGGTAAATTTAACTAATAAACTGTACTAATTGGCCCAACAAAAAATCCTAGAAAAAATTTAGTAAATAGATATATGAGTCTAGATTTAGGAAAAATTTACGGATTTTGATTTTGAGTTTTGTAACTTGAGATATGATTTTTCTTGTAACTGTGACGTAGGTAACTAGAAAGCTGTGAATGTAGAAACAAATGATTCGAAGTTCTTAATTTGATAAATTATGTTCGGTAACACCTCAAGCTCGACTCCGGTGACGGTCTCGAGTGTAGGGGCATTACATTTAGTGGTATCAGAACAGGTTTAGTCGGTTCTCGGACTACGTCTTGTATGTACGGATTTTGCTATACATGCTATATGTATAAATTGTGATAGTGTGACGACTTGACCTTTTAAATGATTTTTTATATAGTAAATGGATCCCGATCCACTATGGCGATGAAGTAAAGAGTCATGCGCCATTTGAAGAAACGCAGATGAAAATCCACCCCTCTTGTTGGTCGGGGAGGAGGAGAAAGGGATTGGGAAGCCTTTCTCCAAATGATGAGTGCATGGTATCTTGAGTTCGTTAAATACGAACCCAAATGTCGACCTCCCCACCTCCCCAATTCCTCAACCTATACCCCGATGCCTCGGGGTGTGGATATGATAAAATTTCACAAAACTCCGTTGATGAAATTAAGTAAACAAGGGGCTGAAGAATTTAGGGCAAATATTGATGATGATGCCGAGAAAGTAGAGTTCTGGCTTGAAAATTCTATCCGGGTATTTGATGAATTATCTTGTACACCTGAAGAATGTTTGAAATATGTTGTATCTTTGTTGAGGGATTCAGCCTATAATTGGTGGAAGACTTTGATTTGGTGGTACCGAAAGAGAGGTAACAGGGAATTCTTTCAAGAAGAGTTTCGGAAGAAATATATTAGTGAAAGATTTATTGATCAGAAACGTAAAGAGTTTCTTGAGCTGAAGTAAGGTGAAATGAAAGTTACAGAATATGAAAGAGAGTTTGTTCGATTGAGTAAGTATGCCAGAGAAGACGGGCTCAACGAAGACATCAAGGTATTTGTTGGGATCCTTGAACTGAAAGAAATGGTGGTACTCGTCAATCGAGCTTGCAAGGCTGAAGAACTACTTAAGGAAAAGAAAAAAGTAGAATCTGAGACACGAAATTGGAAGAAAAGACCAATGAGTAATGTACCCTCACAGCAACCCGGAAAGTCAAGAAATATGAATCCTCGTCCCCAAGTTTCAGCTGGGCAATCATATGGGAATTTTAAGAAGCAAAATGTGGGTCCTAAGTCCCAGACTACTTTGGCAGCCAGTGTAGGGAACTCGAGATTTGTTAAACCCGAGTGCCGGTGATGCGGTAGAAATCATTTTGGTCCGTGCGAGCAAATGAATGTTTTCGATGTGGTTCTCGGATCATTTTATTAGAGACGCCAGAGAGAGTGAGGAAGAAAAATTTCAGATACAAAAGCAAGTGGTGCGGATTCGAGGGGAAGGTATCCAAGAAAAGCAGGGAGTGAAGCAAGCAGTAAGAATGTAGCCAGAGATGCAGCAGTTAGACCTGAAGGAAGGGCTCCAGCTAGAACTTATGCTATTAAATCGTGTGAAGATGCTTCCTCACCTGATGTGATTACCGGTATATTTTCTCTTTATGATGTTAATGTTATTGCTTTGATTGATCTTGGTTCTACTCATTCATATGTATGCATGAAACTGGTGTCTAGCATGAATATACCTGTTGAGAACACAGAATTTATGATTAGAGTGTCGAATCCATTAGGAAAATGTGTGATAGTTGATAAAGTATGTAAGAAATGTCCTTTAATGATTCGGGGTCATTACTTTCCAGCTGACTTGATGTTGTTGTCGTTTGATGAGTTTGATGTTATTTTGGGTATGGATTGGTTGACGTTGCATGATGCTATAATAAATTGCAAAGAAAAGGTTATAGAATTAAAGTGTGAAAATGGTGAAACTCTGCGAGTTGAATCAAATAAATCAGAGGCATTGTCTAGTGTGATTTCTTCAATGTCGGCTCAAAGATATTTGAGAAAGGGTTATGAAGCTTATTTGGTGTATGTAATTAATACAAAAGAAGTTGAAAAGAAAGTTGAATTAGTGCCGGTTGTGTGTGAATTTGCGGATGTATTTTCAGAAGAATTATGGGGTTTGCCTCCAGTCAGGGAAGTAGAATTTGGTATTGATTTGATATCGGGAACAATTCTGATCTCGATTGCTCCATATAGAATGGCACCAACAAAGTTAAAAGAGTTAAAGTGGCAGTTGCAAGAGTTGACTGATAAAGGCTTTGTGAGACCGAGTTTTTCACCTTGGGGTGCTTCCGTGTTATTTGTGAAAAAGAAGGATGGTTCTATGAGGTTGTGTGTTGATTATCGGTAGTTAAACAAGGTGACAATCAAAAACAAGTATCCGTTGCCAAGAATTGATGATTTGTTTGATCAGCTAAAAGGAGCGACATGGTTTTCAAAGATTGACTTGAGATCTGGGTATTATCATCTGCGAGTAAAAGAGTCGGATGTGCCTAAGACTGCTTTTAGAACAAGGTACGGTCATTATGAATTTTAGTTATGCCATTCGGGTTGACAAATGCTCTCTTTGTGTTTATGGATTTAATGAATCGCATATTTCGGCCATACTTGGACAAATTTGTTGTGGTGTTTATAGATGATATTTTAATTTATTCAAAAGATGAGACAGAGCATGCTGAGCATTTGAGGATAGTTTTGCAAACTTTGATAAATAAGCAGTTGTATGCTAAATTTAGTAAAAGTGAATTTTGGCTTCGGGAAGTTGGATTTTTGGGTCATATTATTTTAGGTGATGGTATACGGGTTGATCCTAGTAAAATCTCAGCCATTGTTGATTGGAAACCACCGAAAAATGTAACTGAAGTTAGAAGTTTCTTGGGGCTAGCTGGGTAATATCGACGGTTTGTAAATGAATTTTCTATAATTGCTGCTCCTATGACTAGACTACTCCGAAAGAATGTTAAATTTGAATGGACAGAAGAATGTCAATAGAGTTTTGAAGAATTGAAAAAGTTATTAACAGAGGCACCAGTGTTAGTACAGCCTGAATCAGGTAAAGAATTTGTGGTGTATAGTGATGCTTCTCTAAATGGTTTGGGGTGTGTACTTATGCAAGAAGGAAAAGTGGTGGCTTATGCTTCGAAGGAGTTAAAACCTCGTGAGAGGAATTATCCTACTCACGATTTGGAATTGGCTGCGGTGGTGTTTGCTTTGAAGATTTGGCGACATTATTTGTATGGTGAAAAGTGTCGGGTATATACCGACAACAAAAGTCTTAAGTACTTGATGTCACAAAAAGACTTGAATTTGAAACAGCAAAGATGGTTGGAGTTATTGAAAGATTATGAGCTTGTTATTGATTATCATTCGGGAAAAGCGAATGTGGTTGCCGATGCTTTAAGCAGAAAGTTGTTGTTTGCTTTGAGAGCTATGAACACTCCATTGAAAATGTCAGATGATGGTTCGATTCTAGTAGAGTTAAGAGCAAGACCGATGTTTTTACAAGAGATTTCTGAAGCTCAGAAAAATGATCAAGATTTGCAAGCCAAGAGAAAGCAGTGTGAAGTCGTCACGGATCGATTTCGAATCGGTTCGATGGTTGCTTGATGTTTAAAAATCAAATTTGTGTACCAAAAAATGATGAATTGATTCAAAAGATTTTGCATGAAGCATATAATGGCTGTTTGGCGGTTCATCCGGCGATCTGAAAATGTATAATGACTTGAAGAAAATGTCTTGGTGGAGTGGAATGAAAAGAGATATTTCGAGTTTGTATCAAAATGCTTAATTTGTCAACGGTGAAAGTTGAACACCAAGTGCCTTGGGATTACTTGACCTATTATGGTTCTGAATGGAAATGGGATCGGATTACTATGGATTTTGTTTCAGGGTTGCCACTGACTCGAGGAAAGAAAGATGCAATCTGGGTAATAGTTGACAGATTAACTAAGTCAGCTCATTTTATCCTAGTACGTAGGGATTATTCTCTTAACAAGTTGGCTGAACTATATGTTAGAGAAATTTTTAGACTACACGGAATACCATTGTCGATCATTTCTGATAGAGATCCGAGGTTTACCTCGCAGTTTTGGCAAAAGTTGCAAGACACGTTAGGTACGAAGTTAAATTTCAGTACTGCTTTCCATCCACAAACTGATGGGTAATCAGAGAGAGTAATTCAGATTCTTGAAGATATGCTTAGATGTTGTGTATTGGAATTTCAAGGAAGTTGGGAAAGATATTTACCGTTGGTAGAATTTGCTTACAATAATAGTTATCAGACGAGTTTGAAGACGGCACCTTATAAAGCATTGTATGGTCGTAAGTGTCGAACGCCTTTGTATTGGACTGAACTCAAGGAAAATTTGATCTATGGAGTTGATCTAATAAAAGAAAACGAAGAAAAAGTGAAGATAATTCGAGATTGTTTGAAAGCTGCTTCAGATAGACAGAAATCTTATGCAGATTTAAAACGAAAAGACATTGAATTTCAAGTTGGTGATAAAGTATTTTAAAAGTGTCTCCGTGGAAGAAAGTTCTCAGATTTGGACAGAAGTGCAAATTAAGTCCGCGTTTTATTGGGCCGTATGAAATAATTGAAAGAGTTGGACCGGTAGCCTACCGGTTAGCATTGCCATCTCAATTGAAGAAGATTCATAATGTATTCCATGTGTTTATGTTACGTCGGTATCGTTCGGATCCTTCACATGTGGTTTCACCGACAGAAATTGAACTGTACCAGACATGACCTATGAAGAAGAACCGATTAAGATTTAGCTCAAGAGGTCAAACAGCTAAGGAACAAAAGTATTGCACTTGTGAAAGTGTTGTGGCAAAAGCATGGAATAGAAGAAGCTACATGGGAACCCGAAGAAACTATGAAGAATCAATACCCACATTTGTTTACCGGTAAGATTTTTGAGGACGAAAATCTTTAAAGGGGGAGAGTTGTAATATTCCGAATTAAGGCCTAATCAGAATAGTGGTTTCATGACCACAAATTCGAGATAGAAATAATTATTTTATAATTATTTTGAGGTTTATGATATGATTGCATAATTGAGTGAAAATTTCGTGAAGAAATTTTTGGCATAACGAGTTTAATTTAAAGTTAGGGACTAAATCGAATAAGTTGCAAAACTTGCATTCTAGAAGTTTTTAGTATGAAACTGCTTTGAAATATTAATTAGGAGGTCTTAAATGGTACTTTGACCAATTTTAAGTTCATGGACAAAATTAGGACATGGAAGGAATTTTTTTTGAAAGTTTAGTAAGGAGGGGCATTTTGGTCATTTGCATATTAAATGAAATAAACAGGGAAAAATAACACAAAATTGGTTATCATCTTCCTTTGTTGTTGCCAAATGCTCCCTCTCTCCATAGCTAGGGTTTCTTCAACTTTCAAGCTTCATCGTAAGTGATTCCAAGTCCCGTTTTTAATGATTTTTACATTTTTGAAATCCCAGTAACTCGATATAGCTTATGATAGTAATATTTTGAGTTAGAGTTCATATTTGGAAAAATACCTGTAATATCCTGATTTTGGGCCTAGTCGGAATAGTGGTTTCGTGACCACAAAATCTGAGATAGAAATAATTATTTTATGATTATTTTGAGGTCTATGATATGATTGCATGATTGTGTGAAAATTTCGTAAAGAAATTTTATGCATAAAGTGCTTAAATTGAAATTAGGGACTAAATCGAATAATTTGTAAAACTTGCATTCTAGAAGTTTCTAGTATGAAATTGTTTTGAAATATTAATTAGGAGGTCTTAAATAGCAATTTTACCAATTTCTAAGTCTATGGACAAAAATTGGACATGGATGGAATTTTTGGAAAATTTAGTAGTAAGGGCATTTTGGTCATTTAGGGGTAAAATGAATTAAAATACAAAATTAAAAGCCAATTTTGCTCATCTTCAACCCCATGGCCGAATATAGCAAGGAGAAACCATGGCTAGTGTTTTTCAAGCTTCCAAGCTCGATTGTAAGTCAATTCTAGCCCCGTTTTTCAAGTTCTTTACGTTTTTTAAGTCCCGGTAGCTCGATTAAGCTCATGCTAGCAATAATTTAACCTAGGTTTTATATTTGGAAAAATACCCATAGGTGAAATTATTTTGGTGTTTTATGATAGAATATGAGGTTTTAAATTATGTTAGACAACTTGTGCTATTCGGTTTTAAGCGAAAACTAGCAAAAGGGCTTAATCGGTAAAAATACCTAATAGTCATAAATACATGTTAGAGTGAGAATTTGATGTTGCCATAGAAGGGAAAAATGATCAGCATGTCATAAAACATAAGAAAATAAGCTGAATTTTAATTTACGAGCTTTGGGGCAAAAGTGTAAATATGCAAAAGTTTAGGGCAAAATTGTAATTTTGCCAAAATATGATTTTGGGTCAATTTGAATAATGTGAGTCCTAATTAGACTATATTTTAAATGATAGAGTAAGGAAAACTAAAATTCGGGCTAAAATGGGGAAAATACCAAGTTGTGGACGAAATGGTAAAAGTAGCCATTTTCGCATACGAGGTAAGTTCATGTGTAAATGTAGTAACATAATTGTCATTTTAAGCAATTTAATGTTGTTTATATGATATGATGCTGATTATTATCATGAAATATTATGCTTTGTGGTTATTGTTGAATAATATGTAATTATGTGAATTACTTGATGAGTATGAACTATCACCGAAGTATCAATTTCGATATTCCGTGGAAGATGGCAAAGATGTGTGATCGAGGAAAATGCCCGTTTGAACCTTAGGAATAGATTAGGATACAAGTGACATGTCACTAGGATGGTTGAGCATCCGAACTCGTTGAGTTGAGTCCGAGTTCACTTATGGATGCAAATGTCCGAACTCGTTGAGTTGAGTCCGAGTTCGTGAGATGTAACTAGGCATCCGAACTCGTTGAGTTGAGTCCGAGTTCACTTATGGATGCAAACGCCCGAGCTCGTTGAGTTGAGTCCGAGTTCGCTTATGGGCGGGTTACATAGTAGCTTGGCTACATATGTGGCACTTATGTGCAAACTTTCCATGTATCCGAATTATATTTCGATGTGTTCAACGGGTAAAATTTTACTCAAGCGGAGGAATACTTGAGATGAAAGGAACGTATTGGTAAGTGTTGTGAAATGAATACTTTGAACAGGTATGTACTTAACCCTCGGGTTGAAAACTCGATATAACAACAATATGGTAAGATGATAAATGAAAATGTGATATGAATGTCTCGGTGATGATTATGCAAATGATGTTTTATGTTTGCTTATATAGTTATGTTACTTGCTATTTGCATGTGAACTTACTAAGCATTTATGCTTACTCCCTCCTTTTCATTCCTTTTAGTGTTGACAAGCCAGCTCGGAAATCGGAAACGGTCGGAGGCACGCTCACACTATCCGTATACCATCTTGGCATAATGGCTTGTATATTTTGAGTATGGCATGTATAGCATTATAATCATTTTGTGTATATGGTCTTATGATATGGTTATTGAGTGGTATGGAAATGCTTGGTCATTATTAGCCATTGGAATGGCTAATCATGATCATATTTGGTGTTATGTATGCTAAATTGCTAGCTAATCCATGGAAACCATGAAATAGGTAAAATTTACCATAAAATAGATTCAAACAGCAGCAGTGACGTGAGTTTGAAAAATCACTAAAAATAGTAGAGATACAATTAGATGATGAATAATATATGGAATTGAAGAATTATGAGTCTATTTTCATATGGATGGAACAAAACAGGTATATGAGTTATATTTATGAGATGTTTAAATTTTTGTGAAATAGGGCCAGAGCAATTTCTGGATCCCCTATTCTAACTTTGGAAATTCACCATAAATTGTTCAAAGATAATTAGAAGTCATAATTTATATGTACAGATTCCTTATTGAGTCTAGTTTTATTAGAAGCAAACGGTATAGTCATTGAAACTCTGTACAGGGAGATATTTGATTCGTAATACACAGAGGTCAGAGCAGTCAAACACTGAAATAGGGGAGACTTTAACTAATAAACTGTACTAATTTGCTTGACCAAAAATTCTATAAAAAAATTATTAAGTAGATATATGAGTCTAGTTTCAGAAAAAATTTACGGAATTGTATTTCGAGTTTTTTAACTCGAGATATGAATTTTTAACCAACTATGACGCAGATTGTTAGCTTGATTGAAAATTTTAAAAATAAATTGTTTTAGCTGTTTAAGTAATGAATTAAGTCTATTAACACCTCGTGTTCTACTACGATGACAGTCTCGGGTACGGGGCGTTACATTTGGTGGTATCAGAGCAGGTTTAGTCAGTTCTCGGACTAACCTAGCATGTGTAAAAGTTTAGCTATACATGCCAGCGATGCGTGATAGTGTGATGTCTTCCGACGCGTATGAGTACCGTCTTATTTAGGCAGGTACTCTTCAACCGAAACTACTTACGACCATGTTCAATGTTATTTGAAGGTATTTGAGTAAAATTATGATTATGATAAGTCTCGGTTCAGAAAAGTATGAATAAAAGTTTATGATACATATGTGATAAATATCCATATTTGCTTCATTTTCATATGATGTAGTGTATATGGCTTACTTGATAAGATGAACAGAATAAATAGAAAGTAGTAGAGGTATGAATAAAAGTCATAATATTATGATACGAATGAAAATGTCCTTGTCTTGATTTGGACATCGAATGTTGTTGAATGCTAATGATATATAATTTTTATGAGATAAAGGATTATAATGAAATGAACTTATCTATGTTAAATTGTTGGACTGAATTATATGATTGTAATGATATGTACATGATGATGCACGAAATGAAAGTTGTGATTGTGATGCAAATATCTATGTTTGTTTGGTCTTATATGATGTCATGAGCATGACTTAATTTAATTAAATGAATGGATAAGTAAAGTTATCTAGAAAACATAGAATGTATGCATAAGTATATTGTCTAAATGGACAATAGGAAAATTTGTGTATGTAACACCCCGTACCCGAGTCCGTTACCGGAGTCGAACACAAGGTGCACACAGACTTAACTTAATTATTCTCACAGTCCATTTAAAAATTTCCAGACAAGCTGGTTACTGCATCACTGTCGCCTTAAAAATCATATCTTGAGTTTCAAAGCTCGAAAATCAGTTTTGTAATTTTTCCCTGAAACTAGACTCATATGTCCATCTATATATTTTTTTCTAGAATTTTTGGTCAGGCCAATTAGTACAGTTTATTAGTTAAAGTCTCCCCTAATCCAGGGTTCAACTACACTGACCTTCACGCATTACAAATTGGATATCTCCCTGTACTGGGCTTCAATACTGATGCCGTTTGTTTCTATAGAAACTAGACTCAAGGAGGAATCTATACATATATGGCATGACTCCTAATTATCTCTGGTTAATTTACAATGAATTTCCAAAGTCGGAACAGGGAATCCAGAAACTGTTCTGGCCCTGTTTCACGAAAACCTAAATATCTCTTAACGTACAACTCATATGACCGTTTCGTTTCTTCCATATGAAAGTAGATTCATCAAGGTTCATTTACATAATTTATTCACTATTTAGTTCCATTCCAGATATTTTTAGTGATTTTTCACATCCACACCACTGCTGCTGTCAACATCTATTTTTAAGGTAAACTTTACCTATTTCGTGGTTTCCATGGACCAACTAGAGTTTTGTCATACATAGGTCCACATATGATCATATTTAGCCATTCCAAGGGCTGATCATTGCCCAACACTTCCATTCCAGTCCATAGTCACATCATGAAACCATATATACATACATAAACACAAATGGTCTAATGCCATACTACACTTCTACGAGCCATTTTCGCATGGCCGTACACACATACATCACAAAAAGTACTTGAAAAACAACAAAGGGTAGTCCTATACATGCCATATCCAGGGTTCAACTAAAAGAGTACCAAAAGGGCTTTGATAGTGTGGATGACTTCGACTTCAATGATCCCGAATTCGATAGCTAACGAGCAAAATCTATAAAACAGAGAACAAAGAAACGGAGTAAGCAATTTATGCTTAGTAAGTTTTAAGCAAGGGATTCCAGCACAACAAAAGCATAGCATTCATATAGCTAAACGGATAATTTCATATGCACACATTCTCAATATCATACTCACTTCACATTACCAACCCTTATGTTCATACACAAAAGATCAACTTAGCCAAAGGCCGGTAACTCGTTTATCAACTGAGCGAATACTTATTTGTAAGGGCTCAACTAATTCAAAGCACATACGAACATACTTCATTGCTGGAATTTTTTGCAAGCGTATTAACTGAAATTTTTACAGCAAGATTGCTCATTCTCGAATCACGTACCTTCGAAATTTAACCGGATATAGCGACTCGCTCGATTGTCTTCGAGACATAGCCGGTTATAGTGATTCGCACAATTGCCTTCGGAATTAGCTCGATTTAGTAACTCGCACAAATGCCTTGGGACTTAACCCGGTTTGGTAACTCACACAAATGCCTTGGGACTTAACCGGTTTTGGTCACTTAGCACAAAAGCCTTGGGACTTAGCCCGAAACCATTCGAATAAACATGCACATTTAACACTAAATCATGACACATTCATATTTCATTTTCATTAGCAAAACTCAAATACAATACACTTATCACTCTTGCACATTTCGCTCAATATCCACACACAAAGAGCATGATTTGATTTACTTAAGACATGATCTAATCAAATCATAATTTAAGCTCTATTACTCAAGAACTTACCTCGGATGTTGTCGAACGATTCCGATGGCTATTCGACCACTTTTTCCTTCCCTTTATCGGATCTAGTTCCCCTTTGCTCTTGAGCTTAATTTAACAAATAAATTGATTTAATCATTTGAGCATCGAAAAGAGGAATTCAAGGTACTTAGCCCACATATATTCATTAGACATTAAAGTCACATATGTATGGATATCATGAATCAAACTCAACACATTAGTTAGTACTCTCCTTAGCGAATTTTCTAAGTCAAGATAAAGCCTTCAACATGCTTACTTATGGCGAACAACACATCAACCTATGTACTCATTCATGTGGCGAATATGCATGTTGATGTTGAGGCCAATTACATGTTTAATACCACACATGAATGGCATACATTTTACTAACTAATGCATTACATATTGTAGCTCAATACACATCTATCATTTACTTCATAACCAAACATCATCATAAGTAAATATATACCTTGAGATAGTATATATGTCATACCAATACATCATGTGCAAACATATATACATATAGGTGCAAGGGCGAATCTCAAGTTGATTATAACCAAATATAAACATATATCCAAAACACAAATCTTACCTACCATGCAATAATCATAAAGCATTCTTATGGATATACCATGGCGAATACTTCACAACACCATACCATTTCAATTTTGGTCATGGTTAAACAAAGAACTTAATGTCTCACTCAAAAATGCTAAAAAGAAAATCCAAGAGTCATCAATCCACCATCACATGTATCATTATCAAGCTTCATATTTAGCATGCAATGGCATTAACACAAAATCCACCTTGGCGAATATCATCCCCATGACATAGCAAAGATTTGAACTATGGGCTAATTAGAACTCAAGCTAGCAACTAAAATCATGCATGAATCTCATGGCACAACCTCAAACATACCTTAATCTAGACACAAGTATGGCCAAACCTCCTCCTAATCCTCTTCCAAACCAAGCATGAAGCAAGAACTCCTTCCTTCTTCCTTAGGATTTTAGGCTCAAAGAAATGAAAAAGGATGAACAAATTTTTTTCTCTTTTCTTCAACTCACGGCAAGGGGGACACTCACACCATTCTCTTTTTTTCTTCCTTTCATTATTCAATTCCCATGCTCATTATTTTATTTTTTCTTACATACACCATTGTCACAACATGTTTTATGACATGTTTTTTTGCCCATAATCCTTGTCATGGCGGCCACTACCAATTAGGGGAAATTTGACATGCAAGTCCCCTTTTGATTACATGCACTATTAGGTCCTTATAGATTAGCCTATCACATTTCAAAAGTGTCACACAAGTCCTACTAATCTGAATTCACATGCAATCGACTAAATCGAAGCTTGAAATTTTCCAACATTCATAATTACATATTCTAGACAATAAATATTATGTTCCAACATTTCGGTGACTTCGGTTTAGCGGTCCAAAACCACTTCCGACTAGGGTCAATTTTGGGCTGTCACAACTCTCCCCACTTAAGAAATTTTCGTCCCAAAATCTTACGATAAATAGGTTTGGGTATCGCTCTTTCATAGAGTTCTCGGGTTCCCAAGTAGCTTCTTCCATCCGTGTTTGAGCCATAACACTTTTACTAACGGAACCCTTTTGTTTCAGAACTCCTTCACTTCACGAGCTAGGATACGAATCGGTTCTTCTTCATAACTCATATCGGCTTGAATTTCGACCTCGATGGACTAATTATGTGCGATGGATCGATCTATAGCGTCGAAGCATCGAAACATGAAAGACGTCGTGAATCTTCTCAAGTTCGGAGGCAAAATCAATCGATATGCAAGCTGGACCGACTCGTTCGGAGACTTCATATGGCCCGATGAACCTCGGACTCAATTTGCCTTTACTGCCAAATCGAGTATCTTTTTCCAAGGCGAAACTTTAAGAAACACTTTATCTCCCACGATACTCAATGTCTTTTTGTTTCAAATCCGCGTCGATTTACGACGATCTGCGGCTATCTTTAGACTTTCACGGATTACTTTTACTTTCATTCAAATCTTTAATCAAGTCCACTCAAAATTTTACTTTCACCGAGTTAGGTCCAAAACAATGGCGTCGGCATTTTCGACCGCACAAAGCCTCGTAAGGTGCCATCTTAATACTTGACTGAAAACTATTGTTGTGGCGAATTCAATCAAAGGTAAATATCGTTCCCATGAACCATTAAACTCAAGGACGCAACATCTCAACATATCCTCAAGTATCCGAATTACCCGCCAGATTGACCATCGGTTTGTGGATGAAAAGCGGTGCTAAAATGTAGCTTGGTACCCAAAGTTTCTTGCAATTTCTTCCAAAATCGCGAGGTGAATCTCGGATCTCTATCCGACACAAGCAAATCGGTACCCGTGTAATCTCACAATCGAGAAGCGTACAATTCAGCTAGTTTATCCAATGAAAATCCGTACGCATGGGGATAAAGTGAGCCGACTTAGTCAGTCTATCAACAACAACCCAAATCGCATCCTTCTTACTTGCGGACAATGGCAGTCCAGACACAAAGTCCATTGTGACTTGATCCCATTTCCACTCGTATCTTGATCGGTGAAGTAATCACGAAGGCACTTGATGTTCTGCTTTCACTTGTTGACATATTAAACATCTCGAAACAAAGTCGGAGATGTCTCGTTTCATACCATGCCACCAAAACCGACGTTTCAAATCGTTGTACATCTTCGTACTCCGGGTGAATTGACATTCGGCTACAATGGGCTTCGTTCGAATCATCGAAATGAGTTCAATTCCTTGGAACACACAAGCGACTTCGAACCTCAAACAATCATCATCATCAATTTGAAACTCCGATTCCTTGTTCGAACACACTCAACCGTTTTGCAACCAATTTATCATCGACTTTACGAGCTTCACGAATTTGATGAATCAATAATGGTTTGGCTTTTAATTCACTACTAACACATTGTCGGGTAGAAACGGACAAGTGTACATTCATCACTCGCAGTTTAACAGTGATTTCTGGCTTAAGGCGTCCGCAACCACATTAGCCTTTCCCGGGTGATAATCAATGACCAGCTCATAATCTTTCAACAACTCAAGCCAACGCCTTTGTCGTAGATTTAAGTCTCTTTGAGTCATCAAATATTTGAGACTTTTGTGATCCGAAAATACATGGCACTTCTCACCAAATAAGTAATGTCGCCATATTTTCAAGGCGAATACGATGGTAGCTAATTCGAGATCATGAGTCGGATAATTCTTCTCATGTGGCTTTAATTGTCTCGACGCATAGGCCACAACTCGACCCTCTTGCATCAATACGCAACCTAACCCAAGTAGGGAGGCGTCACTATAGATGACAAACTCTTTGCTGATTCGGCCGCACTAAAATTGAGCTTAGTCAAATAAGTTTTAGTTGATCAAAACTTTTCGACATCTTTCCGTCCATTTGAACTTAACATCTTTTTGAAGTAGCTTCATCATGGGTGTGGCTATCATCAAGAATCCTTTTACAAACCGTCGGTAGTAACTGGCAAGTCCCAAAAAGCTCCGAACCTCGAATATTTCTGAGGCTTCTAATTAAGTATGGTGAAATTTTGCTCGTCGACTCGAATACCCTATGCAGATACCACATGACCCAAGAAGCTAACCTCTCTTAACCGAACTCACACTTGCTGAACTTAGCATATAACCGCTTATCCGTAAAATTTGCAACACTAATCTCGGTGTTCAACATGTTCGATCTCATCTCTTGAATAGACCAAGATGTCATCAATGAACACAACTACTGAACCGGTCCAAATCTTGTCTAAAGATTCGATTCATCAAATCCATAAATACCACGGGGGCATTAGTGAGCCCGAACGGCATCACTAAGAACTCGTAGTGACCGTACCTCGCTCGAAAGCGGTTTTGGGTACATCCGAATCTCGAATCCATGAATCGATAATAACCCGATCTCAAATCTATCTTTGAAAACACCGAGGCTCCCTTTAGTTGATCAAACAAATCATCAATACGCAGATAGCGGATATTTATTCTTTATCGTCACTTTATTCACCGACGATAGTCAATCCACAACCTCATGGTTCCGTCCTTCTTTTCACAAACAATCTTGGTGCACCCAAGGTGAGAAACTTGGTCGAGCGAAACCTTTGTCCGTCAATTCTTGCAACCGAGCTTTCAACTCTTTTAACTCGGTTGGTGCCATATGATACGGAGCTATCGAAATCGGCGTAGTCCGGTACAAGCTCAATACCAAACTCTATCTCCGAGCAGTGGCAAACCCAGTAATTCTTCGGAAAAACATCCGGTATTCACAAACCACCGCACAGATTCGGTTTTATTTCTAACTCCTTATCATCAAGTACATATGCAAGGTATGCTTCGCACCCTTTCTTACATATTTCGGGCCAACATTGATGATATTACGGTGGCAACCCTTTAAGTCCGTAAACTCAACTCGGATCATCTCGTTATTTACGCACCTCAAATCAATAGTCTTGCTTTTGTAATTCACAACCGCATCATGCACGGTCAACCAATCCAACCCAAGAATAACATCAAATTCATCGAACGACAAAAGCATCAAGTCCGCGGGAAAAGCAGAACCTCGAATTACTAGGGACATTTCTTACACACTTTGTCGACCAAAGACGTAACGACCCAAGGGATTTGACACCGAATTACGAACTCGATGACTCAATAGGTAAAGTCTTCTTTGGATGCTAAGGTTTCACATATATAAGAGTGAGTAGAACCAGGGTCAATCAAAGCAATCACATTAGTATCAAAGAGAGTGAAAGTACCGGTAATAACATCTGGCTAGGAAGCATCCTCGTGTGCGCGTATAGCATAAGCCCTAGCAGGAGCGCGAGCCTCGGATCTGGTCGTAGCATCTCTAGATCCTCTCTGACCACCACTAGATGGCCCGTATTTCCAGATGGTCTACCTCGAGCAGTGGTAGCACCCGGTTTCCCACTCTGATTTATATTCTGTTCAGGCAATCTTGGGCAATCTTTAATAAAGTGGTCGACTAATCCGCACTTGTAACAGGAGCGGTCACGGAACCTACAGCTTCCAGAATGCCATTTGCCACAATACTGGCATTCCGTTCTATCTCGACGATCATTTCCAACACTGGCGATTGAAGTGACTCGTGTGCTCACAGGGGGTCGATCGCGATCTCGCCTAAAAAGGCCCGAAGTGCCTCTAGACCGGCCCACATCATCACAAAATTTCTTCGATGCCTGTTGAAGAGACTTTCCCGAGGGTCTTTTACGAAACTCTCCAGTTCCCACATCAACTTTTTGTTTTTCTTTTCTAAGCTTTTCGGCTTTACAAGCTCGCTCGACAAGTACTACGAACTCTCGTATTTCAAGAATGCCAACGAACATTTTTATATCTTCATTCAGCCCATCCTCGAAGCATTTACACATGATAGCCTCGGACGAAACACATTCCCGAGCGTATCTACTAAGTCTAACAAATTTTTGCTCGTAATCAGTAATTGACATAGAACCTTGCTTACTCAAGAAATTCCTTCCGTTTTTTATCAACAAATCTCGATGATATACTTTTTCCAAACTCGGTTTGGAAAAACTCCCAAGTTACTTGCTCTTGGGGCTGTGAAGTCGAGTACTCCACCAATAGTAGGCGAATCGCGTAGCAAGGAGATAGTACACTTTAGGCATTCATCGGTGTACAAGATAGCTCATCGAGTGCGGATAGTGTTGTCCAACCAAAATTCAGCTTGCTCGGCATCGCCGCTATCCGTAGCTTTAAATTCATAGCCCAATGTTTTGATTCTCATCAACTGGGGCTTATTTGACCTTATTTGGTCGATTCATGGGAGGTATTGTAGGTCTTGAGGTGGTATTTGTCGGGAATAGAGGTTGTGGAGCAACCATATTAGTTCGAATGTATTGGTTGAACCAATCATTCATCACGCTATAAAAAGCTTGCCTAGCCTCATCATTCGGATTTCTAGCATTAGGTTGAGAGTCCACCGGAGCCGTCCCTTGTGCGGGAGCAGGCGCTACACTCTCAAAATCATCAGCTACCACTCGGTCGGGATCGGGATCCATTACTATAAATAAGCACATTTACAAATGTCAGAAATCACCACACTATCAAATAATCACATAAAATGGCATGTATAGCTAAACCCAACGCATTACGGTAGTCCTAGAATCGACTAAACCGTAGCTCTGATACCAATAAAATTGTAACACCTCGTACCCGAGTCCGTTACCGGAGTCGAACACAAGGTGCACACAGACTTAACTTAATTATTCTCACAGTCCATTTAAAAATTTCCAGACAAGCTGGTTACTGCATCACTGTCGCCTTAAAAATCATATCTTGAGTTTCAAAGCTCGAAAATCAGTTTCGTAATTTTTCCCTGAAACTAGACTCATATGTACATCTACATATTTT